>NC_091439.1:85076013-85736013 GCF_964237555.1 Oryctolagus cuniculus | reverse complement strand
AATCAAGCTGCCACATCCATTACTAACATAATTGTCCCATTTTTATAATTTCTTGGTTATCAATTCAATCTGTCACCTCGTGTAGATTTGTTCAGAATACTTGTTTACTGAGTCAATTTTGGTGATTTGGTCTTTCTGAGACTATATCCATTTCATCTTAATTATCTAACTTGTTGACATATAATTGTTCATACTATTTTTATATTCCTTTTCATTTGCACAAAATCAATAATAATGTCCTTTCATTTATGTTTTAGTAATTTGAGACTTCTCTCTTTCATTATTGGTCAAACTAGGTAAGAGATGTCAATTTTGTTAACATTTTTAAAAACCGTTCTTTGGTTTCATTAATTCCTCTATTGTTTTTGTATTCTGTTTCACTATTTTCTGTGCAATTTTTATTATTTCCTTTTTTCTATTTGTTTGAAGCTTAGTTAGCTCTTGTTTTGTCTTGTCCTAGATATGAGAGTAGGTTAACCATTTAAGGGGTTTCGTCTCTTAATTTAGGTTATTTACAAATATGAATTTGCCTCTAAGAATTGTTATCAGGTGTCATTTGTAAGTTTTGGCATGTTGTACTTTTATTTTCATTAATCCCCCCAAAAGTGTATAATTTCCTTTTTTTATTTCTTATTTTATCTATTGGTTAGTTAGGACTGTGTCATTTAATTTCCACATATTTGCCAGGTTCTCCAGTTTTACCATATTATTTTTCTAATTTATTTCCCTATTGTCAGAAAACATTTTATATCATCTCTATCCTTTCCAATATAATGGGGTTTGTTTGGTTTACTGATATAGTCCATCCTGGAGAAGTTTCCTATGCATTTGAAAAGAATATGCACTCACTTTTGTTGAGTTCAGTGGTTTACAGATGTTAGGTCTAGTTTGTTTTAGTCTTGTTCAAGTCTTCCATTTCTTCATTTGTCTTCTTCTGTTATTCTATCCATTATTAAAATCCAGGTATTGAAATCTGCAGCTGGTATTGTAGAACTGTCCATCTTGCCCTTCATTTCTCACGATTTTTACTTCCTATATTTTGGTGACCTATTAGGTAATATATGTTTATAATTGTTATGTCTCCCTGAAAGATCAACACATTTATCATTCTCAAGTGTCCTTTTTCTAAAGTAACTTGTTTTAAAGACAATTTTCTTATTGTTTGCTTGACATTCTTTGCATCCTTTCAGTTTTAATCCATCTGCATCTTTTCTTAACTTGTTTTTTTTTAAAAATTTCTTTTTGAGAGGCAGAGAAACAGAGAACTAGAGAGAGAGAGAGTTGCCATCTACTGATTCACAACCAAATCCCTCAAGACAGGCCAGACCAAAGCCAGGAGCCAGGAAATTCAGTCCCGCTGTCTCACACGGGCGACAGGGACCCAATCGCTTGAACCATCACGTACTGCCTCTCAAGGTCCACATCAACAGGACGCTAGAGTTTGGAGTGGAGCTGAGCCTCCTCAAACTCAGGTGCTTCCATAGGAGACACAGGGCTACACCATCGTGTAGTAGGCTAGATGCCTCCTGTGATGTTGGCATTCCATGTGGGTGCCAGTTTCTGTCCCAGCTGCTCCATTCCTGATCCAGCTCCCTGCTAAAAGCCTGTGAAAAGCAGTAGAGAGCAGCTCCAATGCTTGGGCCACTGCACCCATGTGGGAGACCCAGACGAAGCTTCTGGCTCCTGACTTTAGCAGGGCTCAGAGTTTAGAACTGCCACCATCTGGGGAGTAAATCAGCAGATGGAAGATCCCCTCTGGCTCTCTCTTTCTCTCTGTAGCTCTTTCAAAATAAATAGATAAATTTAAAAATATATGAGACACAGGCATCTTAATGGGCATCTTTACCACCAGGTCAAATGCCTGCCTTATTTGTGGTTTTGAATGTAAAACATTTCTCCCACAGACAACAGTTGGATCTTTTTTAATGTAATCTGACCATCACTGCTTTTTTATTCAGTTGCTTAATTCACTCTCACAAGAAGTTTCTTTCTTTCTTTCTTTTTTTTTTTTTTATCCAGTATATGGGTCACAGTTTCCTTTTCCCTTTTCATGCTTTCTAAGTTTCTGCTGGTCCATGGACATTTTAGTAACATACTGTAGCAATTCTAAGAACTTAGCACCCTTCCCCAGGCTTGCTATGTTGTTTCATTGACTGCTGGGTTATGTTAGTAAAGTCTGTTTCCCTGTCCACCCTCTCACATGTGTGCCCCATGCACACACAGCCTTAGGCTTCTTTTTCTCTGATCTGTGAGCCACAGCTATGGCTGTGTCCCATAGCTACCCCAGGATGACAGTGGTACTGGTCTCACTCTCCTTACCCTTTCCCTGACTCCATTCACCTGGTAAACTCTACTAATTTCTGGCCAATTGATCTATCATTTTCAGCAGATCCTTAGAGCATAAAGTTCTCTACAAACTGATTCAATGATATTGTGGCTCTTTGAATAGAATCTGAGACAACTGTGTGATGACTTGAATTAACCCAAGGAGAGCTCCTCTTAGCTGTCTTATTTCTTGTTCTCTCCTAAAAGAAAGTAGGCTGGCTTATAGTCTAGGCTGTATTTTCATTCGTTCCCCAAACCTCTTCCCAATTGTCTTTGAGCACAACCTCTCCTTTTCTTGAGAGTATCCTTAGGTTTAAACTTCTCTACACTTAATTTCAAATGAAGTCAGTTCCTTTGGGAAGAGATTGGGAGCTATCTGCTTTTTTCCCTAAGACTTGTTTATTTGAAAGGTAGAGTTAGAGAGAAAGAGATCTTCTACCTGCTGTTCATTCCCCAATGGCCACAACAGCTGGAACTGGGCCAAGCCAAAGCCAGGGGCTTGGAACTCCAGTCAGATCTCCCACAATGGGTGGCAGGGTCCCAAACACTTGAGCCATCTTCTGTTGCTTTCCTTGGCACATCAGTTGGGAACTGGATTGCAAGTGGGGCAGCCAGGACACAAGCTAGTGCTCATATGGGATGCTGGTGTCATGGGCAGCAGCTTAACCTGCTATGCCACAACGCCAGGCCCCCAGAGTTATCTGCTTTATGGCCTGATTCTCCTCCCTCCTCCCCAACCAGGACAAAATTTCCGAGCCAGGGTTCTGGAGCTGGGGGGTGGACACAATGACAAGTGTCTCTGAGTGCCACCCTGGCTCTAGGAGCTAAGTGTGTGGTAGGTGGAGTGGGAGAGGGATGCCGTCTTCTCAGCTTGCTTGTCATGGTGTGGACCTTGACTTTGAAAGGCCAAGGGAAGAACTACCAGGGGCCAGTATTCTCAATGTACCACACTCAAGGTAGAATCTCCATTCTACAGTGTGGATTAGGTAGGAGGAAGTGGCCAGCTCCAAAAGTGTTCACCCGAGATTTAACTTTAGTAACTAGCAGCTGATGGCAGGGTGAGAGGATCTAAACACTTGTTCCTATTTCAAATAAAGCTTTGCAGCTAAGAGAACCGTGTTCTTGGTAGCAGCAGTCCAGAATGGAGGCTCTGCCTTGCTGAGGTGGTAGTCTTGGTACATGATTGGTAAGTCTTGGTAAGTGCTTTCCAAATTTTCACAGATTTCCTTAAATAGGATATTTCTTCACTTGCTGCTTTCCCTTACCACCATTTCTTGAGGCCTTAACTTGTTCTTTTGTATATGATTTTCAACAGTTTCTCTGGGGACTGAGCAATCCTCCCAGTACTCAAACTACTTCACCTGTACTTACTATTCAGTTGCACATGGTACTTCCAGAAAGGGATCTTTCCTTTTCACTCCTAACAGTCATTTTTTCAGTTAACTTATGTCCACTAAAATAGTGACTGCCAACCACATGTCAGTCAGTTCAAGTTTTCAAACTCTTAGTTTCTAGGAGATTCAGAACTGAGGCTTCTGTTTGTGCTAATGTCTACAGTGAACGTTCAAGATTCTGATATTGGCTTTAACTTTTATCTAAGTTTCAGGGGCCAGAATTGCTTCTTCATCATTGTGTCTATGGGTTATTGAGGGTTCAGGAAGAAAGGGCAGAAATGGCTAAGTTGGAAAAAGAAAAATAACTTCCATCCAAAGTCAAGAGAAGACATCGAGTAGAATTTCCTGTTGCTGTGGGTTTGGTTTGTTAAGTGCTAGTCACTTTCTGCTGGAACCTGGAAACCCTCCTTGAAAATAATGTCAGAAAGTGACTAACCAAGTAAAGCAAGACTGGCCCTGACACAGGAAACCACGAACTGATGAGAGAGCTGGGGATGCCCAAAGGAAGTCAGTAAGGGCGTTCTCTCGAATTCTTCCATGTCTGGGCTTGCAAAGCCTTCAGGACTTCTGGGAATCTTTCATAAGTGCTAATGGGAACCCTTTAGGCCAAGGACTCAGAGGATTCTGAAAAGCCAGTATACTTTCATTTATGAAGCCATTAGCTTTTTACTTTCAGTGGGCATTTTGCATCAAAAGATATCTGCATGAAGGGTCTCTGCAGAAATTTTATTTCTAGGGGTCGGTGCGTGGTGTAGTGTGTTAAGCCACTGCCTGCAATACTAGCATCCCATATGGGCACCAGTTCATATCCCAGCTGCTCCACTTCCCATCCAGCTCCTGCTAATGGCCTGGGAAAGCAGTGGAAAATGGCCCAAGTCCTTGGGTCCCTGCACCCACTTAGGAGACATGCATGAAGCTCCTGGCTTCGGCCTGGCTCCTGGCTTCGGCCTGGCCCAGCACTGGAAGTTGCAGTCACTGGGGAGTAAACAGCAAATGGAAAACCAACCTTTCTCTCTCCCTCCCTCTCCCTCCTCCTCCCTCCCTCCCCTCTCTCCCTCTCCCCTACTTCCATCCTCCCCCTCTCTCACTCTGCCTTTCAAATAAATAAAATAAATCTTTAAAAAACTTCTTGTATCCTCCCATATGTCTCTTCACCAAGATTCTGATCTTACTGGGCTCTAGAGACGCTAATTCTTCTCCTAAGGGTGTCTTGCTTGCTAGTTTCTGTGTGCCTCACTATCTGAGTCTGTTTTCTTTGCCACAATAAACTTAAAACTTCCCTTTAAAGAGAAAAGAGGTCTGTGTATTCTGGTTCACGGTCTGGAGCCTGGGAGGAACAAGAGGGTGGTGCCAGCACCGTGTAGGACCTTCATGCTGCATCCGAACGCAGTGGGAAGCAAAGGACAAGCAGGTGTGAACAGATGCCAAAGCAAGACGGACTGGGCTTGTTTTCTTACAACCCACTCGTGGGATGAGGGTTTGGCACAGCAGTTAAGATGCCACTTGGAATGTCTTCATCTCGTGTCAGAGTTCCTGAGTTCAAGTCCCAGCTCTGCTTCCCATCCAGCTTCTTGCTTATGTGATCCTGGGAGGAAGTAAGTAATGGCTCAAGAGCTTGGGTCCTGGCCACTCACTTAGCAGACCCTGATGGAGTTCCAGGCCAGGCTTTGGCCTGCTCAGTCCTGGCTATTGAAGGCACTGGGGAGTGAACTGTTAGTAGATGGAAAAAAGATCTGTCTCTGTCTCGCCGTCACTCTGCCTTTCAAGTAATAGTAATAATAATAATAATAATAATAAAATACACTCATGAGAACAAGCCCACTTGCACTTGGTCAGTTTTTTGTTAATTAGTTAAATTCCTGAGAGGAGCTTCTAGGACAGGAAAAGGCTTATTTTCACTTACAGTTTGGAGGTTCATATTCAGGATCAGGTGGCCCCATTACTCCAGTGTCTGATGGGGGCTGCAATGGCAGGGCAATGATCACGTCATGGGCCAAGAGGCAGGGAGAGACGCTGGGCTGAACACAGCTTAAATTACCAACCCTCTTCCCAGAACCCCCTTCCCAAGGCAAGCTCCCAACGACCTAAAGACCTCCCACCTAGACCCTCCTCCCAGTATCCACCTGTAATCTATCAGCCCTTAACAATAAGACTTCAGACTTTGGGGAGCAAGTTGGACTCAATCTGTAACACCACTGGGATGGCATTCATTCATTCATGAGAGTCATTCCCCCATGACCCGGTCATGTCTGAAATGTTCCACTACCTCTCAACACCAATACATTGGGAATCAGATTTCAATATGAGTTTCAGAGGGGCTGCAGTGTATTCAAACCATAGCACTCATCACCTCATTTATTCCCCTAACCCTGCCACACTTGCTAAATAGCCTCTTGGTAAGATCCATTTGTGTGTAATCCTGTTTCTTGCTGAGTCTCTATGACGAACGTTGCATGTTAAACCTTTCTATACATGTCTTGATCTCTAAGCTTCACGTGAACTCCACAAGGCATTATAATTATTAACCCATTTTACAGATGAAGAAATATTTAGGGAAGTAAAAGACCCAAAACCACACACCTCGCAACAGAAATAGGACTCAAACTCATATTTTTAACAAGAGTAGCTTCCTTTATTCCAATTAAATTTCGGAATACATTATATCACAGTTTTGTTGCAAAGGCTAATTAATTGACATTTTTGCCAGCTACCTTAGGAATATATTCTGACTTCATTTTGAGAGCTAACTAGAGTTAGGTCTAGCTAGAGGTACAGCAGACAAACCAGACAAACAGAAGTCCTACATCAGAGGGACTGGGGTTGGGTGTTTATGAGGTTTCAGAGAGGCAACCTCAACTTCCAGGTTTCTGAAGGGGTCCCCTGGCCCCTCCTTCGGCTCAGCCCTAGGCAGGCAGACCCCTGCCCCAGCCTCCCTCCTGAGCCCCTGCATATGCTTTCTTGCTAAATGACTCCTCGCTCTGTTATCTCCTCACGGGATACATCTGTTGGGTGCCTCGCCTCCTCAGCTCGGCTTTCATCTCTTCTGATCCCAACACATTGTTTCCTCCGTCCCGGTGCCAGAGTGGAAGGGAGCCATCGCGCCCGGCCGCGCTCTGGGATTGGCAGCCAATGAATGATTGGCAGCGGGCATCTCTGTCAGAGCTTTGGCATGCTGCGGAGTAGAAGCCCCGTGCTAATGAATGCCATCTACACCTACCAGATGTGCCACTGGGTGACATGCCAGATCTTTTACATAATGCCATTCTGCCGGACACGAGACAGCTGGGGGGAGGGAGGGGTGTCTTTTGATGCCTTGGGGTGGCGGTGGGTCTGCCTTTATTTATTTATTTTTTTAATTCTGACCACCCGCCACTGTCCATATGTCCAACCAGCCCCCAACATGGGGCTAAGCTCTGTGGCTGGGGGCGTCTCTCTGAGAGACAGCGCCAAAGCTGGAGCGCCCGAGCTCTCACAGCGCCTCCCCCGGGGCCGCCCCGTGCTCCTGGGGGGCCACCCTCCGGGAGCTGGCTCCCCACCCCAACTCGGCCTCAGGAAAAGGGAAAGATTTGCAAAGTGAAAGAAAGGCCAGGACTTTCAGGCAGTGAAATGTCAAGAGCGGAGAGGAGGTACCCCCCCTTCATCTCTTCTTAAGGACGCGCTTCCCACAGCACATGCCCGCGGCTCCCTCCTCAACACCGCCCGCCGCGGGGTCTCCCCCAGGGCACCATCCGTGCCGGTCCCGGGCCGGTCCGAGAGGAATGTTCCTGCAGCGGGATGAACCTGGCCGGAGGAGAGGGAAGAGGGAAATCCACGTCCTATGCGCGCGTGCCGGGGTGCCTGGGCCTCCCCCACCCCGCCCCGCGCCTTCCTGGCGCTTCCAACCCCCAGGGGCAAATGGTTGGGAATGGGGGCTGTCAAGCAGGTTCCCAGGCCCGTCGGCGCCGCCCCGGGATCCGGGGGCCTCCTCCCCCAGGCGCCGCACCCCCATCATCATCCCTCTCTCACCCCATGACACGCACGCAAGCGCTCGGGCGGCCGAGGCGCCGACGCCCCCTCGCTCGCCGCGGGCCGAGCCTCCAGGCCCCTTCCTTCGCACCCCTTCCCACCCCGCCCGCGGCCGAGGTTCCAGATGGCGGCTCCTCGCGCTCGGCTCGCGGCCCCCCAGACGCCGCCCGGCAGCAGCCGGCGGTCGCTCCCTCCCTCCCAGCTGCTACGGCAGAGACCCGGACGGCTCTGCGAGGCGGGCGGGCTCCGGGGCAGGCTGCGGAGGGGGCGAGAGCGCCGGGCCGGCGGGAGCTGCGCTTGCGGGAAAGCGGCCCCGCCACCCGCAGGTAAGGAAGCCGATGGGCCGAGGTCGGGGGTGGGGTGGGGTGGGGGTCCTGAGCGTTCCGGGACCACTCTCGCCGTCGAGGAAGCCGGGTCCTGGGCCGCAGCAGTCCCTGGTCCAGAGCCCCCACAGGGCAGCGGGGGAACGGCCACGCACAGCCAGGAGGGGGCGCGCGGCAGCTCGGAGCTGGGGCCGGAGGCGGGCTGGGCCTGGCGTCCGGCGCCAGCCCGGCAGAAGGCCGTTTCGGCCCGGAAGGCGCCCCCTTCTGCCGGAGAGCGGTAATGCCCGCCACCAGCTGCGACCACCCGCTTCCCCGTTTTGCACCTCTCCTCGCTGCACCTCCTCTCGCTCACTTCCAATTTGCGTCTTCGATTTGTTTGCCTGGTTTCATGCCCCCGCCCGCTTTCCCCTGGTCCTCCTGGGACTGTCCCTTCTTCAGTCCCTGCGCCGGCTCGAGGAGCCATGCCCGCTGGGAGGCGGGACGGCAGAGGGGCCCAGGCTCTGGCCCCACTCCACAGGTGCCCTCCTGGGTGTCAGCTCCCCGAAAGTGGCAGCTAGCTGAGGTTAAGCTCATTCTGTCCGGGGGGGCAGGGGTGAATGACGCTTGGACCCTGAGGTGGTTATGGATAGGCGTGATCTTCAGGGACTCGGTCCGGATCCCCTTCCCCACTCCAAAGTCAGGCATTCGGGAGCACTCTCCCTTTACAACGCAGCCCCCCCCCCGCACCCCGCCCACTAAGACCTCAAGCCAGCCTTCCCCAGGGCTGGGCAGTCCTCGTTGTAAGCCGTCGCGCCGTGCGTGGAGAAAGGGAAGAGACAAGGTCCTGACCCGCGGAGACGAGGAG
Source organism: Oryctolagus cuniculus (assembly GCF_964237555.1). Classification (NCBI taxonomy): domain Eukaryota; kingdom Metazoa; phylum Chordata; class Mammalia; order Lagomorpha; family Leporidae; genus Oryctolagus; species Oryctolagus cuniculus. The sequence goes on along the minus strand of NC_091439.1, from coordinate 85,727,122 downwards.
CGGCCACCCCCGCGCCCACGTGACGCCCGCTGTAATCCCCCGCGTGCCGGCGCGTGCTCACAGCCAGGGCCCCCTGCGAGTCGGACCCCGGGCTTTGGACCTCCGGGAGCACGGCAGTAAGCTCCCAGCGTAAATCCTCTGGCAAACATTAATCACAACGCCGAGCGAATGCTACATGTGCGCCGGTGCGGTGTCCGCCTTTTAATCCCGAGCGCAGTTCTGGAAAGCGGCACCAGACAAGGGCGCCGTTAATCCTTACACGCGGCCTGTTTCCCTGCAGTTTCATGGAGACTTCGCCTCGGTGGCGGAACGAGCGAAAGCACAGGGAAAACGGAGAGCAGCCCGCGGCGCAGGAGCGCATCGCCCGGCGCGCTTCCACCCAAAGGCGCGCCTCCCAGGGTGCGGACTCGCCCGCCTGGGGTCCCCAGCATCGCCAGGGGCGGGTGTGCAGCAGCGCCAAGCGGCGTGGAGAGCCCACGTGGGCTGGACCCCTGGCTCCGAGGCTGCCGAGGCTTTGGGCCCCAGTGATCTAATGTGGGGGTTGTCCCCTGGCGGCGGCGCCAGGGCAGGCGGGCTGCCGGAGTGCGGAGTTTGATCCCCCGGGGGCCTGTTGCTCGCACTTGGGATTTCACTATCCTGTCGTTCAATTAATCCTATTTCCTTTCTACCATTTTATTCAAAGCCGTCTTCCCGTTCCCTCATAATCGTAATTTGCGCCATTGCTTTTTATCTTTGATTAATTAGGGAGTCGACAACGATCGTGGAGGGTCGGGCCAATAAATTAGTTTTAGGAGCAGACGGACAGACGCCCCGGGCTGCCGCGTGGGTGGGCGTTGTGGGCCCTTAGAGGGCCGGGCTGTGCGGGGAGGGGCGAAGAGCAAGGCTCACGGCTCCGCGCGGGCGGAGCGGAGGGGGCGGCTCGGAGACGCACCTGGCGGGCGCCGGCGGACTCTCAGCGCGCCCAGTGCGGAGGGTCTTGGAATTGTTAGCTTTCCCTGTGGGCGACTAGGAAGAGAGCGCGAGTACAGAGCTGGGGTAGGGTGAGGCCAGCACGGATTTTTTTTTTTTTTTCCTAGAGTCGCCTGCGCTGGCGGGAGAGCAGGTTGGGGTCTGTTTATTTCGGGAATGGGAAGATAGATTTACTTTTGCAGTCCTTGCTTCGTCTTCTGCAGTCGCCTGCTGGTCTGAGGGAGGAAATGAGACGCACACAACACACACACACACACACACACACAGAGAGAGAGAGAGAGAGGGAAGGAGGGAGGGAGGGAGGGAGAGGGAGTCTAGAAAGACCAGCTCAGAAAGTTGCCGGCGAGAGGAAAGCCGTGACGCGCGGTCGCTCCCTGCCCCCGCAGAGGCGCCGGGGCGGGTGTGGGGCTCTTCTTTTCTCCTCCGTGAAATCGATCACGCCTCCAGACGGCTGAAGGAGAGCACTTTGCCACTCTTCACAGCTTCGCCCCAGCCTCTTTAGCTTTCAATTGAAAACCAATTAAAGGTTTCTATAAATCTGTTAGCGCCCCTTTTATCTGGGGACCCCTGATGCATGCGATATTGCCCTTTAGATGCCTCTTCCGTGTTTTGTTTTACAATTGTTGTATCAATAGAATGCAGCCTTTCTTCTCCTGTCTCTATAGATACAGATACACAAGGAGAACCAAAGCTATTCAGGCGCCTCATTTGTCCAGCAGCCTAACAGTGGAGCCCTTTCTCCGCGGCTGCTTTGCCTGCTTCGCGAGCAGCAGTTATGGGAGAAGCAGATGGCTACTGATTGGGGGAGCTTTGTGGCTCTAATGCTGAATACTTTATGGAAAAGGACTTTATCATGCCTCGGTGGGCAGAGGAACAAGGGGATGAGATTTATGGCCAGGAAAAATAAATCTTTTTCCAAGTTGTGGTTCCTTCTCACCAGTGTCTCCTTTGCTCCAAGGGCTTGAACCCGGAGGAACTGGTTTTATTTTATTCTGTTTTCTGCTAATAGCCCAGTTCAGCCGGGATCTGAGGGGAGAGCAGACTGAGAGCTCAGAGTCTCTGAAATACCCCAGGTTGCTGTTGCTACATCAGCATTCTCTGCCCTCAGGAGCCAAAGAGAAGGGTTGGAGTGGCCAATGCTGTTTGGGGCATGTTTTCCTTGTTGCCCTGTTAGTTGCTGGGTTAAAAATCATCCTCCATTATTCTATTAGGTACAAAAACAAAGCAAAAAAATGTGATGTTCTCCCACTCAAAAAGTCAGAGGGTGGTGCTGTATTGAAGCAGAGAGAAGACTATGCAGACTTCCTGGCTCCCATAGGTTCTGAGCTGTGAACACAATTGCGGGATGCCTGCAGATGTAAGGTTTTGGGTTCCAGAATCAGTTTCCAACTTTGGGAAATATACAGGCTCTAGCCATCTTCTAGAGGCCTAATTCGACCTCAGACCCATCTTTATCTTTTTTCTGTCCTTCCCATCACCTGAGTTGTACTTCTCTTGACTCAGGGCACATCCCAGCTGCAGTGTGCCTATCTCCATATGCAGAGGGGTTGACTCCTGTCCCACAACCTGTTAACCTACAGCAGTGTCACCTCTCTCTCAGGGGCCATAGCATAGAGTCATATGGAGATGCCTGCCGGCAGCCTAGCCCCTGCGAGGTAACAGCCAATCCCGACACTGTGTCTCCATTCCCATTTCAGCCACACTCCCTGATCTTTGAAATGCCATCTTTTAATCCAGGAAACATTTGTCGAGCCCTTCATGTTCCCAGCACCCTTTCCCTGCCTTTTTTTAAAAATTGTTATCCTGTCCCTAGAGACAGAAGAGGAAAGGCCAGAGGGACAGGTACTGGGCAACCAGAAGCATCCCTAACTTGCTTCTACCCCACACTCCAACATGTACCTCGATGTCCTGTTTCTCTCCAAAGAGCGAAAGTGTGGTAGGAGAGAGGGCTAAGATTGAAAAATGATGTTGCCCAACATTCCAAGGTGGCACACACTGAAATGCTTTAAATAGTCACTTTTGGGCTCTTCCCCTGTGCTGGACTGAGTGCGCTGCTAACCCCTCCCACTTATTTCTTACGGGGAACCCTTTGAGCTAAGGAGTGTCATCACCCCTAGTCCACAGATCCCCTTGCTTCTCAGGAAAGGGAACACAGAGATGCTGAGTTATCCCAAGCAAGTGGCCCAGCTGGGCTCTGAACCCTGCAGTATTCATAGCCACTCTACATACTTTACAAAAGAGGAAACCAAAGTTCAGACGGGTTAAGTGATTTGCCCCAAGACACATAGCTAGCAGACTGAAGAACCCTGCTCAACCCTGTGCACAATCCCAATTTCTAGCTCTCAGCTGTGTGTCTTGGCTCTTTCAAAATGAAGAGCAAATGACCTACCGCTGTCAGCGGGTGGTGGGTGCCCCAGAGCCGGAAGCGGTAGGTGTGAGGAGAGGGGAGCGCTTGTTTTGGGCTGCGGGGGCGCGGAGGCGGTACCTGGGACCTAAGGTGGAACCTAAGGTCGGCCACCGGGAGAACCCACCAGGCACCAGCCGCTGGGCCCACGGTGCCCCCGGGTCTTGGTGTGTAGTGGAGAGCCAGGGTTGCCCCCCCCCCCCCGTGCTCGTCTGAGCGCATCTGGTGAGCGGCGCGCTTCGGGCCGTGGGGCTCCAGCCAACCAGCCGCACATCTACACACTTTTCGTGACCCTGCAGCAGCCCTGGGCACTCTGACTGACCTGAGATTCGCTGCAGCCAGACCCGGACCCGCCACACCCTGCCAGGCCTAAAGAAAGCACTTGAGGAAGTGCACATCGGGGCAGAAGTCTGCTCTCCACCTCCCACACCGGGCCGCAAAGTAGTTGCTCTTCCATTAGGCAGGTGGAGCGTGCGGAGGGCCCGGGTAACTGCCTGTGGGTGGCACTTCGGAGCCCTTCGGCCACAGAAAGGATCCCTGGAACAGCTTCCTCGTGCCTGCTTTGTCCTCCAATACTTCCTTCCGGGCAGCCTTGCCTGGTTCCCTTTCAAAGCCGGCGCCGACACACTTCCCAAATGTTCTAGGGAGGAAGCGCAGGCGGTGTTAGTAACAATAGGCACATTTACGAGGTGCCAACTCTTGCTAAGCATCAAGCCAGCGCTCACAAGAACTGTATGGAGAGGGTTCCCTTTTAGCCCTAGGATCACAGATGGAGACCTGAAGCACGCACCGATTAAGCTACCAGTGGAGGGCTGGGATTCGAACCCGTGCACTGTAGTTTCCCTGGCGGAATTGTGGGATTGTCCGAGCCGGTGTTGTTGGTCCTTCTAAGGTCACTTTTCCGGGCTTCTAAGGAGAATGTTCGTTAATAAAGGCGTTGAGACCTCCTCGCGATGTCCAAGATTGAAATGAAACCAGCTCCGGCTCTTGGAAGTAATCCCTTACCATCTGCTCAGCAACTGGCTTTCCAAAGCGCGCTCGCCCTCGTTCCCTCCCCGAGCCCTGTCTGCGATCTGGGAGGCAGCTCGTGCCAGCGTTAGCTCAACTGGAGGAGAACCGAGGCTGCGCTGGGTCGGGAAGAGACTGGAACACAGGCTCGAGCTCGGCCCGAGGAAGCTCGGGGAGCAGCTGGGCAAGGCTGTAGGCAGGCAGCAGGGCGGCGGTGGTGAAAGGAGCGTGGCTGTTCCCTGAGGCCCCGCCTTCGCGAACGCCTTTCCTGGCCGCGGCAAGGCAGGAGGCAAGTGTTGGCACTGATTCCAGAAAGGCGATAGGAGGCTGGAGACGATGGAAGACGTGGCGGACCCCTGGGAACTACCCTTCGCTCCTGCTTAGCCCTGAGCGCGCTGCGAGGCATCTTCCTTACCCCCGTTCACGCTTTGCACCTGCCGCTTCCTCGGCGGATGGCGGCTTGTCTAGTTCTGCCCGCGTGGCGTCCTGGGTCAGGACTCTGCACTCTTTGGTGGGAGAGTTGTGTATCCTTCCCGGGACTGTCGGGGCACCCTCTTTGGGGCTCTCCCAGGGATACCTATAGGAAGGCACGCCCTTGGGCGTTCTTTGCACTCCAGCTCCATCCCTGTGCCTATTACTCACACGTGGACCCTGGAGAATTCCCATAGTAGGAATTGCCCTGTTGTGCTTGGCCTTGTTGCTTAAACTTTGGCCTCAAATTAAGCTGGGAGGGTCCTTGGAAACAGAACACCAGTCCAAGGACCTTATTTTACAAATTCGGGGGGCCCTCCTTTCCTGTGTCTGGAAGCAGTTTCCTAGGGCCTCAGGTAGACTGTGGAATGTTGAAAAGTGCCTGATCACACACACTAGGTATTACACAGTAAAACTAGCCTCAGCAAATACATTCTTTGTTAGTCTACTCCATTGGCTTATATAAGTCCAATAACCTTCCTGTTTGATTCACAAAAACTACTTTCTCAAAACCATCTGACATGAAAACAGGCTACAAGGAAGACTGAATATGTTATGAATATGCAACCCAGGAAAGTGACAGCCTGGAACTTTATTTTTAATTGCTACCTTTGATGATATTCTCTCCCATCTCTTAAACACATTTTCACACCCTCCCACCCCCTCCCCACACACAGAAGACCAGTCTGAGCAGGTATAAAATTGTCCCAATCTAGATGGAATTCTAGGCCTAGGGTATCTCGAGGCCGTTATGTTCAATATATTTATTTTCAGGAATTTTTTGAAGGGTTGATTTGACAAATCTAGGTATTTGTAGAGTATGAGCTTTCTTTAAAGGAGGTTCTGAATTATATCTTGGTCATTATATTAGAAGACCAGAGACTATCAAATCCATCTGGAAAGCAGCTTTTCACACAGCAAGTTCAAGGTGATGTATACAACTTTCAGTCCTCCCCATGCATGCTTTATCATTTCCTCTACTTCACAATGTATATCCAGTGCTGTTTTTAGTAGAGATGTTGTTACCATTGACATTGATCTGTGAGTTCTTAGGTGACCATTTCTTCCAGTGTTGCCATTGAGAAGAAGACTTACACTGGTAGTTTTAAGGTGCTTTTGAAACCCTGTTGAAAGCTGAACAGTCTTTGCATATGCTGTTTGGGGAGAGATCCCCCATGGACACTAAATTCATTCCCCTGGATTGTCATGGAATACCTGTGATTCTTTGAATTGAAATTGGAAAAGATGGTTTTCCCTCAAACAATCCAATAGGCAATATGAGCAGGGGCAGTGTGGGAATGAGAACATAATTTATGAATCAATTAACTGTGTTTTCAAGTCTCTAACAAAGCAATATGAATCATCACTGTTGTGGTTGTTACTAGTTGATATCTACCCTCCCAAATCCATTTATTTATTTATTTAGTCTCTCTTTTCCTTAGAGAAAATCAGACATCTCTCTCCTCAAGGCCTGGAGGGTGGACCCCAGGTTAAACATGTGACCATGTTAGTCCTCTGCCTATATCCCTTTCCCAGGAGAGTGATGCTTTCTGCTGCTCATTCCCCAGCAGCTCAATGTCTCACATCCTAAGGCCACAACTCAGAAGGCTGGCAGGGATCAGGTGCCAGGGAATAATCTACCTGGCATATGCACTCTGTGTGTCCAACAGTGCCTCCCTTTTAAACTCAGGGATTCTATATAGACTAAAACAAAGAAGACAATTGGTGAGGCCCAGCTATCAAATCCTAAAATAATGTCCTTCCTCTGGGCTCTGTGAAATTTGATGCAGCTCTCTTAGTTTGGTAACATTCCTAAGGCCTATTGCCAGTCTTCTCAAAATTTCAATTGAGACAGCTAAATACCCATAGGGGACTGCTGGACACAAAGGCTAAGGAGGCTCAGAGTAGCTGACTGTGACATGGCCATAGTTCCTTCCCTTCCATCTACCTCCCTACTGCGATCTGTGATGTTGGAGTCTGAAAGGGACATTGGAACCTGCAGAAAACTAGGTTATTCCTTCCCAGCCAGATCTCTCTACATCCATCTGCAGAGGGATATAAAAGCTGGGCGAGTCAGTGTCAGGATATTAGATATGGGATTTGGTCCACAAGTCACTCTAACACAGGTGAGAGTGAGGCATTGATTTCAGATCTGTGGTAGTGGCTGCCAATATCACTTGGGCGAGGTCCTACACAGAAGCTGTTAAGCAAGTTGATTACAGCCCAGATCCAGGAGAGGACATGAATGATAATACAAAGCTCTCAAAGACTCTTCAGCTCCCAGCTGAACTCCATCAGAAGCACAAGTGGAACCTGGGAAAATTTGAAAGTTAGGAAAGGTAGACAATAATCATGATGACAACAGTAGTGGTAACTGCAGCAGCCACAGCAGCAGCATTACAAATAGTACCATTTATTAGGAAGGAGGAAATGCCAAGGAAGGAGAAGTGTGAGCGGGAGTAATGATCCCTACAGTTAGGAGTCTGAAGATCTTCCTCAGAGGCTACAGAATTATCCACCCTTGAGTCTCTGGCTCTCCCAGGTCTAGCTTTGGAAAGATTCACTCATTTCACCTGGTAAGCCAACTACAGTTCTTAGGATGAGGAACAGATCCAAATCCTTCTTTCTCTCTGAGAACTTTCATCTACTCAGCAAGTCTGCCTTTTCTTGACTCATCAAGCTGTAAAATAAAATAATTAACAGATGGAGATAACCCCCCCCCTTTAAACCTATCATGTATCATCCTCTGATAAAGGTAGAATGGTAGGAAACAAGTGAACAACCTTCTGAATATTTTTGGCCTAGGACTGTTTTTTCCTCAAACCAACAACCCATCATTTGTTTCTCTTTCATGTACAACTAGTCAATCAAGTTTAGCCCTAAGAAAATTCCATACTCTGCATGCTGAGGTGGGATAATGCAATGCTGCTTCTTCAAGTTCCGTTCTCTGCCTCCTTCAACCATCGTAGTCCCCTCCAGAGGCCTCCCTGTGAGAAATAATAAGCCTAGGAAAGAGCTGCCGCCCGTCTGCTTCATTGGCATCCTCCTGTCTTCCAGGGTGTTTCTCCTTTCACCGTGAATTGCCATACTCTTTTGACTACCAAGCCTTTGCTAGTACAGTGCTTTGAAAAATAGGATTAGAAGTAGGTAGACCTAGGGAAAAAAAGGAGGGGGGAGAAAGTGTTGTTTCCATTCACATAGGTAATTATCTTTAAATGAGCTATTCTTACGTGCCTCTTACCGTAACAGCTAAGAAATTTGGGGCCCTATTTCTCAGTCTTGGGTGGGAGGAGGAAAGGCATTCCCAATCTAATTCTCAGACCCCGATTTCCTTTCTGACCCTTTCTCCACCCTCTCACTTAGATCATAAAAGGCTCTACCTCAGGGATCATTCATCAAGCTCTCTCTAGCCTTCTCTTGCAAGACAACCCTGCAGTTGTCTACCCATGATTTTTTACTATGACTGCAAGAAGCCTTGCTAAGGTGGAGCAAGATGAGCATACCCACTCTTCATTGTCTTCCTTCTAATCATTTAATTGGAAATAAAATCTCGGGGAAAAGAGTCTCAAGTATATGCATAAACCCATTGTTCCATGTGAATTTCATAAAACTATTGGCTGGGGTGCATTTTTATAGTACTATCCAAGGCTGAATAAATGCCTCAACCCTTCATTTAGTATCATTGAATTCCAGGAAGTAATAACGTACAGTGATTTCAAACTAGTTTATGCACCATTTTAGCCCATAAATTGAAAGAGAAGTGAAAATAATTGTAGATTTTCTTTATCTCATGTTAATAATTGTCATTTAGAGCATTTGTAGTACCAAGCAAAATGCATACCACTTAAAATACTGGAAAATTCCCCAAGTAGGAATTTCAACTTAGTCTTACCCATACTTAGTATCGGTTATGGTAGTCACTTAAACTGAAAGACGAAGAATTGATAGGGTTCATAAAATGTGAGAAATATAATTTATTTAGGGATCTTTACCTGAAATCAAGAGGAGAAATCTAATTAATGGGGAGGTGGGAGTGAAATGAAACAGAGATTCCTAATGGACAGATTCTCAATGAATCTCTCTCCTCTCTGCTGTATAGAATTGTAGTTCTTTTATAGCCTGAGTTTTGGAAGGTCAAGCTCTTCTACCCACAATTTACGCATCAGAAACATTGTTTATCTACAGTTTGTTATGCAAACTGTAGCCAAGTTTTCAGTACTTTCAAGGAGACACCATCTGAATACTCTGTATGTAAGAGGAGAAAGACCAGGCACAAGAGATACATCTTCCAGTTAGAGTTTGTTTTCTAAATGCCCACATTCTGGAGTGGATGGCTTTATATTTACAGTATGTAAAAGGACTTCTTAAAAGTGGCTTGCATGGACAGATGACTTTTCCAGGGAAAGACACACTTATTATTCTTTAAATGATAGCACAGGAAGGCATTGTGGAGTGTTCTGTTCAACAGATGAGCAGAATGAAGGTCTCTCCACCCGGCCCCAGGGCACAATATTGCCTGTAACAGGCTGCAGTGTCTAAGGCACCTCACCTCTCTTGGGCTCTTTCTCTGTTAATCGGCTATTATTTACACCTGTGCCTGTCCTGCCTTTTGTTTTTCTTCTTTCTTGTCTGAATCCACATTAAGTGTCTGGTCACTGTTATTCAACCCTGAGGATTATTTTCCAGATGTTTGAGACAATTCTTTCAACATTTCTAACCCTTCCACTCTTCTTTTAAAGAAGTAGTGGGCAGGAGTGCTTTCACCTGAGAGAGTGAGGAAGAGAAAGATCTGGAATTTAGTGGAGCAGCCACAGCCATAAGACAAATGGCAGCTAAACACAGCTGCAGATTCTTATATACAGAATTGTGACGCCACTCCTTGCACGGACCCTTGGCCAAACTAAATCTGTACATATTCATATAAGAGAAATGCCATCTAAACAGAAGAAAATTGCAGTGTAAGATACTTACTTTGAGAAGTCAGTGGCTAACGTGGAAATTAAGTGAGCACCTCTGTCCTTATTGCAACCCTTCTTTCTCTCGGCCCCAGCTTAATCTTGGGTAGTGGCCCTGTCTGATCAGAAGGATTTGGCACTTTCATGAGATGCGAAGCAGAAAAGAAGAAGGAACAGGGCAGGCAGGTGAATGAAGAGAACTCAGTGGGAAATCTGCACTCTTCATTTCTCCTGGGCAACACCCTTGCCTGGCTTTCTTGGAGGGCAGGCACTTTCAAGGAGAGGTGTTCTGTGCCTTGCTGACCTACTGGGTTCCGAGAAGAGGTCTCAGAGCTCTGAGAGGATCAGAGTGATGCAGGAAGCCGCCTTTTGACAACCCCCAATCTAGTCACCTTATTTCAACCCTGGAAATAAACGAGGCTTTTTCCTTCCCTCCTCCTTAAGGTGTGGTTGTGCCTGGTCCACTTTAGTAGGCTGCACAGTCCGATTTATCCTAAAGCTGACAGATTGCAGACTTCAATGGGGTGGTGGTGTGGGTGGGGCTGGGGGAGGTGAGGGACCATCTATTTCACTCAAAGTAGTAGAGGGTTGAACAGCGAAAAAGAACACAAGGTTCCCTCAGCGACACTGCCTTGCGACCCCTGTTGAAGGAGTCAACTTTCAGGCTGTTAAAGACCTCAACTCATTAGCATCAGCTGCTGCACTAAAGGGGCCAGCCAGCGCCTCTAAGTGGCTCGCGCGCAAACGAGGCTCCAGAGACAGCAACGGCAACTCCATCCACTCCTCCAGCACGCACCGGCTGGACGCGAAAAGCTCTCGGGAGCCTATCGTGGTAATAATTTTTACTTTGCATTACCCTTCCCCTCACCCCACAATCTTAGAGCACCGGCCGCTCCCATGACTGAACCCCTTCGGGACTGCGTGCAGAACACACATGCAGAGGGTAAAAGAGCAGAAACAGCTTAAACTCTGTAGCCGGGGTTCTTTGTAGCCCGCACCCCACCCGCAGCCCAAGTAACAGTGTCCTGGAACCCACAGGCCCCTTGTGAGATCTGGGGGCGGCCCCACTCTATTCCTTTACTCCCTCTCCTGGGAAGGCTGAGCCAAGTTCTCACCAAAGCGCATCCTTGCTTGAATTTTGTGCGCTGAAAGGATTGGGAGTGAGCGTTCCCAAAGAGAGCTGGCGCCTGTTTTTCACCACCCAAGCACCCAGCTTGGCAAAACCTGCAGCCGCACAACGACTAGAGGATCCCTCGGGACTAATCCACACCCCTGTCCCCTTCTCGTAGAACTCGAACTCTGGGGATGGGTGCGCGGGGTCCGCGTGCGCCCTGAGTGTCCGGCTGTCTGTCACAGGTTCTCCCAGTGCCTTGTGAAACGGGGGGGAAACGCTCCTTCCAGTCCTTTTGGTACCTTCCTTTCCGATTCAGAGACTGATTTTCTTTCATAGCCATCCCACAGGACTCAAGCTTTTGGAGGAGGCAGGCCAAGCCGCTATCAGAGAGACGTTGCCACTCGGGGAAGGCGCTCGGGATCCGCGGGGTGCGGGCAGGCCAGGGAGAAGGCTGCAAGGCAGGCGGCGCCGGGAGGGAGCGCCCAGCCCAGCAAAGAGTTAAAGGGAGGGGACGTGGGCTGTCACGCGTCATTGGGCAGATTATGTGCAGCAAACAAAAAGTGTGTGTCTGCGTGCCAGTCAGTCACTGCATCGGGTCCATCTGTACAACTCTCTCCGCCTCTCTCCGCCTCTCTCTCTCTCTCTCGCTCTCGCTCTCGCTCTCTCTCTCTCTCTCCCTCTCTCTCCTCTTCCCCTCTCCCCCTCTCCCTCTCTCCTTAATCTCCCTTCATCTTTCTCTCTGCATCTATCTCTTTTCTCTTTAGGCTGAGCCTACAAGACAGAAACACCACCACCCCTTGACATGGAAACACACTGATACAATAGGCAAAAAAGGACACCTCGTTGCATTTCCCGGTTCCAGGTGGCCTTATCTGGCCAATTCGATCCTGACCTTATTCCTGGTGAGTCTTTTTGCGTCGAGGTGGGAGGGGGATGGGAGGGAGGCAGGTCTGGTGCGAAGAGTGGAAAATTTTGTCTGCCGTCTCTTCATTATCCAGAAGAGAGGGGGGAAAATAATTGTTGATGGGATCTCCACTACCAATAAGATTATACAAAGGAGGAGGGGATGGGGAGCAGTTTGCGGGAAGAGCCAGGGACTGGGGGGCGCGCGGCCGCCAGACAATGCCAGCCCAAAGGCGAGGGCGAGGCCAGCCGGCTCCGGGGACGACCCTCACCGGGGAGGAGAGCCCAGGCCTAGAGCAGTCGCGACGCGGAGCTTCGATCTGTGCGGTGGAAAAGGCAGGCGCGCGGGAGAGGATGAGCCTCCGTACGCGGCCCGCGGTGCTTGTGAGCGGTGCGGGGCTCGTCGCGGCGGCTGCCAGGGCGACGCGGGCTGCGTTAGCGCGGCGTAGCGAGGACCTTCTCTGTATTGTTAGGTAGAATTGCATTTTAATGCCTGTGTCCCTGTTGTTGAGCCAAGTGATGGGGCGACCTCCAGGCACAATGCAACGCTGGAGTGAAAAAGACTCTTAAGAGGGAGAGAGAAATTGAGGCAGAAAATCCTGAATTGGACAGGACATTGAAAATGCGAAGAAGATTTTGTTTGAAAAAAGAGATGAGCAATTCTTGGATTTTAAGATACATATTTTTAAAATTTGCGGTTGGAAATAAGCAATGCTACCTTACGTGGGGGTAAAAATGCCCAGGGACAGACAGTGTAGCATAATTAAGTTTGTACTTCATGGATATTTCTCCTTATTTCTGCTGTCTGGCAGATACAGCCCCAACAGTTGACATTTGGTAGATAAGCGGGAATGAATGGGAAAAGAGGGGGACCAAAGTTTCTGGCTCCCTTAGCTGGAAGTAGGGAGAAGTACTACCTAGTAATCACATTTGCAAGTTTAATTGGTTAATAGATGTTAAAATAAAAAATTTGCACATTACTAATGGTATCCCATAATGAGCAGCTTTTCAGGGGAAAATGTTGTCTAGTTTTCCCTATTTAAATTATACATAACACATAAAATGCTGCCAATGGTAACATTATTAGGGCAAAAAATCAATTTTTCGATTAGGCAGCAAGGATCAACAATGCTGCTGGTTTAACATTTTAAGTACCTGTTTTGTGATAAGCCTTGTAGGGGGTGTCCAATGGCAGAGGAAGGTAAATGTCCCCTTATGACAGCTTAATAGAGAGCCCTCCATTGGGGCATTACTTTCTAAATTGCTGCGGATTAAACAGCTGGATAGCCCACTGAGGACTACTCAAGCAGGGCTGCCCCCTCTTGCCCAAACAGGGTCGGATCTGGGGAAGTGAGATTCACCAGTCATTACACACGGTATTTCAGACAGGGGACACCTCAGGCCTGCCCTGTACCTGCTCGCTTCATGAGCCACATGCGGCTCAATCCGCTCCCTTGTATAACAAGGTAACTGGGATTCACCCTCAGCCATAAATAAGCATGTCGGAAAAAAAATAATTACCTCTGCTTGCTGCTTTTAATTAAAGCCTCGGAGGGACAGTGTTGGATTATGGTAATGAGCAGACATACGTCCCTTCTTGTAGGCTGCAGAGAAAGGTTAGCTGACACGGAATTCGTGGCCCTGACACTCCACTGGAAATCCATTCGCTATGCTCCGCTGTCTCCGCCTGCTTGCTGATGCTACTCCCCTCTTCGGGAGAAGAGAAGAAAATCAGCTCCCAGGCACCCAGTTTAATACATGGGAGGAGAGGCACGTTTCCCAACAATTAGACTGTCTTTCCATCAGGAAAGCCTACAGGTTCACCTCATTCCCAAAATTTGTCCCTTCCAGTGTCAAGGGAATGCAAAACACAATCTAGTCTTTCCCAGCCCTTTCTCCCAGTCAGCCGGTGTCTGAATCTCATTACTGTTCCAAATATTAAAAAAAAAAAAAAGGAAGGGAGGGGGAGACAGGAAATGTCCCTTAGTTGGCATCTTTAAAATATGCCACATGAAATTTGCTTCATATTTTTTTAAGTAAAAGCCACGCAAAAATTAGACAAATATGAGAAAAATCTGTCTAGGAATTGCAGTGCTCTGCCTGGGTTCATCGTGGGAGAAGCAGTCACCTAACTCTCTGCCTTGTCCTGTGTATCTGTCGCCAGTGATGGAGGACTCGGGCATGCAGCGAGGCATCTGGGATGGAGATGCCAAGGCTGTCCAACAATGTCTCACAGATATCTTTACCAGCGTTTACACCACCTGTGACATCCCAGAGAATGCTATATTCGGTCCCTGTGTCCTGAGCCACACTTCCCTGTACGACAGCATAGCTTTCATAGCTCTCAAGTCTACAGACAAGAGAACAGTTCCTTACATCTTCCGGGTAAGTGTTCACCTGTGCTTTGTAGGGTATGAGGTTAATGTTCTGTTGCAAACAGACCAAGAGTCATTCTCCTGACAAGAGCAGACAGGTTCTGAATGTAGAAAATGCAGTGATGCAAGCAATCCTTGTTTACATGCCAAAAATCCGAAAAGAAACATTAAATTGCCAGCTGATTTTCTCGGGTAAAAGACATCATTTGATTTTTGAATGCCAGTATTGTCTAAATCAGTGCCTCGGTTCTGGGCTTCCCTGGTGATAAACTTGACTTCCTAAACTCTTTGGGAGATTTAACTGGGGCCAAGGCTTTCTCTGAGTACCCTTAGAATCATTGAGTACAGTGTCCTCCAACCCAGGAGGCCTCCTCATCTCCTAAATATTGCTTTCTTTGGCAACATTAGCTAGTGCCCAGAGTTTGTATTTAAATAAGAATGTTAATGGCTTTGACAGTAAGTCATCATTGAATCCATATGTTTGAGTTTGAAGATAAAAGACCTCTCACTCCCCATTCTTCCTTTACAAAGAAGAGCTAGCAATTAATTGGGCCAAAATTAGGAAGAAGAGTGCCATAGAAGAAGTTCTAAGATCTAAGCTTGCTTTTATGTTTCTGAAACAAACAAACTTCTCCATATTTATGCAAGGGGGGATGATTTAGAAATTATTAAGAGGCTAACATTAATCGTAGGAAGAAATTTCCTCATTTGACCTTCAACCAATAGATGAAAATGACGATTTAAACGATCTCTATGATTGGATGCGCTATTTCAAAGGATGGTTATCTTGACGACCGGTTGCCAGCCTAGGGCGGGGTACCCAATTGGGCCAACTTTTTTGGAAGCTGGGTCTCAGATAATTGCTTGGATAAGACTTACGCGGATAGGTCTTGATTCCTCTGGCTTTACACTCACACAGATCTCCTTTCCCCCTCCTCCTCTTCCTCCTCCTTCTCCTCCTCGTCCATCCGCTCTCTTCTATTTTAAACTGCAGGTCGACACTTCAGCAGCAAATGGTTCCTCGGAAGGTCTAATGTGGCTGCGACTGGTCCAGTCTGCCAGGGATAAGGAAGAGCAGAACCTCGAAGCCTACATCAAAAACGGCCAGCTCTTCTACCGCTCTCTCCGCAGGATTGCCAAAGACGAGGAGTTGCTAGTTTGGTACGGGAAAGAACTGACTGAGTTACTCTTGCTCTGCCCCTCTAGACCCCACAGCAAAATGAATGGTAGGTTGAGCTCGCGGCCTCCGCGGGGGCCCTTCACTAGCGGGGGAGAACAGCGGGGAGCAGCGGGGCGCACCTGGCCCGGCCTGGGGAGAGCTGCCCAGGAGTCCTGCGTGCGGCCGGGACAGATAGGTGAGGGGAACCCGGGGCAAAAGGGGGGCTGACTTTTGCACTCCTCCCAGGTAGGGAGGGGTGGTTAGATCAGGCTGGAGAGCTCCGGCCCCGAGTGATGGAGGTGGATTTGTGTGGGGACGCTGGCACACTGGCCTGGCGACGATGCTGAGTAACCGTGTGCTGTGCGTGCGCGCGTGTGTTTGCTCACCAAGCAGGGTCGGCCCCTTACACATGCCTGGAATGCAGCCAACGTTTCCAGTTCGAGTTCCCCTATGTGGCGCATCTGCGTTTCCGTTGCCCCAAGAGACTGCACAGCGCCGAAATGAGTCCCCAGGACGAGCAAAGCGGTGGCGTGGGCACCAAGGACCACGGCGGCGGGGGCAAAGACCAACAGCAGCCGCAACAGGAGGCACCCTTGGGTCCAGGCCCCAAGTTCTGCAAAGCCGGCCCACTCCACCACTACCCGGCGTCCACACCCGACAGTAGCACTCCACCCGCCGCGGCCGGCGGCAGCAACGCCAAGCCATCCACGGACTTTCACAACCTGGCCCGGGAGCTGGAAAACTCCCGGGGAGGCAGCAGCTGCTCCCCAGCCCAGGGCCTCGGCAGCGGCGGCGGCCACCAGGAGGCGGAGCTGAGTCCCGACGGCATAGCCACCGGCGGCTGCAAAGGGAAGAGGAAATTCCCGGAGGAGGCGACCGAGGGCGGCGGCGCGGGGCTGGTGGGGGGCCGGGCCCGCTTCGCTGAGCGGCCCCTGCCGGCCTCCAAGGAGGATCTGGTTTGCACTCCGCAGCAGTACCGCGCCTCGGGCAGCTACTTCGGCCTGGAAGAGAACGGCCGCCTCTTCGCGCCGCCCAGCCCGGAGACGGGCGAGGCAAAGCGCAGCGCCTTCGTGGAGGTGAAGAAGGCTGGCCGAGCCGCCAGCCTGCAGGAGGAGGCGACCGCCGACGTCGCGGGAGCGGCCGCCGAGGACCAGGACGCAGGCGGCGGCGGCGGCTCCTCCACGCCCGCCGCCTCGTCGCCCTCGGGCGCCGAGAAACTGCTGGCCCCGCGGCCCGGGGCTGCGCTACCCAGCCGGCTGGAGGGCGGTAGCCCCGCGCGGGGCAGCGCCTTCACCTCGGTGCCACAGCTGGGCGGTGCGGGCGGCGGCGGCGGCGGCGGGGGCGCAGGGGGCGGCAGCGCAGGGGGCGGCGCGGGCGCTGCGGCCGCGGGCAGCGCGGGCGGTGGCCAGGGCGCCGCGGGCGACGAGCGCAAAAGCGCTTTCTCGCAGCCGGCACGCTCCTTCTCGCAGCTGTCCCCGCTGGTGCTGGGCCAGAAGCTGGGCGCGCTCGAGCCTTGCCACCCTGGAGACGGCGTGGGCCCCACCAGACTCTACCCCGCCGCCGCGGACCCTCTGGCCGTGAAGCTCCAGGGGACAGCGGACCTGAACGGGGGCTGCGGGGCCCTGCCCGGCGGCGGTGGCGGCGGCGGCGGCGGCCTACCCAAGCAGAACCCCTTCCTCTACGCCACCGCCTTCTGGCCCAAGAGCTCGGCGGCCGCAGCAGCGGCGGCCGCGGCCGCCGCGGGGCCCCTGCAGCTGCAGCTGCCCTCTGCGCTCACGCTGCTGCCACCCTCTTTCACCTCGCTGTGCCTGCCGGCGCAGAACTGGTGCGCCAAGTGCAACGCCTCCTTCCGCATGACCTCCGACCTGGTGTACCACATGAGGTCGCACCACAAAAAGGAGTACGCGATGGAGCCCCTGGTCAAGCGGCGGCGGGAGGAGAAACTCAAGTGCCCCATTTGCAACGAGTCCTTCAGGGAGCGCCACCACCTCTCCAGGCACATGACCTCGCATAACTGACACGGAAAGCACCCCGGCGTCCCGCGCGCTCGCGCGCACAGTCCACCCAACTACTGGAACAAACTCGCGAGGACAGCCACCACTTCCTTGCGCCTCGCAGCACTGCGCCCAAACACAAGTGCACACCCGCACGCTCAACACACACACACACACACACACACACGTGCTCCGCCCCCAGAGGAGCCCTCCCATTCAGATGTTTACTCGGGACACACACTGGAGACAGCATGGTGGACTTCTGATTGGGGGGTTGTTAGAAGGGGTTTTGTTTTGAATGCACGCATTTTCACTTTCCCAAAAACAAAGGTACATTTTTAAAAATGTCATATATTGCAACATATTGATGCATTTGTCATACGTTTCTACTTAAATTATTAAGCACTTAACAATTTAGATGTAATAACTATATGTAAGGACAAAATTTATTTTAGATATAAAGGAGAGGAGGAAGGTGAGATGCTTTCTGCAATCTTGATGACGGTTTGTGTTCTTACAAAAATAACAAAACGAATAAAAAACGGGGTCGCCATTCAATTTAAGTTTCCAGGGGAAAGTGCATGTATCATGAAATGATTATGGACTTCAATGAAGAATGTCATCAATTATGTAAATATGTATTTCCTTTTAATACAAAGTGTAATTTTGTGCCAGTGAAATGGAGTCTGAATAGTTATGTGTTTCTTTTATCCTTGGAAAGATTTATTAAACTTTATAGTTTATCCGGATATGTTGGATGCTTTGACAATAAAATACTATTTTCTTCAAAGCAATTATTTGAAAGTTTAAAAAAGTTTTTTTTTTTTTTTTTTTTTGGTGGTAGCTAAGGGCTGTACTCTGAGTAGACACCATTTATTTTCATAGCGTCTCTGAAGAGGCGAGAGAAAGAGGGATGACAAACCTTGCCCCCTTGCTCCATTCAGATGTATTTACACCAGTGTCCAGCCTTGGGAAGGCGGTAGCTGGGAAGTGTTGTGCTTCTTGATCAAAGGCAAAGCATTTAGAGAGAGGTGTCTGCCAGCAGCTAGCCGGTTCTGAGGATGCCAACATATTCACATATTCACATATGCCAGCATATTCACAAAAGGCCAGAGGCCGTTTTCAGGCCTGGGTCTGGGAGGGCAGATGAAGCATCCACGTTAGGTTCTAGTCATGATGCTTACATGGGAGAGGTTCTAGTTCTCCAGAGCCCTCCAGCTTGGTGTCCTGATCTGAGAGACGAGTTCCTGTGGAACCGCGTGACTGCAGTTTGCCTGCAGAGTTGCCCGCTGCAGAGCTCTGTCTTCTGCAGGCCTCAACAGCTGCCTGCCTCTAGCAAAACGCAGTCCTGAAGCACGGTGACCCAGAAGACCCTGCTGAACGGCCTCCAGCCCTCACCCTTTCCTCTAGGAAGTCCCTGGATACTCTCCGTAGCCTGACAATGCTTAATTAACAAGCGCACATATGGGGCTCTGTAGACATAAAAACCAGTGAACGGTGATCCTTTAGATCTTAGGGTAGCATGCACTTAATCCATGGGTGTCTCCATCATCACTCTGAGTGCTCTAGGGCACACTACCCTGGCTCAGTCATCAGGAGCCATCTCACGTTTTCTTTCTTCACAGCCAAGGGGACCCCTTGGGAAAAGGTTTGCAGTGAGAGACTTCTCACACCCAAGACTTTACTACAGGCTTGTCAATGACTTTTTCTAAAAGAATTTTAGAGGCTTCATTGTCTTAAGACTACTACAAAGCTAGTTAGAGTTGGTGCTGAGAGCAGGCAGAGACGAGATGTAGGGGTAAAAGAGCTATCTAACGGAATGGCCCCGGGGAGGTGAGAAAGCTGGCTGGCTTCCTTGGGGTCACTCAAATGCCATGGCGGGGAGTGGGTGCTACATGACTCTGAGGGCTGCTCTCAGTGCTCCCAGGCTACAATTGGGTGATCTGACACACTCCCCCCCCCCCCCCCCCCCGCAAGCTGTGGTGACAACAGTCCAGCATCCCAGTTCTGCTGTCCACCACCAGGGTGTCGCTGCATCGCCATTGACCCCATTTGACCTGCAGATAGTTTGTCGCATCTCTAAGATAATCAGCCAGACAGGTTCTACTATCTTCAGTGTGCACCCAGCACTAGGAAACTCCTTTCTTTCCCTTAACCTGATGAGTTAATCAGGCTGAACCTAAAGGGAGCCTGCCACAGGAACCAAAATTGGCTGTGAAGAAAATCTGATGGCAGGCATCGAGGAGGATTTGGAGGGTGGTGGGACTGAAAACTGAATTCGAAGAGATTCCTAAACCCCAATCTCTGCAGGCAGACTAAACTGTCCAAATCTTGGACTTTACAAGACCTCTGGGACAAGAATGGCTTTGTTTTTCAACACACACACATCGGCGCAGGTAGTCCTGTGGCCTAACTGCCAGAACACCCTAAGGTCCTCTTCCTTTCTCCTGATTCTTCTGAGCCCCCCCCCCCCCCCTTCAAAGGCAGCGTCAGCTTCTGTAGTGGATTGAGGCGGAGATGAACTGAGGCTCAGAAGAAGGTAGGCACATTCTGCTGTTTGTTTGCAAAGGGCTTCCTCCCAGTCTGGAATTATTTTCGGAAGGAGTTAGGCAGATACTCGCCGAGCCTACCTGGCGTTTTCTGTAACTTAATCAGACCACCAGGAAGAACACCAAGCCTTGGCTGAGCTGCCGCCCGGGCCACCCAGGCGGGTGTTTCGCTCCCCTGGACCAGGGAAAGGGTGTCCGCAAGCTAGTTTTGTCGTCAGCCCAGACGAGGCAAACTCAGACACTTTGCCAGCGCATCTTGAACCTTTCCGATGCGTTGCAACCCTCTCCAATGTCCGGAGCTTTCTAGAAGTGTGTGTGAGGGGGAGAGGGTTCTGAGATGCCGCCCCCGAGTCCGTCTGCCGAGCTAGCTGAGGTCTGGGGCGCACAGCTGCACCGGGTCCTGCGAACGCCAAGTCAAACCGGTCCCCCCAAGTCCATGCCTGGTGACTCGAACTTGGAGTCCAAGCGGATGGCTCGGGCTTTGCATGTTGCCACCGCGGGGCGCAAGGACTGGGGAAAGGGAGAGCCGAAGGGCTGCCGCACCGGCGTCTGCTACGGTCTATGGTCTATGGGCTGCGAACTCCAGGCAGGTTCTTGTTTCTTTCTTCGCTTTTTCGAGGCGTCTATGGATGGGGGCGCCTTTGCTTCCATCCAGGGTGTGCTTGCAGCGGGAGTCACGGAACCCGGGAGACGAGCGCACACTTGGCGAGTTCGCAGGCGCGGAAGGGCCGGGACCGAAACTCGCTCCTCGCGGGAAAATCCTAAGGTGTCTGCGGCCCACTCCCCCCCCCACTGCGACCCTTCTGCCCCGGAGACTCGGGGTTTGCAGCCGCAGTCGCGCGGAGACCATTTGCCAGCGCCACAGCGCGGGCGCCGTCGATGGGGAGAGGGGTGTCCCAGCCCGGGTTGCTCCTGGCCGGGTTCCCAGCTGCGGCCCTCGGAAGCACGCTGCCCGGGCTCCAGAAAATTTCCCTCCCCCGCAGCGCTTTTCTGTGGGTACCGGGCCGGGCGGCCGCGAAAACCTCCACGCCCGGGACCTGCCACAGCCAGGAACCGGGCCGGACAGCGCCGCGCCCACTCCGAGGGCGGGGGCTCCAGAGCGGGGTCGCCTCTTGTGCAAGGCCATCTCATCTCTCTCCAGACTCCCCAGCGGGCCCGACTCCCTTCTGCCCACCCATGGCGGTGCAGCCCGCTTGGCTCCGGGGACGCCGCGCCGCCACCCTCAGCGCCGCGGCTAGAGCGCACCGCCGACGCAGCGAGCGCACCGCCGAACATCCACCGGGAGCTTTTAGGTTTTCCAAGTCTTTCTTCTCTCTTCGCCCAGTGCCTTGTTCTGGAATCAGTGTGGCTCATTTTGTGCTATCCCCTGTTTTCCCTTAACTCCTCCCGCCTCCCTAGGCCTTTCTGTCTCTTAAGCACGGCTGGAGTTTTCCGCTCACGCCAGCAATTTCATACGGAAAGTATTGTGACTCTGCCATCGGGGCATCCACGCCTATGGTGGCCGCAGCAGCCCAGCGTGGGTGCTGAGGGTTTCCCCAGCCAGTGCGCCCAAGGGTTG
The DNA here is from genome assembly GCF_964237555.1 of Oryctolagus cuniculus. Lineage (NCBI taxonomy): Eukaryota > Metazoa > Chordata > Mammalia > Lagomorpha > Leporidae > Oryctolagus > Oryctolagus cuniculus. The sequence continues at coordinate 85,705,663 of NC_091439.1, read as the reverse complement.
GAAGAGATGAACAGATGCCCATCGCTCCGCGGACACGCATCTCTCTCTCTCTCTCTCTCTCTCTCTCTCTCTCTCTCTCTCTCTCTCTCTCACACACACACACACACACACACATACAGAGGCCACCTCCAGAATAGTATCTCCAAACCTACCCTGGAAATTTCATGTTCTTTCCCTGAAGGTGACAGTCAACCCCCAAGGGGTATGGAAAATTGAGCCTGCCCAGGAGTTGAGCTGGGGGAGGGGCAAGAAGCCCAGCCACCTCCGCCACCTCCTTCAAGTGTGCTTTCGTTGGCAGGAGGTTGGAGCCGGGAGGGGAAGACACAGGCGTCAGGTTGAGGAGCCTGGTAAATGCCCAGGGCTCTGGCACCTGCATGGACACCAGACAGAGGCTTCTTCTCTGATGCACAGATCCTGTTTCTGGGGGATGGGTTGCTTGTCCCACTCCAAGGAGGACGACGTAGAACTTTGCAGAAATAGGTCTATTCTCCAGGACCAGTGAATGGAGAAATTTTGGGGGGAAAACCACATTTCTTTTGAAAGAAGTTTCAAAGTTTAAGAAATTCTTTTTAATCTCTAGGATTTGCTGTTTAATACAGGTGTCCAGTTTGAATAGTTAGGCTGCTTATGCTAATAGTTTCTAACTTACCCTTTTCAAGTTCTGTGTGCTAGAATGTAGATGTGTACATGTTTTCACATATACACACACATACATTTCAGTACACATGCAATGTTGGTAATTCACAGGCAGTATTGATTTTTAAAAACAGATTGATTTATTTGAAAGGCAGATAACAGAGAAAGAGAGAGAGAGACAGAAGGACAGAGAGGAGAGAGAGAGAGAGAGAGAGAGAGAGAGAGAGAGAAATATCTCCCATCTGGTGGTTCACTCCCCCAAATGGCCACAATAACAGGATCAGGCTGGAGCCTGGAGCCAGGAACTCCATCTGGATCCCCCACATGGGTGGCAGGAGCCCAAGCACTTGAGCCATCCTCTGCTACTTTCCCAGGTGCATCACAGGAAGATGAATGGGAATCAGAGCAGCTGGGACTGGAAGCAGCCTTCTGATTTGGGATACTGGCATCACAGTGGCAGCTGTCACTTTGGAACAGAAAAATAAGAATAGAGTGTCATGGAAAGAATAACAGCTTTTAAGTCAGGATACCTGCTCCAAATTTTGTGGCTTTCCCATCTGTTTATTTCCATTGAACATGTGGGCTTATCACATAGCAGTGCCTTGAAAAGCAAATAAAGTCATACATGTAGAAGATTGTTTTGCCATCATATGTGACTGACCTCATTGTTGATGAAAGATATGTGCTTTTAGCTTCAACTTATCTCCTTGGGTAGTTTAGTACTTCTATGTGAAATCTGTGGCCTCGACTTCTTTTAATAATCTTTGCTCATTTTCAGTGAGAGGTGGGAGTAATAGCTGGTTTAATCTTGTGGGTATGTGTGTAACTGCTTAGGACTTGCTGTGTTTCAAGCTTACAGGAAGGTTGTGGGAAAAAAAATGAGACATAACATCAGCAGAGTCTATAGGTCCACTCACGTTTATGCAGTTTCTTTTTATTTTCAATGCTGTTCTTCAATTTTCTTTTATTGTAGAGACACGGAAAGAGGCAGACAGACAGAAAGGACTCCCACCCACTAATTCACTCCTCAACAGCTTAGGCTGGGCCAGGTTGAAGCCAGGTGCTGTGAACCCAATCCAAGTTTCCCACTTGGGTGGCCGGGATCGAACTACTTGAGCCATCACCTGCTGCCTCCCAGGACGTGCATTAGCAGGAGGCTGGAATCAGGAGTGGTGCAGGGGCTCATACCCAGGCACTCCGATGTGAGATGCAGATGTCCCAAGCTGCCTCTTGGGACAGCCGGATCAAATGTCCACCCCTATATTTAGCTTTAAATGGCTTACCTGTCTTAATCTTGAGTTATAAGTACGGTGTATTTCCAGTACTCCAAAATTACAAGCCAGCGTGACGCTAAGGATGGAGAAGAAGGCGAGTCCTCGCTATGAGTGTGCCTGCTGTAGACCGCAGCAGAGAAGCTCGTTCCACTTCCTGGTTACTATGGAGTGAATGGCACCGTGCTTAGAAAGCTCTGCAGTGCTGGGCGCTTAATGAAGACAAGGCTTCCTCTGCAGACCGCGGAGAGTAGTACTCCTTCAGCAGTTAGCATCACTAAAGGAGGCCTCTAACTCCAGCTCAGGGGTTTTTTGGGCTTCAAATGGACCTTGAGTTCTAATGTGGTAGATAGAATGTAGGCAATTCCATTACTGCTTCAAAATAGCATTTGAAGAATTCATACAGTATCTTTTTCTGTTTCCTAAATTCTTTAGGGAATAAGTTCTAAGGGAAAGTATTAAGATCATTTACAAACAAACCCCCAAAATGAGATTTAGAATAAAAAGTCATGGGATAGAAGTTACTTTGTCCCTTCAGTTTTCTCTCAAGAAACAACCAGCCATTAATTATAATTTTTTCCTACTCTTTTTTTTTTCTTCAAATTTTCTACAGAGAAAAATCTGTGGGTTTCAGGGGAGAAATCCAGAAATCAGCTCCATTCTTGATCAAGATCCCTGTAGACACCTGCTTCTGGGACTGAAATCTGGACAGATGTCCTATGAGGGCATTTATCTCTGGGTAAGTGCATGGGTAATATACCTTGCTAGTGCAGCTCAAATAGCTTTTTCGGTTTTGTTACTTTTGTTGTGAAATTTGGAACTTTTTTTTTTTTTTTTAAAGCATTTGACGACTTCTTTCCTGTCAACTGAATTAAGGTCTGTTTTCCCCTCTGGGGTCCTTGAGAAAGACAAACATAGCTGAACAGCGACACCCAGCCCAGACACTGATGCAAATCATGTAATTAGAAAAGTCTTAGTTTCCAGCCTGTTTATTCCTTCTTTGGACTCCTGGGTCTAGCATAAGAACCCAGTGAGAGTGAGGCAAATAAAACAAAAGAGATTGCGTCACAGCGTGGCTCTGGGAAAGCTAAGTCTGTGTTCTGAGAGGGGTCGCTCAACTTTGCCATTCACGAGGGAGAGATGAATAGTGACAGAACCTCCATCTGCAGTCTCCTCCTCTTCCAGCCAGATCTTCTTCTACCTCCCTTATTCCTCGCCCTACCAGCAAAGAGGTGACCCCCAAGCTCCCACCTGTGTGAATGAATCTCAAGAAAAAAACTTTGATTTCCTGTGGCAGTATTTTCTCCTCCGTTTGGTTTACTGGTGGTGGGGGTGGGAAGGCTTAATTTCTAGTTTCAAAACAGCCTAAGTGAAGAGGAGGCATTGGTATGCAGAGGTGCTTCCCCACCCCAGGAGAAGACGTCCCAAACTGCTTCCACACCAGAGGCCTTTGATTTCCAGAGTGCACTTGAAAGTGTTTAGCTAGCCGCCAAACATGCCTAAACTTAAAACCGGAGAGATAGTTAGAAAAACCCGGCTTTCAAAAACCTAATTCCATGCTTAGTAGAGATAATAGCACGGTGAGACAAGTCGCATCAAGTTCAATGATTGCCAGCAGCTCTCATCTGAATTTCTTTTCTTTTCCGGGGGTATGTATTTATTTAATTTTTTGGGTACACATTTATTTCTTATTTTTAATTAGTTTCTCAAAACAGATTCAATGTAGTTTGTACCTACAATTATGAGAATATAAAGATTTATTTTATTTATATTAAAGGCAGGATAACAGGAAGAAAAGGAGAGATACAGAGAGAAAGAGATAGTCTGTCCGCTGGTTCACTCCCCAGATGGCCGCAACAGCCACGGCTGGGCCAGGCTGAAACCAGGAACTCCATCTGGACCTCACACGTGGGTGGCAGGGGCCACCCACTCTGCTGCTTTCCCAGGTGCATTAGCAGGGAGCTGGACTGGAAGTGGAGCAGCTGGAACTCTGACATGGGAAAGTAAGTTTAGGTGGAGGCTTGTCCTGCTGTGCCATGACGCTGGCTCCTCATCTGAATTTCTTAAATCCTGTAAGCATTCAAAATGCATTTATTTACAACTCTATATTTTTATAGATAGATATTGGATATCTGTCTATCACTGTGTATGTATCTAACAGAGTTCTCTCTTGCCTGGGATACACACTTTGCAGGATGAGAAATTTAAAGTTTAACTTGTGCAGTTCCTGACCTCCTGTCAGGTTAGCTCTTTGCAGCAGCCCACACAGAGACCCAAGAGCACAGACAGCTGAAAAATCAGGTCAGGCTGTTGAAAGGGGGTACCTCTGATAATGACTTCACAATCTTCACAATCCCACTAAGTCAGTGAGGAAAAGACTCCAAAAAATGTATTTCCCATGACTCCCATGCTCATCAATGTTCATCATAAATGCTAGATATGAATAGATCGCAAAGGAAAGAAAAAGTATAATATCTATATAACATCATGGGAAGAGAGCTCGCTATATCAGTCAGATTCCAATAAGCACCATCAGAGATTTTTTTAAAATTTATTTTCATCCTATTTGAAAGGCAGCTAGACAGAGACAAGAGACAGCAGGAGGGAGAGATATATTATCTTCTGGTTCACTCCCAAACGCTTGCAATAGCCAGGGCAGGGTGAAGGCCAAAGCCAGGAGCCTGGAACTTAATCTGGGTCTCCCATATGGGTGGCAGTTACCTGAGCCATCCCCTGCTGCCTCCCAGAATGCACATTAACAAGAATGCTGGATCAGAAATGGAGGAGCCAGGACCTGACCCAGGCACTTGGACATGGCATCTGAGTGTCCCATGCAGAGTCCTAACTGCTGAGCCCAATGCCCATTGAACATCAGATTTTAAAGGATCTTATCTGACGCCCAGAATCTTGAATTTTCAGCAGTGTTCCTCAGATAATTCTCGAGTGGTGGTTTTTGAAGCGTTCTTTGAAAACACTGAGCAGAAGTGAAAATTGGTCATATGAAGACTTCAAATATGTCAGCTTAAAAAACTACATTCCTGAAATTGAAAGTAAAGTGAATTAGGCCGCTGCCGCGGATCAATAGGCCAATCCTCCACCTTGCGGCGGCACCGGCACACCGGGTTCCAGGCCAGCTCTCTGCTGTGGCCCGGGAGTGTAGTGGAGGATGGCCCAAGTGCTTGGGCCCTGCACCCCATGGGAGACCAGGAGAAGCACCTGGCTCCTGCCTTCGGATCAGCACAGTGCGCCAGCTGCAGCGGACCGGCCGCGGCGGCCATTGGAGGGTGAACCAACGGCAAAGGAAGACCTTTCTCTCTGTCTCTCTCTCTCACTGTCCACTCTGCCTGTCAAAAATAAATAAATACATAAATAAAAAAAATAAAGTGAATTATATTTTTGTAAATGGGTTCTTCAAAAAAGTTCTTGGAATATGGAATTAAAATCTGTTTATTTTGATGCAAAAAAGTTTTTGAAAGTCATGCATAGTTTTTTCATAATACATGTTTTCCATGCAGTTTTTAAAAGACCCCTAGTATACATTAACTAAAAAAAAGAATCTTTCGTGATGTTGTCTTTGCTTCAGATACATTTCCAAATTTTTCTTTTCCTTTCGGACTCAGGTCTGGACCGTTACCATGAACAATAGCAACAACAATGTAAAGGCATGAGACTGTCCTCATTGAAAAAAATCTGAGAGACAGGCAGCTGGAGCAGCAGGTAAGAAGCCACAGGATGCGCACATCTCATGTTAGAATCCTGCTCATGCACAGCCCAGGAGGCAGCAAGTGATGGCTCAAGTGCCTGAACCCCTGCCACCCACAGGGGAGACCCAGATTGAATTCCCAGCTCTTGTCCTCAGCCTGACTCATTCTGACCGTTGTGTGTATTTGAGGAGCGAACCAGCGAATGGGAACTCTCTTTCTCTCTCCCCTTTAAATAAAAATCGTTTTAAAAAGCTAAAACAAAAAGAGAAGTTTTAAGCTAAAGCTTTGTGGAAATTTTTTAAAAAGTTTATGTATGAGCACTCCCTGAAGAGTTTACTTTTCATTTTTTTGGAAGCTTTCTAAAATTGGTCACAACTTCTTTGCGTGCGTATGTGCACAATATTCATCAATCCAGGCTCTGACACCACACTCCTCGGAGCGCTCCCTGTCATGTTTTTTGAATGGCGCATAGCAGCAGAACGGAAAATCTCTCGAGCTACCTGTTCGCTCTGGGCTCCAGCCTAGCAGTCAACCATTGTGGCTACTCTGCCAGCTGTCATCTGCGGAGGCTGACACCTCCGGCGAGGAGCGCGTCTAAGCCTCCCTGGGTTCGGAAGCCCCTGGGTCTTGCTGCAGAGGCTGCTTGTGTGCAGAAGCCCACTGGCTGGTTCTCTTTATGCCACTTCAGTCCTGCCTGCAGTCTCCTTCCGCCTAGCACTCTGGCCTGGGTCTGAGGTGGCGGGGGCAGTGCCCGGTACAGCACAGAGCGGTATTCACAATCACCTATCACTTCTGAGGTTGCCCGTTGTCTCTGAACACAATGTGGGCTCCTGCCATGCTCTTTTGGACATGAACATGTTGTATTAGTCACCTTTCCAACTTGAGAGGCACAACTTAGGAGGGAAGGTGGCTTATTTTGGAGTTTGGAGGTTCACAGTCTAAGACAGTGTGGCCACATTGGCTCTGTTGGGGCTGAAGGATGGTGGAGGGCCGATCCCATGGTGAGCCAGGAAGCAGAGAGAGACAAAGGAAGTGCACTTTGCATCTTCCTTGGATATAGTCTTTCCTTGTTATGCCATCTTGGCTCAATCACAGGCTCCAACCCAAGCAGCTTAATCCAATCCGATCATTTCCCAGGGGCTCCACCTTCAGATACCATTAATTGGATCTACCCTAATTCATCTGCCATTAATCCATCAACCTTTGACATAAGACTTTGGGGGGTAAACATTGACAAGAGTTTTGAGAACGCAAATCCTGTAGAAAGTATAACACAAGTTTAGGATAATCCTTCTTGAATAGGCTTCCATGTGTGTTAGGACATGCCTGAGAAACAAGAGATGCAATCTAATATTGGGATTGTCACTTTAAAATTTTTTAAAAATCCACACAATTCTTTATAAACATAGAGAATTCTTGTTAAAAATTACATTAGATGTCAGGAGATCTAACATGTAGTCTCATTCTGTCTGCTCTTCTCTGGCTGGGTGTTCTTAGGTGAAGAAACTTCCTTAAGATTCAGGCTTCTTACCTGTAAAGTAAGAACGTTAGATGAGATCAGAGATTTTCCAGAAAGACTTTAGGGTTCCTAATAACAACTGAAATCTTGACAATGGACTTGGCTCCCTTGCTGGACATTCATAACAGGAGCAGTTACGGCTGGGGTGCTGGAACGGGCCCTGTAATCAACTCTAGGTGATTCTCCAACAGCCTTTGTGTTTGCCACTGGGATCTCATATGAGAAATATTTGGAAAGTTACTAAAAAATACTCATGGCTCATCCCACTCCCAATTGATTAAAGAGAATGGTGTGTGTGGGCACTAGGGCATGGTGTACTTCCAAAGTGCTTCTGTGTGGTCAAGGTTGAGAATCACTGGATATTTTAGCTGTTCAGATCCAACTTCTGGTCAAAGGTTCTTGGTTCTACATCACAATATCTAGGTTTATAGGAATGGCTAATGTTGTGCATGCAGATTTACTAGTTGTTGTAGAGTGAACTTCCCGAACCACCTTGCCCCAATTCATGTATGTTGAGGTCTTAATCCCTGATACTTAGAATATGAGTATTTTTGGAGATGGGGCTGTTACAGAGCTGTTTAAGGTAAAATATGGGTTTAATCCAACTAGATTGATGTCCTTAGAAGGAAAGGGCTTTAGAACAATGACAGCACAGAGAAGGGACAATGGGAAGATACAGTGACAGGTGACTATCCTCCAGCCAGGAAGGGAGGCCTCAGGAGAAATCAAATCTTCCAACTTCTTAATGTTGGACTTCTAGCCTTCAGAATTGTGAGAAAAGAACTTTCAGTTTGTTCCACATAATCTATGCTGTCTTGTTATGGTAGCCCTAGCAAAACAGCACACTAGTCAAGTAGTTTATTGAAACCTATCTGACTTTAGGGAAAAAAGTATCTGCCTTATTAGTTCAGAAACAACACAATTTTAAGTCTGGCAGACATAAACTGAAAAAGGAAAAAAAAACAGGCTGTGGAAATAAATAATGCAATTTAAGACACTATAAACTAATCTTGAGGATGATGTTTTAAAAAATAAGACTAAGAAATAGCAAGCACTAAGAAATTTTTAATGCTTTTTGCCACCCATAATAAATAAAATACATGATTTTAATGAAAACAACAGGTCAGTACCACATTTGCAATTTGAGCATGTAAGATTTGAGGCAAGTTTTATTTATAAGGGTATATGAAACAGAATTTATTGTTTTTGTTTTGATGCTGGATTTTATAGGACAACCTTATACCTTCACGTTATTCATCCTTAATTTCCCATATCTCTTCCATAAACTTTTGTTAATCTTAATATAGTTGAGTCTATTCAAAGAAACTACTCACATAGTTTCATCTTACTCTGGGAAAAAAAAAATCACCTAGACTAAAGAAAAAGATATATTGCCACCTAGTGGAAGACAGGCAGAACCATCTGGCAGTAATCGGGTTTTAAACTACAAAATGGGGCAAAAATATTTGTACATGTTTTTTGTTCATGAATAATATTATGTCTTGTTAATTAAATTATGTCTTCCCTGTTTGGTTGATATATCACTGTTAACTTTGGAATTATGTATTTTTATTTTCTTAGCAGCCACTTAGATGCATGTGCTACTGCTCTATGCTAAGTGCTAAGTCAGACATGGTCTTTCTCATTAGCTATTATGACAAAATAACTTACAGGTAAATATAAAAAATGCTTTCCGAACAGGTCTTCAAAGAGGGAGGTGCCTTTCTCTGAAGGGAGGAGAGAACCTCCACTTTGACTATGACCTTGTCTAAACGAGATAAGAGTCGGAGAACTCAAGGGGCTTCCATAGCCTTGGAAACTCATGACTGGTGCATAGGGAGATTACTGATGCCATAAACAGGAGTGTCAATTTGTAAAGTCAACAACAGGAGTCACTGTGCACTTACTCCTCATGTAAGATCTCTGTCCTTAATGTGCTGTACACTGAGGCTTAATGCTATAACGAGTACTCAAACAGTATATTTCACTTTGTGTTTCTATGGGGGTGCAAACTGTTGAAATCTTTACTTAATGTACACTAAACTGATCTTCTGTTAAAAAAAAAAAAAAAAAAAGAAACTATCAATTCCCAACTTGACTCTCACTGGGATTAAACATGACAATAGGTCTGATCTGATTTCATCATCATTTAAAAAAAATCATCTATTATTTTTCACTTTATGTTTCTGTGTGGGAACAAACTGTTGAAATCCTTACTTAAGGTATAATAAGCTGATCTTCTGTATACTAAGATAATCGAAAATGAATCTTGATGTGAATGGAAGGGGAGAGGGAGTGGGAAAGGGGAGGGTGGTGGGTGGGAGGGACGGTATGGGGGGGAAAGCCATTGTAACCCATGAGACGTACTTTGGAAAAAAAAAAAAAAAAAAAAAAAAAAAAAAAAAAAAAAAAAAAAAAAAAAAAAATAAAAAATGCTTTCCACCCACAGAAGGTCAGTAGTACAGTAAACAGCTAATGTAAATATAGCTGAGTTCAGGCAAGCCACATCTCTGGACCTGCTTTGTCTTCTACAAAGAGGGGTTTGCCTACATGATTTATAAAATGATTTCAGTCTTGATATTATCAGATTATACTTTTATAAAACACATATATATTTAATCTCTTGGCTTTTTTTTCTTTTTTAGATAAGTGGCCCAAAGAGGTTTAGGAAGTAATGTTGGTGAGTTAATAGGTGTGTGTCTCTGGGATGACATTTCAGCATAGAGCAGAAAGCTTATTAATGGGAAGGAAGTTCCTATCTATTTATTTGGTTGCCAGGTGCCCAGAGTTTTTTTTTCCATAAGAGTAAGGTGACCTGGCTAATTTTAACTTCGGCAATTACATTCTACCCAGCTAAATTATCCTTGCGAGCTCTGTTTGGATATAGCATCCTTTATTGTTTCCTGTCTTAAACTTTTAGGAAGTTGTTATTAACCAACTTACCCTTGTTGACCTTTTAGCATGTGTGGATGATGATATTAACCCCTTGGGAATTTTGTAAGTCTTTCTTATCCTAGGTCGAGAGACGGAAAGGAGAGTTTAAAGATACTTCCCTCTTAGTAGCTTCTGGTATGCCCCAAGAATGTCACAAGCCCTAATTAGTTAACCATACTATGTGTCTGTCCCGTGACAGCTTCTATTTCAGATGATGTAATTTAACAGAAGGAGCTTAAGTTATCAAATTGTTGATTACGGTTTCCTTCTGTAGAACATTAGAAGTATCATTGAACGCTTCCCTTTCAAGTAGTATGAGCTTCATGTGAAAATGTTGATATGGCTATGGGCAAGAAGGAGGCATTCTGAATTAGTACCTGTGGTGAAATTCCACATATTGTTAGTTTGCATTATAACTAAACTTTGAAATAATTAGCTGTGAGAAATTGTAAATCAATTGAGCATTGATAAAATAGAGCATAGAGAAAAAAATTGATAAAATAATTTTTCTGTTAACTTTCTTTATTTCTCCTTTCTTCTTTCCCAACCTCATAAAAAAGATATGAAACAGAAGAAAAAAAAATAAAGTGATTAATTTTTAAGATTACATTTATTCTGAATAACTTCTGGGAAAATTGCTTTTAACAGCTGAGGAGCACAGAACAGTATCAGGATCTCATGTTTTCTTCCTAGAAACTATTTTTGAGTATTCTCTTTAGAGATACATTTTTATATTTCTTGCCATGCTACCTATTCTCTTTCCAAGCAAGCAAAACAGCAAAAAGTTTAAAATATATATCATGTATATATATTAGTGTACACTTACAAAATGTATCACACACACACAAATGTGGAGCTGGACATTAGCTGAATTCTTAGAGTACGTAATTCCTCTCTATTACATTTTCTATACAAATAATTTAGCAACCAGATTCATGTAGCTGCAGAGGCAAAAATGTCAGTTTACAATATGAAATATTTTATTCTATCATCTTACATAGTTGCCTCCCATCACTTTCATTATCCATGTCACCAGCCTGTTAATATATCTTCTAACTCCTCAATTAGTTATGTAGTTTCATCAATGAATAGGGAGAAGGGTATTGCATGTCTGAAACAACAGTTAGATTTGACAAGGACAAATGAAAGGTCATGACACATGTCATTAGGGAAACAATTTCTATAGGTTTGGAGAAAGCCTCTCAGATTGATCTATGACTTAAATTTCAACATAATTTAATATATCTGTTTCTTGAACAGATATATCTGCCAACTGATTACGATTATTATTCCCTTTAAAATAGAATTTCTCCCCTGAATTTTAGTGAAACAGAACTAAATAAAAGATGATGAGATGATGCCCTACCTAGTAATCTACAAATAAAATTCCCCATCTCAGTTAAAGAAGGACATTCTAAGTGCAGACTCATGGAATAGATATGTTAAAAGGTAACTTTGTTTTGGTCATATTAGTTTTCCTTTTTATTACCCAAATGAACTTTCCTTTAATCTACATTCCAGGAAAGCTGTTTAGAAAGTTAAAGGTCTTTGTCATAGTACATGAGATTTCTGAACCCATATGTATTAAATTCTGGGCATTTTCTATGGTTCATGATGGAAAGAAGTTGTCCTATGATGAAGTACTTAGGACATGCTGCTGGCACTCAGAATTCAGAAAGTGTTAGATGGAAAAATGTCTGAGAAATCTAGGCAAACAGGAGACTACTCTTTCTGTTAAAACATTGGTCTGCTTAGGTATAACATGTTTCATTAACCCTCAGTTCTATTGTATACAATTATACACATGCATGATAATAAGCTTATTTATATTCCAAAAACATTCATTTGGCAAGCAGCCTAGAATATTCTTGTGTTCTAAGAGTCAAATGCCTCAGAGATTCAAAGTCTTTGTTTCTTTTTCAATATCTCAAAGCATAACAATTCTTTGTCCTCTTGTTGCTGCATTCTAAAAAGTATATTAGCTGACGGGCTCCACAAGCTGATAAGTGCTTTCTGGATCCACCTTAAAGGTAGGATCTCCACCTGGGAATTGTAGGTGATATTTTTAAAAGCTATTCATTTATTTGGTACAGTAGTGGACATAATTTTTTTCACATTTAAAATATTTTATTGGAAATAAGCATTTCAGGTAAAATATTTATTTCATGGCAATATGACAAATTAGTGCACTTTTATGCAAATTTAATATTCATTGTTTCCTAATATGAACTGTTTTAACCCATATAAAAATGCCAATGAATACCTTTATTAGACTTCTGTAGATAGCACCATTGTGAGTACCTCTGAAAAATGCAGAAATAGAATTTATATTCCGGTTTTATTAATATGGTTTAATCTATTCCCTGACACTAACATCATTAGTGAAGCAGGTTACCTTCATTTCAAACCCTCTGAATACACAGATGCTTATACAGTCATCCATGTTGCCTACAATCCTGATGTTCCCAGGCAGCAGGAAAGGACCAAGTGAAAAAAGATGAGTTAATGAAGATGGCCATGAAATGCTTTGAGGAGCAATTCCAGTTCACACTCTCACACTCTTACCATGTGGGACAGAATTGATTAAGCACAGACAGATAATGGCATCAGAAAGACCCTGTGTCACCACTCAGTGGCTGGGTTCTGGCCATGTGTCCTGTTAGCAAGTTGCCTTGCTTTTCTGAATCTCACTTTTATCCAGTGTAAAGTGGAATAATAGAAATCATACGCAGTTGTAGCAATGATTGGAGGTAAAGCACAGAAGACCAAGTCGCATGGTAGGCACTAGATACATAAGCATTATTATTTGCAATCCCCCTTTGGAGGTATTTGTGAATTTTCCATTACTGCACGGTTTCTCAACTTAAAGGGTGTATACGCTTTTCTTCCTTTTATGAATGAGAGGTAGCATTTCCTGTGCTCTTTCTGTCTGGCTGGCGCCTCGGCTCACTAGGCTAATCCTCCGCCTTGCGGCGCCAGCACACTGGGTTCTAGTCCCGGTCGGGGCACCAGATTCTGTCCCAGTTGCCCCTCTTCCAGGCCAGCTCTCTGCTGTGGCCCGGGAGTGCAGTGGAGGATGGCCCAAGTGCTTGGGCCCTGTACCCCATGGGAGACCAGGAGAAGCACCTGGCTCCTGCCTTCGGATCGGCGCGGCGCACCGGCCGTGGCGGCCATTGGAGGGTGAACCAATGGCAAAGGAAGACCTTTCTCTCTGTCTCTCTCTCTCTCACTGTCCATTCTGCCTATCAAAAATAAATAAATAAATAAATAAAATAATAAAATAAAATAATAAAAAAAGAAAGAGGATGTCATTTGGAAATTCTTAAAAGACCTGTTCTGGGATATACGGTTTCTTTTCTCGAGAATGGCGTATGGAAAATTAATCAAGAGGAAAAAAAGCTGGGGCCTAAACTATGAACTCCTTCATGCCTCAGAATAGATTCCTGAACTTCCCTAATTAGCTTGGGTAAAAATCCATTCCCCCAGACTCAAGCTCAGGGCTCAGAAGCTCCCTTCCCTGGTGGTCTGGTGGAGCCCAGGAATGCTGGCCTTTAGGGCACACTGCCAGACCTGTTTGCTCACTCATGCTTGGAGTGAGCAGCATGGGAGGTCCTGATAAGCTGGCTACCGAAGGGTGTAAGGCGGTTCTAAGCATTTGTATACACTAGTGAGACAAGTTGTCAAATGGTCACTAAGAAGTCTGTATTCTTACAGAATAAAAGCGTGTGTTTTCCTTGCATATTTTTCTTATTAAAGCCTCAAAATGATTCTATATAGAATATTTTCAAATATCTATGTAACTTTGGACAATAATCAACCAATACCTTAAAATAGCCCTACAGATCTGTTTTCTAAATTCCATAGATGCTAGAATAAACTATTTATAACAATGAACTATTTATAACAATGAAAAATTCATGGTTTTGTCGTTTCCATTCTAAAAGACAGGCAAGCAAAAAGAAAAAACAGTATGATGGAGAGGGCAAAATTCAATCCTTATTTAATCCAGCCTCAGCTTGAGCAACATTTGACGATATGTGAAAAGTAGATGAAGGTGATACTACACACCCCCATGCCATGTTCATGTTTCTCTGAATAGAGGTGGGTTGAGCCAGCAGAAGTTTCCAGCAGTTACTGAAGCCTCATTAGTCCTGTATAATGACATTACACTCGTTGGGGAAGACCTACAAAGTTTGGTTTGTAGAATCCCCTAACCTCAGGACAGTGATTGATTTGACCATTTTCCCGAGTTAGAAAGTGTAAAATGATCATTTAGGGTATTTCTGAATGCTCTTTGGAACTCGCACAGCACTCCTAGGTGTACACGGACACATGGTTTCTGAATATATTTTCCTCTTTATTCAATACATTTCTTTTTTCCCTCTTTAGAAAAAATGGTTCTCTTTACAAATATATATTGAATATACTTTATGGTGCCTTTTAAGAGAAGTCGCGTCTTTAGCTTGATGAGGACCCGTCTACTTTCATGATTTCCTTGCACTATCATAAATCAACATCTTGTTTTCACTATGTGCTTTTAAAGTGAATTTCCCTCAAGATTCTTAAGTCAGGAAACAGGTGGTGCTGATTTATGGAACTTGTTCAGCAGAGGCTCTGGGCTGCTGCTGAGAATTAACCTCATTTTAGAATTTAAGAAATCAGCATGTGCTATCTGGTCAGTCTTGGGGAGGCGTGCCACAGTCCAGCTATGTGGGAGGTAAAAGGAATGAAACATCAGGCTCAAAAATGCATGTGCTGCTGGGGTGCCATCATTCATTCTCATGAATCTAAGCTGTACCTGTCATAGGCCTCCTGCAAATGCATTTTTGCCCCATAAACACTGTGCCACGTGTGGAAAGGACTATTTAAAGTTTACCTTATTTTAAGCATATCGTATTAGGAGAATTTATGAAGACCTTTTGAAATATTTTAAATGTTGAAAACAATAAAAATAAATATATCATGTAACTGTGTTTTAAATGTGTTATCTAGAGTCTATGGCCTCAGCAATTTATATTCAAAGTAAAGCCTTTTATTTTTTTCCAAAATGAAGTCAACTTTATGAATGAACCTAAGAGCCCACTAGAGGTCACTTTTTCAACTTATCTCCCTTAATTAAAAAATTCAGCCTTGGGCCGGCAATGTGGCTCACTTGGTTAATCCTACGCCTGCTGCGCTGGCATCCCCTATGGGCGCCGGGTTCTAGTCACGGTTGCTCCTCTTCCAGTCCACTGGCCCGGGAAGGCAGTGGAGGATGGCCCAAGTGCTTGGGCCCCTTGCACCTGCATGAAAGACCAGGAAGAAGCACCTGGCTCCTGGCTTCAGATCGGCGCAGCCCGCAGCCCCGTCCGTAGCAGCCATTTAGGGAGTGAACCAACGGAAGGAAGACCTTTCTCTCTGTCTCTCTCATTGTCTATAACTCTGTCAAATAAATAAAAATAAAAATTCAACCTTGATTCTTGTCATCGAATCTTTCTTACATACCCTTGATCCCAAGGTTCGAAATTTTGTTTCCTCCTAGAAAAATTTTTGCTGTTTTTTAATCTTTTTTTTTCTCCTGAAATCCTTGTGATACCACTTCTAATAACTCTTAGTCATTCTTGGTGGTCAGACATCTTTGTTTTTCAAGTATAATTTCTATTGCAACATTTACATTGATTTTTTGGAATAACTAATAAGTCTATATTAGTTTTGATGATCTAGATGCCATTACTGGAGCACTAGCAAAATATGGCTATTTCAAGTTTGAATGGACTTTCCAAGACTGCCTCTGTGTGAAGGAGCCAGCCTTCTTTAAGACTTGCATGCTGCAAACAACAGTGCTGCTGGGAAAAGCCCAGCATCAACACTCATTGAATGGAGTCTCTGAAGTTCATCATTCTTGATTTAATTTCCACGGTGATCCATTAAGGCTATGGTTTGAACCACTTTTCAAAAAGCAATAACTCTAAAATATGAATGCTTTACTGGTCTAACCAAAGGACATTTTATCATTCTTTTCCTTAAAAACTTGAGGGTTTTGGCTTGCATGAAAATATTCCCAAGCTGCTATTATGTTGTTAGCTTCACCACTTGGGGATAAAAAGTAGCATCACAAACGTAGTCTCATATTTTGTATTAGGTGGTCTGGGGTAAGGTTTCAAGTTCCCGGCTTTCCAAATGCTCCCTATTTTAAGACATTTCTCAGCCATTCTTAAAATTCAACCAAAAATTGACAGTTTTTAAATTTAAAAGTAGTGTGTTATTTTTCTGTGGAATGGAGGGATTTGTAGGAAGATCACACACAGGGATTTAATTCTTTTCTTCCAGAAGAATGTCTATCTCCATATCATTCATCTAACACTCACCTGTCTAAATTTTAACATATCACACTTAAAAATACATTATTGAAGAGAATACATAATATCTGAAAAATAAAATATCAGGTATGCTTTTAAGTCACTGTATGTGTAATACACAATTTTAGCAGTATTGTTTGTTAAAGTTGCTTTCATTCATGAATACCTTCCCCATATAAATAGTGAAATGCTACAGCCTTCGTTGTCTACTAGACATAATTTTAAACATTCTCTTTTTTTTAACAGGCTTAGGGAAAGGGAATGAGAATATAGTTTTCCTTTCACAGGTTTTACAGCACAGATTCTTTTCTTTAAGATCTATTTATTTGAAAGGCAGAGTTACAGAGAGTCAGAGAGAAGGCGAGCTCCTCCATTTGCTGGTTCACTCACCAGGTGGCCACAACAGCTGCAGCTATGCCGATCCAAAGCCAGGAGCTAGGAGGCAGGAGCTTCTTCTGGGTCTCCCATGTGGTTGCAGGGGCCCAAGGACTTGGGCCATCTTCTACTGCTTTCCCAGGCCATAGCAGAGAGCTGGATCAGAAGTGCAGCAGCCAGGACTCAAACCGGTGCCCATATGGGATGTGTCGCTGCAGGCGGTGGCTTTACCTGCTGTGCCACAGAGCTGGCCCCCCAAACTTTCTTAAAAGTAACTCATTTTGGGGGCTGGGATTGTGGTGCGGGTGTTCAGCGGCCGTTACATCCTACATGGATGACGGTTCTTGTCCCATCTTCCTAGTTATTTATACTAGCTAGGTTCATAATTGTATTTCCTCTGACCTGAATGGCTTATTCATATATTTGTCCATTTTTACTATTGCATCTTTTGCTTTTTTTTAGTAATCTCTGTTTTTAAAATATTTTGAATATTAAGAGCTTATTTGTTGTAGTTGTACAAATATCTTTTCTAATCTTCTCTCTTTTTTAAATCTTTCTTTATGATTTCCATAAAGAAGCTCTTATTTTGATGTCGCATTCACCAATGTTTTCTTTTATGGTTTTAGTCTACTGTCTTGTGAAAAAAGACTATCCATACCTTCAAAACAAATATGTATTTTATATTTTCTTCTAATTTCTTTATGGCTTTTTAAAAATATTACTGCTGTTTAGGATTTCAGATTTTCTGAGGATTATTTTCGTGAGTCAGGTGTGAATCAAATCCCATTTTTCTAAAAAAGATTTCTTTATTTATTTGAAAGTCAGAGTTACAGAGAGAGAGAGACTGATTTTCTGTCCTCTGGTTCACTCTGCATAAATGGCTACAATGGCTGGGGCTAAGCCAAGATTCAGGAGTTTTATCCAGTCTCATATGAGTGCAAGGGCCCAAGCATTTGGGCTGTCCTCTGCTGATTTCCCACGCACACTTGCAGGGATCTAGAACAGAAGTAGAGTACCCGGGTATTGAACCGGCACCCGCAGTGGATGCCATTAGTGCAGGTAGTGGCTTTACCTGCTACACCACAATGCAGCCCCAAATTCCATTCTTTTTCCCAAATGGATAACAAATATTTCTGACAGCAATTTATGGATAATGCAGATTTTCTTAAAATCTAAAATTCTACTTTTATCACAATGTAAATTTACTTATGTTCATGGTGTCATTTTTGGACTTTTTTACTATTAATTCATTATTATTCATGTATTCCTGTGTAACACCATATTAAAAAAAATTGGTACATGGTTTGCTAACTTGTAGACCAAACTCTTTCTTCTTCATTTTTGTTAAAATTGTCTATTCTTACTAATTAAATCTTTCATATTAATGTTAGCATTGGCTTGTTAAGCTTATGGAGCAATTCTGTTGAACATGAGAATTGTTAACATATGATATATATAAAATATATAACATATTAATCTGGCAGAGTACTGGTATATTGAGTCTTCTTATCAATAAATATAGTGCATCTATGAATTTATATGTCACATTTGTTCTTCATTTACTTATATTTCTTTAACAGACTGATCTTCCCAAGTTTATGCCTAGTCATGCTATAATTTTTGTTATTGTGAGTGGAAACTTCCTTTTATACTTTTCCATTTCTGATGATTGCTGGTATAAAGTAAGCTCCAGCTTTTTAAAGACTAATTCTACATCTGTCTACTTGGCTGGGGTGGTTCCAATGATTGTACCTAACAGCTTGTCAGGTGATCAACTTGGATGGTTGTTATCTCAGTGACCATATCATCATCAGATAATCACTGTTTTACTCTTTCTTCTAAAATATAAATTTCTTATTTATTTTTCTGGTTTATGGCATTGATTAAGACCTGAAAAATGTTGAATAGAAAGAATATTAAGCATCCATGTTTTTAACTAAATTTAATGGGAAAAATTTTAATATCTCATCATTATAGTTTTACTGAAATTTTTTGACAGCTACCCTTTAAGTTACGGAACACTGAATTAATTTAAAATTTGCATATAACAATAAAATATCATTCTTGACAAACAGGATAATTACTATTTGAAAGTGTTGAGCTATAGTGGATTATTTTGTTGCCAAGTATTCCAAATAAATTACATACAATATGAATTAATCTATTAGTCATCTAATATGAGTGAAGCTGGGCTAATACTAAAAAAAATTCAGAGGCAGCTAAAATAACTAACCTTTAGATCTTCTTTTAATTGAAATTCTTTTTTTCTAAGGCTACTTGTCAGTGAATCTGTTGCCAAAGATAAAAAATATATATCACAGGTGTTGATTAAAATATCACATGATCCACACTTTAAATTACATAATAAACACTTTGTCTAATTTCTCCTGAGAATACTAGTGCTTAAGATTTACTAACTATTAGGCAGCCTAATATTGATCTTGACATCTCCATAATGAATACTTCCAAACAATGACAGTGCAGGGAGTCTGTAATTTATTCAGCAAACACGTAAGGAATGCTTATTCTGTGCCAGGAATAGAAAATAAATATTGAAAGTTAGAGAAAAATTATGTGTCTGAAAAAACTGTTTATTTCTTTTTTTTTTAAGATTTATTTTATTTATTTGAAAGATTTACAGAGAAAGGTAGAGACACTGAGGTCTTCCATCCACTGGTTCACTCCCCAAATAGCCACATCAGCCAGAGCTGAGCCAATCTGAAGCCAGGAGCCAGGAGCTTCTTCTGGGTCTCCCATGTGGGTTCAGCGGCCTAAAGACTTGGGACATACTCTGCTGCTTTCTCAGGCACATTAACAGGAAGCAAGATTGGAAGCGGAGCAGCTGGGACTGAAACAAGTGCCCATGTAGGATGCCAGTGCTGCAGGCCAGGGCTTTAACCTGCTGTACCACAGCACCAGCCCCTGAAAGAACTGTTTGAATTGTCATTCTCATATTCTAGAAATAGAAACAGACATTTGTTTTACTTACCAGCAACATCACAAACCAAGTTAAATCCAGTCCGTCACCTGTTTCATACCAGCATAAATGCAGTGGGACGTGGTTGGACTAAAATATGCAATCTTGTGGGTACTTGAAGTTCAGCACCACTAATCTCCTGTGGCCTGAGTGCTGCTCAGTGATCCTGTTAGGTCCCTACGGCTCATTCGTGTCACAATGTCTCAGATAAGCCACCTGCATCTGTGGTCATGCATCCTGCCTGCAGCTCTTCCTCTGGATGGATAATCCATCTACACATCTTATCTGAGGACAAACTTTTCTTTTTTAAGATTTATTTATTTATTCGAAAGCCAGAGTTACATAGAGAGAGGAGAGGCAGAGAGAGAGAGAGAGAGAGAGAGAGTCTTCCAGCCGCTGGTTCACTCTACAATTGGCCACAAAGGCCGGAGCTGCGTCAATTCGAAGCCAGGAGCCAGGAGCCTCCACCAGGTCTTCCCATATGGGTGCAGGGACCCAAGGACTTCGGCCGTCTTTCACTGTTTTCCCAGGCCATGGCAGACAGCTGGATTGGAAGTGGAGCAGCTGGGACTTGAACCGGTGCCCATATGGATGCCAGCACTGCAGCAGTGGCTTTACCCGCTATGTCACAGCACCGGCCCCAGGACAGACTCTTGGGATGTGTCCTGCATCTCACTCCCTTTTACCTACTCAACAACATGCTACTGAAATTTCCCCATTGCTTTCTAATCATCAGCATTTCTCCACTCTTGGAACACTCCCCTCAGCACACAAAAAAGGAGACATTATCTTCCTTTTAAAAGTAAAAAATAAATAAGCCGGCGCTGCGGCTCACTAGGCTAATCCTCTGCCTTGTGGCGCCGGTACACCGGGTTCTAGTCCCGGTCGGGCCACCGGATTCTGTCCCGGTTGCCCCTCTTCCAGGCCAGCTCTCTGCTGTGGCCAGGGAGTGCAGTGGAGGATGGCCCAAGTACTTGGGCCCTGCACCCCATGGGAGACCAGGAGAAACACCTGGCTCCTGCCTTCGGATCAGCGAGGTGCACCGGCTACGGCAGCCATTGGAGGGTGAACCAACGGCAAAGGAAGACCTTTCTCTCTGTCTCTCTCTCTCTCCCTGTCCACTCTGCCTGTAAAAAAAATTTAAAAAAAAGTAATAAATAAATAAATAAAAATTCCCCTTACACCTTACATTATTTTCCCCTTTAGTCTCTGTCCTATATCTCTGCTCCTTTGCAACAAAACTCTTAGAAATCTGGTCTCTTCTCACGTCCTCTCCACACATGCTTCCTTGATCCCATTCCATAAGGCTTTCTTCCACATCACTTCCCTGACACAGCTCTTGGCAAGGGCACTAATGAACAGCACATTGCAAATCCAATGTTAGTTCTCAGTTTTTAATTAACTTAAGCTACTGACACTGTTCATACAATTCTTTCTTCATGAAGCATTTTCTTCTTTTTGCTAAGTAGACAAATAATGTTTTTTCTTTTTTTTTAAACTCAAATTAACAATCTGCAAGACATTAAAACAAAATCTTCTTGCTATTTCCTTAGATCAAAGTCCCAACAGGGCGTGGGTGCCCATCTTGAGTGGCTTTGGAAAGCCATTCTCCATATACAAATTGTGTTTCCCCTTGTATTAAAGAAAGAATCCCTCACGCAACATTTTCTTCATTTGTCTTCTGGAGCACCCCTTTCTGAGTACTCTCCTTGAGTTACTGGCTGACACTTTTCAGCTCCTTTTGATCTCCCTGAACTCCTAACTTTGAAGTGTTCCAGGGCTCTATCCTTGAACTGCATTTCTTCTGTATCTGCACTTGCTCATCGAGTCCCATGTCTTCAAACAGCATCCCCAGGCTGGTACCTCCCAATGGACACATTCAGCTTAGATCTCTTTCCTTAAATCCAGACACACATAAATCCAAATCTCTCTTGACATCTTACTTGGCCTTGTAATAGACAACTAAAATTTAATATGCTCCAAATGAAAATTTTTAAAAATATTTTTATTTATTTGAGAGGCACAGTAATAAACGTAGAGAGGAACAGACACAGAGAGAGAAAGAGATCTTGAATCTGCTGGTTCACTCCCCAAATGGCTGCAAGAGCCGGAGCTGGGCTGATCTGAAGCCAGGTGCCAGGAGCTTCTTCTGGGTCTCCCATGTGAGTGCAGGGGCCTAAGCATTTGGGCCATCTTCTACTGCTTTCCCAGGCCACTGCAGAGAGCTGAATTGGAAGAGGAGCACCTGGGACATGAACCAGTGCCCATATTGGGATGCTGGCACCACAGGCAGAGGAGGGCTCATACCTGCACCGCCACGGCTCTGGGCCTCAAATGAAATTTTAATTCATGGGTTCCTCTTACAGACTTGTTCTACTACTATGTCTCTTCATCATGAGAAAAGCAATATAAATTCTATTCTCACAACTTCTTGGGCCACAAACCTTGTTATTATTCTTTGATTTTTTTAAATTTTTTTTGACAGGCAGAGTGGACAGTGAGAGAGAGAGACAGAGAGAAAGGTCTTCCTTTGCTGTTGGTTCACCCTCCAATGGCCACCACAGCCGGCATGCTGTGGCCGGCGTACCACACTGATCCGATGGCAGGAGCCAGGTACTTATCCTGGTCTCCCATGGGGTGCAGGGCCCAAGGACTTGGACCATCCTCCACTGCACTCCCTGGCCACAGCAGAGAGCTGGCCTGGAAGGGGGCAACCGGGACAGAATCCGGTGTCCCGACCAGGACTAGAACCCCGTGTGCCGGCGCCACAAGGCAGAGGATTAGCCTAGTGAGCTGCTGCGCCGGCTGTTATTATTCTTGATCATGTATTTCTTCCCGACTCCAAGTGCAATCCATTTGAAAATCCATTCAGTTTTACATCAAAATATCTCAGAATATGACCACTTCTTCTTCTTTTTTTTTTTTTTTTTTTTTTGACAGGCAGAGTTAGACAGAGAGAGAGAGAGAGAAAGGTCTTCCTTTTCCGTTGGTTCACTCCCCAAATAGCCACTAGCCGGCTCGCTGCGCTGATCCAAAGCCAGGAGCCAGGTGCTTCCCCCTGGTCTCCCATGCTGGTGCAGGGCCCAAGCACTTGGGCCATCCTCCACTGCCTTCCAGGGCCACAGCAGAGAGCTGTACTGGAAGAGGAACAACCAGGACAGAATCTGGCACCCCACCCAGGACTAGAACCTGGGGTGCTGGCGTTGCAGGCGGAGGATTAGCCTAGTGAGCCATGGAGCCAGCCATGACCCACTTCTCATCTTTGCTTTTACCCAGTGTCTGCTTTAAGCCATGATTATCTCAAGCCTGTGCTGTTATGATAAAGTTCTGAAGTTTCAGATACCATTTTCTACCTTCAGTGACTTTATCTGATAAGTATTAAAATAATACAACTCTGATAGTTGAGCTGAGAACTATACAGGAGAGCAACACAGAAATCAGTGTGATCAGTTAGGAGACATTGCAATGATTCAGTTGAGAGATGACTGTAGCTCTCCATTCATGTTAGTAGTAGTGATGTTAGCAGCAGAAAATCATTAAATTCTGGATGCTTTTCACTATGAGAAATTTTTAACACACAAAACCATAAAAATAGAATAATAAACTTACAATACTCAGCTCCCACCTTCAAGAATCATTTATGATCAATGATTTTCCTTCTATAGCTTCCCACTTTTCGCTTCACCAGATTATTTTGAAACAAGTTCTAGACAGCAAATCTTTTTATTCATAAATATTTTTTTAGAAATTTATTTGTTTGAAAGTCAGAGTTACACAGAGAGAGGAGAGGCAGAGAAAGGTCTTCCATCCAATGGTTCACTCCCCAATTGGCTGCCATGGCCAGAACTGAGCCTATCTGAAGCCAGGAGCCAGGAGCTTCTTCCGGGTCTCCCACGTGGGTCAGGGGCCCAAGGACTTGGGCCGTCTTCTACTGTTTTCCCAGGCCATAGCAGAGAGCTGGGTCGGAAGTGGAGTAGCCGGGTCTCGAACCCGAGCCCATATGGGATGCCGGTGCTTCAGGCCAGGGCTTTAACCTGCTGCGCCACAGCGCTGGCCCCCCCTTATAATAATTTTATAATTTGCTTTAAGAACTAAATTGCAATTGATTTATATGTTTCTTAAATCTCTTAGAATCTACAGCCACTCCCATTAGTCTTTTTTCTGTATAATGCATTTCATGAAGAAACTGGGCCATTTGTCCTACAAAGTTGTCTATAATCTACATTTTCTGATTTTGTAAGTGTTGTATCATTAAGTCATGTTACCCTGCTGCTTTTATTTCCTGCAAAAGGTAGTTGGATCTCTAAAGTCTTGATCAGAATTCTTTCTAGGTGGCACTTCAGCAACTTATTTTATTAGATGTTTTAAAATGGTAAGGTAACATTTCTTCTTCTGCAACTTAACTAAAATATCTCTGCCTTATTTTTGTTTATGTCAGAAGGTAGAGCCTGAGACAAAGACTTGGACACAGATAGTGTATTATGGAAAGTGATTCCAGGGAACAGGATTGGGAAGATGATAGGAGAGAAAGTCAATATAGGGGCCAGTTCTGTGGTGTAGTGGGTAAAGCTGCTGTCTGCAGTGCCTGCATCCCAAATGGGTGCGGGTCAAGTCCTGGCTGCTCCACTTCCAATCCAGCTCTCTGCTATGGCCTGGGAAAGCAGAAGAAGATGGCCCAAGTGCTTGGCCCCTGCACCTGTGTGGGAGAACTGGAAGAAGCTCCTGGCTCCTGGCTTTGGATCATCGAGGCTCCAGCCATTGTGGCCATCTGGGAAATGAGCCAGTAGATGGAAGACCTGTCTCTCTCTGTCTCTGCCTCTCTGTAACTCTGACTTTCAAATAAATAAATAAATCTTTTTTTTTTAAAAGAAAGCCAATATAATAGTGTTATTGAGTTGGTCAACAACTGTGGGGAATTGAGATACAATCTCACTGGGATTCCATGAGTAGTTGTGCGGACTGTGCTTCAAAAATTTATTTAGTGAACAAAAGAATAAGCAAGGGTGATATAAAGAAACTTATCCTCTGGCTCTGGTCTCCCGTTAATCTATTACTTCTTTTTCAGGTCTAGGTTATGCACGCTTTGAGTGCCAGATAGATTGTTGCAGCAATGGTATGCTGAAATGATTGTCTCCCCAGAGCAGGATGAGATTGGTGGTGCAGATCAGGTTGTAGCTGCGCAAAGCAGTCTTTTTTTTTTTTTTTTTTTGGATGTCAGCTTGCATTCAATATGGGATAACAGGCACTTGAATTTATTTTTTTATGGGAAAATACATAAATACATGAAATAGTGGTTTTCTTTTTTTTAAGGTTTATTTTATTTATCTGAAAGAGAGTTACAGAAAGAGGTAGAGACATAGAGAGAGGTAGGTCTTCCATCTGCTGGTTCACTCCCCAGATGGCTGCAATGGCTGGAGCTACGCCAATCAGAAGCCAAGAGCCAGGAGCTTCTTCCAGGTCTCCCACACAGGGACAGGGGCCCAAGCACTTGGGCCATCTTCTACTGTTTTCCCAGGCCATAGCAGGGAGCTGGATAGGAAGAGGAGCAGCTGGGACTAGAACCAGCGCCCAAATGGGATGCCGGTGCTTCAGGCCAAGTTTTAGCCTGCTGCATCACAGTGCCGGCCCCGCAAAGCAGTTTTAAGTAATGGCCGGAAGAGAAAGCAGAGCAAGAATTTCCAAAGTAGGAAAAATGAATTCTGTAAAAAGAAAATTCCCTCATTGACAAAAGGAAATTTTATCCCATTCTTTTATTTTTTATCAGTTTTCTAAATAATGAATTGCTTCACTAACATTCTCTAAAAGTGACTGACCAAGATATGTTACTGTGTGTGTGTGTGTATGAGTGCACTTTTTTGAAGTATCATGATGAAGTGTTAATATGAACATGTGCTATAACTCTAAATCCATTGTTTATTTTATTCATATTGATTAGAAATTGCTGTAAAATTTGCCAGTAACTATGTCTTTAAATTGTCTCAAGTTTTTGATAATCTTTGATATCTTTCTTACACTCAGGTTTAAAAAGATAGAAGGCTTTTTGCGCCAGACCTGGAATCAGCCATGTCTCTGAAGAGTGGTACTCTTTTTTTTCCCCAAAGATTTACTTATTTATTTGAAAGGCCAAGTTACAGAGGCTGGGGAAGGAGGGGGAAGAGAATATTCTACCCACTGGATCACTCCCCAGATGCCTGCAACAGTCAGATCTGGGCCAGCCTGAAGCTAGAAGCCAGGAGCTTCTTCTGGGTTTCCAATGTGGGTGGCAGGGGTCTAAGGATTTGGGTCATACTCCACTGCTTTCCTAGGTACATTAGCAGGGAACTGGATTGGAAGTGGAGCAGCTGGGACTTGAACTGCTCAGCTGTATGCCAGTGTCACAAGCGGCAGCTTTATCTGAGATACTTGAATGCCAACCCCAAGAGTGGTACTTCTTCTAATAAGAAACGACATTTGGAGATTACTTTTTGAATACTCTTGATGCATATTTTTATTTATTTATTGGAAAGGCACTGTGACAGAGGAAGGGGAAGAGAGGCAGAAATCTTTCTTCTACAAGTTCACTCCTCAAATGGTCACAATGGCTGGGGCTGGGCTGGGTCAAACCAGAAGCTGGGAACTCCATGTGGGTTAACTACGTGGTGGCAAGTACTCAGGGCATCCTCTGCTGCTTTCTCGTGTGCACCAGTAGGAAGCCGGATTGGAAGTGGAGCAGCCAGGACTCAAATGGGTGTGCATATGGGATGCTGGCATGTCAGGCAGTGACTCAAGCTGTTGCAGCACAACGCCAGCCTGGGATGGTTATATTTTGAAGGTAGAGGCAACAAGACTTTCGAAAGACTGGATGTGAAGCACAAGCAAAAAGGAGTAGTAAGAGATAGCTCCAAAGTTTTTGGTTTGTTGAACTTGAAGGACAGAGCAGCTGTCAATTTAGATAGGAAAGCTTGCAGGTCACTAGGCTTGGGGAGTGATGCTGCAGCTAAAATTTAGAGATGATAATTTTTTTTAAACTTTTATTTAATGAATATACATTTCCAAAGTACGGCTTAAGGATTACAATGGCTTCCCCCCCATAACGTCCCTCCCACCCGCATCCCTCCCCTTTCCCACTCCCTCTCCCCTTCCATTCACATGAGGATTCATTTTCAATTCTCTTTATATACAGAAGATCAGTTTAGCATACATTAAGTAAAGATTTCAACAGTTTGCTCCCACACAAACATAAAGTGAAAAATAATAGATGATTTTTTAAATGATGATGAAATCAGATCAGACCTATTGTCATGTTTAATCCCAGTGAGAGTCAAGTTGGGAATTGATAATTTCTTCTTTTTTTTTTTTTACAGAAGATCAGTTTAGTATACATTAAGTAAAGATTTCAACAGTTTGCACCCCCATAGAAACACAATGTGAAATATACTGTTTGAGTACTCATTATAGCATTAAGTCTCAATGTACAGCACATTAAGGACAGAGATCCTACATGAGGAGTAAGTGCACAGTGACTCCTGTTGTTGACTTTACAAATTGACATAGAGATGATAATTTTTAATTGTATTGAAAACTCAAGTACAGATATATAAATTGAATTTGTAGGCATATACACAGTGTTTGGGATGATGAGAATTATTGAGCTCATCAACCAAGGGAATATAATTATAGAAAAGGAGAAGAGTAATTATTGACCCTTCAAACAGTCCTAATACCAAACCAAGAAGTTGATGAAGAGAGTTGAGACCAGAAAATATGACTAACAAGGGATGCCTAGTGACTTAGGAGGGAAGCCAATGAAATGTCTTGTAGGCCCAGTGAAGAAAGTATTTCTATGTAGAGGTCATGATCAACTCTGTTAAATGTTGCTGAAAAAGTATGAAATAGCAGAATTGAGAATTATTCATTATATTTAGCAAGATGATACCATTAATGATCATAACAGAAGTTTCAGTGGTGTGTTAGAAATAAAAGTAAAATTGGATTGAATATAACATATATGTACATAAGTGCTTCTAGATGCTCTATTCTATTTCAGTAATTAACTTATCTATGAGTGGGCCAGTACAATATATATTAATAACCACAACTTAATGGTAAATTTTATTATCTAGTCAAGCAAATTTGTCTTCCTCACTTTTCAGAATGTCTTGATTGTTCTTGGTTTTGTACTCAGCTTTAGGTATTTACATTAAAAATGTAGTTGAGTCCACAAATAGTTGATTAGGACTAATAGGAGTTTAGTAAAATGACTGGATTTCAGACCAATGTATAGATGTTTTCTTTCATATTTCTAAATAAAGTTTTATAATTTTCTTCTTGGGGGTCTTGCATAAATTCTTTATTCCAAAATAATGTGATATTCTTTGATTCTTATAAAAGTATATTTTTGCTCATTATATTTTCTAGGTTTTTGTTGCTGTTATACAAAAGTGTGACTGACTTCATGAATAAATGAAGAACTATACCATGCTCATGGATAGGAAGATTCACTTTTAAAAAAATATTTATTTAAGAGGGAGAGTTACAGAGAGAGAGAGAGAGGGAAAGTGAGAGAGATAGAAAGAGATCTTTCATCTGTAGTTTGCTTCCCAAATGATCACAACGTCCAGGACTGGGCCAGGTGGAAACAAGGAGTCAGTAATTTCATCTGGGTCTCCCATGTGGATGCAGTTACCCAAGGACTTCAGCCATTTTACTCTGCTTTCCCAAGCACATTCCCAGGGAGCTGGATCAGAAGCAGAGTGGCTAGGATAGGATGCTGGCATGGCAGGCAATGGTTTAATCCATTATGCCACAGTGGTGGCCCTGGAAGGTTCACTGTTTTAAAGAAGCCTGTTCTTCATGGAAAACCAAGACTGTGGCAAGAAAAATGACCTAAATGAAAGATCTCTGCGAGTGAGATCCCAGTGGAAAGAACGGACCATCAAAGAAGGAGGTACCTTTCTCTGAAGGGAGGAGAGAACTTCCACTTTGACTATGGCCTTGTCTAAATAAGATTGGAGTTTGTGAACTCAAGAGGCTTCCATAGCCTTGGCAGCTCATGACAAGAGCCTTGGGTGATTTCTGACGTCATAAATGAGAGTGTCAATTGTTAAATCAACAACAGGAGTCAATGTGCACCTACGCCCCATGTAGGATCTCTGTCCTTAATGTGTTGTACTATGCAAATTAATGGTAAAACTACTACTCAAACAGTACTCTATACTTTGTGTGTCTGTGTGGGTACAGTCTGTTGAAATCTTTATTAGTATATACTAAGTTGATCTTCTGTATATAAAGATAATTGAAAATGAGTCTTGATAAGGAACAGGATGGGAGAGGGAGTGGGAGATGGGATAGTTGTGGGTGGGAGGGAGGTTTTGGGGGGAAAAGCCGCTATAATCCAAAAGTTGTACTTTGGAAATTTATATTTATTAAATAAAAGTTGAAAAAAAACACTTTACACTTAGAAAGTTTATGTAATTAAGACAATGACAGCATTAACTTTTAATGATTTGAACAGTCTATCACATAATGTATAAATGGTTAGTCGGGAGAAGTGCCAAAGGAAATTAGATTTATTCACTTAAATGAACCGTATCATGCATATGCAGCTATACAATTGATCTTTTTCTGAAAAAAAAAAAAAAAGTCTGTTCTTCTCACTATCGTGATTATATCACAATTAGTGGAGGAGAGAAGACTGAGACAGAGCCTTGGAGAAAATTTGTACTTGGGGATGGAAAGAAAGAGGGGAGTTAAATGGAATCCTGAAAGCATGCTGAGTGTATTCTGTGAGTAGCACCGGGAGAGAGTACCTTGGCAAGCAGCTGGAGAAGGGTTAAATAGCCAATATAACCTGAAAATACAGAAGTTGGATAAAAGTGGCTAGATTTGGCCATCAGAATGTGAGGAGAGAAGCAAATAGGTAGCAGGGAAGAAGAGACGGTGAGAGCAGTGAGAAGAGAGACCTCAGAGATGCTAGCTTAAGGAAATAAAATATTTAAGGTAAGACATCTAAAATGAAATAAAATGGATAGGAGATTTTAAGATACAAACAGTGAGAAAGAACATAACAGAGTAATAGAAGCTATTTGGTGACCATGAGAAATAGTACAATGTAATGTTATCCAAGACTATTTTTCTTTTTAAAGATTTATTTATTTATATGAAAGACAGTTACAGAGAGGCAGAAGCAGATGCAGAGAGAGAGATCATCCATCCACTTGTCCATTCCCCAAATGGCTGCAATGGCTGAAGCTGAGCTGATCCGAAGCCAGGAGGCAGGAGCTTCTTCCAGGTCTCCCACACAGATGCAGAGGCCCTAGAACTTGGGCCATCTTCTACTGCTTTTCCAGGCCATAGCACAGAGCTGGATTGAAAGAGGAGCAGTGGGACTTGAATCAGCACCTATATGGGATGCTGGAACTGCAGGCTGAGACTTTACCCGCTACACTGCAGCACCGGCCCCATCCAAGGTTATTTTTCTAAAAACTATCAGAAAAACTCCACATTTTGCTTCATCCCTGTATGTCAGTGAGCTACAGACACTATAGCTTCTAGAATCCTCACACTTCAAAATGTAATTGTCAGCTCTGTAATTCTGTTGATTTTCCATGACATTATTCCACACTGGGGGCTCTTTTAGTTTATAAACCTTTTTCTTACATATCATCTCTTTTAAACCTAAGAGCAACACAATGAATTAGTTTAATTAACTAACATTGCTCTATATGAGGAAACCAAACATATTTTTCTTTCCCAGTCTTAAAAAGTTAACTATCATGAAGAAGCAATAAACTGAAGTTACGGGACTTAGCCATAAATAACCGTTGTGTCGCCAGTGTTCACAGTTTTGCTGCTATGGATACAAGGAATGGATGAGTCAAAGAGTATGTATGTGCAACATCTCTTCATCATTTCTAGTCTGGCTCACCTGAGTATTCTGAATGTTAGCTAGCCAGGGTTGGGCCACAGGAGAGATGGCTGGGGTGAGAATGAGCAAGCAGAAATAATGATTAGAGGGTGTAATCCAAGAAATATAAACCTTAGCAGGCTGCTGCTGTCTCCATTTGAGAGTTTAGTTGAGCAGTTCTCTCTCCCTTCATTCTCCTACTGAACCATAAAGAAATCATGGACATTTTACAAATCAAAGTCTGACCTTTCTCATTATATTTTGCACTGATTATAGGATTGGAAACCTGGAAGGAAACTCAATTTCCAGTGTCCTAAGGAAATTAACTTCAGAAATTAGTATAATTCAGGCTGATTTAGAAAAGAAAGATTATAGAAGTGAAAATGAAAGAAATGCAGGATTATAGAATGTTTTTAAGTTTAGGAAATTGTACACAATCGTGCTATTTTAATACCAATGCATTCAGAATGAATGCTTTGAATTAACTACAGGTTTTTTAATTAACTACAGGTTTTAAAACATTTTCTAAGGTAACGTGACTATATGCCCAAAATGAGTATTGTAAAATAGGTCAAAAGCATGAATTTTCACATTTTGTTTTGACTCTATTTTTTATACACTTCCAGTTATTATTCAAAAAATTTGAAATTCTATAATTATAGAATCAAGAATACAGTTAATATCCCCCTAATTTCTTGACTGATGACTTTATTACATAAGGAGGCTAACACAGAATGACCATGGTTTTCTGTTTCACTTGCCAGGATTCTGAACTTTTGTTTTTTAACTCCATTCAGCCTACCCAAAGAACTGTTTCCCTGTGTCACAGTGGAAAGAGTAGGGTCTATGCTAGCACTCACACCTAGGTGTAAATCCCATCTCTTTTTTCTGAGGGTGGCTCCAGAAAATTTACCCTCCGAGCTTCATCTTCTTCACTCTTTTTTTTTTTTTAAAGATTTATTTATTTATTTGAAAGGCAGAGTTACAGAGAGGCAGAGGCAGAGGCAGAGAGAGAGGTCTCTCTCTGCTGGTTCATGCCCCAAATGGCCGCAATGGCCAGAGCTGGGCTGATCTGAATCCAGGAGCCAGGAGCTTCTTCTGGATCACCCACATGGGTACAGGGGCCCAAGGACTTGGGCTGTCTTCCACTGCTTTCCCAGGCCATAGCAGGGAGCTGGATTAGAAGTGGAGCAGCCAACGGGACTCGAACTGGCACCCATATGGGATGCTGGCACTGTAGGTGGCGGCTTTACCTGCATTGCCACAGTGCCTATCCCATCTTCTTCATTTTTTGTAAAAGATTTGCTTTATTTATTTGAAAGACAGAGTTACAGAGAGAGAGATGGAGACAGAGAGATAGGTCTTCCATCCACTGGTTCACTCCCCCAGATGGCCGCAAAGGCTAGAGCTGTGCTGATCTGAAGCCAGGAGTCAGGAGCTTCTTCCCAGTCTCCCACATGGGTGCAGGGGCCCAAGGACTTGGGCCATCTTGTTCTGCTATCCTAGGCCATAGTAGAGAGCTGGATCGGAAAAGGAGCAGCTGGGACTAGAATAGGCACCCATATGGGATGCCGGCACTTCAGGCCAGGGCTTTAACCTGCTGTGCCAGAGAGCTGGCCCATCTTCTTCATTCGTAAGATGAACATTGTAACACACTCTTCCTGGGCTTGCTGTGAGGTTCAGAATAAGAGGAAAAGCGCATCGCTCTTGGTAGGTATTTTATACACTGTTGTGTCTCCTATCCTGCGCCTCCCCCAGGCACTTCTTCCTTAAACCTCAACTTGAGGGTTTTATTCATGCAACTGGTCCTGCAGAAAAGTGAAGCAGTGTCTCTCTTGCAGCCCCAATTGTCCCTCTTTCAGATATCAAGTGTTATCAATATCTGGGCAGAAATCCGTAATTTAGCCATTTAGTCTTGCTTACTATAGACTTAATTACAACTTCCTCTGAGCTCGAAGGGAATTTACAGGTAGTAACCTTGACTGTTTTATAGCCGAGGAGATTAAGGGCCAGAACATGTGGACAATTTCCTCAAGTGCACACTGTGACAGGGTTGGGACTCCATTTCTCTTTGGAAAATCAAGTCCACTGTTCTCTGTAAAATGCTGCTTTGAGCGTTTTAAACTTCTCAGTAATTATTGAATGACGGGCTTCGTGTTATGGTAAGAGAATCCAAGGCCCAGTAAGTAGAAGGGGACTGGTGTGATTCCTGGGAGGTAGACCAGGCGACCCAGTCCTGGTTGCAGGACCCAGTCCCCTTTGAGTGTGGGGCTTCTTGTTCCAAAAGCAGGAAGAGGGCACCATTACAGGGTCTCACATATACAGGTTTTCCTTCATATTTTTCTCCGTTTCTGTCTCTCAATGTGTCATCCTGGTTTTGTTGTAAATAAAGAATAAAAAAACCAACTGATCAGCATAAAGCTTACTGTTAACAACATATGTTGCAATGCCACTTTTAGATGTAAACAAAAGAACATCTAGCTCATATGCAAAATCACCAAAATTATACAATTATGTTTTGCATCTCACCTATGTTATTCTTCCTACAACAGTGGAAATATGCACAAAATTACTGCAAGTGTTTTATCTTCTTTCTTGAGAGACACACTTTATGTCAATACTCTTTACCTTTGACTTACTGACAAGGAAGGAAGGAAAGGGAAAGGAATTGAAGGTTGGACCATCTTTGCCTCTTCTGTCACTGTTTTCAGTATAAGTGGTTGGAAAAGTAGTGCAGTACACTTACCTCCTTTCTACAGTCAAAGCAAGAGCTGGTGCACATGAAAGTGTGGTCTCCCAGCACTGTCAGCAAGTCCACCCAATCTCAACCCCTACTCCACCTTAGAAGTAACAGAGTTGACCTTGAACTGGCTTTGAGTATCACTGGCTTCCTTCACATTGTGCACCCACTGGAAGGCCATATTTAAGGAGCATTACAGACACTATACCTGCATAGGGCAGCAAGGAACAGTAGTGAACACTCGGATTGCACTTTCTCCTCTGCTCACTCTCATGCTCCCCAAAGACTTCATTTCCAAACATAATGCAAAGGCAAGATTGTTAAGAATTTCAGGATAACAACAGCAAAGCATGAGACTATGCAGGGAGTCTCCCTGAGCCTAGGAACCTGTGCATTTATGAAGATTGCATGCTGATGAAATTGACCTCCGTATTTCCAGTATTCCTGAAATCCGTCAGCCAGATACAGGAACCGGCTCACCTGTGCAGTGGGACAAGCCTGCCTGGCTTTGTGACTTCTTTTCCCTTCTTTCCTTATTCTTTTAGGCCGCTTCCATCCTGAAGCTCTTCCTTCACTCTTTACACTCACTCATTTTCCACAATGTTTTCACTGCTTTTATTCTACATTGTTTTGTTTAATTGACTTTATCTTGACATTATTATTCACCAGGCTATAAACTGTTACAAGCACTGTCTCTTTAACTTCCTCATTTTCCAAATTCTTGTACTATTAACATTGCATGTTATAAAGACTACTGTGGTCTATTTTTCTTATTCTTTCCTAAATAGGCTTTACAAATTATTTCTATATAAATGGGCTTCCTTGTGAGGTTGGCAAGCTTCCTAAGACTGACAGTGGGAAGACTTTGCCTCCTGAAACTTTGGCTAACAGCCCTGGGTTTGCCTTTTAAAATATTTATAGTGTCTTTTTTTTTTTTTTTTTGACAGGCATAATTAGACAGTGAGAGAGAGAGACAGAGAGAAAGGTCTTCCTTTTTCTGTTGGTTCACCCCCCAAGTGGCCACTACGGCTGGCGTGTTGCGGCTGGTGCGCTGTGCCGATCCGAAGCCAGGAGCCAAGTGCTTCCTCCTGGTCTCCCATGCAGGTGCAGGGCCCAAGCACTTGGGTCATCCTTCACTGCACTCCTGGGCCACAGCAGAGAGCTGGACTGGAAGAGGGGCAACTGGGACAGAATCCGGTGCCCCGACTGGGACTAGAACTCGGGGTGCCAGTGCCGCAGGCGGAGAATTAGCCTAGTGAGCCGCAGCGCCGGCCTTAAAGTGTCTTCTTAACTTAAATTTTCTCTAAATGGGCAGAACCAAGCTGTGCTACTTCAGATGTGTTTATCAATTATTATTCTTTTTTTATTTTTATTTTTTATTTTTTTATTTTTGACAGGCAGAGTGGACAGTGAGAGAGAGAGAGAGAGAGAGAAAGGTCTTCCTTTTGCCATTGGTTCACCCTCCAATGGCCGCCGCGGCCAGTGCGCTGCGGCCGGTGCACCGCACTGATCTGAAGCCAGGAGCCAGGTGCTTCTCCTGGTCTCCCATGGGGTGCAGGGCCCAAGCACTTGGGCCATCCTCCACTGAACTCCCTGGCCACAGCAGAGAGCTGGCCTGGAAGAGGGGCAACCGGGACAGAATCTGGTGCCCCGACCGGGACTAGAACCCGGTGTGCCGGCGCCGCAAGGCAGAGGATTAGCCTAGTGAGCCGTGGCGCCGGCCCAGTTATTATTCTTGATAAACTATCAGTAGTGCATATTTATAATGAGTATTTCAGGAGAAATATTAGGAACAATACAGTTTAAATTTCTTTAGTATTTTAGAGTTAACAAAGCTTACATTTCACATACATCTTTTCACTTGATTTTGATGGCCCACAAATTGCCTTTTTAAAAATTTTGTTTATTTTATTTCAAAGGGAGAGATTGAAAGAAAGTGAGAGTGTTTACATTTGGTTCACGCCCCAGGTGCCTGCAACAGCTGGGGCTGGGCCAGCTCAAAGCTAGAAGCCTGGAACTCAATCCAGGGCTCCACAAGCCGGCACAGTGGCCTAGTAGGTAAGCCACCGCCTGCAGTGCCGACATCCCATATGGGTGCTGGTTCGAGTCTCGGTTGTTTTCACTTCCAATCCAGCTCTCTGCTCTGGCCTGGGAAAGCAGTAGAAGATGGCCCAAGTCCTAGGGTTTCTGCACCTACGTGGGAAACCTGGAAGAAGCTCCTGGCTCCTGGCTTCAGATCAGCACAACTCAGCCCATTGCTGCATTTGGTGAATGAACCAGTGGATGGAAGGCCTATCTCTGTCTCTCTGCCTCTGCCTCTCTGTAACTCTGCCTTTTGAATAAATAAATAAATAATTTTTTTTAAAAAAATCCAAGCAGGAACCCACTTAAACCAACAACATTGCCTCCCAGGGTATACGTTAGCAGGAAGCTGGAATCAGGAGCAGAACCAAGACTTGAACCCAAGTATTCCAATAACAGTTGCAGACATTCCAAGTCGCATGTTAACTGGTATGATAAATGTCTATCTCTAGTCTTAAAATTTATAAGTAATACATGAAATAGCATATTAACGTAAACATACTTATCCCCGTCATCCCAAGGTTTAAACTTTTGTAAGAACATTTTTGAAAATTATACGTTAGTCTTCACCTACCCCCAAAGTTTCCACCAGGAGAATATTAGGATTTCCTGCTAAACAAATAAAATAAAATAGTTATTTTGACCAACTGCAGTTGGTCACAGTCTACAGTCACAACTAACTAGCTTTAAAATCAGATTCTCACCCCTTAAGGCATTCAGATCTGGCTGAAAAACCCATGAGAGTATTTCAGGAATGGAAAGCCAAGACACTCTGGCAAAAAAAAAAAAAAAAAAAAAAAAAATAATGACCTAAATGAAAGATCTCTGTGAGTGAGATTCCAGTGGAAAGAACAGGTCCTCAAAGAAGGAGGTACCTTTCTCTGAAGGGAGGAGAGAACTTCCACTTTGACTATGGCCTTGTCTAAATATGATCAGAACTCAAAAGGCCTCCATAGCCTTGGAAACTCATGACAAGAGCCTAGGGTGATTACTGACGCCATAAACAAGAGTGTCAATTGTTAAATCAACAACAGGAGTCACTGTGCACTTACTTCTCATGTAGGATCTCTGTCCTAAATGTGCTGTACATTGTGATTTAATGCTATAACGAGTACTCAAACAGTATTTTTCACTTTGTGTTTCTATGTGGGTGCAAACTGTTGAAATCTTTACTTAATATATGCTAAACTGATCTTCTGTATATAATGAGAATTGAAAATGTATCTTGATGTGAATGGAAGGGGAGAGGGAGCGGGAGAGGGGAGGGTTGCGGGTGGGAGGGAAGTTATGGGGGGGAAAAAGCCATTGTAATCCATAAGCTGTACTTTGGAAATTTATGTTCATTAAATAAAAGTTAAAAAAATAAAATGAGGCCGGCGCCGTGGCTCAATAGGCTAATCCTCCACCTTGCGGCGCCGGCACACCGGGTTCTAGTCCCGGTTGGGGCGCCGGATTCTGTCCCGGTTGCCCCTCTTCCAGGCCAGCTCTCTGCTATGGCCCGGGAGTGCAGTGGAGGATGGCCCAGGTGCTTGGGCCCTGCACCCCATGGGAGACCAGGAAAAGCACCTGGATCCTGGCTCCTGCCATCGGATCAGCGCGGTGCGCCGGCTGCAGCGGTGGCCATTGGAGGGTGAACCAACGGCAAAGGAAGACCTTTCTCTCTCTGTCTCTCTCACTGTCCACTCTGCCTGTCAAAAAAAAAAAAAAAAAATGAAATCAATGATTCTTTACTCTAATATGTTTTTAATTTGCCCCGTGTTCTTTTCTATGGCAACTGTAGAGTATAACAAAAGAGAAGGCTACATCCTTTTGTAGAAAGCTTCTGATGTTGACCAGAACTAAGCATTTCATTGCCACAAAATCTGGACACCAACCCTCATAATATCAAACTGATACCCCAAATTTTCTCAGAAATGTTTTATATATTAAGAGTATTTTTCTTTAAAATTTAAATTACACATACTGATTGTGAAATCAGAATCCCTGCACAATATTCCTTCCTAATGGGGCAACATCCAAGGAGAATTTGGAGAATCATTCAACTTTATCTTCTGGTCAAATGAATCAACATTCGCCATTTCCATAGTAGCATAGTTAGTAGAATCCTAAACATATGCCTATTCTGATTGTATCATGTGTTTTAATTTGGAAATTATTTTTATATGACACAATATTTACTGTTGTATGATACATACTGTAGAAATCTATCTTCACATTATATTTAAAATAACTCAAGAGGCCCTTTAAGTGTCTATTCTTGGATGAGTTTAACAAAGTTCTCACTGCTTGCTGCCTTCTTCAAATTTTATTCTAATGACCAATTTCTATTTTCAATTCAGATTTCTTTTCCTTGTGCTAACTTTCCATGCCTTTAGCGGCAAACACTAATGCTTGGAATACTTTAAACTCCCACACTTCCTCTCGCTGTGGTTTCACTTTCCTTCCTTTTCCTTTCTCAGGTATTCAGTTTCTCTACTCTCAGGTCCCTCCATACTCTGAGCTACCTCCTCCATTCTGATTGGCAGATCTGTCCTGGGAGTTATCAGTTCCCAAAATGAAGAGGGAGAAATCATGGCCATACCCTACACTTTTTACCAAAAAAAGTGTTCATTTTTTTTTAAGATTTATTTATTTATTTGAAAGTCAGAGTTACATAGAAAGAAAAGGAGAGGAAGAGAGAGAGAAAGAGAGGTCTTCCACCTGCTGGTTCACTCCCCAGTTGACTGCAATGGCTGGAGCTGAGCCGATCTGAAGCCAGGAGTCAGGAGCTTCTTTCAAGTCTCCCATGCGACTGCGTAAGCTCAAGGACTTGGGCCATCTTCTACTGCTTTCCCAGGCCATAGCAGAGAGCTGAATCAGAAGTGGAGCAGCTTGGACTTGAACTGGCACCCATATGGGATGCCGGCGGCTTTATCTGCTATGCCTCAGTGCCAGCCCCTTACCCTATACTTTCTGGCTCCTCTGCTGCTGTTACTCCTCCTCTGCTCCCCACTCCCAACCACACTCCTCCCTAACCTCCAACTCCCTCCCCTGCCCCACCTTTCTCTCCTTGGCCATTAACTCCTTTTCCAGCATATTCTCGCTGTTCTTTCCTCCCTTGGTAATTTCTTGAATCTAACACAGGAATTCTTTTTTTTTTGGCAGGGGGATTTTTAAAAAATATTTATTTATTTGAAAGGTAGAGTTTACAGAGATAGAAGGGGAGAGACAGCTAAAGAGAGGGAGATCTTCCAGCCACTGCTTCAGTGCCACAAGGCCGGAGTTGGGCCCAGCCAAAGCCCAGAGCCGGGAACTTTCTCTGGGTCTCCCACGCGGGTGCAGGGGATCAAGGACTTGGGCCCTCTTCTGCTGCTTTCCTAGGTGCATTGGTAGTGAGCTGGATCAGAACTGGAGCAGCTGGGACTCAAATCATATGGGATGCCTGCTGGCACTGCAGGCTGTGGATTTACCTACTAGTCCACAGTGCTGGGCCCAGGAATTCTTTTTTTTTTTTTTTTAAAGTTTATTAATTTATTTATTTGAAAGTTAGAGTGACAGAGAGAAAATAGAGAGGATTAATCTTCCACCCGCAGGTTCACTCCCCAAATGCCCGCCACAACTAGAGCTGGGGCACACCAAAGACAGGACACAGGGATTCCATCTGGGGCTTCCCAGTGAGTGACAGAGACCCAAGTGCTTGCACATCACCT
This sequence comes from Oryctolagus cuniculus, assembly GCF_964237555.1. NCBI lineage: Eukaryota > Metazoa > Chordata > Mammalia > Lagomorpha > Leporidae > Oryctolagus > Oryctolagus cuniculus. Next base: position 85,666,513 of record NC_091439.1, on the reverse strand, counting down.
GCCTGTCTCCCAGGATGTGCATTAGCAGGAAGCTGGTGCAAAGCAGCCACAGACTCAATGCCAGGCACTCTGATATAGGATGTGGGCATCCCAGGTTGTGGCTTAACCCACTGTGTCACAATGCCCTTTGCCCCCGCGAATTCTTTCAGTCATTACTTCTCCTGATCCTTCCATTCAATAGTCATCATGTTACATCTTAAAGATAAAAAGGCACAATTATTGCTAAAAAGAATTGCTATGTATTGAAGTCACTGAGTAAGGAATACTTACAAGTAAAGGTTACTTGACAGCCAGGGGCTTAGTCTGAAGACTGCTAACTTCATTCCTAGGTTGTTTCAGGACTCTCATACTTCTTGAATATTACAGACCAGTACAGTAGATCCTGGCTGTGACTGCCAAAATCCATACTACAAAGGAATGTCCTGATTTGGTAAAAAGCCAATAACATATAATGTAACTTTCTTTCATCAAAGAAACAAAATTTTTCTTCTGTTCTCTCTAGTCCATGTCAATGTCTTAAAGAGGCTTGTCTCTTGGGTGCCTAAAGAAATCTTGAGGATGCATACTCTTGTTCTGACTCATATAGAGACAGACACCTTGTACTTGTACTTTATTCTCCAGGGCACCTGTCAAAATGATTAACAGGAATAGTCACCCACACGTAATTAGCAACTGCTAACTAAAAAGGGAAAAACTAGAGGTGCATGACCACTGTCTTCAAATGGCTGAAGAGCTATGAAATGGAGTATCATCTAAGTAAATAATGAATTTATTTCCAGAGCAAGGTAATTGTACCAAAATTGGAAGAATATTTTTAGCTATATGGAAAATGGGGTACATTTTTGCTTTGGTACATTGCCTAATAGTACATTTTTTTCACTTTATTCAGATTATTTCCTATTTCTGTGACTTAAATACTGCAGGTGAGATTTGAGTTTTCTTTATTCAATAAAAAAATTCTATCAGGTAAATCTTCCAGATCCCACTTTTTATAGGAGATGGAAACTGAAGGAATTTGCTATGTTTTCTATCACAGTGGTTCTCAAGTAGAGGCGACTTTGGTCCCAGGAGACATTTTGGAATACCTCAAGACATTTTTAATTGTCACAATTTGGGTTAGAATGCTGCTAGGCAGTAATGAGTGATGTTGAGTCCCCCACTCAAAGAATTATTTGTTTCGAAATGTTGACAGTCCCAAGTCAAGAGAGCCTGGTCTACAAAGACAATGGTGTAGGTTGAAAAGTTAGTCCTCATTAATCTTGCTGTCTGATCCTATTTTGCATATCAGACACCAAATATTATTCCATTCTTTCCCTTCGTGCTTCCTATCAAGTCCTTACTATCATTTCCCCTGCCCAGAGGCTGGGTATTTCGGGCCAGCTTGAAGAAGTTCTCATACTCATAAAGGAAATTCTATTTACAAATTTAAAAATATGATACTTCTTACAAATATTTTATTAGAAATTATCACAAATAGCTCTGAATGCAGCTGGATAACAATTTGAGACATTATTTTAAATTCTTTTGTCTTTGGATTTTCTTTTACCCTGGTCCCATCTATGCAGGTGGCTAACTGTATGCTGTATTGACTTAGAAGAACTTGAAGGTTGGGTAGAAGCAGAAATAGCACAGAATATTTTAGAGCACAAAAAATTGAAAACTCAGGAGAACTTGGAAGGTTTGTGAATGAAGAGGAAGGGATAAGGCGCTTCTTAGAAACTTAAAAGCGGAAGTGGAACTCTCCAATGCACAGATTAAAAGAGCAATCTTGACTGTCGTAGTGAGGGTCAGCCTGGAGCAGGTATTGGAGGAGGAAGATACCTTTGGGCTGTGAGGCTCTGGCAGCAATGTCAATGAGAAAGTAGACCTTAGAGAAAAGAGTCTGTGGAGTTCATGCCACACACATAGAAGGGGTTTAATAATGGTGAAAGAGTGGGAGTTTGTTTCACAATTAACAGGCCACATGAGAGGGTCACATCCCTTGTCAGTGTGCCTGGCTCCACTTCGGATTCTAGTTTCTTGCTAATGTGCACCTGGGAGGCAACAGGTGATACCTTAAGTACTTGAGTCTCCCTATGGTGTTCCCAGCTCCTGGCTTCAGCCTGTCCCAGCTCTGGCTATTGTGGGAATTTGTGAGTGAACCAGAAGAGCTCTCTCTCTCTCTCTCTCTCTCTCTCTGTGTGTGTGGTTGTGCTTGCTCTCTTTCTCTCTCTGTCTCTGCCTTTCGAATAAATTTTTCAAAATAAATATTTTTTTAAAATTGTGAAGGGTAGTTCAGGGGACCAGTGGTTATTCCGTGGCAACCTGTATTAAAAATGGCTAATAGTAAAGGTTCTCGAGGTTTCCCAACCTTCTCAACCTTGGAGAAGAGGATGGAAGGCTCTAGAAGAAGTCATTAATATTTTGCCAATCTCACTTAAGAGCTAAGAGAAATAAACTCAATTATTACACAAAATTTAAAAAATAACATTTCCTGTACCTACACATTTGGAAATTCTTTTCTATTACCAGAGAATTTTACTTGATTTCTCAACACTGTAAAGGGTTTAAGAAAAATATCTCCCCATTCACAATCTCTCTTTCACACCATCTACTTAATATAACACTTCTCGGCTTGCTAAGCATGGTCAATTAGCGAGTCATGAAATCTTGCCAATTAATTACATTTTCATATAGTTCATTTGAGAAAAAGATACCAGAATACATCGAACGTCTTATACGTGGTTAGCTTAAGTGTTACTTGGTGAAAGTATGTGCTGCAAGCCACATAAAATGTATTGCTTCAAAAAAATGTCATAAAGACACTATTCCAAGAGCCCTTTAGGACTAATGCCACTGTGTCCTGCATTCCAGGCTACTGTGTCATTTGGGACGCCTCTCTTCTCCTTGCAACTCTCCACATTTCCTCATGTAATCCCTTTCCTCCATCTTCCCACTTAAACGTTTTCCACTGTGCCATCTGGAATTCATGGTTCATCATGAGAAAAATACATTATATCTTCAACTGCACTTTTAAAGGCTCTCTTCTTCTTCTTGCTCTAACTTGATCTTCACTGTCCCCTGATGACCCTCTTCTCTGTATAGCTTTCTCAGTTTGCAGCTGTTTCTTTCATGTTCCTGCGCCATTTGGGTCAGAAGGAGGGTAAGTGTTCTTCCAGACCATAGTCCCTCACTTCCTCCCACAACCCCAAGTTTGGGAGCTCATTTCATCAAGTCATGCCACTCGTTACCCTCCCAGCTGCAGAGAACTACAGATGCACAGATCTTCTTATGACTTGATGTCGTCTCATACACCCACCACACCTCCGCCACCATTTATATTCTCTTAAAAATGTTTTTTAAACACTGTTAGTTCTTTATTCTCCTTTCCTCCGATAGTTCCATTGTCCGCCTACAGCCACAGTCATAATGCCTTAACTGTGCTAACTAGGTTTACTTCAAACACGTTTTTCAAATTTATTCATTGGAAAGGCAGAGTGACAAAGATAGACACACACACACACACACACACACTCAGAGAGAGAGAGAGAGAGAGAGAGAGAGAGAGAGATTGTCTATCCTCAGGTTCACGCCTTAAATGCTTGTAACACCTGGGGTTGGGCCAGGCCTAATGTAGGAGCCAGGAGCTCCCCTGGGGTCTCCAATGTGGGTATGAAGGGACCAAAGTATTTGAGTCATCGTCTGCCGACTCTCAGGTACATTAGCAGGAAATTGGTTTGGAGCCCGCCTCTGCGTTTACTTTAAATTTGTGACGACTACCATTAGTGTTCTCTGCAATTCAGGGATATAGCCCTAAACTATTCACCCACTCACTCTCCTGGATGCAGCTTCTCTCTTCAGCACATTCTTTCTCCCTCCTCACTCTCAGATGAAGCAGAGTTGATGAGAAGCAGTCTCATACGTTTCCTCTGTTGCATGTTCAAGATTACATATACCTGGGACCATTTACTCTGCCTTCCCTCCTGTTACAGTAGCTTAATTAGTTGCCTGTACTTTCACCCAAGACCAAGTCCTACACAAGTAGTTCTCCAGTAGGAGTGATTTTATCCTCCAGTGGACATTAGACAAAGTAGGTCTAGAGATATTTTTGGTTGTCCCAATTCAACTGTGGAGCAGCAGGTACTTCTGGCTCCTGATAGTTAGAAGCCAGCGGTACTGCTAAAAATCCTATGATATCAAGGTAAACCTGCACAACAAAGAATTGTCTGATAGGGAGAGTCAATAGGGCTGATACTGAGAAACACTGCCCTACACTCATACACTGAATACCTGCTCCCTGCACCTTTCCTTTCCCTCTTTTACATCAAGTGTTTCTACTTACTGATTCCTATCTAAGTACAAGCATGTTGCCGATATGTCCTGTTTTGTGAAAGCTTGTTCTCATTCCCATAGTCTGCTCCAGCTGCCTCCTCCTTTCTCTGATCTTCTTCAACAAAGTTCATGAATGAGTGAGAACTTTCTGCTCTGGATATCTTCAGTTCTTCTTTTCCAACTCTTTTCCAACTTCTTTTCCCATTGCAATCCAGCTTGCTTTCTCACCATCTTCAATAATAATGTATTATATAGCCAAATTTAATGATCAAATAGCAAATTTCATCTGACTTGACTATCAACATTTAACACAGCAGATCACCCCCTGCTTCTTGAAATATTTTCCTCTCTTGACTTTGGTCACCTCTCTTTCAGTTTCTCTTACCTCATTGGCTAGAGGTTTTCAGTCTCTTTTGCTTTCATTTTATTCATAGATTAAGTCTTTAGACTTCTTTCTCCAGTAATTTCCTGAACGACCTCATCTAGTTTCTGGAATTTAAATTTGAATTTAAATGTAATATATCTGTTGATGGCTTGTGAATTTATATTTCGAGAGCCATTTTCTCCCTGACTCCAGACTTTATAATAATTAATACCTGTCCAATCTCATCACATGGTCACCTAATAGGTGACACAAGCAGAACTCGCCACTTTTCTTCCACAAACCACTCTTCCAACAGTCTTTCCTCTCTCAGTTGATGGCACATCCACTGTGCCACATTGTTTAATTAAAAAATGCAGTGTTATTTCTAGATGGTATTATTTCTGTTGTACTCTGCATACTCTAATCATCAGTTGCTCCTGTTGGTCTATCTTCAAAATGCATTCAGCATCCAACCACTTAAATTCCTCCTCATGCAAATAATGCTAGTCCAAATCACATCTCAAAACTGGGTCATTTCAATCATCTTCTATTAGGAAGGCCAGCTTTGATCCTTATGTACCTTTTAGTCATTCTCTACCTAAAACCAAAATTAAGTCTGACTGTGTAAATTTGCCTAGAATCCTTCAATGCTTTCCTTTATCCCAGAATAAAATTCACAATCCTTGCCACTGCCTATTGGGTCACACATGATAAACGATCACCCTTCCTTCTAACTTTTTCTCCTGCCAACCATTTTCTCACTCGGTTTTGCTCACATTGGCCTTCCTGCACTTTCTGGCTTATGCCCATCAGCTTTTCTAGGCACGTTCTTCCTCTCTGTCCATAGTGGTATAGCTTGCTTCCTCACTTTTCCTGTCTGTTTCCTGTGGCAAGGTGTCCAAAAGTCCTTCCCTGACTGCCCTTTGTGAAGTAGCAATATTCCCTCCTCCAACCTGATAGGCCTATCCTGGTTACTATGTATAATATTTTATTTTTAGTGATTTATTTATCATCTGCCTATTTCCAATGGAATGGAATTTCCATAAAGATCATAGTTATTTTATTTTTAAAAAGATTTATTTATTTAATAGGCAGAGTTAGAGAGAGAGAGAGAGAGAGAGAGAGAGTCTTCCATCCCCCAATTCACACCCTAGATGGCTGCAACAGCCAGGGCCATCCAGATAGAAGCCAGGAGCCAGGAGTTTCACCCAGGTCTCCAATGTGTGTCCAGGGTCCCAAGCACTTGAGCCATCTTCTTCAGCCTCCCCAGGCCATTAGCAATGAGCTGGATTTGAAGTGGAGCAGCCAGGACTAGATTTGCGCCCATATGAGATGCCAGCACTTCAGGCAGCTGCTTTACCTGCTATGCCACAACACCGACCTCGTTTTATTGTTGTTAATTATCTTATCTTCTGTATCCAGAGTAGCACCTGGTACAAATTAAGCACTAAAGAAAAGCATTTTTGATGACTAAATGGATTTTGTCATTATTACAAGTTTCATTTTACAATCTATCACCTTTAAAATTACTATTAAATGTATCAGAAAGCATAATATATTGTAATCCATTGAAATTAAGCTCTGTCTCAATTCTGTCCTCCCCTGAGCAGGGATGACACTTTTGGAATATTGTCTTTCTAGAGGAATCCTTTCTTGCATGAGACAATTTGTCAAGGCAAACATGATAAAATATTGATGGGATTCTATCACATTGAATTAAAATGTCTTCCTACCATATTGCTACACAGTGTCAAAGCAGTGTTGCAATCCAGTACAGTGGCCGTCCTCATTGATTCACTATTTTTTTAGAAGTTTTCTGCAGCAATCTGTATCAATAAATATTTATTCAATTGAATCATAGGAGACAAGTGTTTTACAATTGTCTGTAATGAATCCTCTTGATAGATGACCTTAAGATGGCTGCTAAAATTGAGACAAAATATACAATCTCTGATTCCCTAAGAAATCTTGATTCTTAAAATATTTTGTGATGCTCCAATGCTCCTCATAGATTATTGTTCTTTGAATGGGGGGGGGGGAACAAAGCATCAGTAAGGAATGAAAAAATAATACCACTCTGCTTCACTTTTCTTTGTTTTCCTCTCTCCATGGTGGCTGTAGTACATCAGCTGCCTTCTGGCAGGTGAGCTCTGGGTGACCCTCAGGTCTGCTGGAGTACTGCGGGTTTCCCTGTTGTCATGGTGTGATCTCCCCGAGTCAAGTTGGGGCTGCAGGCCACCACTTCCACTCTTACCACGTTCCCTATCTGTGTTTGTTCCGAGAGTAACTGTCATCCTGCTATGACCGTCTGTTCTACACTGCCTCTCTATCTGCGTGCCACCATCCCTGCAATTTCTCTGCTATCAGTAGTTCCTGAACTCTGGTTCCCGACAGCTTGCCAACAGCATACTCGGTGCCCTTGTCATCTCTAGCCTAACACACCTGCTGCTGCCACCTGTTCCCGGTACCTTGCCAACATCTCCCCTACTGCCCTCAGCGCTGGCCCTGCTCCTTCAAGATGAGGAAGGACTTTTTTTTTTTCTGGCTGCTGCTGGACAATGTCACAACTGAACAGGGACATCTGGGGACTATCATGTCATCTGTCCTTGAGATGGTGTACTGTACTCCTTGTTGCCAAGATTCTTAACCACCAAATCCTGGGGGTGGTGTTTACTGTTCTAAGAATACTTTCCCAGCTCTCTAAGAACCAAAACCTCTGACAAAGTAAATTCTTTCTTTTAAAGGCTTTTTAAAAAAAGATTTATTTATTTGAAAGGCAGAGTTACACAGAGAGAGGGAGAGACAGAGAAATCTTCGATCCACTGGCTCACTACCCAAATGGCTGCAACAGCTGGAGCTGGACCCGTCTGAAGCTGGGAGTCAAGGTCTTGGACCATCCTCCACTGCTTTCCCAGGCACATTACCAGGGAACTGGATCAGAATTGGAGCTGCTGGAACTCAAACTGGCGCTCATATGGGATCCCAGCACCACAGATGGCAGCTTTACCCACTACGCCACAGTGCCAGCCCCTGACAAGGTAAATTCTAGCCGTTATTTAAAACTACTCCACTAAATTTTGTTGTTAAATACTTCTCCTCTGATTCTCACATGAAACTTAGTAATGTGGGAGTTCAAGAGGGATATAGCATGTATAAAATATGGTTGCACCATCATTGAAGTTAGTTAGGACCATAGAAGTAAATTCAGAGTCCTATTCTGTTTATAAGTAAGTCTGGATTATACCTTTAAGTTGACTATTAAACTGGTAAGTTATCTTGAGCTATACAAGATGATTAAGGGGTTTGGCACTGTGGTGTAGTGCCTGCAATGCCAGCATCTCTATGGGTGCCAGTTCAAGTCCTGGCTGTTCCGCTTCCTATCCAGCTCCCTGCTAATGCACCTGAGAAAGCAGTGGAAGATGACTCAAGTTCTTGGACCCTGCAATCCACATGGCAGATCCAGGAGAAGCTCCTGGCTCCTGGCTTCAGATCGGCTCATCTCACACTACTGCAGCCATTTGAGGGTTGTTTTTAGAAAAATAAACTTGGATGGGACTGGTGCTGTGGCGTAGTATGTAAAGCTGCCGCCTGCAGTGCCAGCATCCCACATGGGCACCAGTTCAAGATTCGGCTGCTCCACTTCTGATCTAGCTCCCTGCTAATGGCCTGGCAAATCAGTAAAAGATGGTCCAAGTACTTGGGTCCCTGCACCCTCATGGGAGACCCAGAAGAAGCTCCTGGCTCTTGGCTTCGGCCTGGCACAGTCCTGGCCGTTGTAGCCACTTGCAGAGTGAATCAGAGGAAGGAAAATCTCTCTCTGTCTCAGGTCGGCACATGCTCACTTGGACTTACCTCCAATGGTAGAGCTAGAAGTTTGCCAGGGTATTCCAATTCATTTTTTTTTTTTTTTTTGACAGGCAGAGTGGACAGTGACAGAGAGAGACAGAGAGAAAGGTCTTCCTTTGCCGTTGGTTCACCCTCCAATGGCCACTGCAGCTGGCGCGCTGCAGCCAGCGCACCGCGCTGATCTGATGGCAGGAGCCAGATACTTCTCCTGGTCTCCCATGGGGTGCAGGGCCCAAGTACTTGGGCCATCCTCCACTGCACTCCCTGGCCACAGCAGAGAGCTGGCCTGGAAGAGGGGCAACAGGAACAGAATCCGGCGCCCCGACCGGGACTAGAACCCGGTGTGCCAGTGCTGCAAGGCGGAGGATTAGCCTACTGAGCCGTGGCACTGGCCCCAATTCAGTCTTATCAAGGAGGCATGTACCAATGCCATCTCACTTGTTAAAGTGATAAGTTTAAGTACATAATTGATTAAAAAGATAGGGTAAGTGTCGAAGAGATTTCACAAATGAGACCAGTGTCTGCAAATAATGAAGGATAGAATTAAAAGGGACAGAATGATTCTGCGGGGGAAACAGGATACACAGCAGACTCATAGAATCGCAAATGCCCTAAACAGCACTCCAGCCTCAGAATCAACCCTTGGGGCATTCGGATCTGGCTAAAAGGCCCATGAGAGTCTCACGGGCATGGAGAGCCAAGACACTGTGGCAAAAACAACCTGAATGAAAGATCTCGGTGAACAAGACCCCAGCAGAAAGAATGGGCCATCAAAGAAGGAGGCACCTTTCTCTGAAGGGAGGAAGGAACCTCCACTGTGATATGGCCTTGACTAAATAAGTTCAGGGTTAGTGAACTTAAGGGGCTTCCATAGCCTCGACAGCTCATGGCAAGAGCCTCGGGTGATTACTGATGTCATAAATAAGAGTGTCAATTGTCAAATCAACAATGGGAGTCACTGTGCACATGCTCCTCACGTAGGATCTCTGTCCTTAATGTGTTTTTTTTTTTCTATGAGAGTTAACGATAAAACTACTAGTCGAACAGTACTCTATATCTTGTGCGGTTGTGTGGGTGCAGTCTGTTGAAATTTTTGCTTAGTATATAATAAGTTGATCTTCTGTATATAAAGATAATTGAAAATGAATCCTGATGAATAGTGGGATGGGAGAGGGAGTGGGAGATGGGATGGCTGTGGGTGGGAGGGAGATGGGGGGGAGCCACAACAATGCAAAAGTTGCACTTTGTAAATTCACATTTATTAAATAAAAAAAGTAAAAAAAGAAAGTGGCTAATATTTTCATTTGCATTCATGAATAAAAAGTACAATAAAGAAGGCTTATATTATGGCTTTGCAAAATTTTTTAGTGGCATAGAAGATTTCTTTGCTGAATTGAGTAATAGTTGCAAATACTAGAAGAATATTATCTTAAGTTTTTGTGTTATTCCTAATGTAAGTGCCATAGATATGTCATATTTTAATTTAAACTGTTCTCCATCACTTTTTAAAGTTAACATTTCTCCATCACTTTTTAAAGCCTACATAATCAATAAAACAATAAATCAAAAAAGTCTCTCTTTGTCTCTATCTTCCTCTTTCTGTGTAACTCTTTAAATCTTTTTTAAAAAAGAAAAGTAGGATACTACTAGGCATATTACATATATCTGGATGAATGCTGTGTTCTACAAAATTCTGTTTTGCCAAAGTGTCAAAGGACATCTGGGGTCAGGGAAATGTGGAGAGAGTGAATGAGAGAATATATTTGAGATTAATAAACATTTTTGCTTATATCAATATAAATTAAAATAAGATTTTTTAGAATAGCATGTCTAAAGAATAATAGAGTAATGGAGGTACAAAGATAAAAGGAAATCAAAAGCTATGACTACTCTCTGTAAACAATAAATTATTATGCAAATACGAGAATTATTTTTCAGGAGGTTATTTCCAAAGTACTGCTTCCAGAAAGAGTAAAGTGATCTATTAATAGGGTAGTATAGGGGCCAGTGCTGTGGCATAGTGGGTAAAGCTGCTGCCTGCAGTGCCAGCATCCCATATAGGTGCTGGTTCAAGTCCCAGCTGCCTCACTATCGATCCAGCTCTCTGCTATGGCCTGCACCCATGTGGGAGACCCTGAAGAAGCTCCTGGCTTTGGATTGGCACAGCTCTGGCTGTTGCAGCCAATTATGACCATCTAGGGAGTGAACCAGCAGATGGAAGACCTCTCTCTCTCTGCCTCCGCCTCTCTGTAACTCTGTGCTTCAAATCAATCAATCAATCAATCAATCAATCTTTAAAAAAGTGTAAAACCCAGAATATCCACATTCCTGTAGAAGAGATCTGTGCAGAGCTACCCTTTTTGAAAAAAAATCTGGCAATACTTATTGAAATGGAGAAGGCACATAAACTCTGATGCAACTATGCTACTTTGGGGGAATTTATATCACAAAAATAAAATCATTGGAACATTTGAGTTTCTATTGATACATTGTAAGTAAATGGTAAAGAAAATACTGGATAAAAATAATTGAATAAAAATAATATAAATATTTATTTATTGTGTATCAATCTATGGAACATAAACATTTAAGAAAGGGAATTAAATCTATGCATCTTTATCAAACTTAAAAAGGTTGTCTGGGTACTTTTTTTTTTTAAGATTTATTTATTTATTTGAAAGTCAGAGTTACACAGAGAGGGAAGGAGAGGCAGAGAGAGAGAGAGGTATTCCATCTGATGGTTCATTCCCTAGTTGGCCACAATGGCTGGAGCTGCGCTGATCCAAAGCCAGGAGCCAGGAGCTTCTTCTGGGTCTCTCACAGGGGTGCAGGGGCCAAGGACTTAGGCCATCTTCTGCTGCTTTTCCAGGCCATAGCAGAGAGCTGGATCAGAAGAGGAGCAGCCTGGACTAGAACCAGAGCCCATATGGGATGCTGGTGCTTCAGCCAGGGCGTTAACCCACTGCGCCACAGCAACGGCCCCACCTTGGTACATTTTTATATGAGGAAAGCACAGACATCTGTATTATAAGATTCCATTTCCTGAAACCATCAAAAAACAATTTAAAGAATAGCTGTGTATCAAGGTTGCAATAACATAGAAAAAAACATGGAAGAACATATACAGGTACCTCAAAAGTTCATGAAAAATAGATTTAAAAGACAAGTTTATTTAAATGCGAAATATTTTTTGAAATCCATTTTCTTATAAAATTCATTTGCCATGATTTTTCTGAAGACCACTGTATTCATAGATTGCAAATTTTTTCCATCAAAATAAATCTTTTTTAGATTTTAAATGTTTATGAATTTAAAGGGAACGTATTTCATGTATTTCATAGAGACAATTCTCTTTTTTAAAAAATATTTCTTTATTTGTTTGAAAGGCAGAATTACAGAGAGGCAGTGGCAGAGAGAGAGATGTCTTCCATCTGCTTGTTCACTCCCTAAATGTCTGCAATGGTCAGAGCTGGGCTGATCCAAAGCCAGGAACTTGGGCCATCTTCCACTGCTTTCCCAGGCTATAGCAGAGAGCTGGATCAGGACTTGAACCGGTGACCATATGGGATGCTGGCACTGTAGGTGGTGGCTTTACCCACTACGCCACAGTGTTGGCCCCCACAGATACAATTCTAAGAAGATAATCATATTTCCCTTCCTCTCTCCCTCAATCCTCCCATCTCCCTTCCTTTCTTTTTTACTTTAATTTTTGAAGTAACATACTTTCAATCTGTTTTATAATCACAAGCTTAATACAACACTAACCATCCTTTTCAACAAGCATTGCATTTTTTAACAGACTCTCTGAAGTACCCTTATACTACATCCTATTAACATTGAGTATATATATTTTAAAATATCTGTCTCTTTTGTTTAAATCAGTTTGCGCTTCTTTTAAAATTAAGTAATACCTAGAAATGTGAAACTTATAAAGCTGCTCAATCTATGCTACTTTTAACGCGTACATGAGGGCCGGCGCCGTGGTTCACTAGGCTAATCCTCCGCCTGCAGCGCCGGCACCCCGGGTTCTAGTCCTGGTTGCTCCTCTTCCAGTCCATCTCTCTGCTGTGGCCTGGGAGGGCAGCGGAGGATGGCCCAAGTGCTTGGGTCCCTGTGTCCACATGGGAGACTGGGAGGAAGTAGCAGTCATTTGGGGAGTGAACCAACAGAAGGAAGACCTTTCTCTCTGTCTCTCTCTCACTGTCTATAACTCTCTCTCTCTGTCTCTCTCTCTCACTGTCCAACTCTGCCTGTCAAAAAAAAAAAAGTGTACATGAGATTGTACTTGCTTTTAGGACTTTTTTTCTGATTTGGAAACTATGTGCTTATTTTCCCAGTCCCATCGAAAAACGTGTCTTTGGTTTTTGTACATGAATCATTAAGAATTCTGTTAATAATTGTTCACTTTTAATAGCAATGGTAATAAGGCCTCCATTAAAAATGTTATCAATTTTTTTTTTTTGAGAGACAGAGTATTCCCATTCAGTTGTTCACACCCAAATGCCTAAAAGGTGATGGCTGGGCAAGGCTGAAGCTAGAGCCCAGAGCTCAGTCTGGTCCTCCAATTTGGGTAGCTGGAGCCCAACCACCCTCACCTTCATTACCTGCTGCATCCCAGGGTGCACACTGGCAGGAAGCTGGAATCAGGAATGAAGTGCTAACTGGAACTCTGCCTCTTCAGTATGGGGTGTGGGCATCCCCAGTGGTGTCTCAAGCACATTGCCAAATGCCTGCCCCTCTATCATGTTTGACAAAGACACTTTCAGGTTTGGTGCTTACTTATCTATGGTGAGTTTTGAACTATACCTTGAAGGATATAGAGAATGCCTGAAAGCATTTAAGGAGAGGAATGACAGAATCAGGTTCCTGCTTGACTAGTCCTGACAACATTGTGGCAAATTTTGGACTGAAAGGGAACAGACTGGAAGTAGGGGAGCAATTAGGTTGAACAGAGAAATGATGAGGCAGAAGCAGTAGGAAAGGACAGGGGATAAGGAGTTATTAAAAGGGTGGAAAGATAATATGGTATTTCTGTTTTTAATCTTTCATGAATCTCCATACTGTTTTTCATACTGGTTCCACCATTTTACAATCCAGCAATCCCAATGTTGTGTAAATAGACAACATATTTTAAAGCAGAGTTTTAAAGAGATTGGCAGGCTCATGTTCATAGCAATGCAACTCACAATAGCCAAGAGGCGAATGCATTCCAAATGTTCAGCAATGATGAATGGATGAACAAAAAGTGGCATATACATACATTTGTGTATTTTTGAACCTTAAAATTGGACAGAAAGTTTACCTGTGTCACAACGTGGATGAACCTTGAGGATATTAGGCAAAGTGCAGAAATAAATCACAAAAAGACAAATACTATCTGGTTCCACTTACAAAGGGTATCTAAAAGAGTCAAACACAGAAGCAAACAAAATGGTTTTTAGAAGGGGTTGAGGGGAAGGGAAATAGAGTAGGATTTGCTTAATAGGCATAAAGTTTCAGTTATACTAGATAGAAAAATTCTGAAGACTTGCTTCACAGCAATAGGAACATTCTTAACACTATTGAGCTGTATCCTTAAAAATGGCTGAGATAGCAAATTTTATGTTACAAAACATTATGTGTTTTTACCACATTAAAAAATAAATTAATAATTTATTAATATTAGATGTGAGTTATCAAAGTGTGGGGAAATATATGATAACAAAGCATTCTGGCTTGGGCAACTTGATACATGGTGATTGCCCGACTGAGAAGTGCATGTATGCAAAGGGGCTACAAAAAGTTAATGGAAAGTGTGCCTTATCTTTTAATTCCATTTTCCTCCACAAACATTTTGAAGCACCTTGTGGGAGGAGGAGCAATTGGCAGTGAAGATTGCAACAGACACTGTGGTATTTGTACCATCTCTCCTTTGCCCAGATGACTTCAGCACTGCTGGGGTGAGCAGTTCCATGCATATTGTTAGGGTTCCATCTCAATAGGAATTGCTGCTGTTTTTTTTTTTTAACTTTTATTTAATGAATATAAATTTCCAAAGTACAGCTTATGGATTACAATGGCTTTCCCCCCCATAACTTCCCTCCCACCTGCAACCCTCCCCTCTCCTGCTCCCTCTCCCCTTCTATTCACATCAAGATTCATTTTCAATTATCTTTATATACAGAAGATCAATTTAACATACATTAATTTTTACATTTATTTAGGTATTAATAAATAAAATCCTTATTTTATTAAAATAATAAAATCCTATGAAAATGTCATCTAAACTCAGAAGTATATATAATTTTTTAAAACTAAGTGTGCATAATACTTTGCTAGAAGTAAAAATATATCAAAAGAACCAAAATACACAGTACAACATTTTAAAAGACCAAAGTTTACAGGACTGATACTACCTGACTTCAAGATTTATCTCAAGGCTCTCTTCCTAACTCCTCGGTACCCTCAACGAGTATACAGATTCAGCCTGGAAGAGGGAAGAAGAAGGTTCTGTGAAATGCTTTTGAGGCAGTCTGTACAGGGTGGCCGGTATTTTCCAGTGGTCTGATCCCCAGTTGCTGATGCTGCTAACCAGCTTAACAACACAACCTCACTCTCTCTCTCTCTTTTTTTTTTTGTCTTTTGTGCATTTTCTGTTTGTATTCTTGCAACTCCCTCTTTTCTGATCCCCAGGATCCCTTTTCAAATAAATTGTCGACATGCAATCCTTGTCTCAGACTCTGATCAAAACTAAGACAAACAGTGAGTGACAGCCAGGACATGTAAAGTTTTAGGAGGTTTCAGATTTAGCTGAAGCTGGAAATTGTGTTCCCTTGAAAATAAAATCTTTTCCATTGTCTTGCTCTCTTCTGCTCTTCATCCTTCTAGAAACTTGTCACTCATTCACACTTGTCATTGCTGTGATTCTTCTATTTTCCTTCCATTTTTTAAAGAAGTCTGAAATCTTAAGAAAGTTTAATACACCTCAACTTTTAATTCTTCAAATTTCTCAACCAAATAGTTTTGAATTGTGGTTATCTCCCCTCTCTATTCTATACCTTTTTTTTTTTATCAAATGCAAAACAGAATCCTTTAAATACAATGTGAGAGAGCATAACAGGAGATACTTTGACCCTGCCTTGTCTTGTAGTTCAAGAGAGGTTTACTCCTTAGCAAAAGGGTAGGTATTATTTTCTTTCCTTTTTTTTTTTTAATACCTCTAGGAATCCATTCTGTCCATGTGTCACATCTTATTTGCAACACGGAGTCAGAAATGTGGTTGAAATCTGGAGAAATCCTGGATCTTTGGAACTTTTCCAAAGGCTAAAAGAAGTCCTTACAGAAATGAAAGCTGTTTGTATCCTGGGAGAAGTACAATTGATCTGCCTGAATCAAAATTGTTGTCTCAAAGAGAACAAAAGTGAGAAGTTTGGAAGATGGAATGAAGAATAATCCATTCTTAAAGTAGACTTCTCTTCCTCCTTTTGTGGCAGGAGATGCTGTGATCATGTTTCCTTACACTAATCCCTTTGTGAGTTCAGTGATCCTTATATCCTGGGTACCACCTCCCATCCCTCATGTCTTCTTTCTTCTAGTTTTATACCTATTCTCTGCTGTCTTTTTGGAAATATCTTTTTTTCTTCACACATTTTACTCTCTTCATAAAGTTTAGAAGGCTTATTAATTTGCCTTAAGTTTAAGAAAGACTTGATAATTGGACATTTAAAAGACAAAAATTCAGAGTTTCACTCCTGAAAACTCAACTGTAAATAATCGTTTTTAAAAAATCTAGAATAATTCAATCTTGGTACCAAAATTAGAAACATCTTCATTATTCTCTCAAGTTTATATATAAGAAAAGGAAGGTTCATGCACTTTAAGTTCCATACCTAAAACCATATACCCTGCATTGCCGCAATTCACACAGTAATTCTGTCAATTAATGTAGTTTAATTGAAACAGGCTAGAGTCTGTGCAATAAAGCCTGGGATGAAGAGTAAACATAAGGGACTTGCTCTTATTGATGCCATGTTTGCAGCATCTGTCTAGTTTTTAAAAACACCTTAGTGATCTGATCTAATAGTTTTTGGGGACTTTACATTTTCCAGATGAGAAGGGACTAACACCTGAAGAAGCGTAGGGTAGTAACTTGCCCAGCTGCATAGTTAATTGATGACACAGCCAGGATAAGAACCAATGCATTCATTCGTTTGTTCATTCAGGCAACAAATATTTTCTGAATGCATTCTCTGTTGCAGGCATCCTGTTAAGTAATGGGGATTCAATTCAATAGTGACCAAAATAGGCAGAGTACCTAGACAGAGTTCATGGTAAGCTAGGCTAGGCTGCTACATGACCAACGGTAACATAAGAAAGAGTACTCAGGAACACTCAGTTGTAGAGTAGCATGGATTTGTAGTTGATAAAACCCAGCATACTGATGCAGCCCATTCCCATAGCCTACAAGTCTAAAAGGCAGTAGACTTATGGTTCTTTGGGTCCTCCCACCTGGCAGTTCTTTGTAAGACTAAGTAAGCCAACACACTTTGCACACACCAGCAGGAGGAACTAGGAAGAATTGAGCAGTCACACACACCCTTGCAGCTCTGGTGGTGCATGTCCTTTCCTCCGTATTCGCCGGTTCTGTAGTGAAGCAAAGTTAAAGGTAACTTCGCTTGAGTCTGTGCTGCCTTTCCTGCCAGTTATCAAACCCGAGATGTATGTGTGGATCAGTCTAGCTTAAAATTCACTGGTCAGTGAAAGCTGAGAAAAACTGTAGCTAATTATAAGGACTAACCTGAAGGGCAATAAGTCTGATGGGGAGTCTTGTGTCATTTGTTGACTGAGAAATGAATTCAGATAATAAAAGAGTCACATTTCACTTTATTTATGTAATTTGTAAATTATTTTGGTGGTCTTCATTACAGAAGACAGAAATGAACACTGGCTTTTGTCCAGTTATTAGAGGTGGGTTAGTGTGGTATAGTTAAGAATTTGACAAAAAGCATTAGGTTTGGGGCCAGCACTGTGGCTCAGTGGGTTCATCTGCCATCCACAGTGCCTGCATGCCAGATGAGTAGCAGTTCAAGTCCCGGCTGCTCTGCTTCTGTTCTAGCTCCCTGCTAATGTGCCTGGGAAAGCAGTGGAAGTGCTTGGGCCCTTGCACCCACATTGGAGACCTGAATGAAGCTCCTGGATCCTGGCTTTAGCCTGGCCCAGCTCTGGCAATTGCAACCATTTGGGGAGTGAACCAGCGGATGAAAGATCTCTCTGTCTGTCTCTGTCTCTCTCTCCTTGTAACTCTGTGTTTCAAACAAACATATAACTCTATTTTTTTTAATAAAAAGCATTAGGCTTATTTTAACCTAGTGCCTGGAAAAAGTTTGCTCAAAAAATGACATATTTTTGGACCCCAGCAGGAACATTCACAGGCCTAACTCCTTTTTAAAGTCAGGCTGTGTGGGAAGCAGACCTTAGACAAATGATGCAATAAAGACCATGCATAGAATGAGATACTTTTGAAATCACATCAGGTCAATGCATAATCTAGACTCTGGGTGAAGGATTAATCAAATAAGATTTTGGGAAAAGTTATTTCTTAAACTGAGATACTAGAAAAATAAACAAAAGAGAATTAGTCAAGAAAATTAGGGGAAGTGGAGCGTTCATGAGAGAATTCAGAAGTGCAGGTACCTTTCCTCTGACATTTCCCCCATTCTTCATGTTTTCCACTTGAAGGACTGAGTCAGACACAGTTTTTTCCATTTAAATTGCAAATTTCATACATATTACATATATCTTAGGTCCAATTAAAATAAAAATAAGATTATGATTATGGTGATCGCTACATGACTGTGCATTTGCCTAAACTCAAATCAGAAGGAGTTTTATTGTATGGAAAAATTTAAAAATAAAAACCAATACAAATTAGGAATACCATTGATGCCTGTGTCCAGTTGTTTTTTTTTTTTTTTCAGCTTCATGCTGAAAACCAACAAGTAGCACGTAAGTGTGCCCAGAATTATGCATGCTGTAATGTACCCCTGTGAATGGAGTGTTTGTTGATTTCATTTGTCTGATTGTTTTATGTTTCTAATGCAAGAGGGACTCTTTCATATGGCTTTAATATGTAGGTAGTCCAGGGAAATCCACAGATGAAAAATATGTTTTGTCACATACTGATTTGACAAATGGAGTGTCATTTTAAGGTTTTATTCTGGCACTATGTGACAGGAGCTTTTGTTATCTGGAAGAGATACGGCTACACTCATTGGAAGCAAACATGATAGAAGCATCTGAATGTCATCACTTGGGTAATGGGGAGACATGAGAGATTGTTATTTCACAGCTGCGAAACTTGTGTACCATTGTTAAATTGAGGGGGTATCATTTCTTCAGTGTCGTCTGATGCCATTATCTCTGATATTTATGACAAAGCAAGTCCTTTTTGATTTTTACCACTCAAATAAATAGCCTTTTCTTTACCTTTCACAGAATTGAAGAAATATGACTTAGGAAAGGAAAGAACATGTGAATGCATTTGCTGACTTGCATCAAAATATGAACCCCTGACTAGCTGAAGAAGGAAGGGAGGAACAGAGTATACTTTGCACACATTTTGAAATGATTTTCTGTAGGGATAGAATAATAAATGCAACCAATAATATGACCTGATAAAAGTGTGAATCCTTTTCTCCTACAAAATAATTTCCTCCAAAATCTATGGGGTAGGGGAGGCAAGGACAATTATATTTTTAAATTTTAGACACACTTGAAACTTTCACTGAAATGAATTTTTATATTAAACATACAGTCTTATTGCTCATCTTTCTCCAAACAAATGCACATTGTAGATCAAGTGATGCAGGAAGAGGTCCTAAAATACTTTTTAAAAACCTTAAAAATTGGGCACTCACATGGTGATGCAGAGTATTAAGCCCCCTCTTGTGAAGGGTTTGATTCCTGGCTGCTCTGCTGATCCAGGCCCCTGCTGATGCACACGGGGTGAGAGAGGAAGAAAGGCCAAGTATGTGAGCCCTTGCCATTCACACTGGAAACCCGGATCAAGCTGCTGGCTCCTGGCTTCTTTCTGGCCCAGACCTCCATGTTGCGGCCATTTTTGAGTGAACCAACAGAAGGAAGATCTTTCTCCCTCTTTTCTCTCTCTCTCTCTCTCTCGTTTTTTTAAATTTGACAGGTAGAGTTTTAGACAGTGAGAGAGAGAGACAGAAAGAAAGGCCTTCCTTCTGTTGGTTCACTCTCCAAATGGCCGCCACGGCCATTGCTGCGCCGATCCAAAGCCAGGAGCCAGGTGCTTCTTCCTGGTCTCCCATTCGGGTGCAGGGGCCCAAGCACTTGGGCCATCCTCCACTGCCCTCCCGGGCCACAGCAGAGAGCTGGACTTGAAGAGGAGCAACCGGGACTAGAACCCTGTGCCCATATGGCACAGCAGGCGGAAGATTAACCAAGTGAGCCATGGTGCTGGTCCCTCTTTCTTTCTATTTCAAATAAATAAATGAAGTAAATGTTTTTAAAAATACATTAAAAATTAATAATTTAAGAGGTAACATTTTTGAAAAAAAAAGATTTATTTGTTTTTTAATGTGGAATGGCAAAGTTACAGAGGAGAGTGGAGGAGAAAGAGAGAAAGAGAGACATCAATTTCCCAAGCTGGGAAAGTAGGGAGCTGGATCAGAAGTGGACAGCCAGGACACACACCAGCACCAATATGGGTTGCTGACAGTGTAGACAGTGGTTTAACCTGCTAAGCCATGATACTAGCCCTGAGGAAAACTTTTTTTTAAAGACTTATTTATTGGGGCTGGCACTGTGGCGTAGCAGGTAAAGACACTGTCTGCAGTGCCGACATCCTATATGGGCGCTGGTTTGAGACCCGGCTGCTCCACTTCGGATCCAGCTCTCTGCTATGGCCTAGGAAAGCAGCAGAAGATGGCCCAAGTCCTTGGGCCCCTGCACCTGCATGGGAAGACCCGGAAGAAGCTTCTGGCTCCTGGCTTCGGATTGGCACAGCTCCGTCCATGTGGCCAACTGGGGAGTGAACCAGCAGATGGAAGACCTCTCTCTCTCTCTCTCTCTGCCTCTCCTTCTCTCTCTGTGTAACTTTGAATTTCAAGTAAGTAAATAATTTTTTTAAGAAAAAGCTTTTTTTTATGTGAAAGGCCAACTGACAGAGAGGGAGAGCATCCAAGTCTGGGCCAGTCAGAAGCCAGGAACTCTATCCAAATGGGTGTCCCGGGCCCAAGGACTTGGGCGATCTTTTACTGCCTTCTCTGGCTCATTAGGAGAGAGCTGGATCAAAAGTGGAGCAGCAGGGACTCGAATTCCAATATGGGATGCCAGTGTGGCAAGCAGCAGCTTAATCCGCTATGCTGCCACACAGGCCCCTATGAGGAAAACTCTTAAAGTTGACACTTTGTATCTTGGATTTACTAATGGACAAACTGAGGTGAAAAATTGGGGTAGTGTTTGTTCCATGGAATTTTCTCTGGCAATGTAGCCACTGTGAGAGTACTCAACTCAGTCAGTGTAAGGTTATTTGTTTTAAGAAACACAGCTTTAGCTACCATAGCATACCTGTGGTTGTTACAAAGCGTTTTGGATCTGGAAACCTGAAGCAAACCCCTTTCTTTTAAAGAATGTGCACGTTATCTGCATGGACCTGTGCAGCCCGCAAACTGCAGCACGCGTGAGAAAAGACACATCAGTGTCCGCTGCTGCCTTCACAGAGCTGTGGCAGCTGAGAAGACTGCTACTTGGAGAAGACATTAGAACATACAGCTGGCTTCTCTACTTCAGTGACCTGCCTTTTCTTTAGCCTTGTGCTTCGCCAAGGCAGATAAATCTCATCCTTTCTGTAGTCCACATGTGTTCACTGGAATTGCCTTTCAGCTGCTGAAATACCTGTAGGGAATCATAATCCCACCTTGTAAAACACCCCTGGACCAAGTTCTTTTGCCACAAATTATGACATGAAAGATCATTAATTTGATTTGTTTTACTGTCTGCCTGTCTCCCAGGCAACATGAACTGATTAACATACTTTTAGATTCTTATATGTTAGACTTTTTTTTGACTATTTAAGAAGTATATTATTTGATGTATTTAACATAAAATTATATTTGCGTAGCGTTCACAGTCACACCACATTTATTTTCTTCTAAAGACAGAAGGCATCCAAACAGAAATTATTATAATTTCTTTAAGGATTTATTTTATTTGTTTGAAAGACATAGTGGCAGAGAGAAAGAGAGCAAGGTCTTCCTTCTGTTTGTTCACTCCCCAAATGGCTACAATAGCTAGGGCTTAGCCAGGCCAAAACCAGGAGCCCAGAAATCCCTCCAGGTCTCCCGCGTGTGTGTGTCAGGGGCCCAAGCCCTTGGGTCATCATCTGCTGCTTTCTCAGGCACATTAGCAAGGAGTTGGTTCGGGAGCAGAGCTACCAGGACTCAAACCTGTGTTCAGTACGGGATGCCAGCTGTTGCAGGTAGTAGCTTAACCCTCTGTGCCACAACACTGGCTCCAATTACCTTTGTTTTTCAGAAAACAATGGCATACCTATGAGGTTTGACCAGGGCTACCCATTTACTGCGTGTGTGTGTGTGTGTGTGTGTGTCACTGGGTATGTTGGTTTTCATTAGGGGAACTTTTTAACCTCTCCACCTGATGTTTTTACAAAATCAGCTAAGTATCAGAGCATGGCAGGCTTCTACTCTGCTCTGCTGGTACTTTATAGGAGATCTGGATATACAAGATTTTGTTTGTTTTCAAATGGGAAAGCCACCAACCTGCTACATTTTCATCACATAGTCCTCATTTTCTGGTTCCAAATTCCTCTGTGTGTTGTCATTACAATGAAATTCATACCAGAAATAAGTCTGAAAAGGTTAAGTGTGTTGGAGGAGGGGGCGCATGTGTGTGTAGGAGAGCCAGAGTGAATGTTCTCCTTGTTTCCTTTGATCCTCTCACATCTACCTTCATCACTTATGGGATCCAGAGGGGTGGGTGCAGCTGTCAAGGAAACAAAAACAGAGAGAACTAAAAGCAGCACCTGGGATACAGTTTCATGCATTCAAAAAGTATAGGGTGAAATAAAAGGTGTGAATTGGAATGCTCTGTCTCCCTGTTGTGCTCTGCTTGAAGCCTCATAGGGCATAAGTGGAGGTGCCTGAGTAGCACATGTTTTGTCAGTGAGTTGAAAAAATGTCTCAGGTTGGGGAGCAGACTCACAATCTCTGAGTTCATTTATTCTTTCAACAGATAGTTACTGGGCACCAGAAGTGTGCCAAGTATTATTCTAGGTAATAGGTGCAAATAGAACAAGCATTCCTACCCTCAAGGACATGCTGCTTAGAGTGAAAAAAACAATAAACAAAAAACACAATAGCAAAGTGCACACTGTAAAGTAGGTGGTAGTAAGTTACAGAACAAAATTGTAAGAGCATTGCTCCTGGAGCCGGGCTCTTCAAGTTTGAGCCTTAGCTCCACTGCTACCATGCTATTCGACTTGGGTAAGTTCTTTACTCTCTATACACCTCACTTTTTAATGAGGACAATAGTGCCTATTTCCAAAGGTTGTTATGAGTATTAGAGGAGCTAATACCTGGCCAGTATGCCTGGCTAATGATGAGAGCTCTGTAACTGTTTATTAAAAAGTAACTGTTGCAGAAAAAAAAAAAGAAAACAAAAGCAGCATGGACGTTAAGCAGTGTGTGGAGGGTGTAGTTTTATATGGTTGCTCAGACGACATTTGAAAAGAAAGCATGTGGGCAAAGATTTGAGGAGGGGAAGGAACGGGTTGAATAAGGATAACGAGGAAGCGCAGTCCCGATAGAGGAAGTGACCTTCGGGAATGTGTGAAGGTGAGAGCCTCGCTGCTTGGTTGAAGAGCTGCAAGGAAGCCAGAGGACTTGAAAAGAATGAGCTTGGGGATGCAGTAGGGGTGTGAAGGTCACTAGGAGGATTTTAGCTTTTATTTTGAGTGATATGAGAAGTGACTGATGGTTTCAAGAATAGGACTGGCATAAACTTACTTTTATCGTTAAAAAGATAACTTTGATTGGTGTGTTGGTAATAAATTGTAAGGCAGCCAAGGTCAAAAGCAGGTAGTCCTGTAATTACCTTTATCCATGTAAGAGATGATGGGAGCTTAAACCTGGGTGGTGGCAGTGTTGAAATGGTAAAAAGGATTTGGATTCTGAATGTGTTTGCAAGATAAAATCAAATGAAGCACCAGATGCACTGTATATGGGGCATGCAGGAGAAAGAAAAATCAAGGATGAATCAAGATTTAAAGTTCTCTTAATGATTTCTCCTGTTTGCTCTCCTTCCTGCCTGTATTCTTTTGATCCACCCCCATTTTCTATTTGTATTTAATGCCAAGTCTAGGAGGATTCACAAAGCAAAGAAAGGAGAGTGGTTGGACGAGAGATGATTGTACAGAAGAGAGAAGTAACATCCATCTGGAGGGAGAATCCAGGCTGGCAGCTCCTCACACAGAACCTAAGGGAGACTGGTTCTGACTGGAAAGGGAAAGAGATGCAAAGGCTTAATGGCCCGACCCACGGATCTTCCACAGGAAGAGGCAGGGGGCAGACATTTTCCAGAGCCGGGATGGACTTAAATATATTTTGAGCATGGGGAGCAAAAT
The DNA here is from genome assembly GCF_964237555.1 of Oryctolagus cuniculus. Classification (NCBI taxonomy): domain Eukaryota; kingdom Metazoa; phylum Chordata; class Mammalia; order Lagomorpha; family Leporidae; genus Oryctolagus; species Oryctolagus cuniculus. The sequence goes on along the minus strand of NC_091439.1, from coordinate 85,642,346 downwards.
GTTAAGACATCTAGAAATAAATTTGGGGGGCTGGTGTTGTGGTATAGTGAGTAAAGCTGCCACCTACAGCACCAGCATCCCATGTGAGCATCAGTTAGTGTCCAGCTGCTCCACTTCTGATCCAGGTCCCTGCTCAGGGCCTGGGAAAAGCAGTACAAGATGGCCCAAGTGTCTGGGCCCCTGTCACCCAAGTGGGAGACCCAGATGAAGCTCCTGGCTCAGCTTGGTTCAGCACTAGCTGTTACAGCCATCTTGAGAGTGAACCAGTGGATGGAATTTCTTTCCCTCTCTCTCTTTCTGTAACTTTGACTTTCAAATTAATAAATATTTTATTACTATTATTATTAGAAAGGTAGAGGCCGGCGCCGCGGCTCACTAGGCTAATCCTCCGCCTTGCGGCGCCAGCACACCGGGTTCTAGTCCCTGTCAGGGCGCCGGATTCTGTCCTAGTTGCCCCTCTTCCAGGCCAGCTCTCTTCTGTGGCCAGGGAGTGCAGTGGAGGATGGCCCAAGTCCTTGGGCCCTGCACCCCATGGGAGACCAGGAGAAGTACCTGGCTCCTGCCATCCGATCAGCGCAGCACTCCGGCCGCAGCGGCCATTGGAGGGTGAACCAATGGCAAAGGAAGACCTTTCTCTCTGTCTCTCTCTCTCACTGTCCACTCTGCCTGTCAAAAATAAAAAAAAAAAAATAAAGAAAGGTAGAGTTTTGGAGAGAGAGAGAGAGAGAGAGAGAGAGAGAGAGAGAGAGAAAGAAAGGTCTTCCATCCTCTGGTTCACTCCCCAAATGGCTGCAACTGCTGGAGCTGTGCTGGTCTGAAGCCAGGAGCCAGGAGCTTCTTCCAGGTCTCAGATGAGGATGCAGGGGATCAAGCATTTGGGCCATCTTCTACTACTTTCTCAAGCCATAGCAGGGAGCTGGATCAGAAGAGGAACAGACGGGACTAGAACCGGTGCCCAAATGGGATGCCAGTGCCACAGACAGAGGCCTAGCTCATTACTCCACAGTGTCGGCCCCTCAAATAAATAAATCTTTAAACAATAATAATATAAAGTTGGGTGTGAAAATTCACCTTTGAAAAGGTACAAATTTTTCATTCCCTCTATTTTGCCCTTCACAAACCTTTTTCCGCCCAGTTCCTTCTCTTCTTTCTTTATGTGTGGGTATAAGCCATATCCAGATACCTAAAGTATCAAGGAAATATTGATCACTTCAGGAATTGGTACTGCTTTTTCCAGTGATGTCTATTAAGCTGGTCGATTGGCCAGTCTCTGTATATAGGACCTGCCCACCCAAAATGGTCACTTTCTGAGAGAAACGATCATCTGGAAAAACATCTTCCTCATCCCACTTTTTACACTAATGTTTCTCTGCTCCCTTTGGCTTTTCTTACTGCCCCTCCCCTATTCTTATCAGTTGGAATTTTACCCACAAAAGTCAATTCGAGTTTGATATCTCCAAACTCTCCTAGATGTTAAATTATAGCTTCCTTTAAAAACAGAAAAATTTTCCTCAAATCTGACCACATCCACTCACTCATCAACAGATGTTGCGGCCCCAGGCTGCATTTCTCTGGAGTAGACAGAAGAAGGGGGGACGGCTTCATCGACATCTTCTGTCAGAAGTCAATAAGCTGTCATTCAGTCCTCCTGGGCCCCAGACAGGTGCTCCTTGCTTTCTTCTGACAGTAGCGAAGGTTCCCAAGCCCCTGCATGACAGCCCCTGTGTTCGCACTCAGTGGCTCCACTGACAGGTGTTTCTCTGCACAAGCAGACAACAGGTGTTTGCCTGGTACAGCCTGCCAAAAGTCAGGGTTGTGGAGGAGAAAACAAAGCCCATTTGTGGAAATGACTACTGTAATTAAGAGCTATGCTAATGCAAACGATGAACGCATGCACACGTGCTCTCCCAACACACACTCACACGCTCCCAAATCCTCAGTCCCCCTGACAGAGGAAATGACAGACAAGTTATACAGCATTACAATATAATTTTAAATGCTCAGTTTTCACTTTTTAAAGTTTATTTATTTTATTTTGATTTATTTGAAAAACAAGAAGAAGCAGCAGCAGCAAAGAGAGAGATAGAGAGATCTACCATCTGTGGCTTAACTCCTTAAGTGCCAGTGACAGCCAGGGTTCAGCCAGGCTGAAGCCAGGACCCAGGAACTCCATCTGGGTCTCCCATGTGGATGGCAAGGTTCCAAACACTCAGGCTATAATCTGCTGCCTCCTGGGGGTTCATTAGCAGGAAGCTGGATTGGAAGAAGGGATGGGACTACATGGACATGGATGTCCTGAGTGGTGGCTTAACCCCTGTGCCACAACGCCCACCTCAAGTTCTTGCTTCTTTGGGGGAGAAATTTCAACAACAATCAAGCCATCTTTTCAAGCCATTCCTTATAAGGATCCTCATCTAGGATTTATATTATCATGCATTTGTGGAACCACAAGGCAGTCAGTATATGCTGAAAGGAGATGGACTTTGAGGATTTTCTGATTTATTCAAGATCTTATTTACTGTACCCATAAGGAAGATAAAACAGCTAAACAATAATCAAGTTACTGTATGTTTAATGTTGATCCTCATTACAGCACCAAGTTCCACTGTGTGCCCTTCTGGCTCTCAACAGGAAATAGTCCCATTTACAACCAACAGAGTCCTGATTGCAATGTGTTGCAAGTTCTTCAACCCCTCCTCTGAGGATCAGACAGGAGCTTCATAGAAGGGCAGAGGACAGGATGGTTTGCATAAGGCATTCTTTTTAGATCTGTGAACATATAGTAGTCATTTTCTTTTTCAGGAGCTAAGCTGGGATCCTCTTACTGCTCTACCTGAGCAAGTTATTGGAATGAAAACAAATATTAAGAAGCCATTGAGGGTGGGTGTTTGGTGCAGCAGTTAAAATGTGGGTTGGCACACATACATCCTATTTTGCAGTGTGGGTTGGAGTTCTGACTCGGTTTTCAATTCCAGTTTTCTGCTAAGGCATATCATGGGAGGTGGCAGATGATGGCCCAAATACTTGAGTCCCCACAATCCATGTGGAAGACCTAGGTTAAGTTCTAGTCCTCTGGTTTCAGTTTGATTCACCCAGCTATTGAGGGCATTTGGGGAGTGAACCAGCAGATGGGAGACCTCTCTCTTTCTCTCAGTTTGTGTGTGTGTGTGTGTGTGTGTGTGTGTAACTGCCTTTCAAATAAAATGAAAACAAATAAACTAGAAGAAGGGATGACTTTAAAAGATGTCATGGATTTCATCAACATGATTTACTTTCTTTTTCTTTTTTATTTGACAGATAGAGTTAGACAGTGAGAGAGAGAGACAGAAAGAAAGGCCTTCCTTCCGTTGGTTCACTCCCCAAATGGCCACCACAGCCAGAGCTGTGCCGGATCCGAAGGCAGGAGCCAGGTGCTTCTTCCTGGTCTCCTATTCGGGTGCAGGGGCCCAAGCACTTGAGCCATCCTCCACTGCCCTCCTGGGCCACAGCAGAGAGCTGGACTTGAAGAGGAGCAACCAGGACTAGAACCCGGCCCCCATATATGATGCCGGTGCCACAGGCAGAGGATTAACCAAGTGAGACACGGCACTGGCCCCTCAACATGATTTTCATGTTATGTATATATGATCACAATATTCAAAATAAGCTACAAGTGTTAGGTCCTTCTATTGCATTTTAAACTTCATTTTGTGTACATGTGATGGGAGTTAGAGGCAGGTAGGGAATTCATTTCTAGTTGTTACATATTGTGATTACTAAATGCTTTTTGTATTACAATGTAAATGAAGTTTTGTACTAGCTATTTACAATTTACAAAACAAAACAAAATGAAAGATTGGAAGAAAGAAAAAGCACTGCTCACAAATAATTCTCTTTCTAAAGGTCACAGGAAAAGAGTGATTAAACCTCCCCTCTCCTTTTTTAAACAGCTTTGTGTTAAGCTAAAATTTGCTGACTTCCCAGAAAAGATATACAAGGAATATTTCTCTAGGATGGGATCCCTAAAATTTCCTTGGGAAAAAAGTAGCTTCAACCAAAGCAATCATCCACTCACTACTGTTGAAGACATCTTTCAAGTGGCATGGACTTCCTGCCCTAACTGTAGCATCTCCAATTTTTGTCCTCTTTCCTCCTTAACACTGAAGAAAAATAAGCACCTTTCTATGGGAAAAATAAGACATCGTCTGTGTTAACGGGCTCTCAGATTTGTCCTGAGAGGTCAGCTTTGATTCAATTACTCTCTGAACAAATGGCCATTGAATGGATTGGTGAACAGAGAGCAAGCACACGCATCGTGGCTTCAGCAGCTTCCTGTCTGTTTCTAGCTGGTACCAGACTTGTTTTCACTTCTGTTCTCTCCCAGCCTTTTCCCATTTGGCACAAAAAGATGTCCTCGAAGAAGACATCGTGCCTGCTTTCTCCCGTTCCTCAGCCCCCGATTTTCTTGAATGAGTGCCCATCTGCTTACGGCCTGTCTCTCTGGATACAAACCAAGCACCCAGAGTGCTAGAACTATCCTGATAGCAGCGCTTCTAATTCATCATCTTTTTTATTTCCTCAAAGATGAGAAAAATCTTTTATCTCCCACTCCATGCACTTCTGATAGGAAATTGGACCTGGAAGTGCTGCACTCCTCCAGATATGCTCAGAATATCCTCTTTGACATTATTAGATACAGAGTGTGACAGTAACAAAAACCTGTTATAAAGGACAGAGTAGGCTCTATTTGAGGGGAGGGCAAGCAGTAGGCTCTGCAATCATGAATTTTGCACTCAGGTATAACAAGCACAGAGACCTCTGTCCCCTATGACCGGCCACCTAGTACTTTCAGAGTAGTTACTTTCTTGCAGTTAGATTTTGGGTACTGAGATACCTGGGGGCCTGTAGTGCTTTGGGATGCAGTGCACAGATGCACCGGAAGCTAACCCAAAAATAGCCAGCAGGTTAGCTGGAAGGCACAGGAGTCAAGCTGGATGGGGAAAAAATAACCAATTTCATTGAGTCAATTCAGGTCACAAAAGCTTTTTTTTTTTTTTTTTTTTTTTTTTTTTTGGAGTAAGACTGCTTTATTTTCTGACTGCATGGTGTGGAGGAGCCCAGCTGCTGCTGACCAGTTGGCCACTTCCACACAGCCCCCTCCTCAGAAGGAAGCAGTGGCCCGTGGCGAAGAGGGAAGAGGTTTAAGCTGGGGAGCTGCAGTCTCTGACTGTGCCATCCTTTCTCCGCCTGTGCACTCTTCTGCCCCTCCTAGTCTGTTTCCTTCTCACACAGCCGGCCCCTCCCGGCCTCCTCAACCTGCTCAGCCTGCTCCTTTAGCCACAGGCTATTCGCTGCTACGGTTGCTGCCAACTTGCTGGTGAGAAGCCAGGCCCGGAGGAGATAGAGGGTCTTGGCAAGAGCATGGACTGAGGGCCCCAACAGGTCAGCTCTTGACTCCTCCCACAATGCAATTGTGCTTCCTTCTTGGGGCTACTGTGCCGAGAATACCACAGGACGGTGGCTTAAACAACAGATACGCAGTCCTAGTGGTTCTGGACGCTGGGGAGCAAGAGCGAGACGCCAGCACGGCTGCGTTCAGAGAGGGCCCTGTTTCTGAGTTCCTCTCGTGGGGCACGGGGTGCGGGTGGGGAAAGAAAGGTCTTTCCTGTCTCTTTGAAGGACACTTACTCCTTGGTAAGGCCTCCACCTCATGATCTCATTAGTTCCCACAGCCTCATCTCCAAATACGATCACATTGATGACTAGGCTGTCAACACAGGAATCTTGGGATGACACAAACGTTCATTGTGTAAGAGTCCCTGTTAAAATTTTTATGAGATTAGCAATCAGTGTGGGATCACTAGCAACCTGGTTAGCAATACGTGGTTCATACTCTTATCTGCATGTAGCTTCTCAGAATGCAGAAAGGCAGTGGGGATCCACAAAGTCCTTTGGGGGCCAGGTTTTAAGCAGTTGTCCCAGAAAAACATTCTGAAAACCTCTGGGTTTTTGTCTGCTGGAATAAAAGAAAGAAAAGTAGGCCTTACTTTCCAGTGGTGCAGGGTAGTAAACCTCAGAACAGGCCAACCTCTGAGAAGGCCTGCTCCCTGAGGGCAGCCTGGGTCGTGGGTTGAGACTCTCCCAGGACTCTGGCTTCCCAGCACTTGGTTGCTCAACCAATCCTACTATCTGTTGCCCTACCCTCCCTTCCAGCACTGTAGGCTGTGGGCTGTGGGAGGCCTGGCGCCGGTTTACAACCAGAGGAAGGCTGTAGTGAGCTGTCCTTCACTTGCGGAATCTTAGACGTGGACTTCTTGACATTTACCTTGACTTTTGGGTTGCAGGTTGAGGATGCAGGTTAGCGTAACTTCCTTTTAGTGACTGGTTAGGGAAAATGCACGTCCAGTTCTCCTCTGCACAAAACTAGGGGAGGCCCGAAAGGAAGCTCTGAGGCTGGGGTGTCGGAAAGATGAACCTGACTGTGAGGCCTAGGTGTCGGGGCTGCAGAAGGTGAGTCCAAGGGGCTGAACAAAGCACCTGCGTGTGCATAAATACGTTTAGAGCCTGGCGCCTCCTGACTGGTGGAGCTGTCAACTTCTTGGATCCTTCTGTCCCCTGGCAGGCAGCAATGAGTAGTCTTCGAGACCATTCACACTTTTTCCCTGGCCTTGCCCCTGGGGTTGGCAGAGAGTGGACATCAGGGAACCACACTGCGCACCAGCTGTGGATGCGTGGTCCATTCACCGCCCTGGGGACCCCCACCCCCAGATGCTTCAGCTTGTGAGTGGAGGGCTTGAATGTCCCCAGCAGGGGGCTTTGGGTGTTTGTGTTTCCAAAAGTCATCAGAAACAATATGGTATAGGCTCCTGCTCTCTAGGGAGTGGAACCTGGGGTAACCGAGGGAGTGCCATGAGATTTTTTTTTTCAGGCCACACATTTGCCATGAACACCAGCGAGGTGGTGGAGACCCGCCGCTCACAAGTGAGGCAAGATGCAGGCGGGGTCGGGCAGCAGGGACTGCAGGGTGACCTGTTCCTCTCTTTGTGCTGCCAAGGGAGAGGACCTGGCAGCTGGGTTCTTGGAACCAGCATGCTGCTGGCTTCCCAGCTCACTGTTCAGATGTGCGTAGGTCTTTCTAAATGATTCCAACATGAGTTCAAGCCTCTTGTGATAAACTGTAAAAGTTTATTGGCATCCACCCTGTTTGTTTATACTCACCAGTGAGGATTCTGTTCTAAGTGTGCCTTCCTATACATGCAATCCACTCCCCCTCCCGTTAGTACAGAACAGAGTTGAAAGTTGAGATTTGGTTTGCCAAACTTAATCATTGTCCACAATGCTGGCCACTTGTCTACTGCTAGTGAAAACCCCTCCCATCTCCTGGGCCCTTAATTCAAGAAGAGTGCATTTTGCCATGCTCTAGGCTGAGGTAGAATAGAGCCCAAGCAGCTGTCTTGGCCTTCCTGGGTCATTCCCTATACAGGGGTGTGATCTCAAGCTCACCAGAGGAACACAAAAACGATTGTTTCACTGCGGGGTCGGGGTGGGGGACTCCAGAAACTGGGGGAAAGGAGAGGAGACAAGCAGCTGATTCCTCAGCTCTGAAAACTGGGCCCCAGATCCCTCCCAGCCTCTGGAGGCAGAGAGAGCTGTAGAGAAGGTGTTGATCATGCCTCTGCAGCGAGACTCATTCTGACTTCTTGGAAGGCAGAGGGGGAGAAACAAGCTTTGGATTCATTTTGGAAAATCTTTGTCCCTTTCAGCTCAGGCAGTAGACTGCATCCAGCAGCGTTCGCGTGCCTGAAATCCCCAGAGCTTTGTTGCACACACAGGGCATCACCTAGGGAAGGCATAAGTTCAACATCCTGTGCCCAAGTTCAGCACTCTACAACCACTGACTCCAGAAACAGGTGACTTCGTCAGCCGAGTGGACTGGCCTGAGGGACCCTGTGACTGTTCGCAATGTCCCTGTGTAGGGTTCCCTTGTATACACCTGCCGCCCCACTTCAGTTAAACCCGAAGCCACAGCTTAGAGCATCAGAGTGGTCAGCCCTGGACAATAGCTCTCCCATAGCGGCTTCACTGCACTGCTCCAGTGACTTTCTGTTTTACCGCTACCTTGATCTTAAGTACTCTGTCGGTGGAAGACTTCCAATCCTGAAAAATCTACCTGCTTTTAATATGCTTTTCATTATTGAGATAGGAACCTGACATGGGTATTCAATAATGGATAAGGCCCCTATCTTGGCATCCAGCTTGGCTTATGTGAATTGACCTTATGGGTCAGTATCACTGGCTTTTCATTAAAATGACCAATGAATAATATATCAGGGCTTAGTTTAAAGCTTGCACTATGCTTTCAGACAGAAGTATTCCAAGAATGCACGTCAGGTATATTTCTCAGATAAATAACCGTCGGCGCATTGTGCAGAGAAATTCTCCTTCTCAGATTTCCTGAGGTTGAAATCCAGCGGGCGCGCCATTAATCATTCATTAGGGTCGGACCTTCAGCCACGGCAGCTCCGGCAGCTCCGAGTAAGCTGAAGCGAGCCGTTAGCTAATCCTTCCTGCTGAGAGAATCCTGGGGCGAGAGAGGACAACTGGGCAGTCAGTCACATGTGCTGGTGCCCGGCCCCAGCCACTCTTGCCTGGGTCCGAGCGTGGGTGTCTGGCGGCCGCAACACACCCTGAGAACTCGCCAGAAGGAAATCAAACCGGGAGAAACGTTCAGCGCGACCGAGAGTTGCGTTGGCAGGACGACTCAGGGTGGCTTTCAGAAGGCTGGATAAACCCATTCCTTAGCTGAAACCAGCCTTTCGCCCCAACCGCATCACACCAAAGCCTTCCCAAGTTGGGCAGCTAATCCCCGCGTGGCTCCCGCCGACGGCGCTGCGAGCGCTGGGGGTCTCCAGACGGGATGCGCGCTCGCAAGGATTCCCAGAGTGGGTGGGGATTCAGCTGGTTGAGGGTCTGCCGAGCAAACGGAGGAGGAGAACCTGGCAATCAGGGCCGGGGCCGGTGGGAGTGATCCGCCAGGCCGCAGGTGTGCCGTCGAGGTGGGCCAGGTGGGGAACCCATTTCCACGTTGCAGCCTCCGCGGCGCGCAGAGCGCAAGTCCGCGCGACGCCGGCCCTGGCGGGGGCGGGGGCAGCGCGCGGCGCGTGAGAACTGCTGGGGTGCGTGGCCGTGGTGTGGGCGCACCCAGCGTCCGGGGTGCAGCTCCCGTCAGCCCGGCCTCTCCTCCCACACTCTCTCTCTCTCCCATCTCCTCCCTCCTTCACACCCCCCGCCCCCGAGACGGCTAGGCTCCCTCCCCGCACCGGCCAGTGAGTACACAAAGCGGCGGGTGAGGGGAAGCTTCGCAGGCGTGCACCGAGCAGTGAGATCACTGGCGTTATAAATATCCCGGTGCCAGCGCCGAGATCCGCTCGAGTGGCCTCCGGCTCTCTCCCCTTCTCCCTCTCTCTTCCCCTGGGGCTATGTCCACCCGGTGCGGCGAGGGGGGCAGCGCCAGAGGCACGCAGCCGCGCGGGGGCTACGGAGCCCAGAAGCAGCCCTACAAGATGCACTTAGGACCCCCGCGGCTGGAAGAATGAGCTTGTCCTTCCTCCTCCTCCTCTTCTTCAGCCACCTGATCTTCAGCGCCTGGGCTCACGGGGAGAAGCGCCTCGCCCCCAAAGGGCAACCCGGACCCGCTGCCGCCGACAGGAACCTGGGAGGCTCCAGCAGCAGCCGGAGCGCCGGTAGCACCTCGTCTTCCTCTGCCTCGTCCGCCCCCGCGGCTTCTCTGGGCAGCCAAGGCAGCGGCTTGGAGCAGAGCAGTTTTCAGTGGAGCCCCTCGGGGCGCCGGACCGGCAGCCTGTACTGCAGAGTAGGCATCGGTTTCCATCTGCAGATCTACCCGGATGGCAAAGTCAATGGCTCCCACGAAGCCAATATGTTAAGTAAGTTGCTTGCGCCCCTACGGTCCCTTCTGGGACCCTGCTGGTCCGGGAAGCCGCCGGGCGGGTGGGCGGGCGGACGGGGAAGACTGGCATCTCTTCGGCGCGGCGCGTACACACGCACCCCTTTCGTGGGCAGGAGGAATGGCCGAGGCGCAGATCACTCAGAGGCTGGTGCCCAGGCAGTATGCCCTGGCGCCAAAGACGAGCCTCCAGCCATGCCAGAAGAACCAGAAAGCTCTCTCTTTCGCCTGCTACAATTTCTGTTTACCTTCTGCTTATGCACTAGACTGGCACTTTCCATTAGGCATCAAAGTGCATCCCTTCTGCCTCCCTGGAGCTAAAGTTGTGCTTCTTTCTAGAAGAATGAAATTTTAAGTACTGCCCCCCTCCAACAGCTGCGATAACACTCCCCCCCCATTAATACTGGCTATGTATGTGAATATATGTAAATCTGCTAGGTATATTGTGTGCACACGTGTGTACGGTGTGCATGTGCACACCGTATACACAGATACAAGGAGTATATCTGTACCTGAGGGGAGAGCTACATTGCGTTGTGTGCCTTGAGACCAGAGCAACACCGTGATAGGACAGTGGCCAGTGAGGATAACTAGGGAAAAGCCCTTTATTCCAAAGGAAACATGGACTAAGTCCAATTTGGTAGGGATACAAATTGTGTGGGATTTAGAAAACAAAACAAGTTTTAGCTTTCCTTTCTGATCCCGTCATTAGTGCTGGCTTCCTCCTTTCTCATCTCTTCCCTTGTATTCCATCTGCGTTTCCCCCACTGCAGCCGCTCCTCCTGTTCGCTTACCACTTTCGCCAGAGGAGGGGACAGGTGACAGTGGGGCTGCGTGGGGCCCTGCGGCGGTCTGTCTAGGGCTCTTCCTCAGTAGGAACAGATCGCTCTTCCAGCCGGAGTTAGTCCACTGCAAAAAGCCACAGCGCGGACCCCTGAGATAGCCAGGTAGGGCGGAAACCTAGCGGGAGAGACAGCTGCGCACCGGCTGCATGGCCCGGGAGAGTCGGCCTGCTGGCTCCCAGGTGTACCTGACTTGCTCCACCCCACGGGCCATCAGACTCCTTTTTACCCTAGAATGGGTGGTGCGTGGGCACCAGCGCTGGGCTGACAGTCTGGCAGCGGCCTCTGGAACCGGTTCGGAGGTGCGCACGTCGGTGAGCTGGCTGCCGGGCGCGGCGTTTCGCGTTGGTCACCGAGCGGGTCCGGGTTTCCTGGCTGTCGCGGCTCCAGCCGGCTGAGCGCAGCGGTGGCCTGGATCGCCCAAACCGAGAGAGCGCCCCCGTGCCCTCCCCCAGCCTCCCACACGCATCCTTGGAGTAGCCGCTTCCAGTGCTTTAGAGTTCATTTCACTGTTATCAAGCAGTTTCCCACCGTCGACGGTGCAGAGCCTGCTGGAGAAAGAAGGATTTTCTAAGATTTCGGGGCACCTTTCATACTTCCTCGCTTTGTCCCACGGAACTTGGTCTCACTTTGAGCAATCGTCCCTCCTCCCTTACAGACTTTGCTGCGCTCTGGTTTACCCGGGAAACCAGCACTAAGGGAGGATGACTTACGTGTGCCCAAGGGAAGACCCCGAATTAGCAGGCTGCAAGCACAGATTGGAGTTGTGGAGGCTGAAAGACTTTGTCTGCGGTGGCTCTGGGCGTGCAAGCAAGCTTCACCCCCAGATACCCATCCTCTCTCCACAAAGACATGGCAAGAGACAAGGATTTTTGCAGCTTAGGCCTTGCTAGTTGGCAAGGCGTGGAAAAACAACTGAAATAAAATGAGAACAGATTAAATTCAGCTGAAGAAGATGTTGTTCGGTGTCTATTATTTCCATAGCACAGCTCATTTGAACTCTAAGTTTAAAGCTATCTACAAAGACACAGAGATGTTTCCTGAAGAGTGTGTACATGAACATTTAACTCTTTCCTAATGTATTCTGGTACACAACGGCCTTTCAGCGTTTAATCTGTGTCTTTTACAAGACTTGTTTTCGTTCACTCATTATGTCATTTATTCCTGCTATGTAACTTGCAGTGAGCGTGGTATTTTGGTACTTTTGGGCTAGCTATTGTTGTTGTTGGTGGTGATGATGGTGGTGGTGGTGTTGCCTTCTAGAGATGTTCACATGGGAGATACAACTCAAATATTCAAATAATCATAGTGATTTTCTGCTTTAAGATGTCCGGAGTGTCTAGTAACTACTTCCTGAAATGTTACTATCACTGATTGATGAAGTATTTATGGAGTGTCTGATGTTTGGTAGGATGGCATGTAATTCGGAAATTTCCGATGGGTGACTGCCCTCGGCAGCTATGCGGCAGGAACAGAAGGCTGTGACCTGCACAGTTAGTCATTTACCTCAGAAAACAGCACTGCATGGTTTCCTGACATGTATGTACACTGCCTGTGTTCATCACGGACTGTTAGGGGTACATGAGGAAACATTTGTCTAAGTCTCACAGTAGGGAGCTGGGTCAGGGATCAGAAAGGATACCTCAGTTTGACCTCAAGAACTGAGTCTGTTGTCTGTGAGTTAGCAATGATAGAAAACTTGTGTTCTTTTTGTTATAAACTAGCTACTTCAGACAGAAAGTCAAAGCTGTGCCATGAACGCCTTCCTAACAGGTTCTTCTAAACTCAGGTTGTGTAAGATTTGTCTGTTAGCTTAGTTAAATGTCTGACAGTTATCATTTGACATTAAATAAGTTTGTAAATTGTGAACATTTTCTAGATTCACCATCAGAAGCACACTCTGGCTGAGGCTTTGAAACATAATTTGTATAGTTTAAGTGTACTAGTTGTGTATTCTTAGTTTCTTCCATAAAAGTTTTTATAAATTTTGAAGACAAGAAATAGAATCAAGCTCATTTCAAGTAAATACCTATTAGAAAGAAATTCTGGGGAAAGAGGAAGCAAGCAGACACGAGAGATAAGATCCAACTATTGCACAGAAACAAAGGGCTTGTTTGAAATCATATACTTTGAAGTTCCATTTTGTTACAATACTTCTGTTGATTGGTCTTGAGCTATTGGAGGAAAAGCTATCAAGTGATTGTCAATTTAGGGAAAAAAAAGTCCAAGGCTATGTCTTCACATAAAGTATGAATATTCCAATCATATATGTTGACAAAACCCTCAATTTTACTAATTAAAAAAAAACCTGAATTCAGTATTAATTTTGGTGTCATGCAGAACCATTAGACAGTCCCCCAAGCCTAAATAAATCTGAATCTGTATCTGCTGTGTAGAATAGCTCAAGTGGAATTTTTCTGTTACAAAATTAATCAGTGATCCTGGCTGAAGTGGCTATTTCAAGACTCCGCATTGTGCGTTTCTTGGTGTGTGGATGCAAGTAGAGAGACTTTAGTTTTACATTATTTTTCTTTGGGAATTTTCAGATGGGTTGCTGAAAGCTTCTGAATAATTAGAATATCTGTATTTTTCCACATTTTATTCACCAAGAAAAGGGAGATGTCTGTGTGTCTGTATCAGCCACGGACAATAGAGCCTGCAGAGGACTATGCTCTCTTAGTGAAGTCAATGTGCTTCACAATGTACAACCATCCTCACAAGTAAGTGCATTATACAGGGTGTGTAGCATCTGAAAGACACGAAGAAAGGAAGAAAGCCTTGTTCCTTCAAATTTGATATCAGCCCTGAAATTCTATCAAAAGAGAATACTTCCTTTTGTCAGGCAATGCCCTCTTCTTTTGATGCCCTTAAACGTGAACACCTGAGGTAAGAGAACTTGCTGTCACTAGCATCTTAATGTGAATTAATTTATACTGAGCCTTCCTCATGCCCCTAAGCGGGAGTGGACCACCACAGAAGGAAGGTACTATACATGTGTTCAGAGATGTGGGCGTGGGGGGCTCCTGACAAGGGAAAGCAGAGGTAGTCAGAGGATGGAAGAAGGCAATCCAGTTGAACAGTCATTGACTATCTGTGATCTGGAAGACAAACTTGACCTTCCATAATCTTGGTTAGAGATGCCATTTTAGCATCCAGAAAGGGAACTTTAAGTTTCCATCAAATTTATTGTCCCTGACTCCTAATGATAAGAGTCAGGATAATATTAAAATTTTTAAAAATCTATGTTAGAAAAGATGTTTTCTGATATTTATGTGTGACTTATGTACATGAGTTTATAATATTATTTAGAATTTTTTAATGAGTTACTGGATTTGGCATAATAAAACCAATAGACTTGTGAACTCTTGGGGAGAATGTGCAGTTTGTAGAATTGTGAATTTTGTAGAATTTGCTTTGAAATTTTAGAAATTAAGACATTTGTGAAATCCCTGCTGATATTACTTTGGCAAATATGGACTTAATATGGTTCTCAATATTAGCTCATAATTATATCGATTATATTTGGAAGGTCAATACCAAAGTTGCCTATGTGAAAAATATTTTTTTCATTTAATATAACCTTTTTTCCTGTGTGTTCTTCATAAAATTGAAGAGTATTGTATAAAAGTATATTTTAAAGCTTTCAGCAAAATGTAATTTTCTTAAAGTTTAAAAAAAATTAGTCTCATACATCATTTTTTACTGATAGTTACAAGAAAAGAAACCACACAGTACATAATAAAATGATAGTACTCTAACATTTTTTCATATTCCAACTCTTTAAAATTTATTACAATGCTAATTCTACATAATATATACATGGAGAATGTACATTGTGTTGAGATATAAGTTAAATGGGTTAAAATGGTTCTTTTTTTTAAAAAAAGATTTATTTATTTTTATTTGAAAGGCAGAGCATCAGAGAAGGAGAGTTTTTTTTTTTTTTTTTTTTTTTACAAATTGAACAGCTTTATTTAAAACAGTATGGAAAAAACTTTTCTTCTACCAAGGGTCATTTGGGTATTTATAACATATTTTGAAGACCATACAAAATCCTCAACTTAGAAGAACTGCCATTTGGTGAGGTGCGCTTCACCAGTTGCTAGTATTGATATTGGTAATGTCCACCACCAATGCGAGATCACACGGAAACCTCCCTTCACCTACATGAATTGCTTCATCCCACAGCTCATAAAAAGCATGAGTCCATTTTTGCAACTCAGCCACCGCCTGTCACAGCGCTAAACATCACCACACTTGTGTTCAGGATCACTCACCAACCCCTCCAGTATGATGGCAGTGGCGTGTAATTAAATCGCTGCAGCTCCATCTGTGATAAAGCCACTTTCCTTTTTATTATATGTATATTTGTTGAATATCTACTTGAGAAGCAAAGTTATAGACAGTGGGAGAGACAGAGAAAGGTCTTCCATCTGCTGGTTCACTTCACAAATGGCCACAACAGCCAGAGTTGCGCCAGGCCAAAGCCGGAACCAAGAACTCAATCTGGGTCCCCCACTTGGGTGGCAGAGGCTCAAACACTTGGGCCATTATTCATTGCCTTCCCAGAGCATTGACAGGAGGCTGGATGAGAAGCAGAGCAGCTGTGGCTGGAACTGGCAGTCCGATATGGGGTATTGGCATTGCAAGCAGCCGCTTAATCAGCTGTGCTACAAGGCTGCCCCCCCCCTTCCAAAATGGGTCTTTCTTAAAAACGCATATTAAGAATAAACAAACCTGAGTTTCGTGTCTCCCACTGTGGCTAAGAATAGATCGCTGTAAGCAAATAAAAAATAGAATATGTAGGTTGTTAGAAACCAACAGCTTACTTAGACAAAATTTTGTAGTATTTCCATTAACCAAGGATTTATAAAGCTCTGCTATGTCAGTCTCTTAAAATTTAGCCTACAAACACATATACTTGTAGGAATTTTATCTTTAATGCTACTGTGTATTTTTTTCCTTGATATACAACAGACTTCCATTTACAAAACCAGGTAATTTTCTAGAGAATGGAATAAAAAGAGACCTACAACAAGATAGGGCCATGAATAAACTGGGGTATATGTGCGAACTTCATATTGTCCCACTTAAATCTATCCACACATACTTGATTTCTCATGCTCTCCTTTCCTCATTTTTGAACACACACATTTATGTAGTATTCACACTCACCTTACCTATCTCCAAAACATGAAAAATAATTAATGATGTTCTCAGTTCTGTGATTCTGATAGAAATAGAACTTTGTGTCAGGTATTCTGGCCATGCTTTATTAATACAATTAGTGCATGTTACATATTGCTAATGTAGTGAACTTCAAAGTGTTTTGTATGCTTCCTTACTAGTTGATAAAACGGTAATGCTTCTAAACCTCCGGGCGGGTAACACAAATAACTTTTATAGTAAAATCTATTACAAATAGCACTTTGAAGACATTCTGAAGGAAAGGATTTATGGGACAGCAGTTTCTTTAGCAGTTTCTAAAAGAAAGGTAGTTACTTTCTAAAAGCTTTTAGGTGATTTCTTTTCATTCTAAAGAAACATCCATTAATAAATTGGTAGGTGCAGTTTCCCTGAGATGTGGTTTATTTACTCTGAACTAAAAATGTTTACAACATCAACAACAAAATATTTGTTCAACTCTCCCTTTTTCCTCATGAAGTTTCTGATCTAGTTTTTTTTTTTTTTTTTAAGAAACTAAGTTAAAATAAATAACTAGCACTATTTGCTGCGATTAGAGGTATTAACTTAGACTGGTGCAATGTAAGTGCTCAATAAAGTTACTCATGTTTATGTGTTAATATGTGCCATATATCTATTTACAATAGTCTTTTAATAAATTGAATAATTTTACGCATACTTCAAATACTGCAGGGGAAGTCAGCTTCTATTTTCCGAAATCTAGTGAAGTTCTCTATTCAGCACAGTCCTGTTGAGGTACACTAATTAGCGTACATGCTCAGAAAACGATTCATTGAAATGGTGGATTGTTCTCTTCCCCTCTCTCTGTTCTCCCTTCGTTCCTTTCCAGGACAGGTGCATTTTCAGCTCTAGCAAATATATTCCTGTGTTTTTCTTTCTTTTATTTGTTAAAGACAATTTCATGTTTTCAACTAATTAATATTATGCTTTCCTCCTGTTTGTGTAACATTACATATGAGTTCATGAAAAAGAGGTAGGCTTTCCAATTATATGCAGATAAGAATTTTATCTTCTTAACATACTTTGTGCTGTGGTCTGTAATTCTCTTCATATAGTGGATGTGGACTTTGAAGTTACTGTAGAGGGATATTGACTTCATAGTGCTAACCATGAAATACAATATGTAAACAATAATGTAATAAAATAGCTCATTAAATTTTCCAGGAAAGATTCAAAATGCAGGATGTTTTGAAGCATAGTCCATTAAACACTTCCTTGAGCCAATAAACCCAAGCTATTCGTAATGCATTCAGTATCTTGTCATGTACAGTCTTTGTAAGAGCTGCTTACTAAGTGATTGAATAGGGTATATATTTATTTGTACCCTTATAATCATGATGACTAGAGAATAGATTTGATTTATTTAAATATAAATTATTTTCCAGGCTTTTGAATGGTTTATACTAGTCTTGAGTACAGACTTTATGTACTTTTATACATAAAAAATGAATAATTATTCTGAAAGACACCAGAGAAAGAAATCTTTTCAACTTCTTTAGAAATTGAAAAATTCTATTGTCAGATATTGTTTACTGAAATTTATTTATTATTTACAGAGAAAAATAAGCATTACTAATCCAGCAGAATCACTATTTTGAATCTTGAAATTAATCATTTTAAATAAATACTTGAATGGTATTCTGTGCAAATAATGTCACAAAAACAAGAATATAACTATTTTTTAAATCACAGTAAAAAAGAGTGGGAAAATCTATGTAGAAATTTAATTCTTCACAATGATACATAGAAGAGTCTGTGTTTTATTTTGGGATTTCTGTCATCCTAGGTATTTTGGAAATATTTGCTGTGTCTCAGGGGATTGTAGGAATACGAGGAGTTTTCAGCAACAAATTTTTAGCGATGTCAAAAAAAGGAAAACTCCATGCAAGTGTAAGTAGAATCCCTTTATATTTGTTAAAGGTGTTACAGAGATTTTACATTTGTAGAATTGAATGAAGTGATTTTTTTCAAATTAGTAGACAAGACAGACAATTTGCCCAGAGAACTTAATTGTTTGATAAAACTGTATTTACGTATAACTAAGAGAATCATGTATGTTTCTGTAAGTAATCATTTGAATGTTTTATGTGGTTGAAAAGGTTTGGTAGAATCTACAAAAAGTCTTAAGGGTAAGTGTACTTGGAAATTGCATTTTCAAAGTGGCTGTCACCATTTATTTCCCAGAAAGATCCAAGTAAGGAGAATTATTATATAGCATTTTTAATGTTTTGTGCTGGTATCTGTGTTTAGTAGATGAGGTTCTTATTTAATTTAAAAACTATATCTAAATAACATAACATAGTTTTATATTAACGTGAATTATCTAAGGTGAGAGTAAGAATCAAAATTGAAAAGAAATACTATTTGATGAATTTTTATCCTGCATTTTTGTCACAACAAAAATAATTACTTCTTAATACTATAAAGATTAATTTTGCATTTTGGACAATTTTTTCAGATAACATACATTTTGTAATCATTAATCAATTATTAATTTATTTGCTTTGTTATGAAAATATCCATTGCCTGGGAAGTACTAAGACATTTTAAAGAGAATAAAGTGTGTTTAACTTAGTCTTCCCACTCATACATTCTATTTATTTGTGATCATCTTATGCAAGCACGGTACTTAAAAGTGATTTGTGCCTTTTCATTGTTATACTGTGTATAAGTTTTCATTGTTATACTGTGTATAAGTTTCTCCACAGTCATTTTAAAAATCAATTATTCTTTAAATTTACTCCTCTAATCATTATTCACTTTAGTTTTTAATAAACAAAGTGACAAAATATCACTTTTCCAATTTTCAAAGTATATGGGAAGTTTTAATTAAAAGCATAATCTGTTGTAACTTATTACTTATAATTTTCAGTTTATAGGACTTTAAAGATTGAAAGAAAATTCTTCTTGGCTCAATATGTAAGACTTTTACAGTATTCCTTCCCTTGGCATCTAAAAGTGATTTGTTATTACCTTTTGTGGAGATGGAAGAATTCAAGTAATTTCTGTAGTTATCTGAGGATTAAATGAGATGATACATGTGAAGCATTGTCTAAATTTGGTACATTATAAGTGCTCAATTAACATTGCATATTATTACATGGTAACAAAATAAATATAACAAATATAATAATCTACTAAACTCTGAGTCTATTAAGATAAATGGAAAAACCTTTGCTGAACTCTTAAATCACTCATTTCAGGAATTATAAAACAATTTACCTATTTCATTTTCTGAGCTATTACACTGAAACAGCACCCCAAAGAAGTTTTATTTGAGCAAGCTATAATATAGTATTCATAAAGTAATTGCTGTTTTATTTTTCATTTATTTATTTTAAGGGACAAAATTCTGTATTAGTATGAAAAAGTAAGACATTTTATTCTACTCAAATAGCTTTTGATTAGAAATCCACATACAAGATAGAAAACAATGACTAAACACATCTAAACCGGATACCTTTTCCTCTGTCTTTAAGGTTGCAAAAGATTGGAATATCTTCAAAATACTAGAACACAATAATGCACAATGCATGTAAAGAAACTTTCTCTTAATTTTTTTTTTTGTTCGGCATGAAAATTTTGACTTTTCAAGTATTCTTATTTAGCCCAGGCAAAAAAAACATGCTGAACTTGCATGAGTTTAAGGATAATTGCCACAGAAAGCAAAGTATTATAAATGGATGCCAATGAGAAAGGTCAAGCTGAGAGGTTAGGATACATGATTCCTCTGTCAAATGCAAGTAACAAATTTCTAGAAATTTGACCCAAATGTCTACGGATGGCTGGCCGAAATCATGCAGATAATGCAAAAACAGCATCTGTTATTCTTCCTCATCTTGGCAGGCTAAAGTTATTTCATGGAATAATGACTTTCAAACAGTACAAAGCAAGCCTTGCTCTTGTCACTCACTGAAGCTCTTTGATATAAAAGTCATTCTGATGACTTTGGGCTGAATTGTAGATAAAAAATTAAGCCCTGTGATTAGGTGGATTCCCTTTAAACCAATTGTCCAAGCCTACTTTCCCTTATCTGAGCTTTTATTAGCACTTTTCTCTGGGCGGAAATCTAACTAAATTATAAAGTGGTTTATTTTTGAAGAAGTTGAATTTAGAAATAGTATTAATCCTAGCAATTATCAGTTTTATGCCTAGCTGGTTTCTTTCCTGCTTTCAGTTTCTAGTTAAGCCTGTTAAAAATTGTTCTTGTACTTTAAATATAATTGTTTCATTTAGTTTTGATGTTTAGAAAATAGCATCATCACCATGAGGGTTAAAAACTCCTACAGGATCAGGATTTGAGGTATAATTTGTGAGTTGCTTTAAGATAGAGATTGTGCAGAGGCATTTGAACAGCACCATTAGGCTTCTGTGTACTAAGTAAGTGTGAACTAAAAATGCAAAGTGTTCATATAATTCTGGGGAAAATACCGCCCCCCCATATTGAGAAATCTTCATGGATAATTGTAGATTTTCAGGTTGACTTTTTAGTAACATTCAGACTACTAAAAATAAGTTACTAGGGAGATACAGTGTGCTTTCTTAGTTCTTTAGGGCCTCTCTTGTTCACAGTATCTCAATAGATAATGAGGTGAGGAAAGAGTCTCAGAGATAAGTTATTTTCCTAAGGTTACAGTGTTAACAAGTGATTGGGCAGGAACTATATTCTTTTAAAATTTTCCTTCTTTCTCTTTAAACAGCATATTGCTTGGTTGATAAATGTTAGCTTAGAAGAAGATATGTTAAGCATAGCTTGCAATCTATTATACTGTTTTTGCTTATTATTTTATAGAATTAATAAGTGCATGATTTAATGGTATTGTCATGTTGTAAGTAAAAACAACACTGTGGCACATCCTTAGGATAGTTGAAGCATCCTATTGAGTAGCTAAATAAACGGGGAATTTTAGATTTGTAGTTCAAGTTGCAAATTTAACTTTTATGTGGTTTCTAGTTCTCCCTCACTCTATTTCCCTCCCTCCCTGAACTCCCTTGCTCTCTCTCCCTCTGATTCAAAGCACTGTTTTGCACTGTCCCCCCACCCCCCTTCTACCTCTGTGTCTCCAGTACTTGCTTTCAGATTCTAGATTGGAGGGGGATGTGTGAGCCACAGAACTTATCACAGACTTTCACAACTGTTGCTTATTCAAAGTGGTGGGGAGTCGCGTAGGGAACCCCTCTGAAGATGAACTTTCAAAACAAAAGACATTTGTTTTGTTCACAGAAGTCTTCATTTAGTAAATGTTTCATTGTCAGTGCACACAAAGAAGGCAAACTGAAGCAGCCGCCCAGAGTGGTTAGATTTGGGCAATATTGATTCTGACTTCATTTCTCTGCTTAGTTTGTTAATTCTATAAAAGAAGTTTTGTTTAAACTTTGACCACCTAAAGTGCAGAGCTTCCTGCACTCATCCCAGCCTCAAAGCCCCTCGTCCACATGCAACTGGCCTTCAAACCTTACTCCTGCACTCCTATTCTACTATGCAGCCGAATTCCTAGCACGCAGGTCTTCCTCAGATTCTTTACAGGATGAAGCTGTGTAGTCTTCTCATGGAAAGGTGTCTAGAATCGAGAGTAGGAGGAGGTAATTGCATCCCAGAGATCCGCAAGGGTTAGTCAGAGCCACTGCAGTGGCCTCCCCTTCAACGCATGCCCGTGCTGAAGGACATCGGAGCCGGAGCACCCTTCTCTGTCTGCCTTTCTGTCTGGGCTCCTTTCTAGGGTTGGGTGTCTTTATTGAAAATCCTGCAGAGCACCCTTCCTGGTGGATTGGACGTGGGTCCAGATGTGAGAGCAAGAGCCCTGGAGTTGAAGATAAGAGTTAGAATCTACCGCCAGCCCAAAATGCTGACTGCACCATTTACCTAATCTTTTGATTCCTTGGTTTTATCAGCTATAAAGGGGTAGGAGGAGAACTAAAGTAATGATCCATTATGAGAGTAATGGGATAGCACACGCAGAACACTCAGAGCAGTGCCTGGGAAGTAGTGGCGCTCACTTTTTAAAGGGATCTTCCTGAATTTGCTCCCTGGCAGCTGTTTGATGACCCCCAATGTCTTGCTTTCTGATTTTGGGGTTGGACAGCTGTGACCTTTCAGTTATTTACACCAGCCTCAAACCCTATTTCTCATTCACCACTTTTTCCTCGGAACAGACTTTTTCTACATACAGTAGTCCCTTATCCATGGCGTTTGCTTTTTCCCAAGTGAACTCATTTGAAAGCAAAATTCCCAAGTTCAGGTTCCAAATGAGGCAAAAATCTGATATGGTAAGAAAAATCTTATAATTCTTTCAGAGCCTTATTGTCCATCTTACTCCCCCCGCCCCCAAGGAAAAAAAAGAAAGAAATCCTCTGAGGTGATTATCATGTGTTCTTCAGTCTTTTAATAAAATATCGATAGCTTGTTGTTGTCTATTGGGAAAAACATGTGAGCTTACTTTAAAGATTCGGAGAGAAGCATGCGGTGGAATTATTTTTGTTTCTCGGGGTTTTAGGGGATCATGTTTGGAAGGAAAGCTAATTGCAGAGTTTACGAAACAGGCATGGAATGTGTGCTTGGTCAGCCCTAAGCAAGGACTAAGAACGTCCTTCTCTCCTGGTTCAGAGGGTGCCAGCTGGCTCCGGGGATGGGAGTCGGGACTGGACTTCCTGTGCTGGGGGCAGAGGGAGGAGGAGCCAGAAGCCCCTAAAGTGGGCATGTTTACTGAAGAGGGGAACGGAGGCTTGAGCAATGCTCATCATCATGTAACTTGCTAAGCTCCACTCTGCCAGTGAAGACCATGAACTGCATCAAGACTTGAGAATAGAAACTGCCCTTTCTCTCTAAGAGTTTCAATGTACACAGCCAAGTTGACTGTCTGGCATTTCAAGGCTGAAGATGGGTTCAGGGCTCTGCCTTTGCAGTGAAAGAATTTCCACTTAATTTTGTCTCATGTGAGCCTGGATAGAAGGGCCTGTGTTCTTGAGGAAATCTGGGTGCGATGTAGCTTCAGGTGAAGATGTCGTATTTCTGAGATGGTTTGGCGGGTGGCACTCCCTGTTCATCAGTATTGTAACGTGAACCACTTCAGAGCTAGTAAGAATATAAAAGCCTGGTAGATAGCCTTGGTTTGTGTCGTGGAAAGAGCTTTAATCTGGGAGTCAGAAAATGAGATTGAAGTCTCAGATCCAGCTTGGCAGTTGATAAATGTGGGGCTTTTAAATGGATCATTTTATTTACTTCTTTGATGGGAAAGATACCAGTATCCCAACAGAGGTCATGGAGTTACTGTGAGAATTAAGTAGTATATGTAAACCACTTGACACACAGTAGCATTTAATAACCAAGTTTGGGAGTCTTTAATTAAAGGCATTAGAAAGCAAGCCCCTGTCTTCTGCCATGTTTCTCCTGATGTGGTCCTTACCTCACCTGCATCAAAATCACATGAGATGCTGGTTAATGACAAAGTCCAGCGTCTCACCTCAGACTCAGTAAAGCACAACATCTGGAGATAAGCTCTGCGCAGTCTGCATTTGAAACGGGATCTCCAAGTAATTTGAAGCCCGCTCATGAAGTTAGGAAGCAATATTCTGTGTTTGATGTTTATTATTACATTACCCAAAGTTGATTATTATTAAACCTACCTTGTATTGTTCCTTGGTTGCTTGTCGGAAGAACTGAGTTACAGAATAGTCAATGTCCAGTGCTGTGCAGCGAATACGGCCATGGTCTGAGATAGCATGGCATCACTGCCACTGACCACTTATCTGGCGGAGAGTGAAAGGCGACCCCTCTGTAAACATGTTGCCCTGCCCTAGGGCACAGTGATCCAAAGTTGCCTGGGCTTACAGTTTCTGTCCTAGACAGCCCCATTGGTGCAGGTAGGAATGGGAACCACGTAGCACTAGGAGGTAGAGACTAGAGGTAGAGATGCACAGAGCAAGGAAACTTACTTAGAGCACATTTTAATCTCTAATTGTTTCATGACAGTCTGTCATACCATTTCACTTACAGAGGTTGCTTAATTATGTTCAACTTTATAAAAAATTTCAGAAGCAAGAGGGAAGTCAGTGAAAAAAATGAAATAGATAATTAAGATTGATTAAATAACTCACAAATATCCAAGGCTTATACCAATGTCAGTTGAAATTCACTCCCATCTCTATACCTTTGCTGCACTGTACATTTAGTTCTATAGTTGAGCATAAGGAGAATTTGTACTGGTGGATAGCTTCAATTCATTTCCTACAAGATCGTCAGTCATCACAGGGCATGATATTTACTAAGGGACAAACCTATGTTAAGAGACTTTGGAGAGGTTTTTAATAATTTTATGTTAGAAAGTATGTTCTATTTGGTTTAAGTGAACTGCTGTTTAATTCTAATTTGTCAGAATTATTCTTTTGTGGAATATTGCAGTTGAAGTTTTGCTGTATTTGAATTGAATTGAATTTGCCCGTCCTTGAAACATCCATTGTAATTGTTGCTGTGATAAGAGATGAGTAGAATCATGTGTATGTTTTTCTGATGAAAGTTCTTATTTCCCTTAATAGCTATGTATTTCCTCTCCTTGAACTAATCTGGATATTTAAGCAAAAAAAAAATAGTTTTATTTTTTTAAGTTTTGTTTGCTTTGCCTATTAGGAATATACTAGAATTAGCTAATTTGAGTATTTCATTTTAATTCTACATTTATGGCTGGTTGAATGTAACACTTGTTTTAACACTTGCAAGTTGAAGGAGAAATTAAAGCGAAAAATCACAGGTAATCCAAGTCAACCCAGGACAAGGGCAGGACTGGGCTTATTTCTTGGTGAAAGTGGTGCAGGGTCTGGTATGTGACAATGGACATCTGTTGAGTAAACTATTGAAAAGCTGAATTTAAAACAAGGACAGTTTTTTTTTTCAGACATTTAAATGATAGCTTTTGTTATGTGACCCATGATGGGAAGGCAGTTAAATGATAGGGCACTAACTTCAATAGGTTTTTGGAGAGCTGACTCACTTTCCTCCTTCATTCTTTACCTAGAAAACTTCTGTACATCAACCTCACTTTTCTAGAGAAATAATGCAGTTCTGTTACTTAAAAAGTCTGTATTTTTTTCAAAGCATTTCTTATAAGTAGAAGAGATTTTAAAAATGAAAATTAGCCCGGAAAATGTATTATCCAAAATTGTCTACTGTATATACTTCATTTTATTTTTTAAACTTTTTTTGTTTATTTGAAAGGCACAGTTACAGAGAGAACAGGAGAGACAGAGAGAGAAAGAGATCTTCCATCCTCTGATTCATTCCCCAAATGACCAGGCTGAAGCTAGGAGCCTGGAACCTCATGGTTTCCCATGAAGGTGGCAGGGGCCCAAGTACTTGGGCCATTTTCTGCTGCTTTCCCAGGCACATTAGCAAGGAGCTGGATTGTAAGTGGAGAAGCCAGGAGTTGACCCAGCACCCATATGGGATACCGGTACCTCTGGCTGGCGGTTTATCGCACTGCACCACAACGTCAGCCCCTAGTGTGTATATTTTATTACCTGTAGCTAAGAGCTGTCTGTGTAGAGATGCTCTGTGCATGACAGCAGGTGCAACAGCATGCGGCTCAGGATCACTGTCTTATCAGAGCAACGCTGGGAATACTCACAGGAGCAATTGATCCTTCAAGAAGAAACTGGATCTGCTGATGAAAAAATCCACTGAAATGTTCTTTCAAGTGATTTTGTTTTGTCATGGCTGGAATAATTTTTTCAGACAAAACATTAAGTTAGAACTCAATTAAGAAAGCCAAAACAGTCTGACTGCCTTTATTCTTGTTTTAATGGAGAATTTGGAATGGCTGAGGGACTGTGTGATCTGTGTGAGTATTCGGAACTTCCAGACTTTGTACCCTGTTTCACAGTTAGGTGACTTTGGAAAGCTCTAGAGTCCTCTTAAAAAGGAACTTTAGAATATGAATCTGGAGGAGGAAAGGAGAAAGTTTTTACATTGAATGATTTTAGGTAGTGGAGAGGGTGGATTTTCACCCATGAGAAAGACTCTTAGAATGGATACCATTTTTTTTTTAAGTATGTCACAGTGTTTGTGAATGTGTGTGTGTGCGCACGCACCCAAGTGCCTGTCAGCCACTTCAGTTTAAAAATGACATGTGCTTGATTTTCTTTTGTGCTTTCACGGACAATGAAAGGTTAAATAATGCAATGCATTTAAAAACCCAGTACGTCAAATTGCACAGAGTAGTCACTGCTGCTTTTTTTTAAGACAGAGGTAGAAATCAGGTGATGGTATAGTATATTATATATATTTGAAAATGTTATTCAGTTGTATTTTATGAAAGCACAGTCTGAGGGATGGTAAATGTACCTGACTATCCTTTCTAAAATGCTTTTCCAGATGGCTATAGCTTTTACTTTAAAAGTAAAACTTTGGGATTACCTAATGAAGTGGAAAACCCTTTAAAAAACTAAGCAAGCTGTACACAAATCTATGTTTAACTTGTAGGAGAGTCTTTTTAATACAAAATGCTAACAACGACTGGGTGATTTTCTAAAGTGATGTGAGCACAGCACTGATGGCCCACAGGCTGACAAGTAGTAAGACAGGATGTCAGGAACTCCACACAAAGCTATGGTTCCTTAAAACACTGCCTCCAGGCTGCTCAAGATCAGACCTCCAGACCCACCGGTGGACTTGTGAAGGGTCTGCATACTTAGCTGTGTAGCACCAAACACAGAGCTTTATTGACTGAACTGTGCTAAATGTGAGTCACTCGGACAAGCTGTTGTACGTGAGGCAAGTGTGCTGCCGGGAAACGCTCTGATGCCGGTTGCCTCTGACACTGTGGGGACCTTGCACAAGTCAACGCTCGCGTGTTGATTTCAACAGTGGGTCTACGTAGATTGCCGCACAGCATTCAGACTTTAAAGCGGTATGATGTTTATTGCAGAGAGAAGTCTGGCATTATTCGAAAAAGCAATGGGAGAAAAGGTCTTTTTAATTCCAGGATAGAACCTCTTGTCTGATAAGAAAGTTACACAAATTTTCATGTTTTTATACAGAGAGGACAAATATTTGATAGTCCCATGCCCAGGAATTCTATGAAAATGCTGCTCCCTGAAATTGGGAAACCTGGTAATCCAGATTAGTACAGAAATTCTTAATTTCTTGGGGAATATGGACTTGTTTCTGTTTGATGAAAGCTACAAATCCTTTTTGTAGTAAAGTAAGTTAATTCTCACAGTAGCCCTATGGGTATATGGCTTGCAGATACAGAGCCTAAAGCTAAGGGCCCAGTTGGCAGAATGGGTATTTGATCACATGTCTGACTGCACTCTTGCCTCCTTCCTGCACGCCATATTCCCTCAGAGTTCCTCTGCGTGGCAAACTTAGCTCTTTCAGAACTGGCATTGATCTATTTGTCAGCCTCATCTCTTACTACTTTTCCCAAGTACACTAAGTGAAGTCACACTCAACTCCTTATGAGTATTCCAAAGTGCCATGCTGATCTTTGAACATGCTGTTCCTGCTCTCTGAAAACCCTGTCTCAGTTCACCTGCCTCCCCAGTGTCTAATTGTAGCAGAGGAGCCAAATGTCTGCTTTTCCAGGAAGACTTTTCTGCCCTCATCCCTGCTACCTGCATCTTCATAAGATGTACCCTCTCCATATGCTGTCATGACCCCATTTATCAAGTGTCACCATGATGGATGTCTTTGCACTTCCACTATTCTGTGAGCATTTCAAGGGTAGATATTGTGTGTGTATGTGTGTGTGTGTGTGTGTGTGTGTGTGTGAGATGTGAGTCTAGCGGAAGTGTTGCTAGTGACTCCAATGACTTTTTTCTTCTTGGCATCAAATATACTCTCCTGTATCACACATGTGAGGATACATTTTTTTCTAAAACACATGCAATATTAATAGGGCCATATGCTACCCCCTCGCTCAGCAGCATGTATCACACTGATAACATTGCAGAATGTATGCTTGTTTTAAAGGAATCATCTGACCCCATTTCTCTGAATACAAATTGATAGCTTATCAGACAAGTGAGGTTTTTTTTTTTTTTTTTTTGGTAATATAGTTCTATGTATTTTCTTGATAGCTTAGGAGAAAAAATATCTTACGTTAAAATATTTTAACCACAAATTTAAAAGCAGTCACAGTATTAAGTGTGTTGAGTTTCACTTATCATTTGTATCTGATTTAACAGTATGTCACCAAGCACCTAGTGAACAGAAGTCAGTGCTTACAAAGATGAGTAAAGTCAGAATCTAGAAACAAAGCTTAAAAGAAGCAAATAGGTCTTTGTAAAGGAGAATAGAGCAAGGGGACAAGGATCAATAGAATTCGTTTGTTTGTTTTTCTTCTTACAAGATTTCATTTTATTACATGCTTGAAAATATTACCACAACTTACCTTTCCTCTTTTTGCCTCCTCTAGGCCAAGTTTACAGATGACTGCAAGTTCAGGGAGCGATTTCAAGAGAACAGCTATAATACCTACGCCTCAGCAATACACAGAACGGAGAGAACAGGGCGGGAGTGGTATGTGGCCTTGAACAAACGAGGGAAAGCAAAGCGAGGCTGCAGCCCACGGGTCAAACCTCAGCACGTCTCTACCCATTTTCTACCAAGATTCAAGCAGTCGGAGCAGCCAGAACTTTCCTTTACTGTTACTGTTCCTGAAAAGAAAAAGCCGCCCAACCCTATCAAGCCAAAGGTTCCCCTTTCTGCACCTCGGAGAAGTCCCAACACAGTGAAATACAGACTCAAGTTTCGCTTTGGATGATCTTCACCTTGGCCTTGTGAGAAACCTTCTTTCCCCTCAGGAGTTTCCATAGGTGTCTTCAGAGTTCTGAAGGAAGAGTTGTGGACGCAGCCTTGGCTGTCTTTACGATGTATTGAAATCAGGTCATTTGTTTCAGTTTGACTGAAACAAAAATGTTTTTGGATAGGAATGGAACTGGAATTCTTTGTTCCAATACAGGAGCACACTGCATCAGTTCCGTGAGACATAAAGCCTTCTGCTTTATGCTTAGGGGGTATTTAGAATTCTGCATTTTCAGAAAGTCAAATAGCCCGGACTGTGTATTTTTTCTGACTTTTTCAATCAACCTGAAAGAACACACATGAATGCATTTTTATTTTTGATTTTTAAAGAATATTTTGATGCAGAAAAAATATTTTATTAACTTTATTTTTTTTTGTTTTTTTGTTTTTTTTCTTAAAAAGTACCTCGGCATTGAGCATATTTTCTTACTTTTATTGTTTTAATTAATATGACGTAAACAACCATTTTAATGCTGTTTATGAATTATAAATGTGTTTGTAGCCTATTTCTAACATGTAGATTTCTTTTGCATTTTTCTATTCACTGAACTATTTTTTATCGTCTTTTTTTTAGCCTTACCTCAGATAATGTAAGTTTAGTTCTGCATTTTTTTAAATGTTTAAATTCTCTTCCACAGCACCAAAGGCTCGGTTTGGATTTGTGTGTATG
Organism: Oryctolagus cuniculus; assembly: GCF_964237555.1. Lineage (NCBI taxonomy): Eukaryota > Metazoa > Chordata > Mammalia > Lagomorpha > Leporidae > Oryctolagus > Oryctolagus cuniculus. Next base: position 85,612,890 of record NC_091439.1, on the reverse strand, counting down.
TGTGTGTGACTTCACGACATTCAGTGGAAACCTACTCCTCTGGTTGCTGGGCTAGAAAGGGTTAGAAGTAAGGAGAACAAATAAGGGTGTTTTGCTAGAATGGGGAGTGGGAGGTAAGGAACAGGATTAGAGGTGCAAGGATCCTAAGTTCGCAGCATTTATGGAGAACTAATTCTGTCCTGCCTTCACTTCTCGTTTTATCTCCCCCTTGCCCTCATTCTTGAACAGCTGGAGGAAGGCATTTTATTCTGTCCATCAAGCATACACTATGAAATCCGAGTGCTTAAAAATACTTCTGTGACCCTCTGCTGTCTATGCTGTGTAGATCCGCAGGGAATAACCACTTAGAGAACTGAAGGAGATGAATCGCTCAACAGTTATCCGTGTCACATCCCATTGTCCAAAATATCCTTATTGCTCAGTCAAGCACCCTTTGAGCTTCTCACCCTAAAGGTAACTGATCCAGTGCATACATCTGCCCTTTTCCAGGCAAAGTTTCTGATGTATATTTTTAACAGCTGGCCTTGTGGTCTGGGATACTTAATTTGAGAACTTGATGAGTAGAAAATGTTACTTCATTCTCAACCCAAATACTGAATGCTGGACATAAATCAGAAAATTTCAACTTAAAAATTTGAGAAATTTATTTTCTTGGGTAATTGTTTTTATGGAGTTTTTCGAAATACAAATGTCAATCTTATATTCAGAAATGTGGCAATAAAGAGGTATAGCTAAAGGTTAGAAGTATGTCTCTCATAGTAAAAGCAAATGAGCTCATAGCGTGTGGTTCACATTTAAGCATGTTTAAAGAATACTGATAAATGTTTTTTTCTTAAAACAAAGTACAGTTTATTTTGATGCACAAATGCAAAGTGGAAATTTTATCAAAATTGAACATACTATCATATAAGCGGATTTCTTTTTTTTAAGTGAGAACAAACTATACTGGTATATATTATATATAGTATATTAAAAAATCCACCCACAAAACTTCATTCATTTACTCTAGTATATTATTTTATTATAAAGTCATTAGTCTGATTTAACACTGTTTGCACTTAATACATGATTTTTCAAAAGTGTAAAATGAAATGTGGCAAAAGCTTTAATTTATACTTTAAGATATTCCTGGATTAAATGAAATTGTGACATTTTGCAAACAAAGATATTTTGAACTCTAATGAACTGGCACATACACAGTGTAAAGTTAAAAACACTGCTGTTGTTAATTTTCACCTATTGTTAAGAATTGTACACTGTATATCAAGCTCACAGTATTCATGAAAATTTTAAGTTGCAAAGCAGGAGACTAGTAAGCAAACGTGTCCCTAAATAGACAAGGAAGGGGATACTAATGATTAATAGCAAACTAAATTAACACATATATTGTATAGGCTAAAAAATGCTCGTAGTTTGATTAAACAGTAATTGCTTATCTTGTATTCCTAGTTTGATTTGATTCGTATATGAAGGTTAAAGTGCGAAAGCTACCATATATATTTTGTAAGTCAGGACTTGTTGATTTTAAAACTTAAAGCCAGATTAAAATTTTAAAAAATTTAAATTACACTTATCTTTAGATTACTGGTCATATACAATTGCATTTAATTAATGCTCGGTGAAGTATGAAGTTACCTAAATTAGTTAAATTAACTCATGTATGGAAAACATGTATAAATATAACTCCTTATTAATATGTTCAACTTTCTCAGAGAGTTTTTGCCTACATAGTTTTTTATTAGTTTTTTATTCTTTTTAAGCAACTATATCCACCTAACACCAGAGTTGTTTAATCTTGATTAGGTTAATCTAAAAAAATTAATTTTACATTAATATTTAAAAACCTAAGATGCCTAGAAGTTGGATGATGACATTCTCAGACTGACATTTCAGGTTTATCAATAGTACTATATTTAATTTAAGATACTCTTTGGAACATTTATTGTGATAAATTGATGCTTCCAATAATATGTAATAACAGCATGGCATTTACTCACAAAGTCCACCTTCACTTCCTTCTAAAGAAACTAACTGGGGAGTATGGGTGTATGTAAATTATCCTTAGCAGAGTTATAGTGGTCCTGAAGTTCAAAATTATGTGACAATAAAAGTTACTTCCAAATTTTATGCACACACTCACACTCACATATCTAATCTTGGATGCTTTTATATCTTATAACTAAAGATGAAACACCATCAATCTGTTAGGTAAATTTTCTACAAAGTACAATGGATCTTGAAATAGAAAACTGAAGTTTTTTTTAATGATTAACATTTTTGTACTTCCAAGGGAGACAGGGATTAAGCTGTGACTTCTCACATTTTCAATGACAAAAATACTGAATTCACCAAAATTTGAATTCAGACACTATTTTAAAAATTGCAGCAAATTGCCTATAGAGCTAATTTAAAAATAAAAACAGAATTGTAGGCATTGCTCCAATGGGAAGCAAGCCAAAATAACTTGTTCAGGGAATTCTATACCCTGTTTAGATTTACTTCATTGCTGCATCTAACTTCTGATTAAAGAAAATCTATTTTTAGGTCAATTTTTTTAAAAAAAGATTTTGAAAGAAGGAACTTTTAGTTAAATGATCATGGCTCAGTTATTTTTTTCTTGTAATGGTCATCCAATTATACTGGCCGGTATTTTAAATAGGCTTCTCATATATGGAAGCATGAGCAGTAATGTTCTCCCTCTCACTTTTTGTCCTATTCAGAAGTATCAGGGAGGAAAGGGACTAGAACTCAACCTGAGCTGGGTGAGGAGGCATTTGGACATTTAAACATCATGCTCAACACTGAATCAGTCAAGCGGGCTACAGATCATCAATCAGTATTCCAGCAATTTTGTGTAATAAGATGAATATTCTATGACCAGCCAAGAACTCCTAATGTGCTTTTTAGATAATGAAATTGCTTTCTGTCTTGACTGCCACTGATATCAGAAGTCACTAGTAAATGTGAGATTGGTTCAAGATATTTACAAAATGAGGACCAATCCTGGGCTGAGCATTTTATGAGGGATGAAAGAAATCCATATCAATCTGGAGAAGAAGGATCAGAGGAGTGCCGTTGTAAAAAATAAACAGCTCAGGGACCTTCATTCAATAAGTCATTCCTGAGCACTTCTTTTCTGATTAAGTGTCCACATTCTCTATGAAGCCATCCAGAAATTAATGAAGAAGGATAAGTAACATCTTCCTGACATTGTTCTTCCAAACGAGATGGCTCTTGGCCTGACTTGGTATAACTACTGCCTTACTTTCCCAATAACTCAGGCAATATTTCCTGAGGTCCCACCTCAATAAAGCTACTCAGCTGAATAGGGCAAAAAGTGAGAGGGAGGATGTCACTCTTCTTTGCTAATAACATCTTTTGTTCTGTTTGTTCAGTAGGTTCTTTGTGGATGTGTGCAGCCGTGAGCTCTCAAATTCTGAACTTCTGGAAATAATGTATATGTCTTCAGTGCACACTGCCCAACTTTAGATCAGGCTGATAAAAGGAACTTTAGAAATGCTCTTGGCTGATAGCGATTTTCAATGATGTGTCTCTCTAACCTAAACACTTTGTAGAGAATAGTATATATGCCACTGATTCACAAAACTCAGCTTATAATTTTATAGCTAGGTCTCTGGCACATTTTAGTTGCTTAAAAATGCTTTTAGAATCAATAGAGATACTGAATTTTTGATGAAAATAATGATGACAGGTATGAGAATTTCATGTGAGATATGAAATAGCTCCTACGATAAGAATACCTTCTGCCATTCACCCTGTTCTTGGACTTCTCAAACACAAATTCTGAGACCAAACTAAAAATATCAGCCACTTGAAAGCTGCATTTCAGCATCAATAAAGTAGTCATCATACGACACTTCAATTTCATTGGCAATCATAAAAATAGGTTACTGTGCAAATCCCGGTGGTTTTGCTATTTGCAGGTCAAACATGCATTCCAGCAGCTCCTCAGTAAGTTATCAGTGGGAGAGTGAAGATATTTCTATTTGGTAATTTATTTCTGGCTGCGTATTTTACCCTTCCTCAGATAAGCTGTCCTGGAGAAGACCGACTTTTTTTCCATACTCTACAGAGAGATTAGTGAATGCAGAATTGCACAGTGACAGGTTCAGCTCCAATGTGTTTCTCATTAAATTCTCTGTTGTTCCCTCTGTGGGAAACTGGAGGATTTATCAGATTTTCATCTGGGGAGGGGAATTTCTGCTGAGGGGCAACACAATGTCTTTCACTCTCCGGAGTGCAATTATGGCTGTGCTCCCAACAGCAGCGTTTGGGGACAGAGCTCTCATTGTGGGATGTGTGCATTCCATAACCTGTTTTCTACCCTGTCACAGGTTATATATTCACATTTTTTGAAGCTTGCGAGTTGTCCTACATATGTCTCAATAAAAAGCCCCTGGGAGTAAGAGTACCTGCATTCTAGAATATTAAGCATATAAGGAGAATATATAAAGATTTCCATAACTGTCCTTATCCTAAGGGAGCAAGTGAGAGAAATAGTTTAGATTTTGGAAATGAAAATTGACACAAAAGTACTACATTCTCACTCAACTTTTTTTTCATAATGGATGCATTGCAAGGGAGTTTAACAATTTTTCCTTTCTAATAAAGAAAGGCAGTCATCAGAATGACATCTATATGTTCCCTCTGAGGCCTTAAGTTCCTATAGATTATGATTAAGAGGGAAAGTCCTGCCATTTATATATGTGTCCATGTTAGTGTATCATCAGTGTGTAATAAAATTGTATCAGTTCCAAGAGACAAGTTTGTTTCCACCTTAGAAATTATGTTGCCTCAGATTCTCAGCCTTTACCTTATACAAAGAAAGAAAATAAGGGAAGTACACATGCATCCCTGCTTCCTGCTGCAGACCCCAGACCAGTAGCGGATTCTCTACTCGTCCAGAGAGTATAATGTCCAATGATGCAAAATCAACTTGGTCTACCAAAACCAAAACTTCAAGGTCCCAAGAGGCCAACTCAGACTAAAAGAACAATGATTTTTTGATCTTTAATAACTTATGGCTAAGATATTAAAAAATTTCATTTTTTAATTAAATTTAATTTTTTAAGGATTTATTTATTTGAGAGGCAGAGTTACAGAGAGAGGGAAAGACAGAGAGGTCTACCATCCATTGGTTTACTCTACAAATAGTCACAATGGCTGGAGCTGGGCCAATCAGAAGCCAGGAGGCAGGAGCTTCTTGCGGGTCTCCCATGCGAGTGCAGGGCCACAAGTACTTGGGTCATCTTCTACTTCACCTGGCCATAGAGATAGCTGGATCAGAAGGGGAGCAGTGTCGGCCCCTTAACTTGATTTTCGAGATTGAGGTTTTTTTTTTTTTTAGATTTACTTATTTATTTGAAAGGCAGAGTTATAGAAAGAGCGAAGGAGAGGGAAAGAGAGAGAGAGCACTCCATCCACTGGTTCATACCCAGATGGCTGCAACAGCCAGGACTGGGACAGGCTGAAGCCAGGAGCCAGGAGCTTCATCTAGATCTTTAACATGGGTGCAGGGGACCAGGTACTTGGGCCATTTTCTGCTGTTTTCCCAGGCCATTAGCAGGGAGCAGGATGGGAAGTGGAGCAACTGGGACTCAAACAGATGCCCATATGAAATCCTGGCTCTGCTGGCCACAGCTTTAACCTGTTAAGCCACAACACCGGCCCCTAATAAATTTCTAAAAATACATTCAAGGTTAATAGTCCCTAATAATAATAGCATCTGGCAATATGCTAGTGTTCTAGGTGTACAATGAAACATAGCACCTGTTTTGGGAGAAATTTATGTTCTTGCTTATTGGGGAAGTGAATCATATCTTTTGAATGTTATATCTAGTTCTCAGTAGGTTAAAATGATACTTATTCTTACCAAAGCAACTTAATTATGTTAAGACACTGTTTATCACTCCCCAAATGGTCATAATGGCCAGAGCTGAGCTGATCCGAAGCCAGGAACCAGGCTCTTCTTCTGGGTCTCCCAAACTGAAGCAGGGACCCAAGCACTTAGGCCATCTTCCACTGCTTTCTGAGGACATCAGCAGGGAGCTGGATCGGAAATGGAGCAGCCAGGACTTGAACTAGCACCCATTTGGGATGCCTGTGCTGCAGGCAGATGCTTAACCCACTAAGCCACAGCACCGGCACCTTCATTGCTTGTTGACATGCAGGATGTTGTCAAAGATGCTAGATTTTCTTTTGTTCATCTAAAGATAATTAGGGCTATAATACAGCGCAGGAAAATGGCAAGTAGGCCCTTGTAGGGAGATTTCAAATTCCACCTGATATACCCAACTCTGATCTGATCGCTGGGATTGGAAAATTAATGATCATCTGATTGCAAAATTTCTCAGGAATTGGAATAACTGACTTGTATTTCCCAGAGTCTGATTTATTTCCCAAGAAAACCTATCCACAGTGCAGAAACAAGTGTGTGAATTTTAAAAATCAAGACACGAACAGGGCATTGAGTCTTGCTTAACTTTGAAGTGTTTTCTACCTTTTTTGCTGGAGGCAAGAACATTTTTGAACAATTTGGTGCATTTTTTGTAAAACACCACCTCCCACTGTTGATCTGAAACAGAGGATTATGTATCAGACTCCCTTTGTGAACAGCTGCTGCTCTGTGGACTGCTGGGATTAGAGCAAACGAACCTCCCCCAGGACATTTGAGGGGGCTGGCAACTGTTGCTGTGTCTACCTTGGGTGTTACAGAGGCACCCGTGCAGTGGTTTCAGCCAGCGTTCCTGCAACGTTGGCCTGCAGTCAATAAATATTTCAAGTCTCTCTCCCTGAGGGTGTGCTCAGAGGACCACCCGGCAAGTGTCTGCGTCTGTGGTCACAGCTTCATGCCGTGGGTGTAAAGGTGGGTGTGGAGCCAGAGGCAGGATGTACAGGCAGGATCCAATGTGGTTAAAATTTGGGATCACTATTCTGGCTTTAGGGAATCTGGAGACAACTTCATGCCAACACTCATTCTGGGAAAAGAAGCATGTCCACCAGGGGATTATCATCAAGCATCAGTGTGACTCACTCAAGGGTTAATGCAAGGAGGCATTCATAAGAGGTGAGGTTGCAGGCTGAGAGAGAACTAGAGGCCTCCTGAACTTCTCACCAGGCAAGGGAGAGGCTTCTTCCCTGTAGCGAGGCAAGGCTCCGATTTTCCCAAAAGGATTCAAGGGGGGAAACTTGGGTCTTTAACTCTTTAAAATATGGTGTGAATCAGGCTTCAGAAGAGTAATTTCCTGAGTGAGCACATCTAATGAACCGAACGATCAGAGATTGGCCAAGCATCTGTTTCCCAAGAAAGAGACTCAAAAGCCAGGGCCAAGACAGCCAGTTTTATATCTCTTAAGAAAACAGGAGGGACAATGAAAAGGATGTCTTACAATGATTTTGGGACCTAGGATCAGCTTCCTATCATCCTAGGGAGGGTTAAAAATTATAAAAACTCCAAGGAGAATAAGAGAAGAATTTAGAAGAGAACCTTTTTACATATGTAGGCACATATTTCAGTATCTTCATGGGAGAAAGAACTTCATACAAGAAATGCCAAATGCAGAAGTTTCCATGACTATACCAATCCTAACTCTTGGCTCCACCTTTCCAAACAGCTAAGCTTGTATTATTTTTTCATTCTGTTCTTTCCATGAACTTTCTTAAATCCCTTGCGTTATACTAAAACAGGTGGACTGTATTTTCCTAAATTCTATAAGGCACATAGTCAATTTGTGACTTGTCACCAATATTTCTGAAAGAGTCTCAAAAGCTGGATAATTTTCTCCTTTGGGAAACACATTTTTTCCTTGTTTGCCTAAGTACAATTTCTCCTGGTCTTTCTGCTATTTCACTGGTTGCTCCTTCCTTGCCTTGTGGGCTAGTGCCTCCTCTACCTGACTTATAAACCTTGCAGAATGTCAGCCCTCAGTTTTTGGCTCTTCTCTATTCTCCAACTTCACGCCTCAAATGATCTCACCTCTGCTTTAAATACCATCTGCATGCTAATGATTCCCAAATTTAAATCCCCAGCTTCAACCTCTCCCCGAGTTCCAGGTTCACAGAATCAACTGCTGCTGCTCTAAATTGCTACTTGGATGTTTAACAGGCATCTCCAGGCTAGCATGTCCAAAACTCTATTTGTGTTCGCAAACCAGCTAGGCTTCCAGACTTCCACAGTTTAATAAACAGCATGATGATTTATTCAGTGACTCAAGCCAAAACTCCAGGAATCATCCCTGTGCCTTCTCTTTTTCTCATAACCCTCATCCAGCCCACCAGCAGCTCCTTTTGGTAAACTTCAAAATAAATCGCAAGTCCCATCCCATCGCACTTCTCACTGTCTACTCCATACCTTAGTCCAAGTTACATCCACTTAATGTATGACTACAACACACAACCGATCTCTTCTCACTAGCATGGATTTTTACAGAGACCTCAGGGTGAAAGATTTAAAACCAAAATCATGTAACTGTCGTGTTCAGAACCCTTCAGTGGCTTCCCAACCACTAGAACTGTTCTGGTCTTTCCTTAATTCCTGTTCCATCCTCTACTCTCTTCAAACCTACTCACTTTGCTTTAACCATAGCTGCCTGGGACACTTTTCTTCCAATTCTTCATTAACTTTACTCCTTCCCTTTTCAGCGATGTCTTCCCTGACTACCCTATTTGAAATATCTTCCCCTAGTTACTCCACCTCATTTTTCATGTTCTTGAATTGTCTTGCATCCTTCTATGTTTATTGGTTTTCCCAGGAGCATATAAGTAATCTGTATCCCCCCATCATGTGTAAGTACTTTGAGGGAAGGCACTTTATTTGGCTTATTCACTGTCATATCTCTGGTGCCTGGCAACTTACCTGCCAGAAAGGAGGTACTCTATTTATCCACTGAATGAATGAGACAGTTCAGTTCTGCTATAATGCTTGTTGTAAAAATGCTAATTTGTTCTAGCTCAACTTCCATATTAGAGAATCATTTGAGCCTAATATGAATTTTGTGTTGAATTATATGTAATTTTGTAAGAAACACTAGCTATTTCAACCAAGCTAAATTTTCTAAGTATATATAATATATACATACATGGACCTCATGAGTTCAGTGCACCATAGGTATCCAAATCTGGTATTACAGGTAATTTCAGGTAATCATCCTTCTACAATGTTATGGACAGAGTTGTATCCCTTCAAAATTCATGTTGAAGCCCTAAACCCCAATATAACTGTATTTGGAGATAGGGACTTTAGGGAGATAATTAAGATGAATGAAATCATGAGAATAGGACCCCAACCCCCACAGGACTGATGTCCTTAAAAATATAGGCAGAGACACCAGATCTCTCTTTCTGTCCATGTGGAAGGCAAAGTCATGTGAGGATAGAGAGAGGCAACCATTTGCAAAGCAGCAAGAGGGTCCTGACCAGAAACTGAATCTGCTGGTGCCTTGATATGGGACCTCTGGCCTCCTAACTGTGAAAAAACAACTTTTGTTTAACCCACCCAACCTGCAGCATGGTGTAGTGGCAGCCCAAGCACACTATTAGAATCTACCTGCCAATCACTCACAAACTACAAGCTTGGCTACGTACAAGAACTGCCTCTCCTTTTAATTTTCTCCAGTCTTTGAATTTTTCAAATGTCTTGAATGTATTTCTTTGAACATACAGATATTGAACATGGTACACTCAGAAATGATCTATTTAACAGTTACAGACTATTGGGGACGGGAGGGAAAGATGTCAATTCAACGTGGTTAGTTTAATCAACATGATTAATTGAACAGATGAAAAAATTAACAAACATTTCTTCATCTTCTTTGTTGGTATTTGTTAACTCTCAAAGGTCTTTTAATATCATTCTACTTTGGAGTAGAAAGAATCTATGAGATGATTCCAATTTAGAGGTAACCAAAACTTTTTAATTCTTCTACTAGACAGAAACTTTGTCTTCAATTTGACTCTCTTAAGGTAGATCATAGTTTCTAATGTGGAACCCATTAATCTCTCATATTAAAGCTCAGTTCTCTTGTAAGACTCCTATTCCTTTTTGTTTTAAGATTTATTTATTTATTTATTTGAAAGACTTACAGCAAGAGAGGGAAAGACAAAAAGAGAGAGAGAGAGAGAGAGAGAGGTCTTCTAGCCTCTGGTTCACTACCCAAATGGCTGCAATGACCAGCACTGAGCCAGGCTAAAGCCAGGAGCCAGTAGATTTATCTGGATCTCCCATGTGGTTTTGGGGACCAAGCACTGGAGCCATTCTCTGCCACTTTCCCAGGCATATTAACAGGGAGCTGGATTGAAAGTGGAGCAGCTGGGACTCAAACAAGTGCCCATATGGGATGTTGACACTACAGGCCACAGCTTTAACCTGCTGAGCCACAGTGCTGGCCTTAAGAATCCTATTCTTTATTAGAGTAAGTTCCTTTCAAATGATAAGACAGGAAAAAAAGAACTTTCATAAATACAAATATGACAGAAACTAAGGCAAAGACATAAATGTGTATAGAGAGACATAGGAAATTGGACTAAATGGAGGCACTATCCAAATCTATCCTTTTAAAAAATACATAAAATGCACTAATTCTAAACACATTGTTTGACCAGCCACTTCATTAATTAGAATTTAAGTGATTTTTATCAAACTCTCACTGAAGTGGAAAACTATAGTAGTAGGCCTTAAAAGAATGGACCTTAAGATGAGTATGAGTATTTCAGTGATAGGTCACACATTCAGTACTAAGGTCCTTACTGAGAAAGCATATGATCTTCTCTTTAAGAGATTTGGTATAACTAATTGTCCACATATCTTGAGTGGAAGAAATGAGAATATGAGTGTTGTTGACAACAACAAAAGGAACAGACTGATGAATTCTACAAAAGATGGTTTGTTTTGTCTTCAAAATACAGTCAGGGGCAAAGGAAAGGGCACTTGCAAAATGACATGCATATTTTTAGCAGAAGTTATGACCACTCATATGATTCAATATAAAATATGTCACATCTGTATAATAGCTTCATACTTGCTCTTGTGCTAATTGAACTATGCATTCCCTATTGATGCATTCCCTATTCATGTTGAAGTGTGGGTAACAAATGAGAGAAGTCAACAGTCACGACAACTGGACACACTGGATATCTTTCTTCTATGACTCTGAGTCAGTCTCCTCAGTGGATTACTAAACACATTCCAGAAATCTCATAAGTTACTACTGGTCTAAAAATGGATATAATTAAAGATGAGTAAACCTACCGCAGAGCTTGATGTAATCTGTAGGCTAATTAACGCAAACTATTTACAACAGACTTGTATTCCACTTTTCTAAAGATTGCATATACGTTACTACAAGTTCATAGACCTATGCATCACAAAAACGACCCCTTCCCCAACACATTCGTACCAAAAAAAGGAGATATCTGCATTGTAACAGGTCCGAAGGAACTCTCACCAGAGCCAGCCTAAGATCTGGCAATCCTTCATGAATTCCATTATCTTAAGGATTCACCAGTAGGTACCTCTGGGTTTGGAGTACTGTGATTTGGAACAGGAACTCCCAACACCTAAGATCTGTTTTCCCCAACTATATTTTTTTTTATTACTACGCTACTAGCTATTTTCCATGGTAGGGGGGCAAATTAAATTCTTTCTCTTCAAGTGTGACAGAATATTAGTAAATTCTAGAAAATAATACTATTTTTCTTGATGTCTCCTAACTTAACACAAATTTTGTAAAGGAAGACTTTCTATTCTTTGTGGGCTTGCTAAGAGACCTATGAAATAGGACAAGACATTTCTGGATAATTTGTTCTGTCTATTCTCACATTCAAACCATACATCTTATGTACCTTCTACTGTTCTGAGTGCTTTTGCCCTTATCTAGTCAATCCTCATATTACTTGCCTGTGTACCAGGGATTTCCCTCTTTTGGATTCTAAGGAACTGAGGCTGAGTAACAATATATAAATCTCCAAGATTCATAAGGCAAAGTTGAGAATCAAACTGTTTTTCCTGTCTTCTAGTTCAGTGCTGAAGGAAGATTATTAATGACTGTTTTAGTTTATATAGCATGTTCACTCTTGAAATTTCTGTATTACATAATTCAAAATTGAAATATTTCCTTCTCTATTGAAACAGCTATTGGGATTTCTTAAGGTTAGAAAAGAAGAGCAAATGGTTATCTGCTTCTCCAAGCCAGGCCCAGAAGTGATTGGATTTGTGTGGTGGTCTATAAGAGAGATGCACTAAGCATTGTGGAAGACTTGACCAAATGAGAGATTGGAAACACGTTACAGACATTGATTTTGATCTGCTTTAGTTACCCTCTGTTTGCAGAGTTGTCTCCTGATCTCTTGTGTTACTGAATACATTTTTCTCGCACATTCTGATCTTTGAACAATAACATAATTTTTCTTTCCATAGTTATACCCAGAGTTATGCCCAGATGAACTTTCATAACAGAGCTTAAAATCACCTTTTTTTCTTTTTTGACATCAAAGAACCAGAAAACAAATTACAGGAATCAATCATCACAAAAACCAGGACCCACATCCTATCTCTGAGATACTTTAGTCTCATTATAATTTAACCTGATCATACTTTAGGAGTAGTTGAAAATATTCCACTTTTTCTTAGCTGTCAAGCTTCAGTTGATACATCACAGATCCCTAAAGCTATGTAGGGAACTCTCCCCTTAATTCCATCCGCTTCATTTCTAAGCATCTGTAATAGTCACGGCTGGGTTCAGTGAGAGTTTGCTTGCTGTGAGCGTGAGATCATGCCCTAAGTAATTACAGTGAGCGTGCAGTGAAAATATGTGGTGAATATAATGTCAGGAAATCATGCAAATTTTATTATCCTCAGTGAAGTGGTGGCTGGTGGAGAACTTGTCAGTATTTGCAACTTGAAGCCTAATTACCTTGATTTACTTGTAGTACCATTCATAACCTTGCTGCCTTGCTGTTCCTGACAGCACTTCTGCATTTTACAAGAAAGGAATAATGCCGTGTAAATAATTTAAAAACAATAAATCATTTAGAGTGGCTTTAAACCAAAACCTAATGCAGTAGCTGGCTGAGTGCTTGCTACACTTGACAGGTAGCTGGCATACAGAATTCATCTACGTCTAAGAAGTATTTACTTTTAAAACCCACAAATCCAAAACAGGCAGACCAAAGAAAAATGAGACCTAAAGCCTCCTGTATCTTGAGTAGTCCCTTTTACCTTTTGGAGGTGAAATGAGAAGTAGAGAAATTCGGCTAGGATAGTTCTACTTCAAACACAGATTTGCTGAGTTATGCTAGGTAAATGACTAATTAAGGCTGATTCTCCAGCAGAGCTGGCAGAGTGTTGGAGGAGCACAGCAACAAGCCTGGGGCGGTACCCCCACCTCTCCCCCCACCCCCACCAGCTGGAGGAGAGAACAGGGCTGACGGGTAACCAGCTCCAGGAGGGTGGTGCTCCATTCTCTCTGCTCATTCCTATTCACCCAAGACAAAGCAGATAATGAAAAGCAAAATCCATCGAAAAAGCTTCTGCTTAAGAAAAAAAAGGTAGGATGACTTCCATTACGCCTGGGGGAGAGCTGGGTTGCCAGCTGCTTTTGGACAATTGCGTTCCTACTGGGTGCCAAGCCTGTCATTATCTCTTTTAATCCTCACAACAATTCTCTGAGGTAGGTATGATTATCCCCTTTTATAGATAAGGACAAAACCTGAGCTAGATTAAGTAATCTGCCTGAGATCACCAGCTAGGAAGTGACTGTCAGGATTAAGTCTGAAGCTGTCTGACTCAGGAAGCAGTCTCCTGACACCTGCTTGGATTCCCACCCCCTCCCAAACCTGATTTCTTTCCTCATCTATCAATGCACTTCTATCTCTGACATGATTTTGAGGCAGTCCTTTGAGCACTGAGATGGGTGGAATCCCTGGGGTACAAAAGGATCCAGAAAGTCATCTGCCCAGGTGACATCTGAAACATCCCCAGCCCACTTTCCCAGCAAGGGTCTCCTGGCTGCTTCTGCCTGAACACACCCATGATAGGGCAGCACGCCCAGCACGACGGATGCAGGTGAAAGCTCCATTTCTTCTTCAACACTGCTTCTCCCCATCTAGAGTTATTCTTTCTAGAATTATTCTTTCCCCAGGTTCATGGTTGCTGTGTTTCCCTTGTTACGTGTTTCTGTTTCAGGAGAGACCTTAGCAGATCTATTAAAATCCTAATTCTTCCAAAACACCAGCATTCAAATACATACTTCCTTAAACTTTCTCAAACTTTAGTCTGCATGTGAATCATCTGGTGGGCTTGCTAAAACACAGATTGCTGTCTTGTGAATTACAAATTCACAATGTAATGCTTCCGCTCATAGGCTCATGGTTGGCATTCAGTAATGTTGATTCCCTTTTTATTCTAAATTTGTAATGATCCACATATTTGCTGATCTAAATTTATCCTGGTATTCCTCAGACTTTGGGCTTCATATTCCAATTACTAGCAGTACCTTCCTGGAATTAATGAATTTAGAAGGAGGAAAAATCAAGCAGTGTTTTAACCAATTATTTGCACTGTGAGAAGAAGCAAAATGTAACATATGTGTGCCTGCTTCTGTCTGTATGACATGGACAAGAGACATTTCAGTGTAGTGAAAACTCTTCATGGAAAATTAATATGTCTTTAGAAGATTACTCCATTCAAATATATTTTAAGTGTTTTTTTTTTTTGGGGGGGGAGGCTTATTCTGTAAGAACTAAAAGTAAATGGCCCAGTCCAGTCAGTAAAATCTGCAAGAAGCTTACTAATGTGGAAAGGCCAACATATATGCTAGGGATTAGGCACTGAGTAGGGAGGTAGTACTCCTTGAGACAGTTCATTGTTGAAATGTCTTGCCTTTTTGTGGGAAAAGTTCACTACTGAGGAAGGACCCCGGTGGGCTTTTATGAATTTTCAAAGTACCATCCCAGGACCAGCATCAACAGCATTTCCTGGGATCTTGGTAGAAATATGAATTGTCTGGTTTTATCTCAGACCTAATGGATCAGAAACATTGGGCCTGGGGCCCAGACATCTGTTTTAGCAGTCTCCAGGGGATTCTGAAGAACAAGACATTGGAAAACTCTGTTAGACATTTTAAAAAATTATTTATTTATTTTCATTTTATTTGAAAGGTAAAGAGACAGAGAAAGATGGTCCATCTGCTGGCAGCTCACCTCCCAAAAGCCTGCAACAGCCAGGGATGGGCCAAGCCAAAAGCAGGAGCTAGGAACACCATCGGAGTCTACTATGAGTGGCATAGACTCGAGAACTTGAGCCATCACCACTGCCTCCCAGAGTGCACTGTACAGAAGGCTGAAATCAGAAGCAGAGCCAGTACTTAAACACAGGTGCTTCACTATGATATGTAGGCATCCCAAGTGGTGTCTTAACCCCTCTACCAAATACCCACCCCTTCCTTGCAGCTACTTTTCTAAAGAAAGGTTAGAAAGTGCATTGACCTACAATTGTAGCTGTGACTCTGGACAACCACTCACAGTAGAATCTTGTATGAGGACAATGAAAACCATTTGAAGGACAGAAAGAAGCCCTCAATAGCTTTCGTTGGAGAATGGCGATTCTCAACCCTAACATTAGAATCACTTGGGGAAACTAAAAAATACCATTCAGATTTTTTTAACCACAATAATAATAAATACAGTCATGGCCAGCACCGCGGCTCACTAGGCTAATCCTCTGCCTGCGGCGCCGGCACACCGGTTTCTAGTCCTGGTCGGGGTGCCGGATTCTGTCCTGGTTGCCCCTCTTCCAGGCCAGCTCTCTGCTATGGCCTGGGAGTGCAGTGGAGGATGGCCCAAGTGCTTGGGCCCTGCACCCCATGGGAGACCAGGAGAAGCACCTGGCTCCTACTTTCGGATCAGTGCGATGCGCCGGCCGCAGTGCGGCGGCCATTGGAGGGTGAACCAACGGCAGAAGAAGACCTTTCTCTCTGTCTCTCTCTCACTGTCCACTCTGCCTGTAAAAAAAAAAAGAAAATAATAAATACAGTCATGTGCTGCTTAATATGGTGATACTGCATGTTCTGAGAAATTCCTTATTAGGCAATTCCATTGTGTGAACATCACAGAGTGCACTTACACAAGCCTGAATGATATAGCCTACTGCAAACCTAGGCTATCTGGAATGTGTGTGTGTGTGTGTGTGTGTGTGTGTATGGACTAGCCCATGGCTCCTAGGACCATGATGAACAAAGTAGTGTGAGATTAAATCAAGCTGAGGAGGAAATGATGTGATCAAGAGATTTGGTAAACATGAGAGGTGTGAGGCTACTGTTGGTGCAACATGGAAGATCGTGTTACAGCAGATGTTTTAAAAAAGATTTATTTATTTATTTTAAAGGCAGAGTTATGGAGAGGCAGAAGCAGAAAGAGAGAGAGAGAGAGATGTCTTTCATCTGCTGATTCACTCCCTAAATGGCTGCAACGGCCAGAACTGAGCCGATCGGAAGCCAGGAGCCAGGAGCTTCTTCCGGATCTCCCACACGGGTGCAGGGCCCCAAGCACTTGGGCCATCTTCTACTGCTTTCCTAGGCCACAGCGGAGAGCTGGATCAGAAGAGGAACAGCCAGGACTGGAATCAGCACCCATATGGGATACCAGGCATTGGCTTTTACCTGCTACACCATAGCACAGGCCCCAGCAAACACTCTTAATAAGTAGAAGGAACAGATTCTAAAATCATGACAAAAATATAGTGTCATAAATACATAAGCCAGTGACAGAGTTGTCTATTCTCACTATCAAATACTATGTACTATATATAATGGTATGTGTTACACTCTCATGTGACTGGCTGCACAGTAGGTATGTTTACAGCCGTATCACCACAAGTACAGGGGTAATGTGTTGTGCTATAAGGTTATCATGGCTGCAATGGTACAAGGTGATAGGAATTGTTGTGCACCACTACAATTTTTTGAGACAATTATTGTGTATGTAGTTCTTTGATGACTAAACTATTGTGAGGCAGTGCATGGTGGTACCATTTCTGGCTACCTCCTAGTGGCTTTATTTTTCTCTATTAGGGTGATACCCTTTGTGTGTGTGTGTGTGCATGTGTGTGTGCATGTGTGTGTGTGCATGGGTATGTGTATGTTTCCTTTTGTTTAATTAGAGAGACAGAACTCCCATCCCCTGGTTCACTCCCTGAATGCTTGCAGTAGACAAGGCTGAGTCCAGCTGAAACCAGGAACTGGGGACTCAGTTCAGGTCTCCATATGGGTGGCAGGAGCCCAATTACTTGAATCATTGCCTTCTGCCTCCCAGCATCTGCAATAGCAGGAAACTAGAGTCAGGAGCTAGATCTGGGCATCAAATTCAGGTAATCTAACATGGAACTTGGGCATCTCAATCAGTGTCTTAACTGTTAGACCAAACCCTTACCCCAGGAATTTCATATTGGTAAAAATTAGCTGATTCCAATGTAGTAGGCTGGGTTGAGAATTGTTGTAATAGTTGACCAAAGGCTTGGAACATTGCAAAAGTTAAAATACCATGAGAGATAGTTAATGATGTTTCCTTAAAGTACAATTTAGGGGCTGGTGCCATGGCACAGCCTGTGATGTCCATCATCCCATATGAGTGCCAGTTCAACTGCCCACTGCTGTGCTTCCAATTCAGCTCCTTGCTAATGTGCCTGGGAAAGCAGTGGAGGATGATTCAAGTGCTTGTGTCCCTGTCACCCATGTGGCAGACCAGAATGGAACTTGGCTTTGACCTGGCCCACCTCTGGCCATTGAGGCCATTTGGGGAGTAAGCAAGCAGAGAGATCTCTCTCTCTCTCTTTCTTTCTGTCTTTCCCTCTCTGTAATTCTATTTATTTATTTATTTATTGATTGATTGACAGGCAGAGTGGACAGTAAGAGAGAGAGACAGAGAGAAAGGTCTTCCTTTTTTTTTCCGTGGGTTTACCCTCCAGTGGCCGCTGCGGCCGGTGCACTACGGCAGTGCACCGCGCTGATCCGAAGCCAGGAGCCAGGTGCTTCTCCTGGTCTCCCACACGGGTTCAGGGCCCAAGGACCTGGGCCATCCTCCACTGCCCTCCCGGGCCACAGCAGAGAGCTGGACAGGAAGAGGAGCAAGCAACCGGGACAGAATCCGGCGCCCCAACCGGAGTAGAACCTGGTGTGTCGGCGCCGCAGGCGGAGGATTAGCCTATTGAGCCGCAGCACCGGCCAATTTTATCTTTTAAATAAATATTTTTAAAAACCTCTTGAAAAAGAGCACAGTTTAATTAAGTACCAGATGACAACAGCTACCATTTAACTGGACTGCTAGAGCTCCTATCACAGTGAGGAGACTCTTCAGATTGCAAGACTGGTATAATTATCCCTACTATGAATTGTTATGTACCCTTTACAGGCTCTCTGGTCCATGCATAAGCAGGGATTTTAACTCTTAAACTGAGCCCACTGCCCCTTTTATAAGTGTCATATGTGTGAGGGGAAAATAGTAACGTTTTGGGAAGATCTTTGGTTTTGGAGTGAGAAAAATCTGCTTTAGAGCATATGACTTGCCATTAAAAATCTTCAAAATTGTATCAAATAGATTAAATGTTCTGCACCTGTTTCCTTATTGGTGTTGCTCAGCAAGCTTTTACCTCTGAAAATAAAAGGTTTGCTCATGCTTTGTTTCATGCAAAGTGGCCATTTGTACATTTATATACTATGAGGAGTCCACATAATCCACTGCATCACAGAGCTTGATCTCTCAGTCTTATTCATTTAGCTTTTTCATTGATTAAAGTTAACCTTTCACTTTTCAATAAACAACTGATGCTCCAAGGGAAGTGCAGAATTGCTTGAATTATTTTTACACTGTGAGGTGAAAGGATCTACTTTATCTCTTCCTACTGTAAAATCACAAAACACGCCCAGGAACAAGCCATTAAGTTACCTGTAAAATCAAGTTTTCATGAAAGAAGTGAAATTGCCCAGAGAAATTGAGACGCTTCCCAGGCTGCCTTGTTGTAGGCTACTGTGAGTTGTGCTTACATTTTGATTCCACGCCCCTCCCCTTTTTATTATGGAGACAACTTATAAGCTAAGACTGTGAAGGAGTTGTCTGCAGCACATTCGTCTCCTCTCATAAACGATGCTCCAGATAGTGTGTGATTCTGAAAGGTACCATATGAAGCGTATCACACAATGATTACGCTCCATTCATCATGCTTGGTTTCAACTGCTGGCTTTTGAAACCATGCAAGGATCTGATTTGAAATGGAGTACTTGGGAAGAAGACAGATATGGCCTCTATCTTTATTACCCCACGCTCTACCCCCTTCACATTCCAGGTTGTAACTATGTCTTCTACTGTAGCCTAGAAAATCTTCCTTCACTCATCTTTCTGTCTCCCTCCTTTCTTCCCTGTGTCTCATTCTAATATGTTTCCAACTGTTAAACCAGAAGAACTCATTTGAAAGTATCATGCAAAGTTTTATTTTGGATGAAGCACAGGTTAATCAAAAATGCTGCATTTCATTCATGTGATTTTGATAAACATTGAGACACCCATATATATATATATATACATATATTTGTAGCTTTCTTATTAAAACAATTTTTTCACTAAAAAATGACTTTAGAGGCATTCACATGAACCAGTACTAAAGGGTGAACTGGATAGTACTGGGTGGGAGGAAATACGGTCTCCTCTAGGTAATGATGCACAGTACCTTCTAATTAGAATGAAATAATTATTATTAAAGGAGATAGAAATTTATTTGCTGGATTTTAATCAAAACTTTTTTTAAAGATTCATTTATTTGAAAGGCAGAATTACAGAAAGGCAGAGAAAGAGAGAGAGAGAGAGATTTTCCATCCGCTGGTTCACTCTCCACTTGGCCGTAACCTGATTCAAATCCAGGAGACAGGAGTTTCTTCTAGATCTCCTATGTGGGTGCAGGGGTCTAAGCACTTGGGCTATCTTCTACTGCTTTCCCAAGCCATAGCAGAGAGCTGGATCAGAAGTGGAGCAGCTGGGATTCGAACTGGCACCCATATGGGATGCCAGCACTGCAGGTGGTGGCTTTACCCGTTATGCACAGTGTCAGCTCCTAATCAAAACTCTTTACACAACTAGCAGATGGGATTGGAAAATTATATCATGATTCAGTAAGTAGAGTCTATATTATAGTTGTCGTGTGGATCCATATAACTTTTTTTTTTATCTTTTATTTAATGAATATAAATTTCCAAAGTACGACTCATGGGTTACAATGGCTTCCCCCCCCCATACCGTCCCTCCCACCCACAACCCTTCCCTTTCCCACTCCCTCTCCCCTTCCATTCACATCAAGATTCATTTTCGATTATCTTAATATACAGAAGATCAGCTTAGTATACCTTAAGTAAGGATTTCAACAGTTTGCTCCCACACAGAAACATAAAGTGAAAAATAATAGATGATTTTTTTTTAAATGATGATGAAATCAGATCAGACCTATTGTCATGTTTAATCCCAGTGAGAGTCAAGTTGGGAATTGATAATTTCTTTTTTCTTTTTTTTTTTTTTTACAGAAGATCAGTTTAGTGTACATTAAGTAAAGATTTCAATCGTTTGCACCCCCATAGAAACACAAAGTGAAATATACTGTTTGAGTACTCGTTATAGCATTAAGCCTCAATGTACAGCACGTTAAGGACAGAGATCCTACATGAAGAGTAAGTGCACAGTGACTCCTGTTGTTGACTTTACAAATTGACACTCCTGTTTATGGCATCAGTAATCTCCCTATGCACCAGTCATGAGTTTCCAAGGCTATGGAAGCCCCTTGAGTTCTCCGACTCTTATCTTGTTTAGACACGGTCATAGTCAAAGTGGAGGTTCTCTCCTCCCTTCAGAGAAAGGCACCTCCCTCTTTGAAGACCTGTTCTTTCCACTGGGATCTCACTCACAGAGATCTTTTTGCCAGAGTGTCTTGGCTTTCCATGCCTGAAATACTCTCATGGGCTTTTCAGCCAGTGGATCCATATAACTTGTAAAGAACAGGTTTCAGTTATAAAGTCATTTAAAACCACACATTGGGGGAGATGTTTAGCCTAACAGTTTGAGGCAGCCACTTGGGACACGTGCATTCCATATCAGAGTAGCAACATTCAGTACTCTGCCCCCAGCTCTGGACTTCAGCTTCCTGCCAATGCACACCTTCAGATGTAGTGGCGACAGATCCTGTAGTTGGGTCACTGCCACCCATACGGGATACTGGGATTGAGTTCTCAGCTTTAGCCTCAGACCAACCATTGCAGGTGTCTGGGGCCATGAGCCAGTGGATGGGAACTCACTGTCTTTATCTGCCTCTAAATAAATTTTTAAATATAAAACTACATATTGAAACACATTGGTTTTAGAAACATAGCTTTCAGTTGTGCCACAAATGGTTACACTGAATTTAAAGAAACAAAACACATTTAATCATATTGTTCTCAATAAAAATATTGGGGCCAATGCTGTGGCATAGTGGGTAAAAGCCTCCGCCTGCAGTGCTGGCATCCCATAGGGGCGCCAGCTTGAGTCCTGGCTGCTCCACTTCCAATCCAGCTACCTGCTGTGGCCTGGGAAAGCAGTAGAAGATGGCCCAAGTTTTTGGGCCCCTGCACCCGTGTGGGAGACCCAGAAGAAGCTCCTGGTTCCTGGCTTCAGATCAGCGCAGTTTTGGCCTTTGCGGCCAATTGGGGAGTGAACTAGTGGGTGGAAGATCCCTTTCTCTCTCTCTCTGCCTCTCCTTCTCTCTTTGTGTAACTCTGACTTTCAAATAAATAAACTTTAAAAAATAAGACTATTAATACTAGTGAAAATAAAAATTAAATTATTGGCAAATAACAATTATTTAAAACACTGTGAATCATTTTGGCTCATCCTTCTCAATATCCATCTCATATGTGTTTATATACACAATACATGCTATATATGTACATTATGTATTATATATACAGTATATTGATATTACATATTTATAAAGCAGGACAACTGTTTTAGGGAACAATATATGACAGACCTTTGTATTTATGGGGGTGGGTACTCTGCTTTTGTTGCAATCCAGTTTTCTGCTAATGTGTATAGTGGGAAGCAACAGACGATGGCTCAAGTCCTTGCAATCCTGCCATCCATGTAAGAGACACCAATTGAATTCCAGGCTCCTGGATTACAGCCTGTCCGAGCCCCAGATGCTGTGGGCATTTGCAGGGAGAAATTAGTGTACTGCAGATCTCTGTCACTCTCTATGTCTATTTGCTTTTCAGAAAAATAAATAACAAAAAAAGAAAATTAATAATTAGGAAAGAATCTCAGTAGATGCATTAAGATGCTGGGGCCATTTATAGGGAAAGGCAGCTATAGTCATTTTTTGAAAGCAAATCAATCAAAAAAGAAAACCAATAAACAAAAGCCACTGCAAATCTTATTGAGAGCTTAATAAGAAAGTTATTGCTTTAATTCAGCAATAAAGATGCAAACTATATATTAAGACAATTTCCTCAACTATGAGTTGTGGAGCATATAAAATACTTACATAAAGTTTGATATGTAGAGTTACATGAATGATATAGTTTGGGTGGAACCTAGAAGACTTGGGAACCCAGATGCCTAAGAGACGTCTCACCGTCTTTTTTTTCCACTGATATTCAGTTGTAGCTCCTGTGTGCCTTTTTCCCATGATATCTGGGTGTAAACAACAAAATTTTTTGGTGACAGAAAAATTCAAGCTAAAAAAATGGTGGACAGATCAATAAGTAGACGGATAGATAGGTAGATAGGAAAGATTTTAAGCCTATCTCCCCCTACTCTTGTTTCCATTAATAAAAGTATTAATGGGCCAGCGCCGCAGCTCAATAGGCTAATCCTCACCTAGCGGTGCTGGCACCCCAGGTTCTAGTCCCAGTCGGGGCGCCGGATTCTTTCCCAGTTGCCCCTCTTCCAGGCCAGCTCTCTGCTGTGGCCAGGGAAGGCAGTGGAGGATGGCCCAGGTGCTTGGGCCCTGCACCCCATGGGAGACCAGGAAAAGCACCTGGCTCCTGCCTTCGGATCAGCGCAGTGCGCCGGCCGCAGCGCGCCGCCCACGGCGGCCATTGGAGGGTGAACCAATGGCAAAGGAAGACCTTTCTCTCTGTCTCTCTCTTTCACTGTCTACTCTGCCTGTCAAAAAAAAAAAAAAAAAAAAAAAAGTATTAATGGAGTCCATCCCACAATTTGACATATTTATTTATAAATTATGCATAAGAACTACTGTGGCAGTATACACTCATCAACAATGCCTATTAAAATTGAAAAATTTAATATTGGCTATTGATTTATAGTATGTCCAATGGGACATTTTCCTTATAATAGTAAGCTTTTTGGCCTATCTCATCAGCTTTTCTTATCACGAAAAGTTGTAATTCTTATTTTTAAAATATACTTATTTGAAGGGCATAGAGAGGGACCTCCTGTCTGGTGGTTCATTCTCTAAATGCCCAGGAGCTGGAAACTCAGTTGGGGTCTTCCACATGGGTAGTAGGAATCTTACCTGCTTGGGCCATCTGCTTCTTACTAGGGTCTGCATTTGTTGGAAGTTGGAATCAGGAATGGAGCTAGGAGTTAAATGCTGCCACTCTGATAATGGATATGGGAATCCTAAGAGCTTCTTTAAAAAATTATATTTAAGCCCAGAAAGAGAAGACAGACAGCAGGGATCTCCCATCTACTAAGATACTCCCCAAATGCCCACAACAGCTCGGAGCCAGGCACTCAATCCAGGTATTCCACATGGGTGCCAAGGACCCAACTACTTGAATCTTCATCTACTGCCCCAGGATGCATATTAGCAGGAAGCTGGAATCAGGATGGAGTTAAAACTTGAACTCAGGCACTCTAAATGGGTTGCTGGTGTCCCAAGTAATGCCCAAGTAATGACATCTTAACTGCTAGGCCAAATACCCACCCAAGATATGTAATTCATACTCACTGAAACTTTTTGAACTTCTGTGTCCTAGAGAGTAGACTAAATTTTTCAGGTAATACATATATGAAGTGAGATTGCCATATATCATCTCTTGTTTGCCTAGTGCCTCTGAGAAAGTCATAGCCTAGACATCTCAACAGCTATTAAATGAATGTTGGCAAATGGTTCAGTGTAGGCTGTGGTAGTTATCATCTTGCCTTCCATCCAGAGAGTACTGCCTTCCTGGAAGGAATAATGTGAATTATGAGGTAGAAAATTTTGAAAAATTATGTATGAAGGTACTCCAGAATGTTCATGGAAAATGAAATTGAAAGAAGTTTATTTTAGGAAGATCCAAGGTGGCTGAATAGGGTGTAGCCACACTAACTTCAGCTGCTCTGGGACATAAAAGAGCAAAGGAAGGAACGTGTTTTCAAGGGTCTGACTGATGGAAATTTTTGGTAAAGAAGTAAAAAAGACACAAAACTCATTGGGACAAAAGGAGGGAAGACAGAGACACCACTGCAGCCAGCTACACGGTACAGCTGCCATCTTACCACATCAAGGTAGAAGAAACTGCTGCATGCCCTGCCACTTGCAGTTTTAGCTGGGAGGTAATTCCACTGTCAATCACTGAGTTTGACTTCGGCTTGGGGAGCTGACTGGGGTCTGAGCAACTGTTCCTAAACCTGTGTATATGAAATACATAGAACTTATTTACCTTAAATAAAATGTTTAAAAAATTACCAAACATTGATGAAAGAAATAATCAAGGATACACACAAAAAAGAAAATTATTTCTTGTTCATGAATTGTTAAGAGTCAATATTACTAAAATGCCTATACTACCTCAAGCAATCTACAGATGCAATGCAATCTCTATCAAAATACCAATGACATTCTTTACAGAATCAGAAAAAACAATCCTAAAATTCATATGGAATCACAAAAGACCTAGAATAATCAGAGCAATCCTGAGCAAGAAAAATAAAGCTGGAGGCATCACAATACCTGAATTCAGAGCATACTGTAAAGTTACAGCAATTAAAACAGCTTGGTACTGGCAAAAAACTGATACCTAGATCAACAGAAAAGACTAGAGAGCCCAGAAATTAATCCACATATTAGCAGCCACTTGATTTTTGACAAAAGAATTCAGACTGTACATGGAGTAAGGATAATCTCTTCAACAAATGGTGCTGACAAAACTGGATATATATTTGCATATATATGTATATATACATATATAAATGAAAGTAGATCCTTACCTCTCACCATATACAGAAACAGATCAAGATGGATCAAAGACTTAAATTTAAGACCTGAGATAATCAAGTTGCTGGAGGAACACGTAGGGGAAACACTCCAAGACACTGACTTAGGTGACCACTTCCCAGACAAGACCCGAAAGCACAGGCAACAAAAGCAAAACCAAATAAATGGGACTATATCAAACTCAGAAGCTTTTGCACAGCAAAGGAAATGATTAGTGAAGAGACAACCAACAAAATAACGAAAATATCTGGAAGCTACCTATTTAACAAAAGATTAATATCCCAAATATATCAGCAACCAAAAAACTCAACAACAAAAACACAATCAATTCAGTTAAAAAAAAAAAAATGGTCAAAGGACCTCAATAGAGAGTTCTCAAAGGAAGAATTACAAATGGTCAACAAATATATGAAAAAATGCTCAACATCCCTAGCCATCAGGAAAATGCAAATCAAAACTACAATATCACCTCACCCCTATCAGAAAGTCTAAAACACAAAACACAAATGGTGGTGAGGATGTGGAGAAAGGGGAACACTTATACACAGTGTGTAAGAATATAAATTAGTGCAGCCCATGTGGAAAAGAATTGGAGATTTCTTCCAAAACTAGAAATAGAGTTGTCATATGATCCATCAATCCCACTACTGGGTATATATGAAAAACATATGAACATGTTTTCTCAAAGATATGCCTGCATCACCATCTCTATAGCAGCACTGTGAAAATGTGGTATATATACACAATGAAATACTATTCAACTATAAAAAAGAATAGAATTCTACCATTTGCAGCAAAATGGATGCAACTGGAGGACATCATGTTGAATGAAATAAGCTAGACACAGAAAGACAAATACTCTATGTTCTACTTTATATGTGTGAGCTAAAATTAAAATAAAAAGAAATATCTGTGTGCTGCAAATACATTTTTGTGAAACTTTCATTTTATACCTTTTTTAAGTCAGTGGTTAAGATACTTTAAAATTTACTGTGTATGGGTGAAATGGTCATTTTTCCATTTAATTATTTTCTATACCTATTATCTATACTCTCACTATACTAGGGTCTTTTTGCTTGTTAAACTTTTTATTTCATGAAGCATTAAGCCTTTTTACTATAACACTGTAATGTAAATTTAAAATGTTATCTCAAAAACAAAAAAGACAGAAAGGGAGAAGGAGGGTAGGAAGCAGAAAGACCTTGGGAGTGGGGGAGGGAGAGAAGAAGGGAATATCATTATGTTCTTAGAATTGTATCTATAAATCATGTTAAATCTGTTAAAAGTAATTAAAAATTAAAAATAAAGGGCTTAAAAAAGAAGTTTATTTGGTGCCAAAGATTGAAATCCATGCATATACGATAGGTTTTCTAAAAGTTCATGGAAATGTATTATTAAATAACTATATATGAATTTCAAGTTTTTGCACATATAAACTTTTTGGAGTACTCTAATGTACAAACATACATTTGTTTGTATGTATTTATACATTAAATTTAAGATGTTTAATCAAATCAATAGTAGGCATTATTAGTGAATATAAGTGAGAAATATATGGTATATTACTATTAGAACTCAATTACAATTAATAAATACAGTATATTTGAAATATCAGTTAATATTTTCATGTAAATAGATTAAGAACAGAATAGAATTCAAAGTCTATTTGAGAATTTAGTGTGTGCCAAGCACTACTAGATTTTTCTGTGTATGTCTCATGTAATGCTCTAAAATATCTCATAAGTTAGGTACTTCTGTTACTCTCAGTTTACAAATAAGTGAACCAGCTTAGGAGAAATTTTGATGATTTGGTCAGTTTGACATATCCTTAGAAGGGCAGATTCAAGATTCAATTTCAGATCATCCTGGTTAATACATGAGTCAATTCTAGATTGATTTTTCTGGCATCTTACTAATAGGGATGCTTCAATGCTTTGTTGAGATTAGATCAACAGAATTTAAATACTATTTATGGGGGCATGTTGGGATAAGTCAACTGTAAAATAAGCATTCTTGTGGTTTGCTTTATTATGAATTAACAATAACTTGGGATATCAACTCTGCCAAATTTTAATATACATTCGATAACTATTTTAATAACAGTTAAAGCTTTGTCTTAAAAAAATATGTGACAGGGTAATTGTTAAAAATGCTAAATACAGCTATCCAGGCTAGAAGACTCATTGCTTAAACCTTGCCTGTGAGCACATTTATTTCCTTTATAGAACACATGCTGCAAAAATAATACAGAGAGTTGCAGGTATAGTACAAGTTTATCTATTTCTACTAGTGAGGGACTTTTAACATTACCCAAGTGTAGCATCTCTATGTTTGTCTCTTTCTGTCTTTATTTGACAGTGTACCACTCCTCATTTTCAGATAGAGCCCCCTTTAAAAGAGACAACATTTTTGTGGAGAGAAACTTGATGACCAGACTCTATGCAACATGCCCTGGATTCTGGAGACCACAGCCTGAGGTCAAGAAGTTGCCCCTGAACTTGGTCCCCTCTGTGGTAAAAAATCAACCTGTCAGCTGAGCTATTTAATGAGTGCTTCAGAAACATAACTCTAATGAAGACAACCATATGTGGATGATGGCTTTTGGACAGAAATAGAGAGGCATGTTGAAAGCTTAATAGTGTTCCCAGAAACAGTTATATAATTCTTGACTAATTTTTATTACTTTGCTATCAGTCTTGTGCCAGATGCTAGTAGATTTTTTTTATTGTTTGTTTTGAACTTTATTTTTGTTCAAAGTGTTGTAAACTGATTGCAAGAGCAGCTTTCTAAGTGAAGGAGAAACTATTCATCTACCCATACCTGTCAAATATTTACATTTTATGATGTGAGGGACACATGCATTGAGAATTTAATTGGCCTTTGCAGACAGATGTTCTATTATATTATTTATATTGCTACAAACTGACTGTCACAGTGGTGTGACAATGATCTATATTTTCACATACGATGTAAAATCATAAAGAAAATTGTCTTATTTTAGTGAATCAGTGAATACTGACCCTGTAATTGACTAGGTAATATCTTTTGGAATAAATGGTAATAACACCTTTATTTTAGCTAAAAAGTAATCATTTTACTGTGAGAAAATAATCAAAGGAAACAACTGTGCAAGCAATTTATATTAATTTATATTTAATTATTTATATTAATGAACAAAGTATAAAAAGAAAAGTAAAAAAGAATGATTTTAAAAAAGATAATCATATATTAGTTAAAACTAAACTTTTACCAATTAGAAAAATCCAGCTAGTTTCTCACATCTGGATATAGTACATTCATCTCTTTCAACTTAGGCTAAAGTGTTGTAAAGTATTATTTTAACGAGGCTTTATTAAGAAGTAAAACTACTTCTATCTGAGATTACATGATTGAGAGCTGCCATAATGGCATAGCATGTTGGGCTGCCACCAGGGACACCAGTGTCCCATGTAGGTGTGGGTTCATATCCTGGTTGCTCCACTTCTGATCCAGCTCCATGCTAATGGCTTGGGAAAAGCATCAGAGGATGGCCCAGGTGCTTGGGCGCCTGTATCCATGGAGGAGACTCTGATGAGGTTCCTGGCTCCTGGCTTTGACCTGGCCCAGCCCTGACCATTGCAACCATTTGGAGACTGAGCCAGGTAATGGAGGATCAATCTCTCTCCCTTCTCTCTCTGTGACTCTGCCTTTCAAATAAATAAATAAATAAATAAATAAATAAATAAATAAGATTACATGGTTGCACATAGAGAAAATCTTAAAGAATCTACTAAAACACTTTTAAAACAAATGAACAGCTTCAGCTAGGTTGCAGCATACAAGATCAATATGTAAAAATAAATTTCTATACTCTCGCAATGAATAATCCAAAAATGAAATTGAGAAAGCAGTCTTTTTTCACAATAACATAAGAAAGAAAAAAAATGATGAGGAATAAATTTTGCAAAAGAAGTACAAACTAATTCTCTGAAAATTTAAAAATATTATTCAAAGAAAGTAAAGATATAAGTATATAGAAATATATCCTGTGTTCATAAATTGGGAGATTTAATATAGTTAAGAAGGCAGTATTCCCAAAATTAATTTATAGATTCTATGCAGTCTCTTCAGGATCCCAGCTGATTTCTTTGTGGAAACTTATCCTACAAAGCATTTGGAGATTCAAAGGACCCAGAAGTACCAAAACAGTTTTTAGAAATAAGTTGGAGAACTTGCATGTCCTAATTTCTTTTCTTTTTTTTTTTTTTGACAGGCAGAGTTAGACAGTGAGAGAGAGAGACAGAGAGAAAGGTCTTCCTTCAGTTGGTTCACCCCTCAAATGGCTACTACTGCCAGCGCGCTGCATCAATCCAAAGCCAGGAGCCAGGTGCTTCCTCTTTGTCTCCCATGGGGTGCAGGGCCCAAGCACTTGGGCCATCCTTCACTGCCTTCCTGGGCCACAGCAGAGAGCTGGACTGGAAGAAGAGCAACTGGGACAGAACCGGTGCCCCAACTGGGACTAGAACCCGGGGTGCCAGCGCTACAGGCTGAGGAGGATTAGCTAAGTGAGCCACGGCGCTGGCCCCAATTTCAAAATATACTCTATAAACAACAGTGATCAGGACAGTGTGATATTGGCATAAGGATGTGAAGGGAGAACCACAGAATAGCAATGAAAGTACAGAAATAAACCCATGTCCCTATCGCAAATTGGTTTTCGCTGAGTGCTGAGACAGTTCATTGAGGAAAGAAATCTTCCATAAATTGTACCAGAACAATTGCAAATATGAAAAAGAATCAAGTTGGAACTTTTCTCAACATTTCCTGTAGAAATTAATATAAAATGTATCAGATAATTGAAAGTAGCACACAAAACTGTAAAACTCTTAGAATAAGAAGTAGGGTACATCCTCTTGATCCTGGTTTTAGCAATGGTTTCTTAGCTACATTACCCAAAGCAAGAGCATTAAAACAAAAAAGTAAGTTGAACTTTATCAAAATTTAAAACTTTTGTACTTCAAAGGATACTATCAAAAGAGTGAAATGAGCACACTCTGTCCTTAATGTGTTGTACAATGTGAATTAATGCTATAACTAGTACTCAAATAGTACTTTAGACTTTGTGTTCCTGTGCGGGTGCAAACTGTTGAAATCTTCACTATATATATATATATATATATATATACACACTAAATTGATCTTCTCTATATAAAGAGAATTGAAAATGAATCTTGATGTGAATGGAAGGGAAGAGGGAGTGGGAGATGGGAGGGTTGCCGGTGGGAGGGAAGTTATGGGAGGGGGAAGCCACTGTAATCCAAAAGCTGGACTTTGGAAATTTATATTTATTGAATAAAAGTTAAAAAAAAAAAAAGCCAAACCAAAAAAACCCCAACATTATGCTGAGAAAAAGAATTCAGTCACAAAAAACACGTACTTTATGATTCTTATTTACATAAAATGTTCTGAATAGGCAAATAGAAAAAAAAAACAATAGATGAATGGCTGTCAAGGCTTGAGTTGTCAAGGTTTGTTAGAGGGTGATAACTAAAGAATACAGGACTTTTTGGGGGAATGATAAAATGTGCTCAGACTGATTATTTTGATTTGTTGCGCAACTCTGAATATACTATGAACCAGCTTTTTGATTATACACTCAAAATTTGTGAAGTGTAAGGCATATGATGCTATGTGAATTGTATTTTAATAAAGCTGTTACCAAAAATGTATTATTCCTGAAGTTTATACATTTTGTATGTTAAGTATTCAACCTTTTCAATATAGGCTTTCCAGTTTTACCTATATAAAATGACAGGGAATTTTAGATTGATTTTTGAAGTGAACTTTATTATCTGAATGAATCAATGTATAGTACACTTCCAAAATGCAGATTCATTTAAATTTGGCTTGCCATTTATTAGCATTGTGAAGCTAAAGGTTGAAAAGGTCAAGAGATGTGAAATAGGAGAACAAATTCTTTAGACTTTTTTCTTTCTAAAACAGGTGCACTCTATCCTGAGAAACAGTTGGTGTGACCCTATGTCCATTTTTTTGGTTGTTTATATCTCAGTAGAAAATACTATTTTCAGAAAGTATTGTCTTGCCAATGAGTTCCACATTTATAATCTATCATCCTTACCCAGCTATGAAAATAGTCTTAAGGGCATTGCACCAGAATCCTGAAGAGCTGGTGCAAGAGCCAATTCTGTTTGCCTCCTGTCTCTCTTTGGCCTGTGAGCCTCTCTACTTAATAAATCTGAAAAATGTATTAGTCACAGTGGTTTTGCATTCTGCTTTCCTAAAACTCTAAGTGAGCTGTTTTATTTCTGAACTAAAATTTCCCTGCTCTTTGCCATCTTTCAACCTCTGCTTTTCCAGACCTAAAATGTCAAAGTGTGAGGCAGATGGAATTACATTTGGAACACTGACTTGGTAGGAAACGACTCCATGCTTTTAGCAGATCTGTAGTTGTATTATTTTAAAAAACAATGGGCTGTTGATGAAAGATCCATCAAATCCAGTTCTCCTTCTCAATTTACTACTGTATTTAGATAAAGCACTTGCTACTGTAAAATACAATCAGCACAGGCCATTGGTTGAGCTGTCCAGAGTAGCCCAGATTTTTGTTTAGTAGTTTTTTAGAGGAAAGAGGTTATATGTACATTTGGATAGACTTCAATATCTTTTTTTTTCCTGTATGTGAGCTAAAGAGTCTAAAACACCTCCTCTGTTCCCATCTGGGCAGAAGGTAAGGGTGACTTCCCACTTGTCAGGGTGGTGTACTATGAAGAACCTGAAAATTATACTTTGTTGTTTCCCCTAAGGAACTGACACTGTGGTTCTCTTAGAACTGTAGAAGAACATGTTTCTGTGATTGGCAGTATATTCTTTCTGCTTTTACTTTTGTTTCCACCTCCTCCCTTCACATATTGGATCATGGAGGCATATGACTAGGTTATGTCTC
This sequence comes from Oryctolagus cuniculus, assembly GCF_964237555.1. Lineage (NCBI taxonomy): Eukaryota > Metazoa > Chordata > Mammalia > Lagomorpha > Leporidae > Oryctolagus > Oryctolagus cuniculus. The sequence goes on along the minus strand of NC_091439.1, from coordinate 85,580,698 downwards.
AAGGACGAGTACTGAAAAAGCAATTAACCAGAAATCAAAAGTCCCTGATTCTTTCATTGACTCTTTGAATCTAGCCTTGGATAATATTTCGTTCATTCAACTAATACGTTCAAGCTCATATGTATGTCCAATATCATTGGATGTCACTTTCACATCTGTAAAATAAAACTTAAGCTCTAAACATCATTATTCTGATATAATCCGGTGATCAGAGGCTATCACGCTTTACCAGTACAGTGCCTTTCTCCCAAATAAATCAGAATTTTCACTTTTATTTGCACTGTTTTATATATTTTTCTCTTTTGTAATATGTAACTTTTAATACAATCTTTATCTAGTTGCCCTCCCACTCATTTTTTAAAGTACCATTAATAAGTCTTGTAAATTCTTAAACCAAATTGAAAGTCACTTTAAGTGAAAATTGTGTGTGTGTGCATACCACAATAGCAGTCACCAGTTATGACACTGGACAACTTATAATATGTTTTCAAAAAAAAAAAAAAAACAGTTGCCACGATTTAAAATGGCTAGAAATTTCTTCTAATTTGAAGAGAGGGAAGATAAGAGAGGTGGTTTTTGTTTGTTTTTGAGATTTATTTATTTATTTTAAAGGCAGAGTTAGAGTGAGGCAGAGGCAGAGAAAGAGAGAGGTCTTCCATCTGCTGGTTCATTCCCCAAATGACTACAATGGTTGGAACTGGGCTGATCTGAAGCCAGGAGCCAGGAGCTTCCTTTGAGTCTTCCATGTGGGTGCAGGGGCCCAAGGACTTGGGCCATCTTCTACTGCTTTCCCAGGCCATAGTAGAGAGCTGGATCGGAAGTGGAGCAGCTGGGACTCGAATCGGCACCCACATGGGATGCTGGTACTGCAGGCGGCGACTTTACCCAGTATGTCACAGCACCAGCCCCAATAAATGAGTTTTGACATTTGAAAAGACTATTAGATTTGATGCTATCTACTCACCTACTCCCTCTCTACCCTCCAAGGGGGGGTGGGGGGAAGAGACTGAGTGCTCATGAGGAACAATGTGGTTTTGGCAAATGTTCTTAGTTGTAGAAGCAGACATTACCATGGGGCACGAACCGTCTTGCAAACTTGTCTTTTGCACTGAGTGGGGATGCTTCAGCCCTACTCAGAGTCAGCACATTTGCTCCCAGCAGGAGATGGAGAGGACAAAGAGCTCTTCTGCTGCTGCTGCTTGGTCTCTCCCGATTTGAACTGCGTGTGGCCAAAAGGACATGTCCACTCCGACCTGGATCCTTCTTGAGTAGGCTTTGGGTACCCAAGATCCCAGGATTTCCTATCAACAGGGCCTCCACAGGATTTGTCCCTATTGAAAGTATTTGAAAGTGGTCAGGTTCTGGTTGGACTCAGATTAACCCTGGGGCTAGTGTGTCCACATGTATGTATACCATGGATTAGAAGAAAAGGGAGAGTGGATTCCAGGCATGTCCATATTAGAGCTGACCTGGGAGCAGATATTAAGTATTCATTATAAAGTTATCCAGGCTATGTATTAGGGCTGGCATGGGAGGAGATATTAGTTATTCATTATAAAATCCTTCTATCATGTACATTTCTATGATTGCTAACTTTATTTTGCCAGAAGCAAGAACACATATTTTCAGCTATTTAACTGTAAGTTAAAAAGTTGGTTCAGATCACCCTTTGGTCTCATCTGCCCATCCCTTATTGTTTATTTATTTTCATTTTATTTGAAAGGGAAAGAGACAGAAAGAGTCAAAGACAGATTTTCCATCTACCATTTCACTCTCCAAATGCCCACAAGAGCCAACGCTGGGCCAGTGCTGAGACCAGGTGCCTGAAACTCCATCACATCTCCAGCCTGGGTGGCAGAGACCTCAGTACTGACTCCTCACCTGCTGCCTTCCAGAGTGTACATTGTCAGGAAACTGGAATCTTAGCACCAGGGTCTAGCCAGGATTCTGATGCGGGATGTGGTGCCTTAACAGCTTCTAGAAATGTCTATCTTTGCTTGTCTTTTATGCATCCCTTGAGCTTGCTGGAGTGGTCTTCCTAACAAGCCCCACCCCAAAATCATACCATAGTGCCATGTCTATCCCTGGTTCCTCTTAATCCCCAGCTACAACAGGTTACTCAGCTCAACCAGGTTCTCCATTTTTATTCTTATCTCTCCCTACCCCAAATCAACATAGATTCTATTTATTCCTAGAAGTGCTGTACTCAATTACATTAAGCAAGTGTATCTCTGATGATCCATTTACAAATTCATGTGTTCTTTCCTCCAGGCAACAAAAGCCTTAATCTTATTAAGATCCACCCTTGTGGGAATTTAGCCTACTGGTTAAAACGCTGGCATCCTGTATCAGAATACTTGTGTTCAACACTGGGCTCCAGCCCCTGACTCCAGCATTCCTGATAATGCAGCCCTTGGCAGGCAGTGGTGATCACTCAAGTACTTGGGTTACTGCCACCAATGTGGAGACCTGGACTGAGTTCCTGGTTCTTGGTTTCATGTGGACATTTGGAAAGTGAACCAGTGGATGGGAGTGTGCATTTTCTCTCTCTCTCTCACAACAGAACTCTGAAATCCCCTCTTACTCAGAAGAGATGTACAAGGAAAACAACCTCCACAGTGAATGAAAAACTCAGAATGGTCTAGGCTTTAGGGAGCAGAATAATCTGATGAGGCTGTCTTGATACTGCCCCATATGCCTGCTTAGATTTTTTTTTTGTTACAGTTGCCATTGCATCTCTTATCAATAACTGTTTGTGTACAATCTTTGCCCTTAGTGAAGAGGTCAACTTTTAATTTTCGAAAATACTTTTATTCTTTTTAAATACAAAAATAAGTTTTTAAAAAGATTTTATTTTATTTTATTTGAAAGAGTTACAGAGAGAGGTCGAGACAGAGAGAGAGATCTTCCATCACTGGTTCATTTCCCAGATGGCCACAACGGCCAGAGCTGTGCTGATCCAAAGCCAGGAGCTTCTTCTGGATCTCCCATGCAGGTGCAGGAGCCCAAGGACTTGAGCCACCTTCTACTCCTTTCCTAGGCCATAGAAGAGAGCTGAATCGGAAGAGGAGCAGCTGGGACTAGAACTGGCGCCCATACGGGATGCTGGCGCTTCAGTCCACGGCTTTAACCCTCTGTGCCACAGTGCTGGCCCCCAAATTAAGTTTAAAAGGACATAATCAAGTTACAAGAAATGCAAAAATGTTGCTTACAAAGCACTATCTGTTGTGCTATCACACATCGTTGAAATCTTAAACTGGGTTCTGGGTAATCATGTAAAAAAACCCAATTATTTCTATAGGAAAAGGTAGGAGTGAGGGCCAGAATGATTCAGATTCAAAATAACAAAGTTATTTTAAGGAGCAACACTAATGATCCTTGGCTGGAATTTCAGGTAGGTTGCCAGGGGAGTTTTTGGCTGGCAGGGCTGTTGGCCTTCAAACCGCACACCTGTGAGCACAGCTGATCCTTCCCGGCACCATTGGCGGGGAGATGCAGTGACTGGCTCTTGCTTTTAGATTTGGGGAGGCTCAGGTAGGAGCGCCACCCATAGGAGGTAAAGCTAAATGCACTACTCAGAGAAAGGCTAAGCAACCTAAGAGGAACAAACACACGTCCCAAGGGGAGAAGCAACAGCCAGGGTTAACACTGGACTGCAAACGGGAGAATGACAGACTTCACTAGTAACAGAAAGGTTAGACACCAGTTGGAATGCAGTGTGTCTAACACCAGTTAGACACCAGTTAGACACAGTGTGATTGGAAGCTGGCTGTCATCTGATGTATTGGGTACAGACTTCATGGATTAAAGAGTTACACAATTTAACAGCAAAAGCAGAAAATGTGGTCTCTGTTTAATGTAGCTCATTTTTCTCAATTACCTTCATTGTTTTAGTATGATTTGAAGGTCAGTACAATATAGAAAGTACAGTACAAAGCGTTTATAGGATTTGACTATGGTTTCCAAGTAAATAAATGGAAGAACTACAATTGAACTATGATTTTCTAAAACCAAAGTCAGTACTGCATATTTAGTAAATGAGGGTTTCTTGAGAAAATTGGCTTAGTTTATTAACCTAATCCAAATTTACTTTTTTTTTTAAAAGAAGATGCTCTTTAGTTTTTTTTTTTTTTAAGATTTATTTATTTATTTATTTATTTGGCATAGTTACAAAGCCAGAGAGAGATAGAGAGAGAGAGAGAGAGAGAGAGAGAGAGGTCTTCCATCCGCTGGTTCACTCCTCAAATGGTTTTTATGGCCAGAGCTGGGCCGGTCTGAATCTAGGAGCCTGGATCCTCTTCTAGGTCTCCCACACCGGTACAGGGGCTCAAGGATTTGGGCCATCCTCTGCTGCTTTCCCAGGCCATAGCAGAGAGTTGGACTGGAAGTGGAACAGTGGGAACTTGAACCAGTGCCATATGAGATGCTGGAGCCGCAGGCAGCAGCTTTACTCTCTATGCCACAGCACCGGTCCCTCAATTACTTTTTATTTCTCTTAGTATCTAATGCCAATATAGAAATTTCATAGTCTAAAAAGCCATTAATTAAAGTTGATTAACATGTGGAGGAACAAATTAGTTATGTAATCATGAATATTATAATGGTCAATAAATTATATAAGCCTTTAATAGAAAACATGAAAATATTTCATAAAGATAATATAATTCTTCACTCTTGAATAAGTATGCAGGCCAGACTTCTTGAAATCAGTTTTAATTTTAGTTTTTAATTGCTTATCATATTTTTATTCTGTTTTAAATTAGCAATTAGATTTCTCCATGTGTATCGATAATTATTTGGAAACTTAAGCAACTGACTTTAATTAGAATTATTGCCAATAACCACATTGTTCTTGATAGCTTCCATTGAAATAGTGATTTGAGACAATTACTCTATCTTTAGTGGAGGTAAGGGACAGTATTCTTAAACTCCATTAAAAAAATTCAGGAATTGAATCTATAATATAAGTATACTCTTTCTGGAATGCATAATCTACTGGGGAACATAATGAAAGAATGCAGGGTAAAGAACTGTTTTGCTCTCTAGAGTGGTTATCATGAGAGATTCTCAAAGTAGCCTGCTATCAATTTTTATTATCTGCCCTGTATAAAAACTCTCAAAGTCCAATAATTGACTCATACAACTAAATCGTAAAAGTAAAGGGGGAAACTATTATATGTAATATCATAAATAGAGGCCTAATTTATCATTATTAATGCATTGCATTATTGGTAAGCGTGTATATAAAGTCACATGTTAGAGCCACGTTCTTCATTTCGTCACAGACTTACAACCATTTCAGTTGTGTTGCTCCCATTATATCCTTCTGTCTTAGGATTCTCTCATGGGAATCAGTGACACTCACACTGATGTGCCCTAGGAGAAAGCTATTTTCAAAGAAATTTGAAGTTCTGAGAAATGCAATAATTTTTTTGAAAAAGATATGAGCTACTGATTATGTATGATCATATTCATATGATAGTAGATATTCTGAATGGACATTTAAAAGGATAAATTTTAGGATAAAGGTAAAAAATTGGAAAAAATAGAAATGTTTAATGAAAGCTTAGTAGAAAAGGTAACAACTGGGCTTTGTTAACATGTTCACAAAAATATGTATTAGTGTTATGTCCATTAAAGTAAGTTTGTATTTACACTATTTACTGTTGAAAAATGGCATCCAAAAATGTCCACACTTGGTTATTGAAATCAATTTTGTGCGTGTTCATTTGACTAATGTTAACCTCACCATTTTGGCAAATGGTAATAGTATCTTTATTAAAACTATTTATTTATTTAATTTGAAAGGCAGTGGGGTGAGGGAGAAAGAGAAAGAGAGATCTCCTGTTTACTGGTTTGCTCCCCAAATGCCTATAATTGCCAAGTCTGAGCCAGGCCAAAGCCAGGAGCCAGGAACTCAACCAGGCATCCAACATGGGTGGTAGGGACCCAAGTATTTGGGCCATCAGCTGCTGTCTTTCAGGGTGCACAGTAGCTGGAAGTGGGAGTTGAGAGTGGAGCTGTAACATAAATCCAAGAACTATGACATAGGATGCAGGTCTCCCAAATGGTGTCTTAATAAATACCCCCATCTGCTTTTGACTTTTAAAATTGATATTATATTCTAAGATAGCTGTATGTTTGATGTTCAGATTATTTGGTTAGTGTTAACTTTAGTCATGTCAGCCTTATCTGTTTTTGCATTTGAAACTTAAACTAATGATAAATAATTTTCCCTACAATGTCTACATTTATAAGTTAATATTTAAAGAATCTTCTCTGTCTTTGAAATATAACATCTTTGTTCCCAATATCTATTTCAATTCCACTACTATACTATTTCTTAGAAATAATGCCATATTTCTGGAAAATTTAATGCTATTTATTGTGAGACTGACTGGCCATCAGGGCATATGCTTTGGAGGAATACCGTAATAAATCCATCCCTGATATCTGGAGTGCTGAAAGTAGTACTAATTTCTAGGTCTATATAGATTAACAGTATGTTCTTGCACTGTCTTCTAGGGCCCTCCACCTGCAACTGAGACTTCATGAGAAGGAAAAGAAATCCAGCAGCGGTTTCCTAGCCACAGTGAGTACAGCTAAAGATTGGTGAAGTAACTGTCCAGGAGCACCTACCACAAGGTAAACTCCATTCAAGCAATTTTAGAGTAGTCTGATTCCAAAAGGGTTTTCCTAATTGTTGCTAGTTTTCTGTTTCCTGTTTATTCCAGTTGATGGCATGTAAGTGAGTCCTTGACTGAAACTGTCAATGTTAGGTCTTAAGAGGTAATTTAATCTTCTATCTAGTCACCCATATCTTGTTTCAAGGTGCTGTGTGCTTGTATGTCTGAATGATGGCCCTTAAACTGCATCTCTGCACTTTTGTGTCTGTATAGTAATGTGGTAAGAGCAAGTTTGTGTGTGTGTGTGTGGGGGGGTATCTGTTTTATGATATATCAACCTATGGTCTATTCAAGTCAAGTCCTTGAGAAGTTTGGAGAAATGGGGAAGTGAAGAAGCAGATGAAAAAAAAAAAGTAATAAGAAAGAAGTAGGAAGTTAAATTTCAACTATGGTTTCACAGATGAGATGAGACTTTATATTTATTATGCTAATGTGCTGTATTCTGATGAGATAGGGCACAGCCCCTACAGGGGTATGATGTTTGGAGAGTGCTTGGGAGCAGAAGTGAGGATAACAAGTCATTCACTCAAGATTTTTATATCAGGGGCGGTGCTGTGGTATAGTGGGCTAAGCCTCTGCCTGTGGCACCGGCATCTCATATGGGCTCTGGGTCTAGTCCCAGTTGCTCCTCTTCCAGTGTAGCTCTGCTATGGCCTAGGAAAGCAATAGAAGACAGCCTAAGTGCTTGGGCCCAGTATGGGAGACCTGGAGGAAGCTCCTGGCTCCTGGCTTTGAATCGGCTCAGCTCTGGCCGCTGTGGCCATTTGAGGTGAACCAGTGGATGGAAGACCTTTCTCTCTGTCTCTCCTGCTCTCTGTCTGTAACTTTTCCTCTCAAATAAATAAATAAATAAATAAAATCTTTAAAAAACTTTTAAAAAGATTTTTATATCAACATGACCAGTTACAATAGAAAGCACTTTCAGAACATAGCTAGCCTGTGTCCCTTTCTTACTACTTTGTACAGTTTTCTTGTGGTAATAAGTGATTTATTATGGGTTTCTGTGGATTCAATGAAGCCTGTTAGGAATGAATGTGTATATGGTTAGCTTTTGATTTCAATCACCTTCACTTTGATTTTAGATTCCTTAGTGTAGCCTTTTAAAAAATATCAAATGATTAAAAAGATTGATTTTATTTCTTTGACAGACAGAGTAACAGAGAGAGTGAACAAAATAGAGAGAGAGAGAGAGAGAGAGAGAGTGAGAGAGCTCTTCCAAATGGCTGCAGTGGCCAGTGCTGTTCCAGGCCAAAGCCAGATGTCTGAAACTCCATCTGGGTCTCCCACGTGGGTAGTGGGGACAAGCACATGGGCCGTCCTCCATTGCTCTCCCAGGCACAATAGCAGGAAGCTGGATCATAAGCAGAGCATCTGGGACTCAAACCAGCACTGAGATATGGGATGCCAGTGTCACAAGCAGTGGATTAATCTGCTGTGCCACAATGCTGTCTGCTTAAATGATTAAATTTTAAAAAATTACTTGTGCCTATAACTTTACATGTGCTTTTAAAAAAGATTTATTTATTTGAAAGGTTACAATCAGGAAAGAGTTACAATCAGGAAGAGAGAGAGGGAGAGAGAGGAGGATGAAGAGAGAGAGAGAGGGAGAAAATCCTCCATCCATTGGTTCACTCCCTAAATGGCCATAACAACCAGGCCAAAACCAGGAGCTAGAAATCAGGAGTTAGGAGCTTCTTCCAGGTCTCCTATGTGGTGCAAGTGCCTAAGGACCTGGGCCATCCTCCACTGCTTTCCCAGGCACATTAGCAGGGAGCTGGATTGGAAGCAGAGCAGCCATGACTGGAACGGGTGCCCATATGGGATGCTGGCATCACAGGTGGCAGCTTTACTGGTTACACCACAACACTGGCCCCACATGTGCTTTTACAATTATACCTATATATATATATATATAATTATAAAAACTGATAAATTTTATAAAATTTGCATTCTTTTCATCATTTAATCCTGAATACCTACTAGGCCCCAAGTATCGTTATTGATGCCAAAAATATAATAATGAGGACTGAGCAGAAAATATCTTTTCTACATTGAATTTAAATTCTAATACATAAATATAAAATATGGTTTTGATTAGTACTCCCCAGAGAATCATGTAATTAGGTAGGGTGGTGAGTGACTTAGTTGCTTTGTACTGGGAGTTTAGTGTGTATGCTCTAATGTGTACAGGTTTTTGACAATCTGAGGTCAGAATGACAAAAATAGGCATCTGTGCAAAGACTGGGGAAAGGAGGGAAGGCTGGCATTCTGAACCAAGGAAACATAATTTAAAAAGTGGTTTCTGAGAACACAAAGAAAACCAGTATAGCCGTTGGGCAGTGTGGGGTTGAGGTAGAGTAAATGTATTAGTCCATCTTTCATTGCTGTAACAACATTCCTGAGGTTGGGTAATGTGCAAAGGAAAGAGGTTTATTTAGCTCATGATTGTGAAAGCTGAAAGTCCAAGACCGAATGGCCCCATTTGGTTCAACGTCTGGGAAGGCCCTCACGGCAAATGGCATCATGGTGGGAATGTATTCAAGAAGAGAGATCACGTGGTCAGACAGGGAGCCAGAGAGCAGTGAGAGGTCATTCTTACCCTCTGATAACAACTTGTTCTCATGGGAACTCATTCATTCTGTGAGCCCAGTATCAATCCCTTTCAACAGTGATGCACCTTGTACTAGGTTCTACTTCTTAACGGTTCCACCATCTCCAAACATTGCCCCACTGAGGATAAAGCTTCTAACACACGATCCCTTGGGGTACATACTCAAATCATTTCCAAACCATAGCAGTGAAATAAATGACAAAACCAGAAGCAGGTGAGATGCAGGGCTTCATAAACCACAGGAAGGATTAGGAATTTTTTTCTATGTGCAATGAAAGTCATGGAGTATTTTAAGCAAGGGAGTGATGGGATTAATATGCATTTTTTGCTGTCCAAAGAAAAATGTTTTAAAAACACTTCAGGTGTTGATATTGTCCAGAAAAATGTTTAATTTTTATAAAAGATGAACTCTTGAAATTCGTCCACTGAAACATTTTGAATTGCATTAATGCTTTATGACCCTGTGTTTACATAAAAAATTCACACACAAGTGAAAATTAAGCTGCCATCACATGATTTTTGGCCTTTATTTTTCCACTCAAAATAATATATTTACATACCTTTTGGTCCCATGGTGAGGAATACCCAACTTTTAGAACCTCCAATAATAGGAAGAAGAGAAACAAAGTTTTTTTTGAAAATGAAATGTGGCCGGTGCCACGGCTCACTAGGCTAATCCTCTGCCTGTGGCGCCGGCACCCCGGGTTCTAGTCCCGGTTGGGGCGCCTGATTCTGTCCTGGTTGCTCCTCTTCCGGTCCAGCTCTCTGCTGTGGCCTGGGAGTGCAGTGGAAGATGGCCCAAGTACTTGGGCCCTGCACCCGCATGGGAGACCAGGAGGAGGCACTTGGCTCCTGGCTTCGGATCAGCTTGGCGCGCCGGCTGTAGCGAGCTGGCATTAGCGGCCATTTGAGGGGTAAACCAACGGAAGGAAGATCTATGTCTCTCTCTCTCTCACTGTCTAACTCTGCCTGTCAAAAAAAAAAAAAAAAAAAAAAAGGAAAATGAAATGTTTCCCATCATAGTGTATTCTTAAGCACTTTCTCCACATGTGTAGTTTGCTCACTGAATGTCTTGAAATAAGTGTTCTATGTTTGGCATGGCAGGCACACAGGTCGGGATCTTCAGAAATGTCAACCTGCTAGGCCTCACCTGCCTCCTGCAAAGTGCCAGTGGTGGTGTTCTGGAGGTGCAGATCCGTTTTGAAGTCTTGAGCAATTTTTCATACAAGAGGTTGAAAGGGGAGTTTGTCAATTAGAAGTTCAGTGGATTTCTAATGGTGTCTAATTCCTCAGGGTATTCAAGTACCTGGCTTGTAATGAAATGATTTCTTTACCCCTCTGGTAGGAGGAGCACTCTTGTGAGTGGGTTTTGTAGCCAGTTGCCTCTTGAGTGAGTTCCCAATGCTGAATTTGTGGGCAGTCTGTTGCAGGAGTCTTGAGATAAAAACCTCCTAATCCCTTCTCCTTGGGATGCAGCTCAGCTAGCAAGAGGCAGCACTGGCTGAATGGCAGTGCTATGAACACAATTATTGTATGTATTTTCTTTTCTTTTTTAAAAAGGTTTATTTTATTTTACTTGAAAGACAGAGTTACAGAGAGAGAGGTCTTCCAACTGCTGGTTCACTCTCCAATTGGCCGCAACGGCTGGAGCTGTGCCAATCAGAAGCCAGGAGCCAGGAGCTTCTTCAGGGTCTCCCACATGGGGGCAGGGGCTATCTTGGGCCCTCTTGGACTTGGGCCATCTTCTACTGCTTTCCCAGGCCATAGCAGAGAGCTGGATCGGAAGAGGAGCAGCCGGAACTAGAACCGGCGCCCATATGGGATGCCGGCACTTCATGCCAGGGCTTTAACCCTCTGCACCACAGTGCTGGCCCCATATGCATTTTCAAATGCAATATTCCAGTTATTGTGTGGAGTCTGGATTAAGAGGGGGAAAAAAAGCATAAGCAAAGTGAAGAGACCATTTAGGAGACTATTGTAGCTATCCAGGTCAAAAACAAAAATTGATGCTGACTTTTATTGAGATGAAAGTAGCTGAGATAAAAAAAATGCATGGTTTAGAAATTATTTTTTTGGACAAAGTTAAGACTTTAACTTTAAAGAAAACTTGCTGATGGATTGAATTGGAGTGTGAAGCAAGTGCAGACTCAAGTTAACTCCTAGATTCTTGCATTGAGCAACAGAGTGGATATTACAGAATCAGTATGTTTGGTCATATTAACTCTGAGATACCTAATAGATGTGTAAGTTGAAATTTCAAGCAAGCATTTAGATATATGAATTGGAGTTTTGATAAGACAAGACTAGAAACAATACACTTGAGACTATAATATAGAAAGATTATTTTAAACCATGGGATTGGATGAGATAATCTAGGAAGAACATATAAATTTGAAGAGATAGGGGCCCAGGATTAAGCTCTGTAAAATTCAAACATGTAGAGGTTTAACCAAGTTAAACTGTACAATTAACAAAGTAAACCATGAAGGAATGGACAGTATGTTATGAGTGTGGTATTATGAAAGCTAAGAAAAGAAAGTATTTCACGAATGACATACCAGTCAGCTGTGTTTAATGCCACTAAAAGGTCGAGTATATTAAAGGCAGAGACACATCCCTTAGATTTGAAAGCAAGGAAGTAATTGGTGACCTTGAAATGAGAAGTCTTAGTTGAATGGTGGAAAGGATTTAACTGGATAAAGTTTAGGATAGCACAGGGAGGTGAGGAAGTGGTGATGGCAAGTATAGACTACTCTCTCAAGAAATATTTTGTCATTGCTTTTTTTTTCTTAAGGTAAAAAGAGAAGTGACAGTAATTGAAAACAATGTAGGGTCAGAGGAGTTCGTGTCTTTTAGAGATGAGATCCTGAATGTGTATGCTGTTGGGGATGATCTCTACAGTAGAAGAAATGGATGAGGCCAAGTATAAAGTGACTGACTAGTTATAGGATGAGTTCCTTTTCATCTGCTTCCAATATGATTTTATTATATTTTTAAAATTTTTATTTTTTAAAATTTTTAATTAGTTTTCAACAGATTCAATATAGTTCATAGATACAATTCTGAGAATATAATGATATTCCTTTCCTCTGATTCTCTTTCTTTTTGTAGTTTTTGAAATAACACATTTTAAATTTACACTACAGTAAAAAGGCTTAATACTTTACTGAATAAGAAGTTTAACAAGTAAAAAGCAAATGATCCTAATTTAGTGGAAAATTGACAAATAGAAAAATGAACATATGACCCATATTGGCAAATTTTAAAATAATCACAGATCATTAAAACTATAGTAGTATGTTTTAAGCCATTGGCTTGACAAAGATGTAAAACAAAGTTTTACAAAGCTATATTTGCAGCAACACTGATACACACAGGCATTTCTTTTTCTTTTAAAAAAAAATTTAGCCCCCATATACAAGGGAGAACATGCAGTGTTTGTCTTTCTGTGTCTGGCTTATTTCACTAATAAGATGGCCTCCAATTGCTTCCAACCTAATGCAAATGATAGAATTATATTCTTTTTTATAGATGAATAATATTCCAGTGTATATATATATATACCCACATTTTCTTTATCCATTCATTTGATGATGGAAACCTTTATTGATTCCAAATTTTGCCTATTGTGAACAGTGTTGCTATGAATATGATGGTGCAGGTATCTCTTTGATACATGTGTTCATGTCTTTTGGGTATTTACCCTGTAGTGGGATTGATGGATCACATGGCAAATCTATTTCTAGTTTTTAAAGAAATTTCCACATAGTTTTTACACAATGGCTGCGCTAATTTACATTCCCACCAACAGTGTATAAGTGTTCTCCTTTGTTCACAACCTTGTCAGCATTTGTCATTCTGTTTTTTTGGATTTTAGCCATTCTAACAGAAGTGAGGTGATATCTCACTATGGTTTTATTTTGTACTTCCCTGATGGCTAGTGATGTTGAATATTTTTTCATATATTTGTTGACCTTTGTATTTCTTCTTTTGAGAACTATCTATTGAAGTCCTTTGCTATTTTCTTAACTGGATTGGTTGCTTTTTTGTTGTTGAGGATTTTTAAAGAAAGATTTATTTTATTCATTTGTAAGACAGAGTTACAGAGAGAGAGAGGAAGAAACAGAGGTGTTCCATCCACTGGTTCACTCTCTAAATGGCACAGTGGGCAGGGCTGGGCCAGACCAAAGCTAGGAGCCAAGAGCTTCTTTAAGGTCTCCCATGTGGTTGCAGGGGCCCAAGCACTTGGGCCATCTTCTGCTGCTTTCCTAGGTGCATTACCAAGGAGCTGGATTGGAATTGGAACAGCTGGGACTCAAACGGGCACCCATTTGGGATGCTGCCTTCACAGGTGATGGCTTTACATGCTATTCACAACCCTGGCTCCTGTTGTTGAATTTTCTAAGTTGCTGATACATCTGGATATCAACTTTTTGTTGGATAAGTAGCTTGCAGATATATTTTTCCATTCTGTTGGATGTCTCTTCTCTTTATTGATTGTTATCATTTCTGTACAGAAGCTTCTGAATTTGGTATAGTCCCATTTGCTTAGTTTTGATTCTGTTGCCTGTGCTTTGGGGGTCTTGTCCAAGAAATTGCCCCTACAGCAATGTCTTGGAGTGTTTTCCCTAAATTTTCTTCTCGAACTTTAGTTTCAGGTCTTAAATTTAGGTCTTTGACCCATCTTAAGTTGATTTTTGTGTATGGTGAGAAGTATGAATCTAATTTAATTCTCCTACATATAAACATCCAGTTGTAGCAGCACTGTTTGGTGAAGAGATTATCCTTCCTCCACTGTATGGTCTGAGCACTTTTGTCAAAAATCAGTTGGTTGTATGTACATTGATTAATTTCTGGGCTCTCTTTTCTGTTTTATGCCAATACTATGCTGGTTTTTTTTTTTTTTTTGACAGGCAGAGTGGATAGTGAGAGAGACAGAGAGAAAGGTCTTCCTTTTGCCATTGGTTCACCCTCCAATGGCCGCCACGGCTGGCATGCTGCGGCCGGCGCACCGCGCTGATCCGAAGGCAGGAGCCAGGTGCTTCTCCTGGTCTCCCATGGGGTGCAGGGCTCAAGCACTTGGGCCATCCTCCACTGCCTTCTTGGGCCACAGCAGAGAGCTGGCCTGGAAGAGGGGCAACTGGGAAAGAATCCGGTGCCCCAACCAGGACTAGAACCCGGTGTGCTGGCGCCGCTAGGTAGAGGATTAGCCTATTGAGCCACGGCGCCAGCCACTATGCTGTTTTAATTATGACAGTTTTATAGTATGCTTTGACATCTGGTATTTTGATTCATGCAGTTCAGTTTTTCTTATTCAGGGTTGCCTTGGCTATTCTGGGTCTTTTGTGATATCATATGAATTTTAGGATTTTTTTTCTAATTTTGTAAAGAATGTCATTGCTATTTTGATAGGGATTACATTGATTTTTCCAATCAATGAGCAAGGACTATCTTTCCAATTTTTTTCTGTCCTTGATGATTTCCTTCATCAGTGTTTGATAATTTTTATTGTAGAGTCTTTCATTAAATTTATTCCTAAATATTTCATTTTTTGTTACCATTGTGAATGGCATTTTTTCTTGATTTCTCTTTCAGTGAGATAATCATTAGTGTATGAAAAAAAGCAACTTTTTTTGTATACTTATTTTGTAAACTGCAACTTCACTGAATTGGTTTATCAATTCTAACAGTTTTTTAGTGGAATATTTAGGTCTTTCCAAGTACAATATCACGCCAACTTCAAACATCGATAATTTGACTTCCTCTTTTCCAATTTTTATGCCCTTTATTACTTTTGGCTCCCTGATTGCTCTTGCTAAAACTTCTAGGACTATATTGAATAAGAGTGGAGAAAGCGGACATCCTTTTCTTGTTCCAGATCTGAGGGGAAATGCTTTAAGCTTTTTCTCATTTGGTATGATATTGGCTGTTGATTTGTCACACATAGTTTTATAATTATAAGGAATATTCCTTCTATACCTAATTTGTGGAGGATTTTTATCATGAAGGAATATTGAATCTTATCAAATGCATTCTCCACATCTATTGAGATGACCATATGGTTTCTGTTCTTCATTCTATTGATGTGATTTATGACATTTATTTATTTGTGAATGCTGACTCATCCTTGCATTTCTGGAATAAATCTCACTTGGCTGTGATGTATGATTGATGTGGTGCTGGATTTGGTTTGCTAGTATTTGGTTGAGAATTTTTATGACTGTGCTCATCAAGGCTATAGGTATGTAGTTTTCTTCTGGTATGGTGCCTCTGGTTTTGGTATCAAAGTAATGCTGGCTTCATAAAAAGTTTGGCAAAGTTCCATCCTGTTCACTATTTTGGAATAGTTTGAAAAGTATCAAAGTTACTTCCTCTTTGAATGTTATGTAGAATTCAGTAGTAAAGCCATCAGGTCCTAGATTCTCCTTGATGGAAGAATTTTAATCACTGCTTCAATCTCATTGCTCATTATATGTTTGCTTAGGTTGTCTATATCTTCTTGAGTTATTCTTGGTAGATTATATGAATCCAGGAATTTATCCATTTGTTTGAGGCTTTACAGTTTATTAGCTTATAGTTTTTCATGGTAGTTTCTTTGGATTCTTTGTATTTCAGTGATGTCAGTTGTAATATCTTTTTTTTTTTATTTGTTCTCCTCCCTCACCTTTTTTTGCTTTGTTTGTTAGAAGGTTATCTAGGCCGGTGCCACGGCTCAATAGGCTAATCCTCCGCCTTGCAGCGCCGGCACACCGGGTTCTAGTCCCAGTCGGGGCGCTGGATTCTGTCCCGGTTGCCCCTCTTCCAGGCCAGCTCTCTGCTGTGGCCAGGGAGTGCAGTGGAGGATGGCCCAAGTGCTTGGGCCCTGCATCCCATGGGAGACCAGGAGAAGCACCTGGCTCCTGCTTTCAGATCAGCGTGGTACGCCGGCAGCAGTGCGGTGGCTGCGGCAGCCATTGGAGGGTGAACCAATGGCAAAAGGAAGACCTTTCTCTCTGTCTCTCTCTCTCTCACTGTCCACTCTGCCTGTCCCCCCCCCCAAAAAAAAGAAGGTTATCTATTTTTTTACTCTCTCAAAAAATGACTTTTTGCTTGGTTTATTTTTTGTATTGTTTTTAGTTTAAATTTCACCTATTTCTGCTTTAGTTTTATTATTTCTCACCTCCTGCTGATTTGGGGTTTGGTTTTTTATTGTTTTTCTAAGTCTTTGAGATGCATCATTAGATCTTTAATTTGAGAGATTTATCTTTTTTTTTTTTAAATGTAAACAATTAGTGCTATATATTTCCTTCTTAATACTGCTTGCCATGTCCACAGGTTTTGCTATCTTGTGTTTTATTTTCATTTATTTCAAGAATGTTTTTGGTCTTTTTAAAAATTTCTTCAATGACCTTTGATCATTCAGTAGCATGTTGTTTGAGTTCCAAGCATTTATGAGTGTTCTATTGTTCTTGTTACTGATTTCTAGTTTTATTCCTTTATGATATGAGAAGATAAATGGTATAATTTCAATCTTTTTAAATTTAGGGAGACTTGATTATGTGATCTATTGAAGAAAACATTCTACATGCTGATGAGAAGAATGTGTATTCTGTTGTCGTTGGGTGGAATGTCCTATAAATGTCTGTTAGGTTCATTTTCTCAATAGTATGTTTCAACTCTGATGTATCTTTATTGACTTTCTGTCTGGATGACCTGTCCATTGATGTGAATGGGGTGTTAATGTCACTCACTGTTGTACTGGAGTCTGTCTCTCCCTATAGGTTCAACAGTATTTGCTGTATATAACTGGATGGTCTTGTATTGAGTGTATGTGTACTTATGATTGTTATGTCTTCTTGCTGAATTGAACCTTTTATCAAAATATGATGTCTTTCTTTATCTCTTTGTACAGTTTTTGATTTAATGTCTGTTTTATGTGACATCAGGATAGGCACTCCTTCTTGTTTTCAGTTTCATTTGCCTGGTATGTCATTTTCTGGCCTTTCACTTTCATTCTGTGTGTATCCTTATTTGTGAAGTGAGTTTCTTGTAGGCAGCATATATTGGGGTCTTGGTTTTTATTTTTTATTCATTCAGCCAACCTAAGTCTTTTGGCTGGGAATTGAATCCATTTACATTCGAGGTTAATATTAATAGATAAGAACGAAGACCTGGCATCTTGTTGATTGGATACTTATTTCACCTGCTCTATTAATGACTTTGTGGGTGTTATGTGTTTTCATGGTGTTTACTTCTAATGCAGGATCCCTTTCAGGAACTCTTGGAAGACTCGTCTGGTGGTGGTGAATTCTCTCAGATTTTGCTTATTTATAACACAACTTATTTCTCCATCATTTTTAAATGATGGCTTCACTGGATACAATATTCTTGGTTGGAAGTTTTTTCTTTTAAGACCAGAAATATATCATCCTACTGTCTTCTGACCTGTAGGGTTTCTGCTGAGAAATCAGATGCTAATCCAATTGGTTTTGCTTTATGTGTAACCTGACATGTCCTTAACTTTTGACAATTTGACTACAATATGCCTCAGAGAAGTTCTTTGTGGTTAAATATGCTTGGGGTTCTTTGAGCTTCTGGTATCTACATGTGCATGTGTCTTTCAAGAGCTAGGAAATTTTCAAATATTATTTCATTTAGCAGGTTCTCAATGCCTTTTTTTTTTTTTTAAAAAAAGGCTTATTTATTTATTTGAAAGGCAGAGTTATAGAGAGGCAAAGGCAGAGAGAGAGAGAGAGAGGGAGGGAGAGGGAGAGAGGGAGTAATGGAGGGGGGAGAGAGAGAGAGAGAAGGAGAGAGAGGGAGGAAGGGAGGGAGAGAGAGAGAGAGAGAGAGAGAAAGAGAGAGAGAGAGGTCTTCCATCCACTGGTTCACTCCCCAAAGGGCCATAGTGGCTGCAACTGGGCCAATCCAAAGCCAGGAGCCAGGAGCTTCTTCACAGTTTCTCATCGGGGTGTAGGGACCCAGGCATTTGGGCCATCTTCTACTGCTTTTCCAGGCCATAGCAGAGAGCTGGATCAGAACTGGAGCAGCTGAGTCTTGAACCAGTGCCCATATGGGATGTTGGCAGTGAAGGCTGTGGCTTTTACCTACTATGCTACAGTGCCAGCCCCCATGTTCTCAATGCCTTTTTCCATTTCTTCTCCTTGAGGAATATATAAATATTTGGTCATTTAAATGTATCCCTATTTCATGTAGACTTTCTTCTTTTTCATTATTTGCTCATTATTTTTGTCTGATTGGGTTATTTTAAAAGTCTTGTTCTCACGGTCAGAAATTCTTACTTCCACTTCATCTATTCTGCTGCTGAATCTCTCAAATTGTGTTTTTTTTTATTTTACATATTGAAGGTTTCACCTCCAAAATTTGTATTTCGTTATTCTTAATAATTTGTTTCTTTAGTGATATTTTCATTCATTTCACTTATTGATTTCTTCTTTTCTTTAATCTGTGTATCTGTATTCCTTTCATATCATTAAGTGTTCTCACAATCATTATTTTGAATTTTGTATTTGTCACTTCGTAGATTTCCTTCAGTTCAGGATCCAATTCTGGAGAATTATTTTGTTCTTTTGGAAGCATGCCACCTTGCTTCTTCATGTCTCCTGTGTCTCTATATTGATGTCTGATGTCTGCACATCTGGTGTAATTGTCCCTTCTTTGTGGAATAGGTTTTATTGGAAAAGAGTTTATGGATTAGCTGGAATGCAGGGTATCACTCGGCTTGTTACTTTGGCTTTCATTCAGGTGTGTCCAGGAGTATAGTCTCTGATTTCTTTTGTCTTAATCAACGCCAGTTTTTATATAAGTGACAGTGGTCTAGTCTGCTGCAGTATGTACTGATAGAAGTGTGGCTTTGAGATGAATATGGGTTTCATGGGGGGAACATTTTTGGCCATAGAGAGTTTAGTGTCAGTCTACTTGGTGATTGTGATAGGGCCTTGTTCTTGGTGCTGAGACAAGAATGGCTGTGCTCTTGTCCTACTGGCAAGCCTGAGTGATGCTGGGGCTTGTGGCACCAATTGCTGTGGCATTAAGATTGTGTGATGTGGATTGACCTTCCTCAGGTCCTGCTGGGAGAGTCCTACTGGGTTGTGGCTTATAACACCAACAGCCCTAGTCCTGGGCCTACGCAATATGAACTGAACCCTACTCCAGTTTTATAGGGTGACTACAAGATATACAGGAGATTTTGTTCTGGAGGGTATGAGCCCAGACAGGTAGAATACAGGTAAGTTCTTTGCTAGGTTCACCAGGTAAATTCCAGGGGGATTGAGAAATTTAGAACTAACTGTTACAGTCCTGGTGTTGCAAGGTACAGTGGGGTCATAACCCAGATCTTCCAGGGTAGAGTTGGGTTTTTATGGGCTGCTACTAGTGCTAACTCCCAGAAGCCAAGGGGAATCCCCCTGGCTCATGCAGAGTGTGTGAGCACAGCTCTGTTGCTAATGCCCCAAAACTCCCATAGTAACAGGATGCAGAGAATCTGTGCTTTGCCCCACTGGTTGCCCAGACTCTGTCATTCTGGTAGCAGCAGGAAAGAGTCCTGGTATGTGACCTTTTTCTGGAGAGCCTGGCACTCTGCAGAGTGGGGGAGGGGGTGGGAAGCAGTGTGCTTCCCTACTGCAAGTTGGAGTTGGTCAGACTCCAGGCCGCTTCCTAGGCTCAAGCAAAAGTCAGTGGGTGACTGTGGAATTATCTTTCAGGTATAACTAAAGTGGCACAGTGTGTAGCAATTTCTTCCTACATTGTCTTGGTAAGATAATGGCTCACATCTGGCAGCTGAGCTGCACTGTTGGCTGCAATGGTATCACAGTCTTCTCTCCTCTTGTCTCAGGGAGCCTTCATTGTTTTTTCTCTTCTCTTCCAAAAATTTCCATCAGTCAGATCCCTGGAAATGTGGTCTTTCCTTTGTTCTTTTTGTATCCCCTGGCAGCTGAAGTTAGCCTAGCTATAACCTATTCAGCCATCTTAGATGTTCTCTAGAATGAGTTCTTGAGAAGGTAGGTGGGGGCAGACATATCCTGAGTATCCAAGTTCATGGTTTTCATTTGATAGCAACTCTGCATCCATCATAACAGGAGAGAAGGTATGGACTTCAGCACAGGTATAGTAAATTAGTAGGCTGGTTTGTAGGAAGATTTCTTGTATGTCCCAAATAATTGTGTAAGGAGCTAGATTATTACCTGGGAGCAAGTTTAGCTAGGGCTTCGTGTGGGTAGGTGGGGGTGGAAACAGGGAGTGGTGATGGTAGGGGATGGTGATGGAGGGGAGGGAAGGCTACAGTTTTGAACATGTGAGAAGATGTGAAGTAGGTGTTTCAACAAGAAAGCAATCACACTAAAAAACAGTGTGGTCCTCTTGCCAAGTATGTTGAGATTCGAGATTTGCGGTTATGAGATAATACAGTAAAATTCTGTGTTTCCTTCCAGCAAAGTGCATGGCAGGAGAAGAATTCTACTCTTTCTCTTCTCAGAGCTTTACCCCAGGTTAAACCCAGATACTCAGTGAAAGTGTCAGTTAGATATTATCCCAGAATTCTGAAGCCAGAGGCAACTTCAGAGACCATCCAGTCCTACCTCATTATTTTCCAAAAGACAAAGTGATTTCCTATGGATTTCTTAAAATGCCTCATTCTTACACTTGTCCTATTAAGTCTGTCCTTAACAATCAATTTTTCCCACATATAGTCCACTCTCTACATTGTATATATTTTTATCATAGGTGCTGTAAATTTTTATTTTTCTTATTTACAAATTTGTTTTCCCAGATCTCTCTAGTGTTTCGTCTTCTTTTCCTTTATTCAACCAGCTACCAGTTCAGGCTCTCTTTCTCCCATCCCTTAATTAAAATATCCTTGAAGATCTGAACAGCCAAGTGTTATCTTTCATTGCATTCTCTGAGCCTAGCATAGTGCCTGAATCTTTGGTTATTTTAATGATTGCTAAGGAGAATATGTTTTATTTTTGCTTTAGTAAGTTACAGTCCATATGAAAGATGGATCAAAACACATTTATTGTGATTAATTCATCTGTAATCAGAGGATGTTTGACATTCTAGAGAAGTAGAGCCAAGTCCAATGAGCTGAATTAGCTCTTAATGGAATTGGCACAGCTTCCTTGAATGCTTAATTTAGAAACTCTAGTGATTCTCTCTCTTCCTTCCCTCCACCCACCAATTCCTTCCTTTTTTCTATTTTGCCTTGGCTTAGTAGTGACTGGGGTTATATTATCATCATGGCTGCAAAAATGCTGAGTACCTGATGAGCTCTGACATTTCACTGAGGCTAGAAAGAAGATGTTGGTTTAAAATAGATGAAGCTTCTCCTCGTAGGAACTCTGTAGAGGTCACTGCATATTTTAGAGGGGCTAAATATTCTCCTCAGAGAGGCAGTCTGTTTCCATCTTGTCTCTGGGGTTTTAAAGATGTCACATTTTATTTTCTCCAGAAATTTCATCTGAATTCCTATTTTAATATTGAGCGCCTCTTTTTGAGTTCATTGAGTACCAGCAGAGTTTCTTTAGAAACCAAGCACTTCATTGTAATCCTTATTTTGAGCAGGCAAAAGTTTCATCTAAAACGAAAATTTTCTGATTCTTGCTTGAGGGTAAAAAGTGTGTATTGAACTTGAAATCAGTCTTTTGTCTATAATTTTTTCCCCTAAAGGCTTTTTAAATCTCTCTCCTCTGCCGCTACTCTCAAATTCAGACTATTCTTCCCTTCCATCCCCTGAACTGTCATCTTCCTACCTCCCCTCCAGTCATTTACTGCTATGAAGATTTTCTTTTAAGTTACAGTTCTGATTATCACCTATTTTTTTCCCAAGGACCTCCTTTGACTCTCTTTTGCTTGGAGAATATGGATTAAAGTTTCACAAAGGAATAAATCATTGGTCCCCTTTTGACTTGCCATTCCATTTTCTCCTCTCTTGCATAAATCCTCCACTGTAATCAAATTGACCTAATCATTCTTCTCTGAATAGAACTTTAGTTCTATTTCACACCTAGCACGTGTAACTTGCTCACATGGACATTTGTTCAGAGCCCCAGTTCCCTATTTCAATTCTTTAAATCTAGCACAAAGCTGGTGTTATCCTTTAAACTTTCATTGATTCTCTTAATTCAGGGGTGATTTTTTACTCTTTTTTTTAAAAGATTCATTTTATTTATTTGAAACACAGAGTTAAAGAGAGACGTAGAGACAGAGAGAGAGGTCTTCCATCTGCTAGTTCACTCCCCAAATGGCTGCAATGGCTGGAATTGAGCCAAACCGAAGCCAAGAGCCAGGAGCTTCTTTTGGGTCTCTCATGTGGATGCAGGGACCCAAGGACTTGGGCCATCTTCCACTGCTTTCCCAGGCACATTAGCAGAGAGCTGGATTGGAAGTGGAGCAGTGGGGACTTCGACCTGCGTCCATATGGTATGCTGGCACTGCAGGCCAGGGCTTTAACCTGTTGCACCACAGTGCCAGCCCCTTACTCTTCTCTTTTCTAACTGCATTTGGAAGCACTATTCACATAGCTCTTTAAAAATATCTCTCTGAATACTGTTATTACTATACAAGTATGGTAAAGTATCTTTCTGAAAGACAGGTGGGAAAATTTAGATTGCTTATATTCCTCACACTGAGTGTAGTTAGCACCTTTTATCATTGCTAAAGTGAATGAATTAAACACATAGAAAAATAGTTTTATTCAATACATACTTGTGGAAAGCCACAATGTTCCAGGCATCATGTTAGATGCTGGGAATATATTGGTGGTGGTTAACATAATCTTTGTCTCCATGTACGTAGATTCTAAAGAAGAGCATAGGTACTTAGTTAATATTTTATTATAATCAAGATATTTGTAATAAATGATGGGGAGATCGGAAGTCATTCTGGAAATATATGAGAGAAGACTAACTACTGATATTTGTCTCTGTCTCTATACCTGTATCTGTATCTATAAAATGAAACTAACAGGTGAATGGAAAAAGTTCATACTATTAAATGATGTTCTAGGCATAGGGAAGGAGATATTTGAGCTCCAGTGGCAAAAGAAAAAGAAAACTGAAAGAAGTCTGGTGTGGTTAGAACATGTAACATGTGAGACAGAGGGTGCCAAATGAGGGCTGGAATGTGGAAGTTCTTGTAAGCCATGTTAGGAACACAAAACAAAATTGTACTTTATCCTAAGGGCAATGGGAAGCAATGAGGGTTTTTAAGAGGGGCATGATGAGATCAGATTAGGGCTCTTAAACAATGGCTGTGAAGAGTAGATTGCAGAGGAAGCTAGAGGGAAACCAGAAAAGATGCTGATCTTGGAGTTTAGGTGTCAGACTTTAGGTTAGGCAAGGAAGCAATGTGTGTTAGAGATGTGTGGGGAGACAGAAATAGTAGGTCTGGTATTTCAGGAGTTAGAGATAGGTAATTGTTAGGCTGTCTTCCAGGTTTCTTATGAACCAATGAGAATAGAGGAGACTGCGTGCTGAGAGAAGGAACACCAAAGGAGGAAAAATTCATCCTAACACATATTATACATCTAAGTGTTGTCTGATACAAAGTTGGACATGTGTTTGGAGCTCAGGAGAATGATCTTGTTAGTTATGAAGATGTGGGAGCCATTTACATGTAGGACAGCATGTAAACCATGAATGTGGATGAGATCTCCGAGGAACAAATGTGTAGAGGCAAAAAAGAGATCAAAAGATAACTCTGAGACTTTTAAAGTTAGTTAAGGAGAAGAGGAGTGACCAAAGAAAACTAAGAAACAGCTAGTAGAAAACCAATCAACCTGCCAACAAATGACTCTTACAATAAGTTTTGCAACCTCAGGGAGCAGTAAGTGACAGAAGCTAAGTAAGAGCATTTTGAAGACAAGGGAGTGATCAATCACAGGGTCAAATGCTGTTGAAAGTCAGGTAGTATAAGAAAACCAGAAAAAAAGAAAAACTATTTTTTGGCCATAAAAACAAAGAGCAAATGACTTTGCTGAAAATTAAACAATGTATAAGAACAGATAGGTAGAGCTGGTGTTGTGCCATAGCAGATAAAGCTGCCATCTGTGATGCCAGCATTCCATATGAGTACCTGTTTGAGTTCTGGATCCTCCACTTATGATTGAGTTCCCTGCTAATGTGCCAGGGAAAACAGTGGAAGATGACCCAAGTGCTTGGGCCCCTGCACACACATGGGAGACCTGCATGAAGCTGTTGGCTTTAGCCTGGCCTAGGTGTGGCTGTTGGGGCCATCTGAAGAGTGAACCAGGGGATAGAAAATCTCTCTCTTTCTGTCTCTCCTTCTCTCTGTGTAACTCTGGCTTTCAAATAAACAAATAAATAAATAATTAATTCTTTCCAAAACCAGATTGGAATATGTAGGGAAGAAATGTGGAAGATAAGAAAATGGTAATAGTGATCATAAATGACTCTTACAATAAGTTTTGCTGAGAAGGGCAGGGGAGCCTATAACTCTAGTCATCCATGGAATTGAGAGAGGTTTATTTTTGGGTTAATTCGGTTGCTTGAAATGGGAAAAGTGTGCATTAATAACATAGGAGAGGGAATAATCAAAATAAATAAGTGGGAGGTAAGCTTATTTGCTTTGAGACAGGAGAATATAAAATTAAAGAGAGGGAGAAGTTAGAAAAAGTCACTATAGAAATTAGAGTGGATTGAAGAAAAATAACTAAGATTGTGGGGAGGTGCTGAGCAACCACTTGAAGCTAGCATTTCTTCATTGATTGTTGTGACTATCTATTCACCTGCAACTTTTTCTGCACTGGTGGGGCCACTTTAGTGTAGAGCCCGATTTCCTTTAGGCAAAGTGGTTGAGGGAATTTTCAGGGAGGTTGTTAGGAATACCTTAGAGAGCCACTGAGAGACCAAGGGTTTCTCTGTTCCAAAGAAGTGATGGTGGGGAACAAACCCACCATCTTTCCCATTGCACCATAGTTTTCAATCTTTACCAGCTGCTGATGCTTGTCCACTTCACTCTTCGGAGCAATTATATCACGTACTCCTCTGTCTCTTCAGGATTATTCCTTTCACTGTCAGATATTGACAAGGATGAAAAAGCTTATGAATTATGGCACATGAACACATTGTATCTTCATGACAGAGAAGCAGTAGAACCAGAATTCCAGCATTTCAGGATAACCGAGACCATGTAGAAGTCCAGTGATCTCATCCCTAGAAATAGCTTAAATAAATTCAGTGTCATCATTATTACGAAGTGCAAAAGAGCTTTCCTTGGCATGATTAAGCAATAGTCCTCATCTGCAATCACAGACACTTAATAAACAGTTGGGCAACATCAACCACAAATTTCTTATCTTATTAGAGTAAGCATATGTTTTTCTTTCCTACAATATTGTAATATACTAAGTCTATCTTAATAAAGCCTCAAGTTCTTACTCAGAGTGTTTAGCATATTATTAACATTATAAGCAAGGCATTCTCCTTCCAATCATGTCAACATACCTACGCCTGTTTACTGCTCACTTTCCCAGCTATCACAGTATCTTGTTAAATATTTGGGAACAAAAAAGTATAGAGTTTAATTTGAAATTGATGTGTTTACTTTAACTAGGTGAATTAGTACAAAAGATTTTATTTCAGAGAGATATTTATGCTTGATTTTGCCTATGATTTTTATTTTCACATTATGCCATTTTTAACTAACAGAGATAAATATGGCATATACTGTGTTATTTTTCACATAGCATAGGTTTCCTCTTTCTTACATATTGCAGTTTTGTTGTGAATATATATAATCCTTATTTGTCCCTTTGCAAAAAATGGAATTTCTGAGGTTGATGCCAAATTCCACATTTCAATCTTTAAAAACTCTAGACTAGAAGTAGGAATGTATGTTATCCAAAAAAAAATATTTCATGATCATAACAAAGGTCTTGCAGCAGTAAAGAGAGACTTGGCTGAAGCTCATTAGTTCTTTGTTGTCTCCCTTGAGTGTAAATTTTCAGGCACAGGTCTGAAAGTTTTTCTGGAATTAAAGAAAAACAATTCGGTTAATCTGACTCTTTCTATGAATAACAAGGCTACCTTTTAAAATCATTTTTTCAATATTAATAGAGAAACTGATTTATTGAAATCACTGTCAGTGCTTTGAGTTGGAAGACATAACTGGATTCATGGATGAAAATATTTTCATGATTGTTTAAGCTTAGATGCTCTGGGAATTACTTTATGGAATACCTATTGATCAAATGGTAAATTTAATGAAGTTTCCCTGAAAACACACAATCATAACGAATCATAATAGAATGATACACAGGGAAACAATGACCTCACATTTTACCATCATACAGGTCCTTACATTCAAAGTGCTCTAATTTCATTAAGTCAAACATTCCCTAGATGCTTTACTCTTTCTTCAGAGTGATAAAATCTTGATGTAGGAGGACTTCAAAACAACTGTCCCACATACAAGCATTCTGGAGACTTTAACAGATTTAGTAGTGCATGGTCAGCACCTGAAGCCATGTTCATCATATCCCTCTTATTCAAGGACACCAATGCTACTTTTCACAAACTCTTCATCTTGGCATCAAGTTTTCCTACCCAGTTTCCTCTTCTGTTTGGTCAGATTCCTTCCTTCTGCTGTCCTCTCTGGGCCCCTCACAATTTTCTGCTTTACCTTATACAGAAATTAATCTTTCTCACCCAAATGTCAGAACACGCCATCTTTTTTGATGCTTTTACCTGTGGCAAAATCCACGTTCCTGATCACAAACTGACATATCTTTCTTCCCCCCTGATAAGCAAACAACTTTTGTAATTAATTACACATGTCCCTTCAAAACCTCTCTACTTCTGCTTTCTCTATGCATGAAATCAGGATTAATAAGTTGCATAATTTTTAATCTTTGGAGCGTTGACAAGGTCATTTAAATGCATTCTGTCTGTATTTAGAATAATAGCAATATTACTTTACCAGTGAGTTTGTTGTCATGATTAAATGAGCTAATGCATGCAAAGTATTTAGAATATAACTGGCACATAAAATCTCACTAAAAATTATCTGACTAAAACAAATACTCATGTTCTTTGAACGTTAGTGCTTGAGTCTTTTCTAAGCTCCCCCCTTGCACTCAGTTTACTTGGAATAATGCCTCCTTCATGAGGGACTCAGAGAACTCTCTGGATAACAGAATACTGACACCTGTTCCTAAAGTTACATGTTTTAAGTCAAGTGGATTTCTTTATTTTTGGACTATTTAGATTTCTGTATCTTTTGAAACATTAGATGATGTAAGATTGTTGATGGTTGTTAATTTTAATACGAACATTAGTTTATGAGGTATTCTGCTTCTGCCAGTTACCAGAATGCCTGTTGTTCAGGGCATACCCAATAAATATTGTTATTGTTATTATTTATGTTGTGTTATGAGTGTCCAGGGGCTCCCTCTCCTTTCTTTGTGTTCTACCAAATTCAAATGCATTTAAAAATGAGATCAAAATGCTTTTTTTTTAAAAAAAGATTTATTTATTTATTTATTAGGCATAGTTACAGAGAGGCAGAGGCACAGAGTGAGAGAGAGAGAGAGAGGTCTTCCATCCACTGATTCACTCCCTAGATGGCCGGAGATGTGCTGATCCGAAGCCAGGAGCCAGAAGCTTCTTCTGGGCCTCCCGTGTGGGTGCAGGGGCCCAAGGACTTGGACCATCTTCCACTACTTTCCCAGGCTACAGCAGAGAGCTGAATTGGAAGTGGAGCAGCCGGGACTCAAACTGCTGGTGCAGAGGACGGGCTTTAGCCCTCTGCGCCACAGTGCCAGCCCCCAAAATGCCTTTTAAAATATTTCAAAATCTACTTATCAAAGACAAGTCAATATATCCTAGAGATTATTTTATCTACATCACATAATATTTGTACATTCATAATATCCTAATTTTTAAGATAATCTTTTTAAATTGAGAAAGCCAATTGAAAGATTTTTGGCAGATTTTCCATTAAATTTTTTTTAGCAGATATATCTGTGGAAAATTTTCAAATCAATTCAGTAGGCACTTAGCAACCAACGCAGGCTCAGCATTAATATGTATTGATTCTCTTGAATGATATAAAAATATTAAAATACAAACGTGGCTCAGAAAAGTTTGCTAGCTATATGTTGGGTTACCTTAAATCATGCTTTTGGAAATGAAAATATTTTCTAAAGGAAAATAAACATCTTCACTAAAAACCTTTATACATTGCAGTAGACATTTTGCAGAGTCAATAAAGTTTTCACATGTGTGTTTATTGAAATTTAAATGAAAAAGCGGAAAGAGCACTAATCTGGGGCCCAAGATATTTTCATTGAGTTTCTGCCTTTCGGGAAATTCAGAAATCCTCACCCTCAAACATTAGCACTAATGAAGTTAATAATCTTAGTAATAATAATTTAACAAAATCATTAATATGTTGGGTTCCTGAACTTGGTCATAAGACCATTTCCTCAGATTTCTGTTTTGAATACTCTTTTTGCAAAACTCTTCGATATTGACCCACGCAATGCTGGTTTAGGACGAGATGCGAATGCTGACCCATAATAATTTGTCTAAACCTCCTGGCAGTTACAATTTTTAACTTCGGGTTGCAGTTTGCATTTCTCCAGCTACCCCACACATCACCAGGGTCCGTCAGAGCCAGCCGATTCGCGTGAGGCAGACGCCCGAAACTTAGTTACAGGACCTGGGGGCGGGGTTAACGCCCGAAGCGCGCATCAGGCACTCAACCGATTGGAAGGAACAGTGTGGGCGGAGTCTCCTGGCCCCGCCCCCGTGCGCTCTGTCACTAGGGACGCTTCGGCCCAGGCAACCGCCATGGAGCACGAAGAAGGGCTGACGGCTGTGGACAATATAGTCACTCAGTTCAACACCTATGAAGATTTACTCGACTCGCAGATCACCACCGTGGACCTGTATTACCTGGAGGTAAGGGCGGCGGCGCGGCTGAGGGGCCGCCGCCTTCACGTCCGTCGGTTCGTCTGCCAGTTCCCGCGTCGTGGAGTGTTCGCCCCCTGGCGGTGGGGCGCGCAGATCGCAGGCTCCCCGGTTTCCGAAAGGCCGGGTCCTCCCGCCCCGGGACCGCCGCTGTCCTGACTTGGACGGGTCGGGTCCCTCAGCGCAGAAACGCGCGCGCACACACCCGCGCGGCGGGGTCCTGAGTCTCCATGTCCGCCTCCCCGGGCCTTCTCCCACTCCCTGCCGAAGTCACTCCTCATGAGGCAGGAGGCGCGCGCAGGATTCTCCGTGGCCTGTAATTCCGGGCCGACCGACACCAGTTTCTCTGTCCTTTGCCAATCTGTGCTGAAGAACAGCAGACAGGATCGCTATAAGGCAAGTGGCGACCCCGCCACAAACCTCCACCTCACTCTCAACTGATTCAGAAAGGCCCTTGAGAACTGGCGCAAGTAGTTAGCGACGCCCGCTTATTCCTGATTCCGACAGGCCTAGCTGAAGGTGTGGTGGGAGGGAAGAGTGGTCAGTCTCAGAGGAAACCAGGATGAGCGGAGAACTGACAGGCCACCAAGGGTCCTGAGAAGCCAGAGGCTGGACCAGGGGTCCTGGCCCTGCTGTGGTCCCAGCTGCACTCTCTCAGACCAGGCCTGCCCAGTGCGCACTGGCCAAGAGATTCTGCTTTTCCGGAAGTCCCAGCTCGGACAGAGGGTGCAGAGTCGTCCACCTCCCTACTGAGCCCACCGAGAGTAAGTGTCACACTGGCAGCACAGCATTGTCCCAAGACTGGGAAGGATTTGCAGCAAGCAGCCAACCTTCTACGCTTTTAGTCTGTGAAACTGCAACTGTATTTCGGTGGACTGAAATTTCGGGACTCCAAGGATCAGTTGGGGTGAAGTTGCATTCAAATGTGGATACCAGATTTGAAAAGCATTTATCTTTCCAAACAATTCACATGCTAGATGTGACAATAATTTTCAAAGAGCAGATGCATCTAATTCTAATCTCTGCCACAAAGAAATTGTGTGACTTTGGACAAATGACTAGTGCTCTAATTATCTGTCAAGAAATAAATGTAGGTGGTATTTCTAACACAGCTCAAAATATTTTTTTATTACTTATTTAAAAGAGTTACAGAGCCAGGGAGGGAGAGAGACCAGGTTTGCGAGAGATCTTCAATCCACTCCTTCACCCTCCAGATGATCCAAGGGCCAGAGCTGGGGCAGGCAGAAGCCAGGAGCCAGTAGCTTCATGAGGCCTCCCACGTGGGTGGCACTTGGCCATCATCTGATGGCTTCTCCTAGGCCATTAGCTGGGAGCAGGATCAGATGTGGAACAGTCAGGACCAGGACATGAACTGGCATCCATACAGGATGCCAGCATGGCAGGTGGCAGTTTTACTGCTATGCCACACACACTGGCCTCAACAGCTTTTTTTTTTTTTTTACCGAAAATATTCTTGAAGTTATGAAAGTCAGTTTTATGCTTTGAATCTAAGATACTGAAGTGAGGGGAGAGAAGCTATGTTGTTAAACAGTGTTTGCACCCAAGTTTTTAAGTAAATAAAAATGAAAACAGACAATAAACATCTTGATAGAATAGAATCATCTTTGTAGTACATATGGGAGACCGCCAAACAGAAGCTTAGAATCACAGGAAAGATTTTAGTGTTTTTCAAAGCACAGTTTGTCATGAGAGCAAGGAACTAAAAACATTAATATTGATTAGGAGTGAGAAATTATTACTTTAGGTTTCATCAATCAGAACATTGAAGGTCTCCAGAATGAAAGATGATGACTATATCTGGGGAAATGATAGGAAATTTGGTTTATCTTATTGTACTTTCATAAAACCAGCTTAATAATGATATTAAGGTGAGAATATTGATTAATGACAATTTTTAAGGTACACTTAGCTGTAGATACCTATATCTCAAAGACTTCTATGGATGCAAGTTAATTGCTTGGTTAAATCACACAGAAACAAGCAGATACTTCCCAGTTCCTTCAATTATATGGCAAGTATGTTGGACAGATCATGAATCATGTGATATGAAAGTTTCTCTGTCTTGGTCATCAGAAATTGATATTGTTAATTTTTTGTTTTAAAGAGCATTTTAAAGCTGTATTTTAAAAGTCAGTAATGAAAATTGTGTATATTTATTATATTCAAATATTGTTTGAAATATATATATACACACATTGTGGAATGGCTAGAGTGAGTGAATTAACACATGTGTTACTTTATATAATAATTATTTTTGAAGTAAAAACACTTAAAATATTCTTAGCATTTTTCAAGGATGCAATATATTAACTCTAGTTACAATGTTGTAAAATAAATCTGTTGAGCTTATTTAAAGGAATAAAATTTTAAATAGTAAATTAGTGATAGCCTGCCGTAGCTAGCAGAGCCAGAGTCATGAGATTTAGGTTTCAACTCTGTGCTATTGTGTTTTTAATGAATTTGAAATCCCATTTCCTCACCTCCTAAATGAAGGGGCTGTACTAGATTACATCCAATATTTTATGTTTCTAAAATTTATGGGTTATCTATACTTCCATCTGTGTTAGAATTATTTAAAAATTTCTCTAATGGATCTCAATCATGGCTGAATTATTTAGAGTTAAACAACATGGAGTTTAATTTAGAGCATTATCATCTCGTTATTTGGAAAAGAAGAATAAGTAAATCACACAAATGAGATCTTTAGATATAACCTTAAAATTACCAAAAAAATTAAAAAATGTAAAATTATATGCCAGGTATTGGATAAGTGAGACTCTATGGAAAATACAGTGGCGAAATTTATCGTGATTATACAGCCAGCCAACTAAGAAGCTACCATTGTATTTTTTTCAATGATTACACCAAAGAACAGAGTAAATAATATTCTCTACGAAAAAATTTAATTCCTATGTTTTAGAATCAGCTACAATCTTTTGTTTATTCAATGGAAAAATTGGCATACATTAACTGTTGGACACTTAAGAGAAATCACATTTTTTTCCTTCACTAGGTTCATAGTGGTACTTACCCCTAAGCAAAAATTTATAATTTTTTGATATACATGAATTCTTCTTTTAGATTTATTTATTTATTTATTTATTTATTTATTTGAAAGTCAGAGCTAGAGAGATATGGAGAGAGAGAGAAAGAGAGAGGTCTTCCATCCACTGGTTCACTCCCCAATTGGTCACAATGACCGGAGCTGTGATGTTCCAAAGCCAGGAGCCAGGAGCTTCTTCTGGGTCTCTGATATGGGCTCAGGGGCTCAAGGACTTGGGACATCTTTCACTGCTTTCCCAGGCCATAGCAGAGAGCTGGATCAGAAGTGGAGCAGCTGGGACTTGAACCGGCGCCCATATGGGATGCCAGCACTGCAGGTGGCAGCTTAACCCACTATGCCACAGCACCAGCCCTGACGTGAATTCTTACAATTAGGGATGAGATTGAACCACGAATGCTGCATTCCCCATAGTCCCAAAACTTTATCATAATAATAAAATTAAAGTGCTATAAACCTAATATCATTTTCAGTATCTCAATTGTGACTCCAGCAACTACCTAAAATCTATAGTCTATCTATTTACAGTATGTCCCATGAATCTTTCATTTATATTAATTTAAAAAACTACTACAAAAAATCAACAAAACAAAAAGTTGGTTTTTGAGAAGATAAACAAAATAGGTAAACATCTAGCTAGGCTAACAAAGAAAACAAGAGAAAAACTCAAATAAATAAAATTAGACATAAAAAAGGACATTATAGAGATGATCACTGAACTACAAAGGATCATAAGAAACTACCATTTGCTAATACACTGGAAAACCTCAAATAAATAGATAGATTTCTAGATTCATATAACCTACCAGGATTAGCTCAAGAAGGTATAGACCACTTAGATAGACCCATATCAAGCAATGAGATTGAAACAGTAATCAAAAGTCTTCCATCCGGCCGGCGCCGTGGCTCACTAGGCTAATCCTCCGCCTTGCGGCGCTGGCACACCGGGTTCTAGTCCCGGCTGGGGCGCCGGATTCTGTCCCGGTTGCCCCTCTTCCAGGCCAGCTCTCTGCTGTGGCCAGGGAGTGCAGTGGAGGATGGCCCAGGTGCTTGGGCCCTGCACCCCATGGGAGACCAGGAAAAGCACCTGGCTCCTGGTTCCTGCCATCGGATCAGCGCGGTGTGCCGGCCGCAGCGCGCCAGCCGCGGCGGCCATTGGAGGGTGAACCAACGGCAAAGGAAGACCTTTCTCTCTGTCTCTCTCTCTCTCTCACTGTCCATTCTGCCTGTCAAAAAAAAAAAAAAAAAAAAAAAAAAAAAAAAAGTCTTCCATCAAAGAAAAGTCCCAGACTTTTCTTTTGTAGAATTCTACTGAATTCTACAAAACATTCAAAGAGGAAGTAACTCCAATATTCTTCAAATTATTCCTAAATATTGAATAGGATGAATCTTTGCCAAACTATTTTTATGAGGCCAGCATTACTTTGATAACAAAATCAGAGACACAACATGAACAAAAAAATTACAGTTATATATCCTTAATGAACATAGATGCACAGATTCTCAAAAATCTACTAGCAAATTGAATCACAAAACACATAAAAAAGATCATGCATAATGATCAAATGAAATTTGTCCCAGAAATACATGAGTGGTTCAATGGTCACAATCAATAAATATCATAAATCACACCAATGGAATGAAGAGCAAAAAATCATATGGTCATCTCAATAGATGCAGAGAAATCATTTGGTAAGAGTCAACATCCATTCATGAAAAAAACCTTCACAAATTAGATATAGAAGGAACAGTCCTCAAAATTATAAAGGTTAAATATGACAAACCAACAGCCAATATCATACCAAGTGGGGAAAAGCTTAAAGCATTTCCCCTCAGGTCTGGAACAAGATAAGAATGTCTATTCTCTCCATTCTTATTCAACATAGTACTGAAAGTTTTAGCAAGAGAAATTGGGGATCCAGAAGAAATAAAGGGCTTCAAAATTGGAAAAGAGGAAGTCAAAGTATCTAAGTTTGCATGTTGTTGTATCTGGAAAAATGTCATCAAAATGCTGTTAGAATTGATAAACCAAATCAGGAAAGTTACAGGTTTCAAGATAAAGATACAAAAAAATTGCTTCTTGTTATGCTAATGATGAACTCATAGAAAGAGAAATCAAGAAAGAAATCTCATTTACAATACGCACTGAAAGATCAAATATTTAGAAATAAATTTAACCAAAGAAGTGGAAGATCTCTACAATAAAAATTATCAAATATTGATGAAGGAAATCATTCAGGGTACAAAAAAATTAGAAGATATTCCTTGTTCATGGATTGGAAGCATTGATATCATTAAAATGTCTGTACTATCTAAAGCAATGCATTTTTTTGTAAGACAGAGAGAGAGAGAAAAAAATCTTTCAACCGCTGGTTCACTCTCCAAATGGCTGCAATACATGGAGCTGGGGCAGACAGAAGCCAGGAATCAGTAGCTTTGTCTGGATCTACCACATAGGTCCAGGGGCCCAACCACTTGGGGTATCCTCTACTGCTTTCCCAGGCACATTAGAAGGGAGCTGGATCAGAAGTGGAGCAGCCAGGAAACAACTGGTGCCCATATGGGATGCTGGCACTGCAGCCAGCAGCTTTACGCTCTATGCCATGGTGCTGTGCACACCCCCCCCCCCCGCCCCGCCCAGTAGTCTCTTAGTGGAGTCTTTTGGTTCCTCTCTCTATATAGAATCCTGTCATCTGCAAAAAAGGAAAGTTTGACTTCCTTCTTTCCAATCTGTATCTCTTTGATTTCTTTTTCTTGCGTAATGGCTCTGGCTAAACTTCCAGAATTATATTGAATAACAACGGTGAAAGTGGATATCCTTATCTGGTTCTGGATATTAGTGGAAAGCTTCCAACTTTTCCCCATTCAATATAATGCTGGCTGTGGTCTTGCCACATATTGATTTGATTGTGTTGAGGAATTTATCTTCCAATTTGCTTAAGGTTTTTATCAAAATTTTATCATTTTTGAGAATTTTTGCATCTATGTTCATTAGCAGTTTTGGTCTATAGTTCTCTTTCTTTGTTGTATCCTTTTCTGGTTTTGGATGTTGACCTTACAGAAGGAATTTAAGAAGATTCTGAGCCTTTCAATTGTTTTGAATAGTTTGAGAAGAATTGGAATTAGTTCTTTAAAAGTCTAATAGCATTTAGCAGTGAAGCCATCCGATCCTGGGCTTTTCTTTGTTGGGAGGGTCTTTATTACAGATTCAGTCTCTGTCTTGGTTATTGATCTGTTTAGGTTTTCTGTGTCTTAATTACTCAATTTTGGTAGATTATATGTGTCTAGAAATCTTTCCTTTCCTGTATTTCACCTTCATTTATAAATGAGAGTTTTGCTTGGTACCATATTCTGGGTAGACAGTTTCTCTCTTTTAGAACGTGGATGATGACCATTCTCTCCTACTCTGTAATGTTTGTGATGATAAATCAGCTGTGAGTCTATTTAGAGATATCCTGAAAGTAATCGGGCATTTCTCTTGTGCACATATTGGACTTTTTGTTTTATTCTTTATGTTTTATTATAGACAATTTGACTATAATGTGTTGTGGTGAAGATTTTTTTGATCATGTCTATTAAGAGTTTTATGTGCTTCCTGTGAGTGGATGTCCCTTTCTTTCTCCAAATTAGGGAAGTTTTCTGCTGTTATTTCACTGGGTAGGCCTTTTAATCCATTCTCTCTCTTCAGGAACTCCTAAGGCAAATATTTAATAGTATCCTATAAATATTGAACACTATTTACAGTTTTTCTAATTGTTCTTTTCTTTTCTCTTTTTTTTTGTTGCTATTACTGGGATATTTACAAGGATTTGTCCTCTAGCTTAGATATTTTTCTTTTGCCTCACCAAGTCTGTTATTGAGACTTTCCACTCTATTTTCTATTTGACATATTGAATTCTTCATTTCTAATATTTCAGTTTGATTTATCTTCACTATTTCAATCTCTCATCAAAAATTTTCATTCATATCATATATGGATTTCTTTATCTTATGAATTGGTTCTCTGTGTTTCTGAGTAATTTTATGATCATTCATTTGAATTCATTTTCAGTCATTTTATTTATCTCTTTGTCTTTACACTATTGAAGTGTTGTTGTATTCCTTTTTGGGAGTTATGTTGTCTTCCTTATTCTTGTATTGTGTATTTCTGCATTATTTTTAGGTATTTGTGGGAACACTTGTTGGTTTTCTACTCTGATGAACTTTAGCTTTGAATTGTGCCTCTATGACTTAGTGGAGTGTCTGCTCCTTCAGTGAATACCCAGAGGCATGTGCTGGGTTGGGTCAGGTAGCTCTGGTCAGTGCTCAAGAGATTCCAGGGTGACACCTAAGTTGGGCTTGGTAGATCTCTATTGTCAGCAGTGGGAAGGGTATGATCATGCTTATTGTTGTAATCAGAACCTTACCTTCTCTCTTCCAAGATATTCAATGCCTAGAGTTAGCCCAGAGTGGGTACAACCCCCTATTCATGCTGGTGCATGAAACAAAGGAACTGTGCAGTCCTTAATGTAAGCATGGAACCCTCAGTAGTGACTCAACCCAGGTAGTCAGGGAGCTCTGAGCCTCTGATACCAGATACTGTGATTGCCCGGAGACCAGCTATGCCCTATGCCTTCTTCTGCAGTCACAGAATGCGCACAATGTTACAGAATGCAAAGCTCCCATAGTTGTGTGGTACAGAGGATCTGTTCTCAGCCTCATGAGTCTGCCCCATCCATTGACAGAGTAGAGATGTTCCCAAAGCCAGCTGCCTATGGGTACTTTTCCTTGGCAGTTTGAACCCCAGAGCCTGTGATAGGCTGAGAGGATGGAAGCACCTCATGGTCCTAAGTGGGTGCCCAATCCCTTGTTAACCCTTCCAGCCAAACTTAAAGTCAGGGGGGAATGTTGATCCCTCTGGTAAAATCCCCTGATTGCGTACATGCATGTATGATAACCGCTGCAGCTTGTACTGGTGTCAAAATGGCTCCTTCTCTCCTCCAGTTGCTGGGTGCTCTTGTTGGGGGGATGGGGAGAAAACATGTGCTTTTCCATCCCTGGATTAGTTGGATACCCTCCTCCCTTCCCCCCACCCCCGCCAGCTAGGGAAATAAGCCAGACTCAAATTCAGTGTGGTCCACAAGGTGCACCCTCAGGCAATATCACCAGTGGCACTGGCTACCACAGTTTTTTTTACCTCATTCTGAGAAGCTGCCATCTCCTCCAGCTCCTGGCTGCAGGAGCTATTGGTAGTATCCCTGCAGCACATCAACACTTTCCATGCTGCTCTACAGCATCCCTCTTTTTCTGTAGAATTTCCACTGCAAACTTCTCTCCAAATCTCCCCTGCGAATGTACTTCCTCTGCTTTTGTTCTGTAATCTTCGGTTGTTTTTCTTTGTTGTTGAGATTTTTGGAGTTGCTGATATATTCTGGACATTAATATATTATCAGATAACCATTCAACCCAGCCATCCCGCTCCTTGGAATTTACCCAAAGGAAATTAAATTGGCAAACAAACAAGCTGTCTGCACCTTAATGTTTATTGCAGCTCAATTCACAATAGCTAAGACCTGGAACCAACCCAAATGCCCATCAACAGTAGACTGGATAAAGAAATTATGGGACATGTACTCTATAGAACACTATACACCAGTCAAAAACAGTGAAACCCGGCCATTTGCAACAAGATGGAGGAATTTGGAGAGCATCATGCTGAATGAATTAAGCCAGTCCCAAAGGGACAAATATATGTTCTCCCTGATCGGTGACAACTAACTGAGCACCAAAGGGGAAACTTGTTGTAGTGAAATTGACACTATGAGAAAAAGTGACTTGATCAGCTCTTGTCCTGACTGTTGATGTACAATGTAATACTTTATCCATTTTAGTATTTTTTTTTGTTCTAGTACTATTGGTTGAACTCTGTAATTAACACACAATTATTCTTAGGTGTTTAAATTTTAACTGAAAAGTGATCCCTGTTAGGAATTTGGAAAGCATTATGATGAGTGAAATAAGCCAGTCCCAAAGGGACAAATACCATATGTTCTCCCTGATCAGTGACAACTAACTGAGCACCAAAAAGGAAACCTGTTAAAGTGAAATGAACACTATGAGAAATGGTGACTTGATCAGCCCTTGCCCTGACTGTTGATGAACAACTTAATACGTTATTCCTCTTAGTATTTTTTTTGTTTGTTCTACTTAATACTTTTGGTTGAATACTGTAATCAATACACAGTTATTCTCAAGTGTTGAAACTTAACTGAAAAGTGATTGTTGTTAAATATAAGAGTGGGAATAAGAGAGGGAAGAGATGTGCAAGCTGACTTACCTCAAACGGTAGAGTTAGAAACATACCAGGGGATTCCAATTCAATCCCATCAAGGTGGCATGTACCAATGCCATCTCACTAGTCCCGCTGATCAATTTCTGTTCACAATTGATCATAATGAAAGAACTAAGAGCCAAAGGGAGCACATAGACAAGACTAGTCTGCAAATACTAGCTGATAGAATAAAAAAGGGAGAGAATGATCCAACATGGGAAGCGAGATACACAGCAGACCCATAGAATGGCAGATGTCCTAAGCAGCACTCTGGCCTCAGAATCAGCCCTTAAGGCATGCAGATCTGGCTGAAAAGCCCATGAGAGTATTACAGGCATGGAAAGCCAAAACACTCTAGCAAAAAACAAAACAAAACAAAAAAAAACAAAACAAAACAAACAAACAAACAAAAAACAAAAAAAACACCTAAATGAAAGATCTATGTGAGTGAGATCCCAGTGAAAAGAACAGGTCATCAAAGAAGGAGGTACTTTTCTCTGAAGGGAGGAGAGAACTTCCACTTTGACCATGGCCTTGTCTAAATATGATCAGAGTTGGTGAACTCAGGGGGCTTCCATAGCCTTGGCAACTCATGACAAGAGCCTAGGGTGATTACTGATGCCATAAACAAGAGTGTCAATTTGTTAAGTCAACAACAGGAGTCACTGTGCACTTACTCCTCATGTAGGATTTCTGTCCTTAGTGTGCTGTACATTGAGATTTAATGCTATAACTAGTACTCAAACAGTATTTTACACTTTGTGTTTCTGTGTGGGTGCAAACTGTTGAAATCTTTACTTAATATATGCTAAACTGATCTTCTGTATATAAAGAGAATTGAAAATGAATCTTGATGTGAATGGAGGCGGGGGGAAGGGGAGGGTTGCGGGTGGGAGGGAAGTTATGGGGGGTGAAGCCATTGTAATCCATAAGCTGTACTTTGGAAATTTATATTCATTAAGTAAAAGTTAAAAAAAATTGTCAGATAAATAGATTGCAAATATGCTTTCCCATTCTGTCAGTTGTGTTTTTGCTCTATTGATCATTTCCTTTGCTGTGCAGAAGCTTCTGAGTGATATATTCATGTTTGTCTGGTTTTGCTTTTGTTGCCTGT
This sequence comes from Oryctolagus cuniculus, assembly GCF_964237555.1. NCBI lineage: Eukaryota > Metazoa > Chordata > Mammalia > Lagomorpha > Leporidae > Oryctolagus > Oryctolagus cuniculus. Next base: position 85,540,967 of record NC_091439.1, on the reverse strand, counting down.
GCCTTAGGGGTCTTATCCAAGAAATCATCACTTACACTAGTGTACTGAAGTTTTTCCCTTACATTTTCTTCCAGTAACTTTATAGTCTCAGGTTTTAATTTAGGTCTTTGATTCATGTTGAGTTGATTTTTGTATATGGCAAGAGGTAGGGATCTAATTTCATCCTGCTACATTTATACATCCAGCTTTGCCAGCACCATTTATTGAATAGATTATCTTCTGTACAATGTATAGTCTGACACTTTTGTAAAAAGTCGATTGGCTATATGTACATGGATTGATTTCTGGGCTCTCCTGTTCAATTGATGTGCGTATTAGTTTTTATGATAGTACCATTACTGTTTTAATTATTATAGCTCTTAGTATGTTTTGAAGTCAGGTATTGTGATGCCTCCAGCTTGAGTTTTTCTTCCTCAGGATTGCTTTGGATATTTTGGGTCTTTTGTGATTTCATATGAATTTTAAGATTGCTTTTTTCTAATTCTGTAAAGAATGTCATTGGTATTTTGATAGGGTTTGCATTGAATCTGTAGTTTAATTTAGATAGTATGAATATTATTCCATTTTTTCTGTGTCTCAATGATTTCTTCATCAGTGTTATATAATTCTCATTTTAGAGATCTTTTACTTCTTTGGTTAGATTTATCCCTAAATGTTTATTTTTTGTGTGTATCTGTTGTGAATAGGATTTCTTTTTTGATTCATTCATCAGTCGTGTATAGACAAGCTATTTTTTGTATGTGTATTTTGTAATATGCAGTTTTATTGGATTGGTTCATCAGTTCTAACAGCTTATTAATGGTGTGTTTAGGTTTATCCGTGTACAATATCATGTCATCTGCAAATATAGATATTTTACTTCCTCTTTCCAATTTTGATGCCGTTTACTTATTTATCTTCTCTAATTGCTCTTGTTAATCCTTCCAAAACTATTGAATAAGAGTTGTGAATGTAGTCATCCTTGTCTTGTTCCAGATCTGAGGGCAAATATTTTCAGGTTTTTCTGGTTCAGTATAATATTGGCTGTTGGTTTGTCATATATATCCTTTATAATTTTGGGGCATGTTCTTTCTATATCTGATTTGTGAAAGTTTTTTTTTTTTTCATGAAGGGCAATGAATTTTATCAAATGCTTTCTCTGCATCTATGGAGATCACATACAGTTTTTATTCTTCATGTTATTGATAGAATTTATGACATTTATTTATTTGTGAATGTTGACCTACCATTTAATCTCTGGATAAATCCCACTTGTTTGTGATGTATGATCTTCTAAAATTTTTTTATTTGTAAAGATTCATTTTGTTTATTTGAAAGAGTTACAGAGAGAGAAGGAAAGACATAGAGATTTTCCTTCTGCTGGTTCACTCCCCAAATGGTTGCAATGGGCAGGGCTGGGCCAGAAAAAAGCCAAGAGCCAGAAGCTTCTTCTGGGCCTCCCACTTTGGTGCAGGGTCCCAAGCACTTGGGCCATCTTCTGTTTTTCCCAGGCACATTAGCAGGGAGCTAGATGGGAAGTGGAGCAGATGAGAATCAAACCAGCACCCACATGGGATGCCCCAGGTGCAGTTTTACCTGCTATGCCACATGTCAGCCCCATATGACCTTTTTGATAGAGTATTGGATTTGGTTTGCTAGTATTTTATTGGGAGCTGGATAGAAAGTAGAGCATCTGGGACTCAAGGTGACACTCATATTGGATGCTGTTGTTGCAGGTGGTGGCTTTACCAGCTGTGCCCCAATGCTGGGCCCCAGGTTCTTTTTATATTTTAATGTAAGCACTTAATGCTATAAACTTCCCTCTTAATTCTTCTTTTTCTATATCCATAGATTTTGATATGGTACATTTTCATTTTCATTTGTTTCAAGAAAGTTTTTGTTTCTTTTAAAAAATTTCTTCAATTACCCATTGTTAATTCAGTTGCATTTTGTTTAATTTCCATTTATTTTTAAATGTTTTATTTGTACCACATTTTCTTGATCCATTCATCTGCTGAGGACATTTAAGTTGATTCCATTATTTTGCTACTATGAAATGTGCTGAAATGAACTTGGTAAAGTAGGCATCTCTTAGATGTACTGGTTTAAAATCTTTTCAGTAAATATCCAGAGGAAGAAATGCTGGATCATATGGTAATTCATCTTCAGTTTTTGGAGAAGCCTCCATACAGTTCCCCCATAGTGGCTATACTAGTTTACACTCCCATTGCCAAGAATGAAAGCCATGAACATGAACATGAGGTCCTCATAGACTTTACAGAAAACGTATTATAAAAAAAAACTATGGCCGGCGCCGCGGCTCACTAGGCTAATCCTCCGCCTAGCGGCGCCGGCACACCGGGTTCTAGTCCCGTTCGGGGCGCCGGATTCTGTCCCGGTTGCCCCTCTTCCAGGCCAGCCCTCTGCTGTGGCCCAGGAGTGCAGTGGAGGATGGCCCAGGTGCTTGGGCCCTGCACCCCATGGGAGACCAGGAAAAGCACCTGGCTCCTGGCTCCTGCCATCGGATCAGCGCGGTGCGCCGGCCGCATCGCGCTGGCCGCGGCGGCCATTGGAGGGTGAACCAACGGCAAAGGAAGACCTTTCTCTCTGTCTCTCTCTCTCACTGTCCACTCTGCCTGTCCAAAAAAAAAAAAAAAAAAAAACTATGCATGGCTTTCAAATTTTTTTTGGTAGAAAATACTTAACTTTTAATTTAATTATTCTATAAACTCTTTGAAGTACCCTTGTACTTAACAGTGAGGCTCAGTTTTTTATATGCATCCTATAATTGGGTCTTTTTAAATCCGTACAGTAATTGTGTGTCTTTCTACTGGAATTTAATCCATTCACATTGAAGGTAATCATTAATATATAAAGACTTTATAGATTGCTTTATTGATACTTTATTTCTTACTGTGAGTTTGGATGGACTCTGAGAAGGCTGATCTTGTTTCAGGTTGTCTATTATATGGTTGGGCTACTGCCTTTGCTCTGAGTTCAGGTTGGGTAGCTGTTTGGGTTCTGCTATCTGGTGATGCTGGCTGAACTCTGCTATCAGGGAGAGCTGCTAGAAAGGCACTGTAATTGCCTTGAATTGGCCTGTACCTTAGGGTGTAATTCTGGGCCAGGTAGGGCTGCTATTTGAATCCAGCAGTTGGACAGAATTGTAGAAAGGTCCCTGAGGTAAGGCGGAGTGACTGATGTGGATGGATGGGAATAGCTACTATGCTCAGTAGACTTGTGATTTGTTCCCCTGTATATGTGAGTCATTGGAGTAGACTTGAGGTTGGGCAGAGAGCTGTTTAAACTCCTGGTTATGGCAGATATAGCCCCTGCTCTTAGTTGAAATTTGCCATGGTGCTTTTTTTCTTTCTTGTGTAGGTAGTATCCCAGGCTGGTCCTAGAAGCTGGTTGCCCAGAGTTTCAAGAAAGGTAGAGTTTCTCATTACATCCAAAAGTTTGTGAGTGGACTATGATGTTGGCTGGCACCTATGACTAGGCACCACCATTGGCAGGGACACAGAGCTAATACCAGGTCTTCAGGCTGACCAATATGTACTTTGTCTCCTTGCTCTACCTGACCCGAGGTGGTCTAGCCATCCTGTTTGCTGCTATGTTCCCATGAGGTGAGCTGGAGTGAGCTTCCTGGGGAGCATCTTTGCATGCTTGGGAAGCTGCCTGCCTATCTCTAATTCCCTTTTCCCTCTGAGAAAAATCATGGTTCTTAGGGAATCCTCTGTGTGACACTACCTCTAAGGCCAATGTGGTCAAGGTAAGGCTGTTCTTGTACTCTTTCCATACAATTTTTCCATTTATTGAACCATACACATTAATCAGGCTTATTCTAATTTTGAAAGTCTTCACCAACGTGTTATTTTCTATGGATAGTGGGTAAATGAACTTTTCTGAAAGGGTAGTGCAGCTTGGACCCTCCTATTCTCCCATCTTTCTGATTTCGGATACTGTACATCTGTTTTGTGTGAGTTTCTGTATCTGTGTTTTATTTTACAATAAAAATGGTTGAAAAGCTCTTGGCCAGGGTGGGCGTTTCATTCAATTGTTAAGATACCACTTGGGCTATCTATATCCCATATCTTAGTTCCTGGTTCCAAGTTCTGGCTCTGCTGTAAATTAAAGCTTCTTGCTAATATACCCCTAGCAGTCAGTAATGATTGCCCAAGTACCTGGGTCCCTGACACCCCTGTGGGAGACCCGGATTGAATTTCCATCTTTTGGTTTTGGTCTGTCCCATCCCTGGCTACTGCAGGCATTTGGAAAATGAACCAGTGGATGGAAGATCTTTCAGTGTCTTTCTGTCTCTCTGCCTTTCAATAAACAAAAAGTTGCTCGGGGCCAATGCAGTGGTGCAGTAGGTTAATCCTCCACCTGTGGCACTGGTATCCCATATGGGCGCCGGTTCTAGTCTCGGTTGCTCCTCATCCAATCTAGCTTTTTGCTAAGGCATGGGAAAGCAGTAGAAGATGGCTCAAGTCCTTGAGCTCCTGCATCCATGTGGGAGACCAAAAGAAGCTCCTGGCTCCTGGCTTCGGATTGGTGCAGCTCCGGCTGTTGTGGCCATTTGGGGAGTGAACCAACGGACAAAGACCTCTCTCTCTGTCTCTCCCTCTCACTGTCTGTAACTCTACCTCTCAAATAAATAAATAAAATCTTAAAAAAATAAACATACAAATAAATAAGGGAAATAAAACAATCCTATAAGAGAAATCTTTAAAATTGAATGATATTGTAATCTTGGTGGTAGTTTTGTTGACAAACTCCAGCAGCATTTTGAGTTTATCAATAAATGAGCAGTTGATTAATCTTTTCTGGGTATTCAACTATCTAGGTATTTGAAAAAATAGTGATATCTAAAGAGCATTTAATTGCTTAAAAAGTCACTCAATTTAAAATGGCAGTGCTTATAAATCCATTGCTTATGGGGAAAGGACACAATATAGAAAAAGCATGTCAGTAAGTTGACGCATTGCACCCAAAGGCTGCCTCACAGCTAGAGGTCTGGAAAGGCCAGGTGAAAGTCCTTGCCATAAGCAAATAAAAGTTACATGTCCACTGAGAAACAACTCCTCGCACACTGTGGCATCTGAGCAGCTGGCTATGGAAACAGAAAGCAATCAGGGACTCAGAACTGTCAATGATAAGCTGAGCTCTTTCAGATTCACAAAGCCATAGGGTCAGGCAGGCTCAGCACCAGTTCATTATCATCTGGGAGATTGTGCATCTGGGATCAAGCATGACAAGAACAAGGCAGGTGTGCTTGCTATGTGAGCAAGAGCCTGGAGCCCAGATTTTCTACTACTAATGGATATGTCATTTTCAGCTCCTGTATGACTATAATTGGACTCTCTTAAAACTGTTTAAAAGTCCAAGTATGCTTTATGAATGATCCAGTTGATATGAGTGCAGGCCACAAATGGTAGCAGTTGCACTATAGCTTTGCTTAAGCAAGGTGTTCTAAGACTGTGGTTAGGAAGCATCCTCCCAAAGGCCATCTCCTTGTGTGGACAGAAAAGTGCCATAGGTAGGATATATAACGACACATAGACATGCATGAGAATAGGTAGAGCATAGTTGCATGCCAGATATGCTCCTCCTTAACCCATACTGTATAATAGCAGTCCAATTTTCTCTTTGTAAAACTTTTAAATTTATTTTTTATTATTCTAAAGAGAATATATTTCATGTACTTCAGAGATAAAATTCTAAGAATATAGTTATACTTCCCCCTCCCTCTTCTTTCTAATTTTTGTGATAACATATTTTTAATTTTCTTTAAACTCACAGGCTTAATACTCCACTGAATAAAAAGTTCAACAAGTAAAAAATAGAAAGACCTCTGTTCAACAGGAATATGGACAAGGGCTATAAATAATAATAAAATTCCAATATGCCAACTTCACTCATATACATTAAGGTTTTTTTTGTTGTTGTCATTGTTGTTGTACTCTATAGATTAGTTACCACAAATCAGAGAAAATATGCAATATTTGTCTTTTTAGGTATGGCTTATTTCACTAAGAATAGTGGTCTTCAGTTGTATCTATTTTCTGAAAGGACAGGATCTCATTATTTTTTATGGCTGAGTAGTATTCCATCGTGTATATATACATACATATACATATGTATACACACGTATACATACATATATATATATATGTATGTATACACCACATTTTCCTTATCCACATATCAGTAGATTGATTCCATATCATAGATGCTTGCTTTGGCAGCACATATACTAAAATTGGAATGATTCCATATCATAGCTATTGTGAATTGAGCTGCTATAAACATGGGGGTGCAGGTAACTGTTTCATATGCTGATTTAGTTTCTTTTGGGTATATTCTGAGGAGTGGGATTGCTGGATCATATGTTAGATCTATTTTTAGATTCCTAAGGAATCTCTATATTGTATTCCATAATGGTTGCAGTAGTTTACATTCCCACCAACAGTGTATTAGAGTATGTTTTTCTCTACATTCTTGCCAGCATTTGTTATTTTCTCAGTTTTGGTTAATACTTATTCTAATTGGGATGAGGGGAACCTCATTGTGTGTGTGTGTGTGTGTGTGTGTGTGTGTAAATATATATTTATTTAAAAGTCTGGGTTATAGAGAGAGAGGGAGAAACAGAGAGATCTCCCCTCCACTGGTTCACTTCCCAAATTGCAATAACGGCTGGGGTTGGGCCAGGCCAAAGCTAGGAGCCTAGAATGCCAATGTGTGTGCAGAGGCCCAAGTACTTGGGTTATCTTTCACTGCTTTCCCAAGTATATTACCAGGAAGATGGATTGGAAATGGAGCAGCTGGGAGTCAAACTGGTACCCACAGGGATGCCAACATTGCAAGCAGTGGTGTAATCTGCTGCACCACATGATGGCCCCTTATTGTGTTTTTTTTTTCTTTGTTTTATTTTGCTTTGCTTTGCTTGGTTTTGCATTTGCATTTCCCACATAGCTACTGATGCTGAGCATTTTTCAGGTGTCTGTTGGCCATTTGAATTTTATCCTTTGAAAAATGCCTGTTTATTTCCTTTGCCCATTTCTTAACTGGATTGCTTGTTTTGTTGTTGTTGAGTTTCTTGAGCTTCTTATATGTTCTGTATATTAATCCTTTATCAGATGCATAGGTTGTAAATATTTTCTCCCACTCCATTGGTTGCCTCTTTACTTTGTTGAATGTTGCCTTTGTTATGCACAAGCTTCTTAGCTTGATGTAATCCCATTTGTTAATTTTTGCTTGTATTGTCTGCACTTCTCCGGTCTTATCTGAGAAATCTTTGTCCCTATGTTTTCCTCTAGTAATTTGATGGTGTCAGGTCTGAGGTTTAGATCCTTGATCTATTGTAAGTTAATTTTTGTAAATGGTGTAAAGTAGGGATTTTATTTCATACTTCTGCATGCAAAGGTCCAATTTTCCCAATACCATTTGTTGGAGAGACTATCTTTTACCCAGGGAATGATTAAGCTCATTTGTCAAAGACTAGTTGGTTGTATGAGGACTTGTCACCCCAGTAATTATGGATGCTGCATTTTTATCTCTTTTTAAAAAATATTTTTAATGAATACAACTTTATGCCTTTAATATATACAGATTTGGGAACATGGTGATTCTTCCCTCTCTACTTCCCTCCTATTCATATTCCTGACTTTCTTCCTTTTCCCTCTTCCTTTCCCATTCTTATTTTTTACATAGATCACTTTTCAGTTAGTTTTTATACTCACAAGATTAACCCCACAATAAGTAGAAAGTTAATCGATTAGTATGAAGAAAAAAAGAAGAAAAGAATAAAACCAAACAAACAAGAAAAACATTGTTCCTCGATGGTCAAGACAAGGGTTGTTCAAAATCATTGCATCTCAAAGTGTCAGTTTCACTCTTATAGATTACATTTTAAGTACCCAATTAGTTACTAAAGATCAGAGAAATCATATAGTATTTGTCTTTTTATGACAGGATTATTTCACTAAGTATAATGGTGTCCAGTTGCATCCATTTTGTTGCTAATGACAGGATTTTATTTATTTATTTATTTATTTACTGCTATGTAGTATGCCATAGTCTATATATACCATAATTTCTTTATCCAGTCTTCAATTGATGGGCATCCAGGTTGATTCCATATCTTAACTACTGTAAAATGAGCTGAGATGAACATGGGGGTACAGATCACTCTTTCATATGCTGATTTCATCTCCTTTGAATAAATTCCCATGAGTGGGAGGGCTGTGTCATATGGTAGGTCTATATTCAGATTTCTGAGACATCTCTATACTGTCTTGCATAGCGGCCAGCCCAGTTTACATTCCCATAAACAGTGGATTAAGGTGACTTTCTGCCCAATGAAAGCCATACTAAAGGGTAAGATGAAACATTTGTAGTTTTGATTTGCATTTCCCTGATGGCTAGAGATCCTGAGCATTTTTTCATGTGTTTATTGGCTGTATGAATTTCCTCTCTTGAAAAATATCTATTCAGGTTCTTTGTCCATTTCTTGACTAGGTTGTTTTTGTTTTTATTGAGTTTCTTGAGCTCTTTATAGATTCTGGAAGTTAATCCTGTGTCAGTTTCATAGTTTGTAAATTCTCTCATTCTGTCAGTTGCCTCTTCACTTTATTGAGTGTTTCTTTAGCAGTGCAGAAGCTTCTCAGTTTGATGTAATCCCACTTGTTAATTTTTGCTTTGATTGCCTGTACTTCTGGGGTATCTTCCAAAAAGTCTTTCCATCCGCAATGTCTTGTAGGTTTTCCCCACTGTTCTCTAGTAAATTGATGCTAATACATCATAGATTTAGGTCTCTGATCCATTTTGAGTAGATTTTTGCATAAGCTGTAAGGTATGGTTCTTGTTTCATGCTTTTGCATGTGGAGATCCAGTTTTCCCAGAACCATTTTTGAAGAGACTGCCTTGGCATCAGTGGTTGATTTTTGCTCCTTTGTCAAAGATATGTTGGCTGTAACTGCGTGATTAATTTCTGTTTTTTTTTTTTTTTTTATAATGTTCCATTGGTCTACATGTCTGTTTTTGTAGCAGTGCCAGGTTGGTTTGATTATAACTGCCTTGTAGCATGTCTTGAGTTCTGGTATTGTGATGCTTCCAGCTTTTTTTTTATTGTTTAAGATTGCTTTATTTATTTGGGGTTTCGTGTGTTTCCACATGAATTTTAGCATCATTTGTTCTATATCTGAGGAGAATGTTGTTGGTATTTTGATTGGGATCATATTGAATCTATAAATTGTTTATGGTATTATGGACATTTTGAAGTTGTTGATTCTTCTAATCCATGAACATGGAAGGTTTTTCCACTTTTTAATGTCTTATTCCATTTCATTCTTTAATGTTTTGTAGTTTTCTTTTTTTAAATTTATTTATTTATTTATTTGACAGGTAGAGTTACAGACAGTGAGAGAGAAAGAAACAGAGAGAAAGGTCTTCTTTCCGTTGGTTCACTCCCCAAATGGTTGCAATGGCCAGAGCTGCGCCAATCCAAAGCCAGGAGCCTGGTACCTCCTCATGGTCTCCCATGTGGGTGCAGGGACCCAGGGACTTGGGCCATCCTCCACTGCTATCCCAGGCCATAGCAGAGAGCTGGACGGGAAGAGGAGCAACCGGGACTAGAACCAGTACCCATATGGGATGCCAGCAATGCAGGTGGAGGATTAACCTACCGCACTGGCCCCTTTTGTAATTTTCATTCTAGAGGTCTTTGACATCCTTGCTTAAATTTATTCCAAGGTATTCAAATTTTTTGTAGCTATTGTGAAAAGGATTGATCTTAGAAGTTCTTTTTCAGCTATGTGAATATCTGTGTATGCAAAGGCTATTGATTTTTGTGTGTTGATTTTATATCCTGCTACTTTACCAAACTCTTTTATTAGTTCCAATAGTTTCTTTGTGGAGTCTTTTGGGTTCCCTATATATAGAATCATTTCATAAGCAAATAGGGATAGTTTGACTTGTTCCTTCCCTATTTGTATCCCTTTGATTTCTCTTTTTTCCTGATGGCTCTGGCTAAAAATTCCATGACCATATTAAATAGTAATTGTGAGAGTGGGCATCCTTGTTGGGTCTGGGTCTTAATGGGAATGCCTCCAATTTTTCCCCATTCAGTAGGATGCTGGCTATGGGTTTGTTATAAATTGTTTTGATTATGTTGAGGAATGTGCCTTCTATACCCAATTTGCTTAAGGTTTTCATAATAAAATGGTGTTGAATTTTGTCAAGTGCTTTCTCTGCATATATTGAGATAATCATATTGCTTTTGGTCTTCAGTTCATTAATGTGATATACCACGATTATTGATTTTTGGATATTGAACCATCCCTACATATCAGGGATGGATCCCACTTGGTCCAGGTGAATGAACTTTCCAATGTGTTGTTGTATTCTATTGGCTAGTATTTTGTTGAGGATATTTGTGTCTATGTTTATCAGAGAGATTGGTATGTAGTTCTCTTTCTCTGTTGTATCTTTTTCTGGCTTAGGAATTAAGGTGATGCTGGCTTCACAGGAAGAATGTGGCAGGATTCCCTCACTTTTGATTGTTTTGAACAGATTGAGAAGAATTGGAGTTGGTTTTCCTTTAAATGCTTGGTAGAGTTCAGTGGTGAAGCCATCTGGTTTTGGCTTTTCTTTGTTGGGAGGGTCTTCAGATTTGAGTTCTGTCTTGGTTATTGGTCTGTTTGAGTTTTCTGTGCCTTAATGGCTCATTTTAGGTAGGTCATATGTGTCCAAGAATCTATCCATTTCTTCCAGCTTTCTGTTTTTTTTTTTTTTTTTTTTGCATATAGCTCTTCATAGTAATTTCTGATATTTCTTTTTATTTCTGTGGTGTCTGTTGTTACATTTCCTTTTTAATCACTGATTTTATTGATTTGATATTCTCTCTCCTTTTCTGGTTAGTTGGGCCAATGGTGTGTCAATTTTATTTTTTTTAAAAAACCCAGCTTTTCATTTTCTGATATTTTGTATTTTTTATTGGTTTTTATTTTTTTTATTTATTTTTATTTTTTTATTTTTTATTTTTGACAGGCAGAGTGGACAGTGAGAGAGAGAGACAGAGAGAAAGGTCTTCCTTTTGCTGCTGGTTCACCCTCCAATGGCCGCCGCGGCCGGTGTACCACGCTGATCCGATGGCAGGAGACAGGTACCTACCCTGGTCTCCCATGGGGTGCAGGGCCCAAGCACTTGGGCCATCCTCCACTGCACTCCCTGGCCACAGCAGAGAGCTGGCCTGGAAGAGGGGCAACCGGGACAGAATCCGGCGCCCCGACCGGGACTAGAACCCGGTGTGCCGGCGCTGCAAGGCGGAAGATTAGCCTAGTGAGCTGCGGTTTTTATTTTGTTGATTTTTTTCCTCTAATTTTAATTATTTCTTTTTCTCCTACTAGTTTTGAGTTTGGTTTGCTGCTGTTTTTCTAGATCCTTGAGATGCATTGATAGCTCATTTATTTGGCGCTTTTCCAATTTCTTGAAGTCCCCCATTACTATTTTTTTTGACAGGCAGAGTGGATAGTGAGAGAGAGAGACAGAGAGAAAGGTCTTCCTTTTGCCATTGGTTCACCCTCCAATGGCTGCTGCGGCCGGCACGCTGCAGCCGGCGCACTGCGCTGATCTGAAGGCAGGAGCCAGGTGCTTCTCCTGGTCTCCCATGTGGTGCAGGGCCCAAGCACTTGGGCCATCCTCCACTGCACTCCCTGGCTATAGCAGAAAGCTGGCCTGGAAGAGGGGCAACCGGGACAGAATCCGGTGCCCCGACCAGGACTAGAACCCGGTGTGCCGGCGCCACAAGGCGGAGTATTAGAGTATTGAGCCATGGCGCCGACCCCCCATTACTATTGTATTTGAGTCCATGTCTCCCTTAAATCCACTACCAATTTTTTTAAATAGCCAGGTGCCCTGTAATTAGGTGCATATATGTTTATAATAGCCACATCTTCCTGTTGTATTGATCCCTTAATCATTATATAGTAACTTTCTTTGTCTCTTTTAATAGTTTTTGTGTTAAGTTCTATTTTGTCTGATATTAGGGTGGGTATACCAGCTCTTTTTTGGTTTCTGTTAGCGTGGATTATCTTTTCCTGTCCTTTCACTTTTAGTCTGTTAGTATCATTTTTGGTGAGATATGTTTCTTGTAGGCAGCAAATAGATGGGTTTTGTTTTTTAATCCATTCAGCCAATCTGTGTATTTTAACTTGGAACTTGAGGCCATTTATATTCAAAGTGACTGTTGTTAAGTACCTACTTTGCCCTGCCATGTTTCTGTAAATAGTCCTGTTTATGTATTTTTTATTTCCCTTGTACTTTTTCTGGGTCATTTTCTGCATTCATCTTCTTTTGTAGTGATGTTCCTGTTTAGTATTTCTGTGTGTAGCACATCCTTGAGCATCTTTTATAGGGCTGGGCAAATAGTTATAAATCTTTTCAATTTCTGTTTGTTACAGATGGTCTTTATTTCACTTTCATTCATAAATGAGAACTTTGCAGGATACAGTATTCCCAGTTGGCAGTTTTTTTTCTCTTAAAACTTGGAATATTTCTCACCATTCTGTCCTAGCCTGTAGGGATTCTAATGAGAAGTCTGCTGTGAGTCTAACTGGGGTTCCTCTAAATGTGATCTGACATATCTGACATTCATCTTGTACACATTTTAGAATCTTTATGTTTTATTGTGGAGAGTTTCACTACAATGTGTTATGGTGAAGATCTTTTCTGGTTGTGTCTGTTGGGAGTTCTGTGTGCTTCCTGTATTGGGATGTCCCTTTCTTTCACCAAATTAGGGAAGTTTTCTGTTATTATTTCAATAAATGGCCTTCTAATCCTTTCTCTCTTTCCATGCCTCCAGGAACTCCTAGGACCCATAAGTTGGGTCATTTGATAGGATATTTTATATTTCCAACAGTGTTTTTTAGTTTTCTAATTTCTTCTTTTTTTTTTGTCTGACTGTAAAATTTCAAGAAATTCATTTTCTAGTTCGGATATTCTTTTTTCTTGCCTCACCTACTCTGTTGTTAAGACTTTCCACTGCATTTTTATTTGATCTATTAAATTCTTCTTTTCTAGTATTGCATTCTGATTTCTCTTTATTATCTTAATTTCATGGGAAAAATTTTCATTTAGTTCATGAGTTTGCTTTTGATTGCTTCTAAATAATCTGGTGATTAGTTTTTTGAATTCTGTTTCTGTCATATCTTCAGTCTCTTCATATTTACCTTCTACTATTGATGTGTTGTAGTATTCCTTTGAGGGACTCATATTATCTTCCTTATTTTTTGTTTAAGTTTCTTCCTTTGTTTTTTAAGCATTTTTGTAGTTTTTTTTAATTGTTGGGTGGCTTTTATCTTTGTCTTGTGTCTTTGTGGCTTAGTGGGACTGCTATACTTTCAGTAAATACCAAGAGGTGTGTGCTGGGTGTGACCTGGGTGCTTTGTTCAGTATTTGGGGGTGGAGCAAGTATCCAACTTAAGGCCGCCATGGGGCTTTGTAGCTCTCCTCTGGTTATCTGGATGGAGGAGGGTGGTCACCTCTGTTGGTGTGACCTGCCCTTCTCACAGCTGTGGGATATCCCACAGCTGTGTTAGTCTCTGGTGTATTCAGCACTCATTTGCACTGCTTAATGAACTGCAGCTTTGGTCTGTGGAGTCTTTCCTGTTAGCATGGTTCCCTCTGTTTTGAGCTGCTATAGGTAACTGATGAGTCTAGGGGTGTGGGTAAGCACTCTGTGGTTGCCCAGAAGCTAGCCATACTTTGTCTCAGACTCAGTTCCCAGAGTGGGTTTTTTTTTTTTAGGTTTGTGGGTCGTGGTCCAGTGTGTAGAGCTGCCGCCCACTGGAGCCTAACTCACTTCTCAATGGTGGTAAGCAGGTATGAAATTCCCATAGACAGGGCTTCCCTTTGCCCTACAGCTTCTGTGGAGGGGGAAGGAATTCTGAACTGTTGTGGTCCTGGATGTTTGGTTGGGGGTGGGGTAAACCTCACTATTTCTGGGGAGTACATGGAAAGTAGGGGCAACAGCCACCTGCCTGCATCTCCACCTCAAAAAAAAAAAAAAAAAGAGACATAATGACTTCTGGCATACAGAAGGCATACAGAGGCAAACAACAAATTACTGATGATTCTTTTTATTTCAGTGGTATCTGTTGTTACACTTTCCTTTTCATCTTTGATTTTGTTGATTTGGGTCTTCTTTGGGTCTTCTCCCTCTTCTTCTTAGTTTTTTTTTTTTTTTTTGGTTAGTTGGGCCAAAGGTGTGTCAATTTTGTTTATTTTTTCAAAAAACTAGTTCTCATTTCACTGATCTTTTGTATTTTTTTGCTTCAGTTTTGTTTATTTCTTCTCTAATTTTAATTATTTCTTTCTTCCTACTAATTTGGGGTTTGGTTTGTTGTTTTTCTAGGTCTTTGAGATGCATTGACAGCTCATTTATTTTGTGACTTTCCAGTTTCTTTATGTAGGCACTAATTGCTTTAAACTTCCCTCTTAGCTGCTTTTGCTGTATCCCATAAGTTTTGATATGAGGTGTTGTCATCTTCATTCATTTCCAGAAAATTTTGATTTCTCTTTTGATTTATTTTATTATTCAGTGTTCATTTAGGAGCATGTTGTTCAGTCTCCATGTGTTTGCATATGTTCTAGAAATTCTTGAGTTGTTGGTTTGGAGCTTCAATCCATTGTGTTCAGAGAACGTGCATGGTATGATATTGATTTTTTTTTTTGAATTTGCTGAGACTTGCTTTATGGCCTCTCATATGGTCTATCCTAGATAAAGTTCCATGTACTGCTGAGAAGAATGTGCATTATGCCACCATGGGGTGAAATGTTCTGTAGATTTAAGTGAGGTCCATTTGGTCCATAGTATTGGTTAGCTCTGTTGTTTCTTTGTTGATTTTCTGTCTGGTTGATCTATCCATGGGTGAAAGTGGGGTGCTGGAATTCCACATTACTATTGTATTGGCGTCTATGTCTTCCTTTAGATCTGTTAACAGTTATTTTAAATAGCCAGGCTCCCTGTAATTGGGTACACGTACATTTATTATAGTCATGTCTTCCTGTCGTATTGATACCTTAGTCATTATATAGTACCCTTGTTTGTCTCTCTTAAGTTTTTTGTTAAAGTCTATTTTGTCTGATATTAGGATGGCTACATATGCCCTTTTTCCCCATTAGCATAGAATATCTTTTTCCATCTTTTCACTTTCAGTCTACGTGTATCTTTGTTGGTGAGGTGTATTCCCTTGTAGGCAGCAAAGAGATGGGTCTTATTTTTTAATCCATTTAGCCATTCTCTGTCTTTTAATTGAAGAGTTGAGGCTATTTATATTCAAGGTAACTATTGATAAGTAACTACTTGGCCCTTCCTTTTTTCCATGAATGTTTGTATCGTTTACTTTGGATTTCTTTTGTACTTTTACTGGGGGATTTTCTAAGTTCATATTCTTTCATGATATTGGCTTTCATACTCTGTTTATGTGTGTAGCACTTCCTTCAGCATCTTTTCTAAGGATGGGCAAATGGTGACAAATTCTTTCAATTTCTGTTTGTTATGGAAAGTCTTTATTTCTCCTTCATTCATAAATGAGAGCTTTTCAGGGTACAGTATTCTTTTTTTTTTTTTGACAGGCAGAGTGGACAGTGAGAGAGAGAGACAGAGAGAAATATCTTCCTTTGCCGTTGGTTCACCCTCCAATGGCCGCTGTGGTTCGTGTGCTGCGGCTGGCGCACTGTGCTGATCCGATGGCAGGAGCCAGGTACTTATCCTGGTCTCCCATGGGGTGCAGGGCCCAAGGACCTGGGCCATCCTCCACTGCACTCCCGGGCCACAGCAGAGAGCTGGCCTGGAAGAGGGGCAACTGGGACAGAATCCGGCGCCCCGACTGGGACTAGAACCCAGTGTGCCGGCGCCGCAAGGTGGAGGATTAGCCTAGTGAGCTGCGGCGCCGGCCCAGGGTACAGTATTCTGATAACAGTTTTTTTTTCCCCTTTAGATTTGAACTATAGGAGGCCAGCACCATGGCTCACTTGGTTAATCCTCTGCCTGCAGCTCCAGCATCCCATATGAGCATCTGGTTCTAGTCCCGGTTGCTCCTCTTCTGGTCCAGCTCTCTCCTATGGCCTGGGAGGGCAGTGGAGGATGGCCCAAGTGTTTGGGCTCCTGCATCAGCATCGGAGACCAGGAGGAAGTACCTGGCTCCTGGCTTCGGATCTGCACAGCATGAGCTGTAGCGGCCATTTGTGGGAGTGAACCAACGGAAGGAAGACATTTCTCTCTGTCTCTCTCTCTTTCACTGTATATAACTCTACCTGTCAAATAAAAAAAATTGAACTATATCTTCTAACCAGTAGGGTTTCTGATGAGAAGTCAACTGTGAGTCTAATTTGAGATTCTCTGAAAGTTACCTGGTGTTTCATGCAAATTTTAGAATCTTTATGTTTTACTAAGGAAAGTTTAACTACAGTGTGTCGTGGTGAAGATGTTTCCTGGTCATATATGTTAGGAGTTCTATGTGCTTCCTGTACTTGCACATTCCTTTCTTTCTCCAAATTAGAGAAGTTTTCTGTAATGATTTAATTTACTAGGCCTTCTGGTACATTCTCTCTTTCCACACCTTCAGGCATTCCTAAGACCAATATGTTGGGTTGTTTGACAGTATCACATATATCTAGAACACTGTTTTTAAGTTTTCTAATTTCTTCTTTTTTTGGTCTGATTGAAATTTCCAGATATTTGGCTTTTTTATTAACTTTCTTTTGACTTTTATTTAATGAATATAAATTTCCAAAGTACAGCTTATGGATTACAATGGCTTCCCCACCCCATAACTTCCCTCCCAACCGCAACCCTCCCCTCTCCTTCTCCCGCCCCCCTTCCATTCACATCAAGATTCATTTTCAATTCTCTTTATATACTGAAGATCAGTTTAGCATATATTAAGTAAAGATTTCAACAGTTTGCACCCACATAGAAATACAAAGTGAAAAATACTGTTTGAGTACTAGTTACAGCATTAAATCACAGTGTATATCACAATAAGGACAGAGAGCCTACATGAGGAGTAAGGGCACAGTGACTCCTGTTGTTGACTTAACAAATTGACACTCTTGTTTATGGTGTCAGTAATCTACCTAGGCTCTTGTCATGAGTTGCCAAGGCTATGGAAGCCTTTTGAGTTCACCAACTCTGATCATATTTAGACAAGGCCATGGTCAAAGTGGAAGTTCTCTCCTCCCTTCAGAGAAAGGTACCTCCTTCTTTGATGACCTGTTCTTTCCACTGGGATCTCACTCGCAGAGATCTTTCATTTAGGTTTTGTTTTTTTTTTTTTTTTTTTTTTTTTTTTTTTTTTTTGCCAGAGTGTCTTGGCTTTCCATGCCTGAAATACTCTCATGGGCTTTTCAGCCAGATCCGCATGCCTTAAGGGCTGATTCTGAGGCCAGAGTGCTGCTTAGGACATCTGCCATTCTATGGGTCTGCTGTGTATCTCGCTTCCCATGTTGGATCATTCTCTCCCTTTTTTATTCTATCAGCTAGTATTTGCAGACTAGTCTTGTCTATGTGCTCCCTTTGGCTCTTAGTCCTTTCATTATGATCAATTGTGAACAGAAATTGATCAGCAGGACTAGTGAGATGGCATTGGTACATGCCACCTTGATGGGATTGAATTGGAATCCCCTGGTATGTTTCTAACTCTACCGTTTGAGTTAAGTCAGCTTGAGCATGTCCTGAATTGCACATCTCTTCCCTCTCTTATTCCCACTCTTATATTTAACAACAATCACTTTTCAGTTAAGTTTCAACACTTGAGAATAACTGTGTATTGATTACAGTATTCAACCAAAAGTATTACGTAGAACAAACAAAAAAATACTAAGAGGAATAACGTATTATGTTGTTCATCAACAGTCAGGGCAAGGGCTGATCAAATCACCATTTCTCATAGTGTTCATTTCACTTTAACAGGTTTCTTTTTGGTGCTCAGTTAGTTGTCACCAATCAGGGAGAACATATGGTATTTGTCCCTTTGGGACTGGCTTATTTCACTCAGCATAATGTTTTCCAAATTCCTAACAGGGATCACTTTTCAGTTAAAATTTAAACACCTAAGAATAATTGTGTGTTAATTACAGAGTTCAACCAATAGTACTAGAACAAAAAAAATACTAAAATGGATAAAGTATTACATTGTACATCAACAGTCAGGACAAGAGCTGATCAAGTCACTGTTTCTCATATTGTCCATTTCACTTCAACAAGTTTCCCCTTTGGTGCTCAGTTAGTTGTCACCGATCAGGGAGAACGTATGATAATTGTCCCTTTGGGACTGGCTTAATTCATTCAGCATGATGCTCTCCAAATTCCTCCATTTTGTTGCAAATGACCGGGTTTCATTTTTTTTGACTGCCGTATAGTATTCTATAGAGTACATGTCCCATACTTTCTTTATCCAGTCTATTGTTGATGGGCATTTGGGTTGGTTCCAGGTCTTAGCTATTGTGAATTGAGCTGCAATAAACATTAAGGTGCAGACAGCTTGTTTGTTTGCCAATTTAATTTCCTTTGGGTAAATTCCAAGGAGTGGGATGGCTGAATTGAATGGTTGGGTTTATTCAGGTTTCTGAGGAATCTCCAGACTGACTTCCATAGTGGCTTAACCAGTTTGCATTCCCACCAACAGTGGGTTTGTGTCCCTTTTTCCCCACATCCTCTCCAGCATCTGTTGTTGGTAGATTTCTGAATGTGAGCCATTCTAACTGGAGTGAGGTGAAACCTCATTGTGGTTTTGATTTGCATTTCCCTGATTGCTAGTGATCTTGAACATTTTTTCATGTGCCTGTTGGCCATTTGGATTTCCTCTTTTGAAAAATGTCTATTGAGGTCCTTGACCCACCTCTTAAGTGGGTTGTTTGTTTTGATGTTGTGGAGTTTCTTGATTTCTTTGTAGATTCTGGTTATCAACCCTTTATCAGTTGCATAGTTTGCAAATATTTTTTCCCATTCAGTCGGTTGCCTCTTCACTTTCCTGACTGTTTCTTTTGAAGTACAGAAACTTCTCAATTTGTTGTTAATTTTGGTTTTGAAAGCCTGTGCTTCTGGGGTATTTTCCAAGAAGTCTTTGCTGGTAACTATATCTTGAAGGGTTTTTCCAATTCTCTCTAATAATTTCATGGTGTCGGGTCGTAGATTTAAGTCTTTAATCCATGTTGAGTGAATTTTTGTGTAAGGTGAAAGGTAGGGGTCTTGCTTCATGATTCTGCACGTGGAAATCCAGTTTTCCCAGCACCATTTATTGAATAGACTGTCCTTGCTCCAGGGATTGGTTTTGTATCCTTGACCAAATATGAGTTGGCTGTAGATGTTTGGGTTGGTTTCTGGTGTTTCAATTCTGTTCCATTGGTCTATCCATCTGTTTCTGTACCAGTACCATGCTGTTTTGACTACAACTGCCCTGTAGTATGTCCTGAAATCTGGTATTGTGATGCCTCTGGCTTCGTTTTTGTTGTACAATATTGCTTTAGCTATTAGAGGTCTCCTGTGTCTCCATATGAATTTCAGCATAATTTTTTCCAGATCTGAGAAGAAGGTCTTCGGTATCTTGATTGGTATCGCATTGAATCTGTAACTTGCTTTTGGGATAATGGACATTTTGATGATGTTGATTCTTCTAATACATGAGCATGGAAGATTTTTCCATTTTTTGGTATCCTCTTCTATTTCTTTCTTTAAGGTTTTGTAGTTTTTATCGTAGAGATCTCTAACGTCATTGGTTAAATTTATTCCAAGCTATTTGATTGTTTTTGTAGCTATTGTGAATGGGATTGATCTTAGCAGTTCTTTCTCAGCCATGGCATTGCTTGTGTATACAAAGGCTGTTGATTTTTGTGCATTGATTTTATATCCTGCCACTTTGCCAAACTCCTCTATGAGTTCCAATAGTCTCTTAGTAGAGTTCTTTGGATCCTCTAAGTAAAGAATCACATCATCTGCAAAGAGGGATAGTTTGAGTTCTTCCTTCTCAATTTGTATTCCTTTAATTTCTTTTCCTTGACTAAAAGCTCTGGCTAAGACTTCCACAACTATGTTAAATAGCAGTGGTGAGAGTGGGCATCCCTGTCTGGTACCAGATCTCAGTGGAAATGCTTCCAACTTTTCCCCATTCAATATGATGTTGGCTGTGGGTTTTTCATAAATTGCTTTGATTATATTGAGGAATGTTCCTTCCAAACCCAGTTTGCTTAGAGTTTTCATCATGAAAGGGTGTTGAATGTTATCGAATGCTTTCTCTGCATCTATTGAGATAATCATATGGTTTTTCTTCTGCAGTCTGTTAATGTGGTGAATCACATTGATTGATTTGCGAATGTTGAACCATCCCTGCATACTAGAGATAAATCCCACTTGGTATTAATGGATGATCTTTCTGATGTGTTGTTGCATTCTATCGGCCAGAATTTTATTGAGTATTTTTGTGTCTATGTTCATCAGGGATATTGGTCTGTAATTCTCTTTCAATGCTGCATCATTTTTCTTGCTTAGGAATTAAGGTGATGCTGGCTTCATAGGAAGAATTTGGGAGGATTCCATCTTTTTCGATTGTTCTGAATAGTTTGAGAAGAAATGGGATCAGTTCTTCTTTAAATGTCTGGTAGAATTCAGCAGTGAATCCATCTGGTCCTGGGCTTTTCTTTGTTGGGAGGGCCTTTATTACTGTTTCAATTTCTGTCTCAGTTATGGGTCTATTTAGGTTTTCTATGTCTTCCTGGTTCAATTTAGGTAGCTTGCATGTGTCCAGGAATCTATCCATTTCAGATAGGTTTCCCTGTTTGCTGGCATACAAGTCCTTGTGGTAATTTCTGATGATTCTTTTTATTTCTGTGGTGTCTGTTGTTACGTTTCCTTTTTCATCTCTGATTTTATTGATTTGGGTCTTTTCTCTTCTTTTTTTAGTTAGTTGGGCCAATGGGGTGTCAATTTTGTTTATTTTTTCAAAAAACCAGCTCCTCGTTTGGCTGATTTTTTGTAATTTTTTTTGGATTCAATCCTATTGATTTCTTCTCTGATTTTGATTATTTCTCTTCTCCTACTAGATTTGGGTCTGGTTTGCTGCAGATTTTCTAGATCCTTGAGATGCAGTGAAAACTCATCTATTTGGTGCCTTTCCAATTTCTTGATGTAGGCACCTATTGATATAAACTTTCCTCTTAACACTGCTTTTGCTGCATCCCATAAGTTTTGGTATGTTGTGCTGTTATCCTCATTTACTTCCAGAAAATTTTTGATTTCTCTTTTGATTTCTTCTATGACCCAGTGTTCATTCAGGAGCATGTTGTTCAATCTCCATGTGTTTGCATATGCTCTAGGGATTCCTGAGTTGCTAATTTCCAACTTCTTTCCTTTATGGTCTGAGAAGCTGCATGGTATGATTCTAATTCTTTTGAATTTGCTGAGACTTGCTTTATGGGCTAGTATGTGGTCAATCCTAGAGAAGGTTCCATGTACTGCTGAGAAGAATGTAAATGCTTTCTGTGTAGGATGAAAAGTTCTGTAGATATCTGTTAGATCCATTTGGGCTATAGTGTCATTTATCTTCTGTCTCCTTGTTCAATCTTCTGTCCTATTGATCTGTCTATTTCTGAGAGTGGGGTATTGAAGTCCCCCAGTACTATTGTATTGGGGTCTAAGTCTCCCTTTAAGTCCCTTAACAAATCTTTTAAATAGACTGGTGCCCTGTAATTAGGTGCATATACATTGATAATCGTTGTATCTTCCTGTTGAATTGATCCCTTAATCATTATATAGTGCCCCTCTTTGTCTCTCTTAACAGTTTTTGTGGTGAAGTTTATGTTGTCTGATATTAAGATGGTTACACCCGCTCTTTTTTCATTTCTGTTGGCATGGTATATCTTTTTCCAGCCTTTCACTTTCAGTCTGTATGGATCTTTATTGAAAAGATGTGTTTCTTGTAAGCAGCAAATAGATGGGTTTTGTTCCTTTACCCAATCAGCCAATCGGTGTCTTTTAACTGGACAGTTCAGTCCATTAACATTCAATGTGACTATTGGTAAGTAGTGACTTTGCCCTGCCATTTGCCAAAGATATTTTCTGATATGTTTCGAACTTCCTGTGATCTTTTGGTGTGAGATTTCCTTCATTTACCTTCTTTCATATTGATGACCGTGTTTCTATGTTTCTGTGTGTAACACATCTTTAAGCATCTTTTGCAGGGCTGTACGAGTGGCAACAAATTCTTTCAATTTCTGTTTGTTGTGAAAGGTCTTTATTTCAACTTCATTCACAAATGAGAGCTTAGCAGGATATAATATTCTGGGCTGGCAGTTTTTCTCTCTTAGTACCTGGGCTATATCTTGCCATTCCCTCCTAGCTTGTAGGGTTTCTGATGAGAAGTCAGCTGTGAGTCTGATTGGAGATCCTCTGAGAGTAATCTGACGTTTCTCTCTTGCACATTTTAGGATCTTTTCTTTATGTTTCACTGTTGTGAGTTTAATTACAACGTGTCGTGGTGAGGATCTCTTTTGGTCGTGTTTATTAGGGGTTCTGTGAGCTTCCTGTACTAGGATGTCTCTGTCCTTCTCCAAACCCGGAAAGTTCTCTGCTAGTATCTCACTAAAAAGGCCTTCTAATCCTTTCTCCCTCTCCATGCCTTCAGGAACTCCTAGAACTCGAATGTTGTGTTTTTAATAGTATCCTGAAGATTCCCGACAATATTTTTTAGATTTCTAATTTCCTCTTCTTTTCTTTGGTTTGATTGTATATTTTCCTGTGCTCTGTCTTCTAACTCTGATATTCTCTCTTCTGCTTCGCACATTCTGTTTTTAAGGCTCTTTAATGTTTTTGTCATTTGATCTATTGAATTCTTCATTTCATTATGATTTCTTGTCACTATCACAGTTTCATTTTCTACTAGTTGTTTCATTGCATTTTGATTCCTCCTTAATATTTCATTTTCATGAGAGAGATTTTCTATCTTGTCCATTAAGGATTTCTGTAGTTCGAGAATTTGTTTTTGAGAACTTCTTAACGTTCTTATCAATTTTTTGAGATCTGCTTCTTGCATTTCTTCTATCTCATCTCTTCATAATCTTGAATTGGGGTATCTACTTCATTTGGGGGCGTCATAATGTCTTCCTTGTTCTTGTTTCCTCGGCTTTTGCGTTTGTTTGGCATATTGGAGATATTTTTTTTTCTCGTTATACTGTGACTCTAGATTAAGAGGACTGTCTGCTTTTGATGGATCCTTAGAGGCTGTGATGGGTGTGGCCAGAGAGCTCTGGTTCTACAGGGTTAAGGGTGTGCCAAAGGTGATTCACCCTGATTGTTCTCTTGCTCGCTTTCGCTCTCTCTCTCTCTCTCTCTCTCTCTTTTTTTTTTTTTTGACTCAGTTGGGAAGTAATTCCACACAGCTGAGTGGAATTGAGAGCAGTTGATGTATGAAATCTGGCCCCTGTGGGTATTCGTTTGCTTACCAGAGTCAGGTTTTTCTGCTTGGCTAATGAGGGACACCCGCTTTACATATGAAATATGGCGCACACCGCTTTACTTACATAAAATGTGCCTGCCCTTTGTCTTGCTCGGCTTTGTAAGGTGATTGGAGAGAGAGGCTAAATGTCCGTGCCGGTTCCCCTTATTTATTCGAATTTTTTCTCTCCTCCAGCCAGCCTGGTGAACTTTCCCCAATGGGGTTTCAGGTTTCGTTCTCTGCAGGCTCTTTCTGCCTTTCCCTGCGAATGTCTCGAGTTACTGAGAGGTTTTTGTCTCACCTCCCCTTCCAGTGCTGGCACGCAGACTCTGTAGCTCCAGTGGGTCCGGCGGCTCCCGCGGCTCGGCTTCCACGTGGTGGGCGACCTTGGTCTCCCCATAGGTCCTCCGAGTCACAGCCACTAGATCCGGAAGAGTTTCCTCTGCAATTTTTCCCTGATCCTTTTCCTGAGGCTACCGTAACTCCACTTTTATTAAACTAAATTTTCCCGGACTATGGGTGCGCGCCCTCACTATTCTGCCATCTTGGCTCCGCCCCATCAGATATTTGGCTTCTATCTCAAATATTCAACTCTGTTGCTAAGGCTTTCCACTGCACTTTTGAATTTGATTTGTTGAATTCTTCATTTCTAGTATTTCATTTTGATTTCTTTTTAAAATCTCAATTTCATGGGAAAATTTTCATTCTTATCATATATGGTTTTCTTTAGTTTGTGGATTTGCTTGATTGTTTTTGAGTAATACTGTGATTAGTTTTTGAATTGCATTCCCAGCATATCCTCAATCTCTTCATCTTCACATTCTACTATTGAAATGTTGTGTTCCTTTGGGAGGTCATAGTGTCTTCCTTATTCTTATTTCTTTAATTTCTGCCTTTATTTTTTAGGCATTTATAGAATGCTTTTCTTTCCTGTCATGGATTTTATCTTTGAGCTTTGCCTTTGTTGTTTAGTGGAATGTCTATACTTTCAGTAAATACCAAGGGGTATGAGGTGGATTGGCCAGGGATCTCTGGTCAGTGCTCCATGTTGGGGCAGGTATCCAGGGTAACACCCAAGTTGGGTGTGGTAGCTCTCCTCTGTTTAACTGGATGGAGAGGAGTGGTAAGACCACCCCTACTTTTCTGAGCTGAGCAATGCCCAGGTGTTAGCCCCCAGTGTTTTCAACACTTATCCACACCCTATGAACCACATATATGATCTGTGCAGTCATTCCTGTCAACACAGTTCCCTCTGCTATGAGCTGCTCTAGGCAACCAAGGAGCTCTGGGAGTATGCAGCAACCCTCTGTGATTGCCCTGAACCCAGCTACTCCCTTCCTGCTCTCACAACCACAGTGTTTTCTGTATCAGCTTCCAGAGCTCTCAGGGTCAAGGAGTACAAGTGGGCCACTATGCTCTGCTAGGCTGTCCTGTCCGCAAGGAGACTGAGATGTTCCCAGAGCCACTGTTCATGTGTGTTCTAGCCCGCTGGATAGATTCTAGTCCTCCAAATCAGATTCAATGTCAGTGGGGAACATGGGTTTTTCTCTCTGGTAAGGTCTCTGGATCACAGGTGTGCAAAATACCCATCAGCTGCAGCCCCACTCATTTCATAGTTGTGCTTGGCATGTAGGAGAGTCCCACAGGTGACACTTCCCTTCTGTAGGGGTGGCTCCTTTCCCCTCCCATTGCCAGGTGGTACAGCTGGTACTGTTGAGACTGTCAGTTCATCTTGAACGGCCATGGTTGCCCCTACCGACTTTGTAGAGGGTGACCCCAGTACTTGTTCAATGTGGGCACCCCAGCTGGAGCAGCCGCTACCTGCTTGTATCTAAAAATGGTGTCAGCCCTCCCACCTCTGGCTGCAAGTTACTGTTGTAGCAGGGAGACTGGGAGAGCAGAGAGACGTGGTGCTTCTGCTCCCAACTCCCCAGATTAACAGTCACTCCATTGTCCTGAATGATCTGGACCAGACTCAAAAATGCAGTTCACTAAGCTCTCCCTCCTATTGTATCAACAACAGCATGGGCCCATGCTGGCCTATCTCATCTGGTTTGCCAGGGTTGGCACTTTCTTCCCTGGATCCAAGCTGCTGGCTTTTATTTTTGTCTCGTTGCATCTTGCTCATGTCTACAGTCTACACACAGGTATGGACCATTTCTACTGATTTTGCAGGATCTCCTACTGCAGTTTCCTCTGCAGCTTTACCCTGAGAGCGGACTTTCTCCACTTTTTAAAAAATTTTAATTTCGCCCCTCCTGAATGATACTCCCTGTTGCTATGTTGGGACCTCTCGGTTACTGCCTTCTTTTCCTGTTGATCCTTGCCCCAAGTACTCAGACAGTAGCCCAACTCTAACTTTAATGGAATCATTATTGTGTTCATATGGAATAGTTTTCCCATTTTGCCTCATGACTTCTAGACCAGAGGATCCAAAAATTGTGAAGAGAACAAGTAACATTTCGGTATTGGGATCACCAGGGGCAATAGCTAGAAGGGACATTGTGATTTCCATCCTTGATTCCTACATCTGTGAATCCTGGCTATGGAGGAAATAACCCCAAATATCACTTGTTGATTTAGAATATATTGACATTCTGCAAGACAATACAGTTACAAGGTATTGCTATACAGCTAGCATTGTAACTGGGTTTTCAAAAGGTCATCCCACTGTTACATGAGGTCAGATGACTCAGGATGAAGGGGAAGAATGATAAAATCAATGGGTTTCACCACAATTCGCTTTTGAGTTCCAAAATCAAGAGAAATGCTGTGTGGAATAACATGATGGTGACTCTGGCCCAAAGGTGGTGATTTCAGCAACATTGTGGACAGAAAATGCAAATGTATCCAGAGTAAGCATTTCTATTCCAGTGAGAATAAAGTTCTATCCTTTCATGATGGTAGTGGTCACATGTAAATAACCTGCGACCAAGTGGCCAGCTAATCCTAAACTTTGAGCTCATTATTTTTCTTCCTAAGGCCTCTAGCATACTTCAAAGCAAACAGACCTTTTATGGTTATTTCCACTAAAATATCCCATTATGTTTGTCATAGGATGAATTTTTGTCTTTCAAAAATTCATGTTGATGTCCTGGCTTTCAAGGCCTCTTGAGTGTGGTTGTATTTGGAGAAAGGACCTTTAAGGAGGTAATTAAGGTAAAATGAGGTTATAGGAATAGGTCGTAATCCAATGCAGCTAGTGTCCTTATAAGATAAGGAAATTAGGGCATAGCCTGAGGTGCAACCATGTGAGTACACAGTGAGAATGTGATCATCCACAAGCCAAGAAGAGAGACTTCAGAAGGAACCAGACCTGCTGACACCTCTGTTTTGGACATTTAGAACTGTGAGAAAATAAATGTGATTTAAGCCATGCAGTTTTGTGTTATACAAGCTCAAGCAAACTGATACAGCTTCAAACAAATGTTTACCTGAATACTTTTCACTGACGTTATGTAAAAGTGTGTGAAGGATTAGAATCAACAATGCTATGGATTTCAATTTTTTTGTATCAAAATAAACCTATATTTTAATTCTACTTTTCTACAAACTTTGTAAAGGCTCCCATACTTCTAAATAACTCATGGTCAAAGAAGAAATTATAAGGAAAATTAGGAAATGTTTTTCCCTCAAATGAAAGTAAAGTAAAAATTTATTGGGTACACCTAAAAATCTGTAGAAAGGACTTCATAGATTTAAAAGCTTAAATTGCCCGAGAAGAAAGGACTAAAAACTAATGACCTTAGTTCCATCTTTTTTTTTTTTTGGTAAGATTTATTTATGACTTGAGAAGCAGAGTTACAGACAGAGGGAGTGACAGAGAGAAAGGTATTCCATCTGTTGGTTCAGTACCCAAATGGCCACAATGGCTGGAACTGGACCAATCCAAAACCAGGAACCAGGAGCATCTTCCAGGTCTCCCAAATGGGTGTAGTGGCCCTAGCACTTGGACCATCTTTTATTGCTTTCAGCAGGGAGCTGGATTGGAAGTGGAGCAACCAGGACTTGAACTGGCACCTATATGGGATGCCTATGCAGCAGATGGGTGCTTAACCTACTATACCACAGTGTCAGCCCTCTTATCTATCTTAAGAAACCAGAAAAAAGGACAAAGTAAATCCAAGTAAGTAGATGGAAGGAAATAACAAAGGACAGAAATAAATGAAATAGAAAATGATAAATGTCAATGGTATAAAAGTTATTTTATTGAATATCAATAAATTAGCAAATATCTAAGTAGGCTGATTATAATCACCCCAAACACTCACCTTTTCCAAAGTCATACTTCTTTCTTGGTGTAGTTCTTAACCAGTTGTTGTTCATTGATGAGATTATTAAGATCAAGCTACCTTCTATCAACATTGGAAAACTCTGAAGGGCCATATCAACCTCTAAGCTTCTGAAGTCTTTTGTTGTGAATTGTATAACTACCCAGTCATGCTTCCTTTACTTCTCCAGAGGTTCAAATTCTGAGAGCACTGTCCAATAAACTTTCTGCACGTAAATCTACATTCTAAAGTCTATGGCAGAATCTCCCTTTTTCCCCAAACCCTGCCACAATAGTATTATTCAAAATGTCATGATGTTTTCATTTTAGGCAATCTGATATTATAAAATTATCCAGATTACCAAAATCAATAAAAGATGTTACTTGAATATGTCTTATTTCCTAACACTCAATGCTGACATTCTTATTTTGCATCAGGTGGCTGCCCTTGGCAGCAGGTAGTTCAAAGCATGTGAGGCTTGAAATTTATGGGAACAAAAAAATTATGGTGGGACATTTTTCAATTGTTCTGAATAATTTGACAAGAAGTGGAGTTAGTTATTCTCTAAATGTCTGGTAGAATTCAGCAGTGAATCCATCCAGTCCTGGGCTTTTCTTTGTTGGGAGGGTCTTTATTACTGATTCAATTTCTGACTCGGTTATGAGTCTGTTTAGGTTTTCTATGTCTTTATGGTTCAATTTAGGTAGGTTGCATGTGTCCAGGAATCTATCCATTTCTTTCTTTCTTTTGTTTTGACAGGAAGAGTTAGAGAGAGACAGAGAGAAAGGTCTTCCTTCCGTTGGTTCACCCCCAAAATGGCCACTACGGCCAGCGCGCTGCACAGATCAAGCTGGGAGCCAGGTGCTTCCTCCTGGTCTCCCATGCGGGTGCAGGACCCAAGCACTTGGGCCATCCTCCACTGCTTTCCCGGGCCACAGCAGAGAGCTGGGCTGGAAGAGGGGCAACCGGGATAGAATCCGGCGCCCCAGCCAGGACTAGAACCTGGAGTGCTGGCACCGCAGGCGGAGGATTAGCCAAGTGAGCCACGGTGCCAGCCGAATCTATCCATTTCTGATCAGCCCTTGTCCTGACTGTCGAGGAACAACTTACTATTTTATTTCTTTTAGTATTTTTATTCTACTTAATAACATTGGTTGAACTCTTTAATTAGCACACACTTATTCGTAGTCATTTAAATTTAACTGAAAAGTGATCTCTGTTAAACATAAGAATGGGAATAAGAGAGGGAAGAGATGTACAGTTCAGTACATGCTCACTTGGACTTACCCCTAATGGTAGAGCTAGAAATGTGCCAGGGGATTCCAATTCAATTCCATCAAGTTGGCATGTACCAATGCCATCTCACTAGTCCAAGTTATAAGTTTAAGTTCATAATTGATCAAAAAGGTAGGATTAAGTGTCAAAGGGATTACATAAATAAGACCAGTGTCTGCAAATAATAATTGATAGAATTAAAAAGAAGAGAATGATCCTACATGGGAAGCAGGATACACAGCCGACTCATAGAATGGCAAAATCTCTAAACAGCAATCTGGCCTCAGAATCAGTCCTTAAGGCATTCGGATCTCTCTAAAAAGCCCATGAGAGTATTTCAGGCATGAAAAGCCAAGACACTGTGGCAAAAAAAAGACCTAAATGAAAGATCTCTGCGAGTGAGATCCTAGTGGAAAGAACGGGCCTTCAAAGAAGGAGGTACCTTTCTCTGAAGGGAGGAGAGAACTTCCACTTTGACTATGTCCTTGTCAAATAAGATCAGAGTCGGTGAACTCAAGAGGCTTCCATAGCCTTGGCAACTCATGACAAAAGCCTAGGGAGATTACTGACACCATAAATAAGAGTGTCAATTGTTAAATCAACAACAGGAGTCACTGTGTACCTGCTACCCATGTAGGACCTCTGTCCTTAATGTGCTGTACTATGCGAATTAACATTAAAACTACTACCCAAACAGTACTCTATACTTTGTGTGTCTTTGTGGGTGCAGTCTGTTGAAATATTTTCTTAGTGTATACTAAGTTGATCTTTTGTATATAAAGATACTTGAAAATGAATTGTGATGAAAAAATGGGATGGGAGAGGGAGTGGGAGATGGAATGGTTGCAGGTGGGAGGGAGGTTATGGGGGGGGAAGCTGCTATAATTCAAAAGTTGTACTTTGGAAATTTATATTTATTAAATAAAAGAAAAAAAAAGGAGAAAAAAAGAATTCCAGGTTGTAGCTATGCTAGATTCTGCAAGGGGTCATTGAAGGACCTCTAAGATCACAGAAATATAATTCATTAGATATAAGGGGGTCAAGAAAAGAACACTATATAGAATCAGTCCCATGATATTGAATTCACTCACAACTATAACAAGACCCAGAGTGAGAAAACTGTGCATCAATGGTAACTTTTCAATGAATAAAAGGCTGTGACTAAAACGTAAGAAGGCAATAATCAGCATAGAGCAGAATGGCCACGTCTCAAAAGAGCTGTGGTTTCTCACTTGAGGATGGAGCCAGATGCCTAGGAACACCAGTGAAAAGGCAAAAGGTCTGCAATTTTGAGGAATGGGGTTTTCATAAATGAACACTTACTAGTGCAAAGAGCTATATGATGAAATAATGCCCTCATTGAAGCATCCAATTCAATTCAAACAAGAAATTGAAGGAGAATTCCTGTAACTATTTCTTTATCTGTAGTTTATTGAGCACTCTCATATTAAATGTATGGTTCATTATCAAAAAAACTCTGTGGTGAGTATGAAGAGTTTAAAAGATTTCTGCAAAGGTTTGTGCTAAGTCTTCTAGCACATACTCTTGGAACTCTTTCATAATACAAAGGAGACCATTTTAAAAATTACTTAGAAAACAAAAGAACAGCAAAGAAAATTACATATGTGTGCATGCCAGACAATTTACATACATGAATTCTACAATAATCCTATAGGATATGAAAACTAAAGCTTACAGAAATTATAGTAACATCATAGGTAAGAGCTGAAGCAAAGATTTGAACTCCTCCAGTATGGCTACAAACACCAAAATTGAGCAGAAGGAGGGTAGGAGTGCAAGAAAAATTTGAAATTCATAGCCATGATAAGAATTATTAAAACCTAGTGACCTGTGGCAAAAAATATCCTACGAGAAGGATCTCTGTGAGTGAGACCTCAGTGGAAAGGGGCCATCAAAGAAGGATGTACTTTTCTCTAAAGGGAGGAGAGAACTTCCACTTTGCTTATGGCCTTGTATAAATACTGATGGGGTTTGTGGTCACAAATGGATTTCATAGCCTTGGCAGCTTCAGGTAGGTGATCAATGACATCATGCATAATGAGTATTAACTGTTAAATTAACAACATAAATCACTGTGCACTTACTCCCCATGTAGGACCTCTGTTCTTAATAAACTATACTATGAGAATTAACTGCAAAACTTCTTCTCAAACAGTACTTATACGTTGTGTGTGTGTGTGTGGAGTGCAAACTTCTGAAATCTTTACTTAGCATAGAGTTGGTCTTCTGTATATAAAGTTAATTTAAACGGAATCTTAATGAAGAATGGGATGGGAAAGGGAGCAGGAGGTGGGATGGGAGTGGGGGTTGGGAGGTGGGTTGGGGGAAAGACCCACTATATTCCCAAAGTTGTACCTAAGAAATTTGCATTTATTAAATAAAAGCTTTAAAAAAAATAAAGCTGTAGGGCCAGCGCCATGGCTCAACAGGCTAATCTTCTGCCTGCGGCACCAGCACACTGGGATCTAGTCCCGGTCTGGGTGCCAGATTCTGTCCCAGTTGCCCCTCTTCCAGTCCAGCTCTCTTCTGTGGCCCAGGAGTGCATGGAGGATGGCCCAAGTGCTTGGGCTCTGCACTCACATGGGAGACCAGGAGAAGCACCTGGCTCCTGGCTTCAGATCAGTGCAGTGCACCGGCTGCAGCACACTGGCCGCAGCGGCCATTGGAGGGTGAACCAACGGCAAAGGAATACCTTTCTCTCTGTCTCTCTCTCTCTCACTGTCCACTCTGCCTGTCAAAAAAAAAAATAAAGCTGTAAAGAGTTATAGAAAAATAATGATGCAGAAAACATATTCACAGGTATTTTGTAGACATTTAGTTAATATGTTTAAAACATACACCAAATAATTACATATTAGAAATAAAGCACAGGCAGTCAAAACCAAAATTAACAATTGGGATTGCATTAAATTGAGAAGTTTCTGCACGGCAAAAGAAACAGTCAGGAAAGTGAAGAGGCAACTGACAGAATGGAAAAAAAAAATTGCACTATGCAACTGATAAAGGATTAATAAAGCAGAATCCACAAAGAGATCAAGGAACTTCACAACAACAAAACAAACAACCCACTTAAGAGATGGGCCATGGACCTCAATAGACATTTTTCAAAAGAGGAAATCCAAATGGCCAACAGACACATGAAAAAATGTTCAGGATCACAAGCAATCAGGGAAATGCAAATCAAAACAACAATGAGGTTTCACCTCATCCCGGTTAGAATGGCTCACATGCAGGAATCTACCAACAACAGATGCTGGCGAGGATGTGGGGAAAAAGGGACACTAACCCACTGTTGGTGGGAATGCAAACTGGTCAAGCCACTATGGAAGTCAGTCTGGAGATTCCTCAGAAACCTGAATATAACCCTACCATACAACCCAGCCATCCCACTCCTTGGAATGTACCCAAAGGAAATTAAATTGGCAAACAAAATAGCTGTCTGCACCTTAATGTTTATTGCAGCTCAATTCACAATAGCTAAGACCTGGAATCAACTTAAATACCCATCAACAGTAGACTGGATGAAGAAGTTATGGGACATGTTCTCTATGGAATACTATACAGCAGTAAAAAACAATGAAATCAGTTTTTTTTTTTTTTTTGCAACAAAATGGTTGAATCTGGAACACATCATGCTGAGTGAAATAAGCCAGTCCCAAAGGGACAAATATCATATGTTCTCCCTGATCGGTGACAACTAACTGAGCACCAAAAAGGAAACCTGTTAAAGTGAAATGAACACTATGAGAAACGGTGACTTGATCAGCCCTTATCCTGACAGTTGATGTACAACTTAATACTTTATCCCTTTTAGTATTTTTTGTTGTTGTTCTACTTAATACTATTGGTTGAACTCTGTAATTAACACACAATTATTCTTAGGTGTTGAAATTTAACTGAAAAGTGATCTCTGTTAAATATAAGAGTGGGAATAAGAGAAGGAGGAGATGTACAATTTGAGACATACTCAATTGGACTTGCCCCATATGGTAGAGTTAGAAACGTGCCAGGGGGATTCCAATTCAATCCCATCAAGGTGGCATATAGCAATGCCATCTCACTAGTCCAAGTGATCAATTTCAGTTCACAATTGATCATAATGATAGATCTAAGAGTCAAAGGGATCACATAAACAAGCCTAGTGTCTGCTAATACTAAGTGGTAGAATAAAAAGGGGAGAGAACAATCCAACATGGGAAGCAGGATACACAGCAGACTCATAGAATGGTAGATGTCCTAAACAGCACTCTGGCCTCAGAATCAGTCCTTAAGGCATTCGGATTTGGCTGAAGAGCCCATGAGAGTATTATAGACATGGAAAGCTAAGACACTCTGGCAAAACAAACAAACAAACAAACAAACAAAAAAACGAAATGAAAGATCTCTGCTAGTGAGATCCCAATGGAAAGAACAGGCCATCAAAGAAAGAGGTACCTTTCTCTGAAGGGAGGAGAGGACTTCCACTTTGACTATGACCTTGTCTAAATAAGATCAGAGTCGGTGAACTCAAAAGGCTTCCATAGCTTGGCAACTCAGGACTAGAGCCTAGGGAGATTACTGACACCATAAACAAGAATGTCAATTTGTTAAGTCAACAACGAGAATTTCTGTGCACTTACTCCTCATGTAGGATCTCTGTCCTTAATGTGTTGTTCAATGTGAATTAATGCTATAACTAGTACTCAAACAGTATTTTACACTTTTTGTTTCTGTGTGGGTGCAAACTGTTGAAATCTTTATTTAGTATATACTAAATTGATCTTCTGTATATAGAGAATTGAAAATGAATCTTGATGTGAATGGAATGGGAGAGGGAGCGGGAGAGGGGAGGGTTGTGGGTGGGAGGGAAGTTATGCAGGGGGAAGCCATTGTAATCCATAAGCTGTACTTTGGAAATTTATATTTATTAAATACAAGTTAAAAAAAGAAATGAGCAAAGGGTTTGTTTAGAAATTCAAAACTGAAAGTCTAAAAATAGGAAATGCACATGTCCTATGAACATAGGAACATATGGTGAGTCTCATTACTAATCAAAGCAGTGCAAATCATTGTATCATTTTCATTGTCAAAGACAGGAAGCCACAGGCACAGTAATAAATTGTGTACAGTACCTGTCCTCCCAGAGTTTATGGAATATGGAATCACTAAAATTTTATTGAATGTTTACTTAATTGAAAGGTGTTCAAGAGCTATTGTTAAGTGTCAAAGAAGTAGGCCATGAAAGATTGAACAGTGTGATTCTACTGATGTTACAATAAATTCAGCATATCCAAACACGTAAGAGCAGCAGTTGAAAAGCTATGCCCCAATATATCAGTGATTATCTTTGAGTAAGAAGATCATGGGTGACTAATCCACTGTTGGTTGGAATGTAAATGGGTACAGTTACTAAAGAAGATAGTATGGAGATACCTCATAAATCTGAATATAAATGTACCATATGATCCAGCCATCCCACTACTGAGAATTTACCCAAACCAAAATAAATCAGCATTTAAAACAGTTATCTGTACCCCCATGTTCACTGCAGCACAATTTACAATATCTAAGATATGGAATCAACCCAGATGTCCTTCAACTGTTGACTGGAAAAATTACATTATATATTATATATCTATTTTTATATAAATATACATACATACATACACACACACTGTGGAGTACTATTCAGCTATAAAAATAACAAAAAAATTCTATCTTGTCTTTTGCAACTATATATATATATATATATAAAACATATATAGATATAGTTGAAAGTTGAATAGCCAGCTTTCTGATGATCATTGATTTCAATTTTGTGAATGCTAGAGGCAGAAAATTAAAAAGGATATGCAATTTAAAAAACCCTAACTTTTGAGTGATTTTATTTGCCAATTCAAGTCTACCTATTTTATAGTTGGTGGAAAATTCTTCTGGATCTTGGTATTAGGGGAGGGAACTGTCAAATCTTGGTATTTGCCATTAGGTGTGAAGACTTTTTTCTTTTTGTAAAGTTAATTTTTATTTATTTCAAAGGGAGAGAGAGTGAGCCAGCAAGCAAGCATGAGAGCATGCAAGTGATATCTTAAATCTGCTGGTTCACTCCTCAAATGGCTGCAATAGTTGGGGCTGGGCCAGGCTGAAGCTGTGAACCAGAAACTCCATCCTGGTTTTGCACATTGGGGGCAGGGATCCAAGTACTTGCACCATTACCTGCTGACTTCCAGAATGCACATTTCTGGGGAGCTAGATCAGAAGCAGAGACGGGACTGAATCCCAGGAATGTGGACGTTCGATGGGGGCTTAACCTGTTGTGCAACAACACCTGTCCAAAAAAACTATGTTTCATTCCACCCTTTGGGGATATAGTTGGGGAGTTTGGAAAAAAAGTTTAAGTAGAAGGGGCAAATTGACATTCCATTTGAAAACAGATCCCACAAAAAAGTTGAGATTCTTGGGACAATCTTCAGCATTTTTTTCTTTGTTTCAGTTGTTTTGCTCTTAGCTAGGATGTTTCCAGAGACATAAGAAATACATTGTTATATTGAAGAGATAATTCATGATTCCATCAGAGCATATTAATTGTAGTTGAAATGACCGGTTTCAACTTCCTGCTTGTTTTGCAATAGATCGTGCTATTTGTTGTAATATAGATTAGTACTGGTGATTGCAGAACTACTCAAATAACTTTGTGTAACTCAGATAAGGCACATAGAGATGCAAAATAAATACAGAAACTTTTTAATATATAAGAATCATATATTTAATATATAATTTTATATTCTTATACTCCTATAAAAATCCCACAATTTTGCTGAACTGAGAGTTCTTTCTATAACCTCACTTTTAGTGATATCAAAGAAAATTCATTTTCAAATTATCTTACTTTTATAATACCAATCCAAATCTGCGTTGCTTTTTCATTAAAGACTAATTCCACTAGGTGGAGGCATTTGCTCGGGTTTGTGGTTCTTCCAAATGCATATAGAAATAGAGAAGTCTGTTAAGCAGAGAAACTTCTCTGGGAAGACCAGTGGCCTTGGGTCTCCTAAAACCTGCTGCTTTGCATTGCAATAGCATTCAAAATGTATACATGTTGCTATATAGAATTAAGTATTCACTAAGCAAATAAATTAGCATGTTTCTATTTTTTGTTTTTTTTTTTTTGTTTTTTTTTTTTTTGTTTGAATAGTTCTAACTTTAAAATAGCCACTTTGAGTAGAATAGGCAAGTGTTCTCATTTAATTGTTAGTATTTGCGTTAAGCAATGATGTACTAATTAGAGTTTGTAAACACTATTTCTACTATACCTCAGATATTTTATATCTAGTTAAGATGATAATGACCAGAATTAGTATACACATATGGAATACTTTAGTCTTGATACTAATGTCTTCATGCAATATGGTACCTAATGTAATCATGGGGAAACAGTATTCTTGTGGATATACTATGCAAGTTACAAAAATGTCTCCTACAATTTGTAAAGTAAGTGAAATATAAAAGATCTAAAATACTGTGGGGAAATTGTTTTTCAATTTGAATCTCTTTGTGGTTATCATCTTGGGTTTCTACTTTTCTGTTTCTATTGGCACCAACAATATATGGAAATAATATCTTTGTAGTTAAGTAGGAAATTCATCTGCTCCTTTTTATTTTGTGTTTGAAATTATAATGTCCTGTGTCATCAGTTAACTGCCTCCAATGAAGTAAGTCTCTAAAACATTGAACTTTCTGAAAGCAACCCAATTCTTTTGTGTGTCATTAGTTTTTAAAGTCTTTTTTGTAGAAACACTATTGTCTCTAATTTTATTGTTTTAAAGATATTATATTAATTACACACAGCTGTTTTCATAAACTGAGTAAAAACACAGAAGACTTTTGTTCTCCAGTCCTTAGAGAAAATTTAGTGGCTGATCTTACTTCTTTTTTTCATCCTATATCAATGGGAAAGGGTAGACCAAATAAGATGTGTATAAATGCACTGCTAGAAAAGCATTCTAGTTTTTCACATTGAGTTTTTCATATTTAGATTATCTAATTTTAAAATGATATATTTAATTTGTCATTTAAAATAATTGTTCGGTATACAGTGGAGAAAATACTATGTTTCATTAGCCCACCCATCTACCAATTGATTTTTCTCTTTAGGATGAAAGCCTGGCCCGCCAGTTGGTGGAGCTAGGCTACCGAGGGACCGGGGAGATAATGAAAAGGGAAGATTTTGAAGCAAGAAAGGCAGCTATAGAGATTGCAAGGCAGGCTGAAAGAACTCAGAAAAAGTAAGTACTCACGTTCCAAATCCAAATTTTTATGTTACATTGTAGATTCTGTGGAAAAATCCGGTTTTGTTGGCATTGTTATAACTTAGAAACACTGGTTGGAGTAGGTTAAATGTGGAATATCCTAAGCATGTGTCCTACAGATCAGGAACCAAAGAAAGTATAATATGTTTGCAATAAAGCCACATGAAATTAAAAAAATAAAAATATCAAAATATAGTCATCATACTAAGAAAGTATGTTCATCATATTAAGAAAGTCCTGTTAAAAACTAACTCAACTTTATATACTAAAAGTATGAGTGGATTTTACCTTAGAACTCCTCATACTTTTGAGGCCTGTAAACCTTAGTGTCATTTATGTTCTCACATTTTTCTAAACATTGATTCATTTGCCCCTGTCAATAATTACTAGCTTTTATTACTGTGATAAATAGTTATATAAAATAGGGGTCAAGTAAAACATATTAAAGTCTATGATGACAGAGATGTATTCCTAAAATTAATGGCATCAAACTGAGACAATATTATAAAGACATGGCCAACTAATTAGCTATTCAATTTTAAAAAAATGAATCTTGAGTTCCAAATGTTAGAAATATCTAATAATTTTCAGCAGCAATTTCCAATGTACCCATGATAAAAATAACATTTAGTAGTGGAATGTGCATGAATCCTGGGACTAGACAATTAACATATGATTTTAAGTGGCTATTCCAGTTATGATTGCCTTTCAGAACCATAGAATGTTGGAATTTGACATACTGATATTTGGGAATATGTTAGTTTCTGCCATATGCATCACTACCAGATTAGTATTTTAAAACAACACAAATCTATTTGTTCATAGTTCTGCACATATGGTGTATCCTTACTAGGTCCTTTGCTAATTTATCACAAGAATGAAATCCTGGTGTTGGCTGGACTGAGTTTTTGTCTGGAGATTCTGAGGATGAATCTACTTCCATACCCAATCATGGTGTTGACCAAATTCAGTTCCTTATGATTATGGGACTGAGGTCCCTATTTCCTTTTTGGTTATCATTTGGAGGCTGATCTTTGCTCCTAGATGCTGTCCACATTTCATGCTTGCCATGTGTCTCCCACCCCCCACAAACAATGAAACAAGTTCCTTTCATCCTTCAGACCTTTCTGACTCTTCTTCTGTGGCATCTTTCCTGACACCAATGAGAGAAAAATCTCTCCTTTTAAAGGCTCATGTGATGATACTGTGTCCTCATGTAAATAAACCAGGGTAATCTTCCAAGTTAAGTTTTCCACCTTCACGTTGCACTTACGAAGTCCCTTTTGACATATGTGTAATGAAGTCACAGGTTTTTGGGATTAAGCAGCAGGCATTCTGGGATGGGCATTCTACTCACCACTGCTAACTTATATAAAACAACTTCAATAACTTATTGAGCAAAGTTACTAACCCTGACTTCTCAGAAAATTGGAATGATTCAAATTATATGTCTATAATGCAGTATGTCATATTTTTATAAGGTACAAAAGGGAGTTTTTCTGTGAGAATCAGGAAATCTCTATGAGGAGCAGATGGGGAGAGATTTTTGTGAGATTTTATAAGGAATTCATGTACATTCATAAGCAGTTTTATAAGAGGTATTACCATCTTCACATCAAGAGGTGTTGTTCGTGTTTAAAATATATTTCCATCCATGTCACATGTCCACTTTGTATTTGAGGATCAAAGTAGCATTTCCTCTTTGCAATAGTCTTTTTTAACTGGCCAGGGCTGGAAGTCATCAGGCCACTTAAGTGCCAGTCCTGGGAGGCTAATCCCTTCCCAGAGCTGCTAGGATTGGTAGGCCCTTTCATCTACAGATCTCCTCTGATTGCTTTTGTAATGGGATGGGTCCCATATGTTGCCTCTAGCCCCATGTGGGAATCACTCTGCTGTCTTCCCTGCCAGGTCCATTTCACTGCTGCTGACAGCAGGGCCAACAGAGGGTGTCCTAGAGCCAAATGTGTCCTATACCTGTAGTTTTTGCTGGAGGGTCGCATTGAAAATATACTTGAGTATCAAACTGCCTGCCGGCTGATAGCAATCCAGAAACACTGGATTCTGCTATCAGGTTAGCTTCTTTGACATAAAGGCGAGCCATTTTAAGTAGATCACAGCTCTCTGGTCTAGCAATTATAGAGAATCTATTTCAAGAATTGCTGGTGTCTATGAACATGTTACCTATAATAACTCCAAAGGAGAAAGCATCCAGAGAGATAATTATATTTTGAGGGAATATTTAGATGAGGGGAACTCAAAAAAAAAAAGGCAAAAAAGTGGAAGAAGTATTTGGAGCTTTTATTCACTCATTAACAAATATTCATAGACTGCATTAGACACTATGTCAGGATATAAGACTTGGTTCCCACCCTTAAAAAGTTTGATGATTAGATAAATAGAAAAATGGGACATAATTTGGCCATTTTTCAGAAAGTTAAACACAGAGTTACCATATAATCCAGCAACTCTGCTAAGTGTGTATCCCAAGTATATATATGAAAACATAGCTCCAAACCTAAATACTCCTACATGAATACTCATAGCAGTATTGTTTATAAAACCCAAACTGGAAACAACTCAAATGCCCATTAATTGACCAGTGGATAAAAAATGCATTATATAAGTATAATGGAATACTAGTTAGTCATAAAAAGACATGGAGTACTGCTACATGCTACTGCATTGATAAACCTTGAAAACTTTAGGCAAAGCACAAGAAGTCAGACACAAATGACTACATTTTCTATGATTCACTTTATAGAGCATCTCCAGAGAGGCAAATCTACACAGACAAGTGGACTCATGTTTGCCAAGCGCTGGAAGGAAAGGTTCTTGAAAAATGAGTGTTAATGGATATGGGGTATCTTTTAGGAATGATAAAGTGTGGAATTAGGTATGGTGTAGATTGCATAAATTTTGTGAATATACTATAAATAATTGAATTGTACACCTTAAAAGGTGAATTATATAGTGATTTATATAAATAAAAAGACAGCTAAAGGTGGGTATGGTGGGAAGAATAATTATATTCCCAAAGCTGTACTTATGACATTTGTATTCCTTAAAAAGTAATTAATTAATTAATTAAAAAAGACAGTTATGACAGAATATTATAAACACAATCGGGGCTGGCGCTGTGGTGTAGCTGGTAAAACTTGCTGCCTGAGTGCTGGCATCCCAAATGGGCGCTAATTTGAGTCTCTGCTGCTCCACATCTAATCCAGCTCTCTGCTATGGCCTGGGAAAGTCTGCACCCATGTGCCAGACCCGGAAGAAGCTCCTGGCTCCTGGCTTCAGATCAGCACAGATCTGGCTGTTGCAGCCAATTGGGGAGTGAACCAGTGGATGGAAAACCTCTCTCTCTCCCTGCCTCTCCTTCTTTCTCTGTGTAACTCTAACTTTCAAGTAAATAAGTAAATACTTTTTAAAAAAACCCCACAATCATAGGTACTATATTAACAAAGTTAAGACTTTGGGGAAGATAAAGATTTTAAGAGTTTTAAAAAATGATTTATTGTTATTATTTTTTTTTTTTATTTAAGAAGTATAGTGACAGTGGGAGAGACATATTGACCCATCTCCTGGGTCCATTTTCAAATGGCCAGATCTGGACCAGGCTGCAACCAGGAACCAGGAATTTCATGTTGGTCTTCCACATGCATCACAAGGGCCGTAGTACCCGGGCTACCTTCTGTTGTCTTCCTAGGCATATTAACAGGAAGCCTGTTTGGAAGCAGAGCAGCCAGGACCTAAACTGGAACTCTGATGTGGGATGCTGTTGTTGCAAGTGGGACCTTAAGCTGCTGTGCCACAACACCTCTGCCAAGAAACCTCTTCTTCAGGAACAATTGCTAAATTGACCCTTGAAGGATAAGAAAGTGTTAATCAAGCAAAGAAGGGTGTGAAGACAGACACATTTCTTTTGCCTCAATTCTATGATAAATTTTCTTTCAAAATTCATTTTCTCTCCCTTTTTTTTCCCACTTGTTCCTAAACTATTTTCCCCTTGAAAGCTCTACCAGTTATAGGCCATTCATTTCCACATATATTAGGTTGTTGTTATTGTTGGTGATGGGTGGAGCAGGATCTGTGTTCTCCTAGATCCCTTTGCTTCAAGGTATTCTCTGCTCCATTATCATGTTAACAGTTCTCATTTTTTCTACACTGAGCTTTTTGCCAACTGCTTATAGTAGCTTTTAGACAGAAGCTACAAATATTGAAAGAAGGGATGGGAATAGTTCAGTTGATACCCTTTGTCACAACAGAGTATTTTCTCCCCCAGGGGCTGGCCATGGGAGACTCTAACAGAATTTCCATTTGTAGTGATAAGTTCTGGTGATTTCCATGGACAGTAGGGATATAGAACTTGACTGTGATACAGATTGAATATTGGGTTCCTGGAGTCTAGCGAGCACTTACACCGAGTCATTTGCAAGCCGAATACTTTCCTGGGTGAGTTTTTAAGATTATCAGCTTTCTGACTCTGGGTCAGCTTATCATATTAGGTGTTAAAGAGTGGAGGAGTTTAGGAGAGGAGAGGAAGTCCACCTTTCTTAAAACTGGCTTTGGAATAAAGACTTTATTTCACTAAAGCACAACAGCTGAATATAAATGATTAAAATACATGGGAGTCTTGATGGAGCCTTAATTTCATTGGTTGACTGTTGCCATCCTCTTGGAAGATTTTGTGATGAACCTTTGGAAATTCCTGTAACTGATTGTCTGAAAGGAGTCTCAGTTGCTGAATAAACAGGGATCCAAGTTACCTTTTTATGCATAACAAAGAGGATTTCTATGGTGACTTGAGATAAGATTTTTATGCCCTATATTCTTAGTTATATTTTAAATTAAGTGTAAAAGTTGTACAACCCTCAGCCTTTCCTATATTATTATCATAAATTTATGATTTTGTTAATTTCTGGTATAGTTTAAAATAGTGTCCTTCAATTTGTTTTTTAACAATATAAGATGGAAATATTTATTAATGGACAAAATGCTATTTTAGTTTTTTGAGAATGAAGTTGGATAAAAGGCAAAAATTTTCCCAAAGGGCAAAGTTAATGGGATGAACTACACCCTTTATCATTGCTGTTGGTTTGAGGGTCAGCACTGGTTTTCATCATCTTCTTCTTCCACCTATCTATTATAATACCATGTCTCCAGGTGCCATCACTTCAAGTTTTGGTGGTTTGATGCAAATCCTCATTTGTAAGATGACTGAGGTGACTGTAGAAGATGGTGAATTAGGGAACAACATACTGCACTTGGCTAGCTATAAATAGTAAAAAAAAAAAGGGGAGGGGGGGAGAATTGGAGAGAAAACCACACTGGAAATCCTACCAGAGAAAGAACACCATGGACCTGTGTAGAGGGTGTGGATGTGCATCACAAACAGGAACACAACACACGATAGCAACAACTGAGAGGCGGAGTGGGAGGCGGCTTGGCAGTGGCTTGGAGATGCAGATGAGACTGGACTGCAACAAACCATGGTGATACAGCTGGAGGGAAAGCATGGCGTGAATCTGGACCAAAGCCCTGGGGGCTAGTGGTTGCTAGAGGTTGCCTGTGGACCCAGTGGAAGTAGAGGGGGCACGTTTATCTGACACCAATTTCTCCACAACAGTACCTACTGCCTGGCTGAGAAAGGGTGGGCACCGTTTTGGGTTTGGGCAGCTGCCGTGGAAGCCTTTGTGTGCATGCATGACAATTGGCTGAAACAGGACGCCTTCTCGGTGGCACTGGTGGCAGCGACGGGGAGAGAGCAACATTCGACCAGTGGCTCTTGTGTATGCGTGTGATCCAGAGATTGTAGCAACGCGAAAAATCATTCCTCAGTCCTCACTGACTTTGAGCCTAACTGGAAGGTGGCTGGGCACCCACATAGAACTGTAAAGTGCACCATCTCCCAGGGTCAAAATGGCTAGTCAGAGCTGGCTCAGAGAACATCAGCCCTCTGTTGACTGGACAGACTGACAGGGTAGAGGCAAACTCTGCACCCAGCAACTGTGGGAGCCCTGTGTGCTGAGACCATGGAGACTCAGTGGTTACGTGAGGAGGTGTAGTGTATATCTGGGTCTTTGGGCAATCACACTTGTAGTTCCTTGGTTGCTTGGGGGAGGTCATTGCAGTGGTAACTTGTGCTCACAGTAAGGACTGCACAGATCATTTGTGCAGTTCATACAGTGGCATGGATGACTGTTGAACACGCTGTGGGCTAACACTCAGGCATTGTTCAGCTTGGAGGAGAGGAAG
Source organism: Oryctolagus cuniculus (assembly GCF_964237555.1). Classification (NCBI taxonomy): domain Eukaryota; kingdom Metazoa; phylum Chordata; class Mammalia; order Lagomorpha; family Leporidae; genus Oryctolagus; species Oryctolagus cuniculus. The sequence goes on along the minus strand of NC_091439.1, from coordinate 85,497,392 downwards.
TTATAATATTTGGATGATTTATTTTTTCTTATCCAGGTCAGGTGCATCACTTGAATTTTCAACCATTGGGAACGTTTTCTTTTTCACTGTGATTTAAGACAAACTCTGAGTTTTATGAGTTGAATTGTGCTAAAAATATACACGTTGAAGTGATATAACACAATATCTCAGCTTGTGACCTTATTTGGGAATAGAGTCATTGCAGATATAATTAGTAAAGGTGAAGTTTTGAAGTAGGGTCAACCCCTAGTCTAATATGAATTGTGTTATAAGACAATAGAAAAAATACCATATGACAATGAAGAATTGCAGCAATGCATCTATAAGTCACCAAATGCCAAAAATCACCACCAAGTCATCAGAATCAAAGTCAGGAAAGGATTCCCCTAGAGGTTTCAAAGAGATTATAACTTTGCCAATACATATTAAGTTTACACTTCCAGACTACATAGCTGTGAGAAAATATAATTTTGTCATTTTTAAAACATCAGTTTGTGATACTTTGTTACAGTAGATCTAGGAAACTAATGTATTGAGTAAGGTTGTAGTGTACCAGGTAAAACAAATGAAGTGTCAGATCTGCAAAACTTTGTAGAGTTTATCTGCCTCATCCTGTAGTATATATCTAGTGAAATCTGTGCACAATCCATCTCTAGTTCACCCTTTCTAACCAATGTAAGGGCACTGTGGTCCTATTGTAAACTAACCCTTGGTCAGGAATCCATTTGCTATCTCACCTCTCATATACTCCTCCTCTAACAGTGGGACCATAATGATCTTTTATATCTCCAGATACGAATTTCATCTCAGACCCTGCATCCAGTAGTCAATTAACTGGCTGGGTATTCTCTTTTCCTGGGTATATACTCATCTGAGTAAATACACATAGGCTCCTTTGGGGGATAAAATAGAGGGATTCATTGCCATGGATACTAGCGATTCCTTTGGGACAAGATAACTTAGTGAACAAGTTCTTGATTTGAAAATTGGATCAGATAGAAATATTGGGCAGTGCATGATGTCTTTTTATTGGTATGGCTCTCCTCAACCTTAGATAATCACCTTTGATTTCCTGTTATGATACAAATTGAGTAGTACTTTTGTTGTTTGTCCATCTATTTTGCTCCAAGGAATACTGTGTTCTATAAGCCATCTCCATAATTTTCCATAGTGCCCTTGATGGCCACTGTGACATTGTTGGTCCTCATGATAAATACTATAACTGTCATTTTCAGGTTCAGCTCTACCTTTCAGCTTCTGTTGAATCCAGGCACCATTTTCCTACTGCTGTCAGCTAACCAAAGCCTCTGACAGGCTCATCTATATTCACCCCTGGCCTGTATTAGAAGACCACAGTGGAACTTCTTAATGATTCGGTGCTACTTGAAGCAGCACATTTTGATGGACTTAGTGACTGGGTTTCCTCTGAATCCTATTATCATGGACCATGACCTCCTGATGGGTTTTCTGGTTTCACATGATATATGGTTTTCTGAGCATTTTAGTCTGAGCAATTTAGATATTTCAGCTGTGTTCTTTGTGTGCTGCCCAAATCTTAACGATCTTTTGGAATAATTCCCTTTCCAGACCTAACATATCCATGGTTGTGACTTACCCATTTTGTAGGCCTGGCAGCCAGAGTGGAACTCAAGTCAGTGAAGGGGGATGTCTATGAGGTAGGCATGTGCTGTCATGCTGGAGAAATACCTCTGTATTTTGTTTTTGCATTGCTGCTGCCGCTTTGATGCTTTGCTAACTATTCCTGAAGAGGAGCCACTTCTTCAGGCTCAGAAAATTCAGAGGCCTGGAGAGGTCAAAATTTTCAAGAACATCTAGTCAGGTGTCCATATCCCATTTGTCAGGATCTTGAGTTTTCTTAATCACAGTACTTCTTTCAGTGTAGTTGTCATGGCCCTGCTGAACATTTAGTCATCAAGTTCCCAAACACCAATTTGTCATTTTAAGCTACTCCTAGTACAGTGTGTCACAGACTAGCCTCTCAGAGAAGCAGGTGTAGAGATGGGAGTTAAGAATTCAAAGGGATAATTGGGAAAGAATAAATATAAAAAGAATGGATTGAAGGCAGCATTGATCGAGGGGAGCTCTCAGATATTAGTGCCTACCTCACAAAGTCTTAGCCAGACCACAGTGATAGAAATGTTCTTATCCCAATTGTGGTGGGGATCACACTACTCCATATATTTGTCAAAACTCATTGAATTAAGCACTGTAAAGCAAAGACTGCCTGTTAGGAAGGTCCCATATTTGGTGGAAATTATTTGACTCTTTTTAAAAAATGATTTAGTTAGTTGAAAGAATTACAGAGAGAGAGGAGAGAGAGAGAGAAAGAGAGAGAGATCTTCCATCTGTTGGTTCACTCCCCAGGAGGCTACATAGCCAGGGCTGGGCCAGCCGAAGCTACGAGCCAGGATCTTTATCTGAGTCTCCCAGATGAGTGACAGGGGCACAAACACTTGGGCCATCTTCTGTTTTTCCCAGGCCATTAGCAAGGAGTTGTATCAGAAGTAGAGCAGCTGGGACTCAAACCAATGCCCATATGGGATGCCAGCATAGCAGGAGGTGGCTTTACCAGCTACCCCACAATGCTGACCCCATGATTAGATTCTTGAACTGTTACCTTGCTCATTGATTTGTGGAGGTTGCCGAGAACAGGGCATGACATTGACTCAATTGCTGAGGCTGAGTGACAAGTGTTAACAACTGGAAGATGTCAGCTGACCATGTTACTCCAGCTAGGCAGCAAGTCTTTTATCTTTTATAATTTGCTTTTGAAATATTTATTGATGTATTAAAAGTGCTTAAATTTGAATTTGAATGTTCTTTTAAAAAATTTATTTATTTACTTTTTCAGGAATGCAGATTTCATAAGTACAACTTTAGGAATATAGTTATTCTTCCTACCATCCCTATCATTCATCTTCCTCCTTCTCCCCTTCCCTGTTCCATTCTCCATTAAGTTTCATTTTCAATTAACTTTGGACACAGAAGACCAACTCTATACTAAGTAAAGATTTCAACAATTTGCACACATATGCACAAAAAAAATAAACTGTTTGAGAACTAGTTTTACAGTTAACTCTCATAACACAACTCATTGAGGACAGAGGTCCTGCATGGGGAGTTAGTGCACAGTGACTCCTGTTGTTAATTTAACAATTAACACTCTTGAGTATGACACCAGTGACCACTCAAGGCTCTTGACATGAGCTGCCTGGGCTATGGAAACCTTTTGAGTCCACAAACTCCATCAGTTTTGGACAAGGCCATAAGCAAAGTGGAAGTTCTCTCCTCCCTTTAAAGAAAAGTCCATCCTTCTTTGGTGGCCACTTCTTTCTGCTGGGATCTCACTCATAGAGATCCTTAATATAGAACATTTTTTGCCACAGTGTCTTGGCTTTCCATGCCTGAAATGCTTTCATGGGCATTTCAGCAACCAGGAAGACTTAAGGGCTGATTCTGAGGTCAGAGTGTTGCTTAAAGTGATTTTCATTCTATGAGGCTACTGTGTGGACTGCTTTCCATGTTGGAACATTCTCTCTTTTTTAATTCTATTATTACCAGACACTTGATCCTATTTATATCATCACTTTAACACTTAATCTTGTCTATATGTTCACTTAAACACTTAATATTATCACTTTAAGATAACATTTTTACCACCAGCTTAATGGGATTTGGGGTCCCTTGACAAGTTTTTAAACTGTACCCTTAGAAGTAAGTCCATAAGAATGTATGCAGAACTATACAGCTTTCCAGTTACAAACTTCCTCATCTCTCTCTTGTTCCCACTCTATTTTTTACTGAGATCTATCCTCAATTGACTTTATACACATCTGATTAACTCTATGTTAAGTAAAGAGTTCAACATATAGTATGAAGAAGAGAAAAGAAAAAAAAAAAAACAAATAAAAAAATGTTCCTTGACAGCACAAAGGCAGCTCAAGTTATCTCTTCTTGAAGTGTCAATATCACTTCTACAAATTTCATTTTAGGTTCTCTATTAGTTCTTACAGATCAGGGAGAATGTATAGTATTTGTCCCTTTGGGACTGGCTTATTTCACTAAATATAATGTTTTCCAGATTCACCCATTTTGTTGCAAATGATCAGATTTCGTTTTTTTTTTTTTAATTACTATTGTGTAGTATTCCCTGGTGTACATATCCTTTAATTTCTTTTCCAGTCTTTGGTTGACAGGCATTTAGGTTGATTCCATGTCTTAGCTATTGTGAATTGAGCTGTAATAAACATGGGGGTGCAGATAACTCTTTTATTTATTGATTTCATTTCTCCTGGGTAAATTCCCAGGAGTGGGATGGCTGAGTCATATGGTAGGACTATATTCAGATTTTTGAGGTTCTCCATACTGCTTTCCATGGTGGTTTTACCAGTTTACATTCCCAACAACAGTGGATTAGGGTACCTTTCCCCTCATACCCTCGCCAGCATTTGTTTGTTGATTTCTGTATGAAAGCCATTCTAATTGGGATGAGTCGAAACCTCTTTGTGGTTTTGGTTTGCTTTCCCTGACAGCTAGTGATCCTGAAAATCTTTTTCATGTGTCTGTTTGCCATTTGGATTTCCTCTTTTGAAAAATGTCTGTTTAAGGGCCGGCGCCGCGGTTCACTAGGATAATCCTCCGCCTAGTGGCGCCGGCACACCGGGTTCTAGTCCCAGTTGGGGCGCTGGATTCTGTCCTGGTTGCCCCTCTTCCAGGCCAGCTCTCTGCTGTGGCCAGGGAGTGCAGTGGAGGATGGCCCAGGTGCTTGGGCCCTGCACCCCATGGGAGACCAGGAAAAGCACCTGGCTCCTGGCTCCTGCCATCGGATCAGCGCAGTGTGCCGGCCACAGCGCGCTGGCCGCGGCGGCCATTGGAGAGTGAACCAACGGCAAAGGAAGACCTTTCTCTCTGTCTCTCTCTCTCACTGTCCACTCTGCCTGTCAAAAAATAAAATAAAAGAAAAAAAGAAAAAAAGAAAAATGTCTGTTTAAGTCCTTTGCCCATCTCTTAACTGGGTTGCTTGTTTATTTTTGTGAAGTAATCCTTTATCAGTTGCATAGTTTACAAATAATTTTTCCCATTCTGTCAGTTGCCACTTTATTTTGCTGAGTGTTTCTTGTGTAGTACAGAAACTTCTCAATTTGATGTAATCCCATTTGTTAATTTTGGCTTTGAGTGCCTGTGCTTCCGAGGTCTTTTCTAAGAATTCTTTGCCTATACCAATGTCTTACAGGGTTTCCCCAATGTTCTCTAATAATTTCATTGTGTCAGGTCATAGATTTAGATCTTTAATCCATTTTGAGTGGATTTTTATGTTAGGTGTAAGGTAGGGGACTTGCTTCATACTTCCAGTTTCTCCACAGCATTTGTTGAAAAGACTGTTCTTGTTCCAGTGATTAAATATAAGTTGGTTATAGATGCTTAGATTGATTTCTGGAGTTCCTATTCTATTCCATTGGTCCATCCATTCATTTTTGTACCAATATCAGGCTGTTTTGATTATAACTGCCTTGTAGTATGTCTTTCTTTAAAGAAGGCTTTTTATTTAATAAATACAAATTTCATAGGTACTGCTTTAGGAATACAGTCATAGTATGTCTTCAAATCTGGTATTGTGATGCCTCTGGCTTTGTTTTTGTTGTATAAGATTGATTTAGATATTTGAGGTCTGCTATGTTTTCCATATGAATTTCAGCATCATTTTATCTATATCTGAGAAGAATATCTTTGGTATTATGATTGGTATCTCATTGAATCTATAAATTGTTTTGGTAGAATGGACATTTTGATTATATTCATTTTTCCAATCTATGAACATGGAAGGTTTTTCCAGTTTTTTGTATCTTCTTCTATTAATTTCTTTAATGTTTTGTAGTTGTATATATCATGTTATCTGCAACTAGGGATAGCTTGACATCCTCCTTACCAATTTGTATCCCTTTGATTTCTTTTTCTTGCCTAATGGCTCTGGCTAAAACTTCCAGGACTATATTGAATAGCATTGTTGAGAGTGGGTTTCCTTGTTTGGTAGTGGATCTCAGTGGTAATGCTTCCAACTTTTCCCCATTCAATAGGACACTGTCCGTGGTTTTTTTCATAAACTGCCTTGATTGTGTTGATGAATGTTCCTTCTATATCCAATTTGCTTAGGGTTTTCATCATGCACTGGTGTTGTATTTTGTCAATGCCTTCTCTACATCTATTCAGGTTATCATATGATTTTTGTTCTGCAGTTATTGTGATGTATCACATTGATTGATTTGCAAATGTTGAACTATCCCTGCATACCTCAGATAAATCCCTGGTTGTGTTGTTGGATTTGACTGACTAAAATTTTGTTGAGGATTTTTGTGTCTGTGTTCATCAGGGAAATTGGTCTGTCATTCTCTTTCTCTGTTGCATCTTTTTCAGCTTTAAGAATTAAGGTGATGCTGGCTTCACAGAAAGAATTTGGGAGGATTCCCTCCCTCTCAATTGTTTTGAATAAGTTGAGAAGAATTGGTGTTAGTTATTCTTTAAATGTCTGGTAGAATTCAACAGTGAAGCTTTCCAGTCCTGGGCTTTTCTTTGTTGGGAGAGTCTTTATTACTGATTCAATTTCCATCTTGGTTATGGGTCTGTTTAGGTTTTCCATGTCTTCATGGCTCTATTTAGGTAGGTTATATGTGTCCAGGAATCTATCCATATCTTCTAGGTTTCCCAGTTTGTTGGCATAAAGCTCTTTGTTGTAATTTCTGATGACTCTATTTCTGTGGCATCTGTTGTAACATTTCCCTTTTCATCTCTAATTTTATTAACTTGGATCTTCTCTCCTTTTTTGGGGTAGTTGGGCCAATGGTGTCAATTTGGTTTATTTTTTCAAAAAACCAACTCTTTGTTTTGCTGATCTTTTGTACTTTTTTAATTCAATTTTGTTTTGTTGATTTCTTCTCTAATTATAATTATTTATTTTCTTCTACTAGTTTTGGGTTTGTTTTGCTGTTGTTTTTCTAGATCCTTGAGTTGGATTGATAGCTCATTTATTTGGTATCTTTCCATTTTCCTTTTTTTTTAAAAAAAGATTTATTTATTTATTTGAAAGTAAGAGTTTTACATACACACGCACACACACACACACACAGAGAGAGAGAGAGAGAGAGAGAGAGGTCTTCTATCCACTGGTTCACTCTCTAATTGGCTGCAATGGATGGAGATGCACCGATCCAAAGCCAGGAGCCAGGAGCTTCTTCCATGTCTCCCACTTAGTGCAAGGGTCCAAGGATTTGGGCCATCTTTCACTGCTATCCCAGTCCACAGCAGAGAGCTGGATTAGAAGTGGAGTAGCCGGGTCTCAAACCGGTGCCCATATGGGATGCTGGTGCTTTAGGCCAGGGCGTTAACCTGCTGTGCCACAGCACTGGCCCCCTCCATTTTCTTGATATAGGCACCAATTGCTATAAACTTTCCTCTTAACACTGCTTTTGCTATATTCTATAACTTTTGATATTTTGTATTGTCATCCTCATTTGTTTCCAGAAATTTTTTGATTTCTCCTTTGATTTCTTCTATGACCCATTCTTCATTCAGGAGCATGTTGTTCAGTGTCCATGTGTTTGCACATATTATAGAGATTCCTGAGTTGCCAATTTCCAGCTTCATTCCATTGTGGTCTGAGAAGATACATGGTATTATTTTGATTTTTTTGAATTTGCTGAGACTTGCTTTATGGCCTAGTATGTGGTAATCCTAGAGAAAGTTCCATGCACTAGTGAGAAGATTGCATATTCTGCAACTGTAGGATGAAAAGTTCTGTAGATACATGTTAGGTCCATTTGGTCTATAGTGTCGATTAAATCTCTGTTTCCTTGCTGATTTTCTGTCTGGTTGATCTGCCCATTGCTGAAAGTGGGGTATTGAAGTTCCCCATTGCTATTGTATTGGAGTCTATGTATCCCTTTAGATCCTTTAACATTTCTTTTAAATAGCCAGGTGCCCCGTAATTAGATGAATATATAAGATGTTTTTTAAATTATGATAGTTGCGTCTTCCTGTTGAATTGATCCCTTAATCATTATTTGGTGCCCTTCTCTGTCTCTTTTATCAGTTTTTGTGTTAAATTCTATTTTGTCTGGTATTAGGATGGCTACACCAGCTCTATTTTTGTTTCTGTTGGAATGGAATATCTTTTTCCATCCTTTCACTTTCAGTCTGCATGCATCTTTGTTGCTCAAATGTGTTTCTTATGGGCAGCAAAAAGATGTGTTTTGGCTTTTAATACATTTGTCCAATCTGTATCTTTTAACTGGAGGGTTGTGGCCATTTAAATTCAAGATGACTATTGATAAGTAACAACTTTGCCCTGCCATTTTTCAAAAATATTCCAACTTTTTACTTTGAATTTCCTTTGAACTTTTACTGGGAGATTTTCTTCCTTTACCTTCTTTCATAGTGATGACCATATTTCTGTGTTTCTGTATGCAGAACAACTTTAAGCATCTTCGTAAGGCTGGATGGGTGGTGAAAAATTCTTTCAATTTTTGTTTGTTATGGAATGTCTTTATTTCACCTTCATTCATAAATAAGAACTTTGTAGGGTATAATATTCTGGGTTGGCAGTTATTTTCTCTTAAAACTTGGAATATATCTCACCATTCTCTCCTAGTCTGTAGGGTTTCTGATGAGAAGTCTGTTGTGAGTCAGACTGGAGATCCTCTGAAAGTAATCTGTCATTTCTCTCATACACATTTTAGAATCTTTTCTTTATGCTTTACTGTGGTGAGTTTGACCACAATGTGTAGTGGTGAGGATCTTTTCTGGTCATGTCAATTTGGAGTTCTTTGTGCTTCCTGTACTAGGATGTCTATTTCTTTCTCCAAATTAGGGAAGTTTTCTGTTATTATTTCACTAAAAAAACCTAATTCTTTCTCTTTCCACACCTACAGGAACTCATAGAACCCATATGTTGGGTCATTTGATAGTATCTTGTAGATTCCCAGCAGTGTTTTGTAGTTTTCTAATTTCCTCTTCTTGTGTTTGGTCTGACTTATAATTTCATTTACTTTGTCTTCTAAGTTGGATATTCTTTCCTCTGCCTCACTGATTGTTATGTTAAGGTTTCCACTGCATTTTTTATTTGTTCTGTTGAATTCTTCATTTCATTTTGATTTCTTTGTAATATCTCAATTTCATGAGAGAAATTTTGTTGTATGTGCTGTACGGATTTCAGTAATTCATGCATTTGCTTCTGATTACTTTTACAATCTTATGATCAATTTTTTTAATTCAATTTCTTACATTTCTTCAGTCTCATCATCACAATCTAGTATTGAAATGTTGTGTTCCTTTTGGGGCGTCATGTTGTCTTCCTTATTCTTGTTTCTTGAATTGGTGTGTTTGTTATTTGGGGTTTGTGGAGATATTCATTGATTTCTTCTTTGCTTTCTCTCTGTGGTGGCTTTTGTCTTTGTGCTATTCCTCTGTAGATAAGTAGAGTTTCTGCTTTTAGTGAATATCTAAAGCATGTGGTAGGTGGGCCAGGGATCTCTTTTCGGATTTCCAGGGTGAAGAGTGTGTCTAATGTGACACATCCAAGTTTGGCAAAGTAAATCTCCTTTTTTTTTTTTTTGTCAGAAGGAAGGTTTATTCCATCCAGGTGATCGCCTCTCCTCAAAGGAAAGCAGTGCCTGGTTGTTAGCCCCAGTGGGTATAATATTCATCTGCTCTGCCCCAAGGATCACACAAAGGATCTCTGCAGTCCTCAGTGTAAGCCCAGATTTCTTAGCAATGTAACCAGGTAACCAGGAAGCCCTGACTATGTGGAGTCTCAAACACAGTGACTGCCAAAGTCCCACACTGTGAGTCTTCCCACACAGCCTCAGTTTTTTTCAGAGTCTTGGCACACAAACCTCCCATAGTCATGAGCACCCATCCCCCTGTTAGTTGTCCCCACCAGAGTCAGGAATCTCCACTTGGCTGGTTGCTGGGCATGGACATGAGCTGGTGAAGCTGTTACCTATGTGCACAATGGTGCCTGCTCTATCACTTGTTACAGAATGCCATTGTAAGGTGATTGGGAGAGAGAAACGTGTCCCTCTTTTTTTCCTCTCCTCTAGTTTTGCAGGTACACTATCCCCCAGGGGGCTCCAAGCTGGGTTCCCTCTAGGTTCTTCCTGCAGCTTTATTGCCAGTGGCTTGGCCTGCTGCACTCTGGTCTCACCTCACTCTCCAATACTAAGGCATAGGCTCTTGGCTGCTGTGGTCCTGAGTTATAGGCATCCATGCCCTCCACACAGGTCCAGTGTGTCCCTCTAATTTGCATAGTTTCCTCTGCCATTTTCTCCCTAACTCTTCTCTGAGACTGCTGCACTCTCTCCACTTTTTATGCTATCTTCTCCTAGATCAGAGCAGTGAGCTCCCTCCCTACTCCTCCATCTTGGAAGTTCTCGGGACTTTGTCTTGAATGTTCTTAGTTGGGAATTTTTACCTCATTTTTAATGAAGTGTTTTTGGTCTTCATTCTTTTCTTGAAATGTCTTTTTTTTGTTTGTTTGTTTGTTTGTTTTTGGTTTTGTCTCAAATAATTCTGGTATCAAAAATGATTTGGGAAGTTTTACCTGCTCTTCTACTTTCTGGAAATGTTTGTGTTGGGTTGATGTTGTTTCTTCCTTAATTGGAAGCTTACACTAGTGAAACATATATTTGGAGTTTTCTTGTGAGAAGGCTGAGAACTACAAAACCATTTTTTTTTTAAACAGAAAATTCAGGCTCTCTCTCCCCTTGCTTTCTCTCTTCACCCCCCTTCTCTTTCTCTCCTCCTATTCTCTTCCCTTCCATTTTCTCCCCCAATCCCCTCTCCCCTTCCCTCCTTCATAGTAAGCTTTTGTAGTTTGTATCTTTCAAAGTATTTGTTCATTTCATCTAATAAAATAACTATCAAATATGTAGGTAAAATCATTCACAATGTCTTGCTATCATTTTAATACATATAAAATCTGTATTATATTCCTTTTTGTGGGGACCCATGAGCCGGCCATGGGCCCACATGCTAAGGCTTAGCTTGCTGACCATTTGCAATAGTTACTGCTGTGTGGATGTTTATGGTTTCTGTTGAGCTGTGATATCGGGACCTTTCCATAACCCCAGGGTTGAGTCTACAACTATGGCCTTGGGACTTCCCATACTTCTTTTCCCACTGACCAAGAGTTGAGAAAACACCAGGTGGAGCAACGATAAGCTTTCTGCTGGCGTCCGAGCCGCCTGCTACATGACCAGGAGCTCGATTGGATGAAGACACGTGATCACCTTTATGATTGGACAAGGAGTGCATGGACTGTGCGTGATCAAGCATCCGATTGGAGCACCGCCGCATGGACTGTAGCATGGACTAAGCTTGCATTATGTGCTTCTGCAATGTTATACTATATAAGCCGTTCATGGAATAGTAACGGGAGCTTCCCCTTTCTTTCGGAGCTCCCCTTGCTCAAGGGTTTCTCTTTCTATCCTGTTTAAATAAAGCCTACTGAAGCCCGAGAAACAGCGTCCGAGTATCTGTTTTTCCCGAGACCCCGGAGACCACACCTTTTTCCATTCTTTATATTAATATTTCTTAATTGAATTTTCAGTTTTAATATTCTTTTCAAGAATCCAACATTTTGGCATTTAATAATTCTATATTGTTTTTTCTTCTTTTTATTTCATTTAGTTCTACCCATTTTTATTATTTCTTTCTACTTATACTGGGTTTAATTTTTTAAGTGCCTTAGTGTGGAATTTTAGCTTATAAAATTTAAATCTTCTGCAATATAAACTTAGTGATACATATACATACATAAATTTTTAAAAATTTATTTGAAAGGCAGAGTGACAGAGAAGGAGGAAGTGAGGGAGAGGTAGAGAGAGAGAAAGGGGGGGAATCCTCTAGCTGTTGCTTCGTTTCTCATACCTGTGTAATAGCTGGGTGCCAGCCAGTTAAAAGCAGTTAGTGTGACTTCCAGTTTTAATACTTAGGGGTTAGGCTTTCTAACTATGGTTCCCTGGAGCTAAAACTCTTATGGCTTCTCTCTCTCATATGGATCAGCCTTTCATCAACGATGGGAAATGGCGCTGAGATGATGAGGAATTTTGGCAGGGGCATACCCTGGTGTTTTCTGAAACTCTCTTGGCTTCACCCCAGCATCTAACAAGCCCATGTGGGTGTTACCTGCTCATTAGCTGCTCTTTTGGAGTCCTCACTAACATTAGAGCTTCCAGCCTTCATGCTTCCCGCCTCACCTCTGAGAATGTTGGTTCTGTCCAGCTCAGTTTCCTGTCGTGGGGTTTGACCCGTAGCCACAAGACTAGAAGGAGATCTTAGAGTAGTAGCAAAATAGTTTTAGGGTAGGCCAGGGCTGCACTCTGGTGTTTCTCAAAGGCTCCTTGACTGGACACCAGACTCTGTCAGCCCGTTAGGGTATCAAGCTGAAAACTGCATTCTCTTCTTTCTTTGGAGATCAATTTGTCAGTTTTTTTCTTCAATGACTCTAAGACCTCCTTCCAGTCTCATGCTATGGGCCAATCCCTATGACAGGCAACTGAGCTGGACAGGACCAACATGCCCAGAGGTGAGAAAGAAGTGTGAAGTCTTATCTCCAGGAGATTGCTCCAGCCTAGTCAGCAAGCCTGACCCCTGAATCCTAAAACTGGCATCTGTGTTTTAAACTAGCTGATAGGAACTTGGTGTTCTTGAGAGAGAGGGACACTATGAAGAAGAAACAGAAACAAGAGCAATCCACTTGCTCATGCATTTGGCAAGGTGACCCAGTGCTGGCTGGAGTCGAATTCAAACTGGATCTGAGTCATGTTGGAGTTATATCTGAGTCATGGTGCCAAGCTGATAAGCAGAAAATGGCAATGAAGGAGGACGACCTCAGTTCTTGTCTCATGTAGAAGAATTTCCACGTGCACAAGGCAATGAGCAAAGCAGAATTTATTTAAGTCAGAAACCTCTTGCCACAGCAGCCAGGAGGGGGCTCCAGGTAAGGAAGATCTCTGAATTTAGATTTTTTTTTAACAAATTATTTATGTGAGAGGCATATGGAGAGAGAGAGAGAGAGAGAGAGAGAGAGAGAATGAACCGCTCCCGTTCACTGCTTCTCCTGTTACTCCTCAAATGGCTGCAAGGCCTGGGACTGGTGGATCAGAGCCAGGAGCTGTGAACATAATCTAGATCTTCCATGTAGCTGTCAGTAACCCAGTTAGTTGAGTGATCACTATTGCCTCCTGGGTCTGCACTGGAGTCAGGAACTAGAGCCAGGAATCAAACCTAGGCACTGCAATGTGGGATGCAGGTGTCTTATGTACTAGGCTAAATGTTTGATCCTGAATTCTTATATGTATTTTAAAGGATGCTTTTTTATCTTCAACATTATCTTATTATATTAATACATTTGGAAGCTTTTTTAAAGGATTTATTTTATTTATTTAAAAGGCAAAGTTACACAGAGAGAGAGAGAGCGAGCGAGAGAGAATCTTCCATCTTCTGGTTTACTCCCGGAATGGCTGCAATAGCCATGGATTGGCCAGATGGAAGCCAGGAGCCAGGAGTTTCTTTCGGGTTTTCCACATGGGTGCAGGGGCTACACCCTTGGGCTATCCTCTGCTGCTTTCCCAGGTGCATTAGGAGCTGGATTGAAAGTGGAGTAGCTGAGACTTGAACTGCCGTCCACATGGGATGCCAGTGTCATAGGCTGCAGCTTTACTTACTATGGCCATACTGCTGGCCCCTGGAAGCTTTTTGTGAATGTTAGCTCTTTTAAAAAAGATTAGTAGTTATTAAACACCTGGGATGGTTATCTTTACCTTCTATCTTCAAATAATATTAAACCTCTTCTTGTATGCAAGAGCCTTTTCATGTTTCCAGTCGTTCTTCCCACATGTTGTGCTATCTTGTCATCTATTTTCCTTTTAAGCATGTTACAAATACTGCAAGAAATTGTTAACATTTTCACTTAAATAGTTAATTTATAGTTTATTAAAGATAAGAAAAATTTACTTGTACTTAATTTCGTGTTTTTAACTTCTGGTCATTTTTATTTTTTTTTAAACTTGCCAAGCTTTTTGTAGGTTGTAATGGTTGTAGACAATATTTGTAGCTCTATATCCCACCCCACCCTAGGCAATTGGCCACCCTTTCCTTCTAGTCTCATGGCTTGTCCTCCTCCCTCTTGCCTTTCCTGCCATTCTAGGTGACCAGGGAGGCCAGGGAGCCCATGGCATTTGGAATGGCTTCATTGTTGGGATCCACAGCTGGAAGGTTCTCTAGAACACTTTGAGGGAACTCCAGGTCCTGCAGCACATCGTAATCCCCCTCCTCCATAGCTGATTCAGATGTGTCCATGGCTGAGCTGGCACCAGTGTCTGCTGATTCTGCCTGGCCAAACTCTGTGCCCTGCAGGAACATCTGCATGGCATAGCAGTCAGCTCTGCCTCAGTCACACCACTCAGGTCAGAACCCAGAGCAGTTAAGCTCTTGCTGGCTGAGGGTCATCTTCAGCAAGGCCTCGTCTGAGTCTTCAGCCCCAGCGATGGCAATCACAGCCTCAGCAGCAGAGACCACTGCTGCCTGCTGTGCCTGTTCCTTCAGTGCTGCTGCGGCTCTTCCATACAGACACACAGGACCAGGAGCAGCTCAGGATCACCACCGGGATCCACTCCAAACTCAAAGTCACTGGCACTGAGACCCAACATGGCACTGCCTGCACCAGCCAGAGCTGGAGAGCTGATGAGAGCCTCAGCCAAGCTGGGCCCAGGAGGCACTTTTACCAGATGAGAACCAGTTCCATCTTTGCCATTCAGTGTGTTCACAAAGGCTGTCAGCTTTTCTGTGTTCACTTGATAATGTCAACATTTACTTTCTTCTTCTTGAGGGGTTTAACCAGTTTCACCAGATCCTTTTTGTTGTCCTCTTTGGGGCCCTCAAAGGCAATAATATGCATCTTGTGATTCTTGCCCTGTGGTTGCTTCAGAGTCAGCAAGGCATAGTGCTTTCCAACACCATCTTGCCACCTTCCTTCCTCCTTAGCTGGCTCTCCCATCTTCATTTTTTAAAGGAGATTTATTTGAAAGGCAAAGTGACAGTGTAACAAGGAGGGAAAGAGAGTGAGATTTTCCAACTGCTGGTTCACTACCCAAATGTGAGCCTGTATCAGGCTAAAGCCAGGAGCCTGAATTTCATTCAGGTGTAAAACATTGGTGGCAGGGACCCAAGTACTTAGGTCATCTTCTGCTGCCTTCCCACATGTATTATTTGGAAACTTGGTAGCTGGGGGCTCAAACTAGCACTGTTATATGAGAAGCAGGAGCCCAGCTGCTGGCTTAATAGGCAGAACCACAATGCCTGCCACTGGTCGTTTTCACTTTTTGTGTAGATTTACATCTCCTGTAGAATATTACTTCTAAATGGATAACTAAATAATTATCATAGAACTGACCTTCTAGTAAAGAATTCCCACACCTATCATTTCTTTTATTTATTTATTTGAGAGGTATAGTTACAGACAGAGAGAGCGAGAGACAGAGAGAAGGAGGATGAGATCTTCCATCTACTGGTTCATTTCCCAAATGGCCGCAACTGCCAGGGCTGGGCCAATCCAAAGCCAGAAGCCAGGAGCTTCTTGTGGGACTCCCATGTGGGTTCAGGGGCCCAAGGACTTGGGCCATATTATGTTGCTTTCCTAGGCCATAGCAGAGAGCTGGATCAGAAGAGAAGCAGCCGGGACACAAACCAGCACACGTATGGGATTCTAGCACCGTAGGCCAAGGCTTAGCCTTCTATGACACAGCGCCAGCCCATCCCTATCATTTCCTTACAAAAATATTTGGTCTTTAATTTTGGAAGTTATTTTTGGTGGGTACAGAACTCAGGTTTCTGATCCACTGTGAGCTTTCAACAATCCTTGTACATTGGTGACCTGGTAGGAGGTCTGGACTTCATGTCTCCCCATGCCCTTGCTCCTCCTTCTCTGCAGCAAGTCTCTGTATCTGTCTGTAACCAAAATTTAATGTTAAAGAGTCTGCTGTTTTCATTTTTGCTCTGGTAGGTGACATTTTTTGGTGCATGAGCTTGATAATGATAATTTTTTCTATGCTTTTAACTAGAAAGATAAATAATTCCTACATCTTAGATTTGTGTGCAGTGTATACAAGAGTGATATTTATTACCCTAGTCAATAGAAAGTGTAGTTTAATGAGATCACTTATTCTAACAGCAATAGGTTCCAATTTCTTACAAAATTCCTATATCCAGTTAGGTATATATATATTGTTAGCTGAAATTCTTCTCTATGTCTGGATTACTTATGAGATAATTGATTACATTTCATGTTTATATATTATTTTGTTAGAATTATATTCATGTGGAACTTGTTATTGAAAAATTATTTTCGATGCAACATTTTCCTAATAAGATCTATGTACGAAGATACTGGAAGAATTTGTGACTCATGGAGAGCTATTTTCTTGTGTAATTAAGAGTATGACTAAATGAAAAAATATTTTAAATACACTCACTAGGCCTGAAAATCATATGATATTGGTTAATGTTCACTATTAGCTAGTTGAATATTGTCACCCCACCAAGACTCCACATTGAACTTTTGCCCCTTCCCCTCCTTCTTCCCTTTCTCTTTTGCTTTTTTTCCTTTTCTTCTCTCTCTCTCCACATACACACACACACACACACACCCCTACACTTATAGGAGGGTACTTCAAAAAATTAATGGAAATGAAATTAAGATGTTTACTTTGGTGCAAAAATTCTGAAATCTATACATATTCAGGGTCTTTACAATGTGAAGAATTTATATTATGCAAAAACTAGATATCAATTTCTTTTTTTTTATTATTTGACAGATAGAGTTAGACAGTGAGAGAGAGAGAGACAGAGAGAAAGATCTTCCTTCCTTTGGTTCACCCCCGAAATGGCCACTACGGCTGGAACTATGCCAATTCGAAGCCAGGAGCCAGGTGCTTCTCCTGGTCTCCCATGGGGTGCAGGGCCCAAGCACTTGGGCCATCCGCCACTGCACTCCCAGGCCACAGCAGAGAGCTGGACTGGAAGAAGAGCAACCAGGACTAAAACCTGGCACCCATATGGGATGCTGGTGAGTAAGCGGAGGATTAATCAAGCGAGCCATGGCGCCAGCCCCTAGATAATGATTTCAAAAGTTTTTCACCAAAATAGACATTATTTAATTTCATTTTCACAAGTATTTTGAAGGACTTTCATACATGTATATACATGTAAATGTATATTTCCAACAAGCGAGTAATTACAGATGGTATTGATATTTTCAAGAAACATCATATCTATCTAACCCTTCATCATCTACCTAGCAACAGATATTTTTATATCATTGTTTCTCTGCCAAGTACCTATATAAAAATGTTCACATATGCAGTTAATTCTTATGGAAGAAGTAAGCATCTTCATTGCTTAGTTAAACTTTTTATATTTGCCATATAGCAACCTTTGTCATTTTTAGTTATAGGTCTTACCTTCTTTGAGTTTAAAAGACATTTAAACTGCTTTAAATTAATTTACAAAGAAAACTCTATAAAGAATATAATTATAGTTAATCTAATTAATCAATGTACAACTAAAATTCATGTTTTAAAAAGTTGTAGCCACTTTCTTCATAATGTTATTTAGATTTTAGTTTTTGTTCTTAATTTAGCTGTTTAAAGTTTGTTATTCAATAGTCATTTGACCCTTTGTAGAAAATTTCAAGGATCTGATCTTCTCAGATTCACTCCACTTCCATGTCTCTGCTGCTGCCTCTAACAACAATGAGGGATTATCCATTTCTTTGACTGTTGCACTCTTATTACCTTAGAATATTCCATTTGTTTCTTCAGATATGTGGATGTCTGCTATCTTTCTTGTGTCTTCTCCCTTCTTCTCAATATAATGGATCTTTATCAAAGGACAGAACTTTGGTTTGTGTATTCTGCTTCTCTCACTTTTCACTCACTTTTATGTCTTCTATTAACTTGAGTTGGTTCTTCAGACTTGATTATTCTGGCTCCATGTATTTTTTATTGTTATGTTATCAATCTAGTAATAAAGTTCCTTAAAAATAGCTCTTTTTGTTCTTTCACTGAATCCTGCTTCCTATACAAAAACTACTATTTTTAAATTATGGTAATGATAATAGTTCTAAACATCTTCTAAGTCCACTTGATAGGAAATTCTAGATGGCAATTAACAATGAACTCTTGAGTCTTTTTGCATTTGCTCTTAAATTAATATGTTTTTTCATTCTTTGTGTGCATTCCTAATCCAGTCTTTCTTTAGATTGACTTGTTTTTGGCAATGTCTTACAACACAACTCAATCTGAACATTTTTCATACTTCTTCATGATCATGATGTTGGAAATAGCTTTCAAAACATCTTCCCTCTGTCCCTTCTTCCCTCCACTGGCTTACCTATCTCAGCTATCTATAATGTATCTATAATCTGCAATCCTATAAAGGAACTTGATGAAATTTACAAGGGAAATATGTATATCTTATGTCAACAAGGTTTTAAGAGTGTAGAGAAACATCTGAAGAATGAAGCTGAGGTTAAGGTTAGTGTATAAAATGTTTGCCAGATTTGGGCAGATAATTCAAAGAGGAAAAAATATTTGCATTACAGAATTCATAGCACCCACCTGGAACAACAAATCTATTCAGCAGAGGAAGCATAGATATTTCTGATTGTAAAACCTAAGATTGTTTTCTTCTAAGGTGTCACATAACAACCCAGTTTGACTGAACCACATCAATATGTATATTGATAATACTACCAAGTTTTCAGAAATAGAGAAACTCTCTCTTGCCTTATAGGATTAATACAAAATTTTGCAAATTTTGATGTTATTTTCTTGGCAACCCCCGCAATAGTCTCAAATAAATATTTCCTTACATTTTACAAAGATGTATTTATTTATTTGAAATTCAGAGCAACTTTAAGAGGGGGATACAGAGAGAGGACTTCCACCCCGTTTCACTTCCCTAAATGGCTGCAATGGCCAGGGCTGAGCCAGGCCAAAGCCAGGAGCTAGGAGCTTCATCCTGATTTCCCATGTGGGTGGCAGAGTCCTAAGCACTTGGACCATCTTCTGCTGCTTTTCCCAGGCCATTAGCAGGTAACTGGATTGGAAGCAGAGCAGCCTGAACAGGAACCAACAGTGCCCATATGGAGGCCTGTACTGCAGGTGGCAGCTATACCTGATATGCCACAATGTCAGCTCCCTCTCCTTACCTTTTTAAATAATTTCGACTTTGAACTTAATGACCCTACTAAATTGCTCAATTTTATATATCAAAATTTGTCTTTTATTACTACTCATTAAGCAACTGTATGTTGAGAAATTGTCCTAAATTGATATTATCTGTCAGAGATGTGGATATTTATTCTTTTGTCATTCAGATTGTTCTGTTTTTCCTGGTTCTCTTTCCCTCATTAGAATTCAAAAAGACATGCTTGTCTTTGACTTTCGTCCAAAATGTCTTACCTAACTAGAACTCTGATTTTTCCTGCCCAGATTTACCACACACACAAAAAATCATCTTTTCATCCATTTCTTACAATCTCCTCCTTCACTTCTCAAAGACACTTACACTCATCAAGCATATACATGTGCCCTACTGTCTGTTGACTTGTATTTTCTACTAGTCAGAGATCAGAAGTCTTAACCCTTAGAAAGGATGCCTGATAGAGGTAGGGATATGCTTATATATTCTTATTTTTCAGGTGAGGACTAGCTGAGAATTAAAAGCAGAACTACTCAGCATTTTCTATATTACTCACATATTTTCTTGAATAGTGTTGATATTAAAAAGCCAGTTCTCCCATGTAGGTGACAGGGATCCAAGCACTCGGACCATCTTCCACTGTTTTCCCAGGCACATAAGCAGGAAGCTGTATTGGAAGCAGAGCAGTCAGAACTTGAACCAGTGCCCTGATATCAGATGCTGGAATTGCAGGCAGCAGCTTTACTCTCTGTGTCAAAATGCCAGCCCCCCAGGGTGGTGGTGTTATTGCAAAGACATTGTGAAATGATTACTACAACCAAACTAATGAATATAACCATACCCTCACATAGTTAATATATATATTTTTAGTGGTGAGTACAATTAAAATCCCCTCCTTAGCAAATTTCAGGTATACAATATGAAGGGACTTAAAAAGTTAATTGAAAGTTTGAAATGGAAAGATTAAAATAAAAATATAAACTTTATTTTTCAACATAAGCTCCATCAAGTATAAGCTCATATACCATTGGAGAGCCAGTGTTGTGGTGTAGTGGGTAAGATGGCTGCCTGCACTGCCACCATCCCATACAGGTCCCAATTTTTGTCCTGGCTGCTCCACTTCCAGTCCATCTCCCTGCTAATGGCCTGGAAAAGTAGTGTAAGATAGCCCAATTATTTGGGCCCCTGACATTGATGTGGGAGATCTGAATAAAGCTTTTGGTTTCTGGCTTCAACCTGACTTAGCCCCAGCCATTACAGCCATCTTGAGAGTGAACCAGTGGATGAAAGATCTCTATTTCTGTTTCTCCCTTTCCATTTTTAACTTGACTTTCAAATAAAGAAATCTTTATATAAAAACAGCAAGCATAAAAGATATCCTTGGAAGCAATGCTATCAATCATTTAGTCTATCCCTAAAGAAGTGAGAGTGCTGAGAATTTAAGCATGGTACTACATTCTTCTTTACATTGTTAACTGAAGAAAAATGAGTACCCTTTAAATATTTTTAAGACTAGGAAATAAAAATAAATCAGAAGAAGCCAAACCAGAACTTTAAGTTCTATATCTAATGATTTTCTGTTAAAAGCCTGACAAAACTGCCTTTGGTTGATGAGAGAAATGAATAGAAGCATAGTCATGGTGGAGAAGAACTCTCTGGTGAAAATTTCTGACATTTTTCTGCCAAAACTTTGTCATATTTATTCAAAAGTAGATGTTATTGCATTTGATCTTCTAGAAAGACAATAAGAAAAATACCTTGAGAATCCCAAAAATATGTTCCCACGACCTTTGCTCCTACACATCTGCTACAACCAAACCACTTCTACCACTTGGTAGCCATTGGTTTGCTTGTGCTGTTTTCAGAATTATACTGGTAAAGCCAAGTTTCACCTGCTGTTTCAATTTTTTCAAGAAATGCTTTAGGATCTTCTTTTTTTTTTTTTTTTTTTTTTTTTTTAACAGGCAGAGTTAGACAGTGAGAGAAGCAGAGCGAAAGGTCTTCCTTCCATTGGTTCACCCCCGAAATGGCCACCTGAAGCCAGGAGCCAGGTGCTTCCTCCTGGTCTCCCATGCAGGTGCAGAGCCCAAGCATTTGGGCCATCCTCCACTACCTTCCCGGGCCACAGCAGAGAGCTGGACTGGAAGAGGAGCAACTGGGACAGTACCTGGTGCCCCCAATTGGGACTAGAACCCGTGGTGCTGGCGCTGCAGGCAGAGGATTAGCCTAGTGAGCCATGGCGCCGGCCTAGGATCTTCATCTTAACATGTTTAAAATTTCCACTTACCCGGCACCGCGGCTCACTAAGCTAATCCTCCGCCTTGCGGCGCCGGCACACCGGGGTTCTATTCCCGGTCGGGGTGCCGGATTCTGTCCCCGTTGCCCCTCTTCCAGGCCAGCTCTCTGCTGTGGCCAGGGAGTGCAGTGGAGGATGGCCCAAGTCCTTGGGCCCTGCACCCCATGGGAGACCAGGAGAAGTACCTGGCTCCTGCCATCGGATCAGCGCGGTGCTCTGGCTGCAGCGCGTCAGCTGCGGCGGCCATTGGAGGGTGAACCAACGGCAAAGGAAGACCTTTCTCTCTGTCTCTCTCTCTCACTGTACACTCTGCCTGTCAAAATAATAAGAATAATAATAAAAAATAAAAAAAAAATTTCCACTGAAAGCTCTACTCTTGTCTACAGCTGATCTGGGAACACCAGTTTTGGTATCCATCAAGCAGAAACATTGCTACATTTTAATTTTCAGTTATAGTTGAGTAACTTGACCCATTTGAGATGTCTGGTATTGCTTATTGTTTCTGTTCTGGTAGTCAGTGCTCTTCAACTAGGGCACAAATAATTTTTTTGTTGTAAATTGATGTGAATGTGCTCTTGCTGTGTTATGATGCTTGCGATCTAAGGTAGTCATTATTTTAATTATTATTAATATGACTGTTTGAAAACATGAACTCAGTTTTGAGCTTTTTCTTGTGACATAAGTCAAAATAGAGCCAAGTCGGGAGGCCCATAACTTCACTCAGGCTGATTGATAGCCATATTGACAGCTGTATGCTAATATGAAAATTAGACAGTTTGGGTCCAGGACTTTTCCTTCTGAGGTTGACACCTGGAAGCTAAGATAATAGACCTTTTGTGGCAATAAATACTAATACCTTCAAACTGCCATTTGAAATACATCTTTCTGTGACTCTATTCCCTGTAAAAATTCACTCTGAAAAGGTAATGGCTGCTGGAGGCTCTGTTGAAGTGAAAGGCTCTTTCCTTCATTGCTGTTGGCTTGATGGAAATCTAGAACCATTCAGCATTACCTTGAAGGATGTGTTATTTGGGGAATTTCCCCTGGGATGCATGGTATTTGATTTGTTCCTAGCAGTCTAGGCTTGAGTAATTTTCTTTTAACTATTTTTGCCCATCTTTCCATATATTCCTTTTGCATATTTTTGCTTATTCTGCCTTTGTATGCATTATCATAAACCAATTAATTCAGAAACTGTCTCTTTCGGCTTGTCATTTGATTAACTTTCAAAGGCTATGCTCTTCTTGAAAAAATTATAATCCCTGAGGTTGAAACTGTCCCCAAGTATTAGGAAAACCGGGCCATTGGTCTGTTGCTGTGGGTTTCATCTTCAACATAGTTTTCATCCCTTCTTAAAATAAGTTAATCATTTGTAAACTGCTAATTTCTTGAATTTTTAAAATTTTTATTTATTTGAGAGGGAGAAAGAGCTCTCATCTACTTACTCACTCACTAAATACCCATCATGACTCCCAGCTGGGGCTGAAGCTGGCAACCAGAAATTCAGTCCAGGTCTCTCATGTGGGTGGCAGAAATCCAATCACTTGAGCCATCATCATTGCCTACCAGTATCTGTGTTAGCAGAAAGCTGGTGTCAAGAGTGGAGCCAGGTATCAAAACCAGGTGCTCTGATATGGAGTGTAGGTGTCTGAAGCACTAAGCCCAATGCCTGTCCCTGTAAACTGCTGATTTCTTTGTGAAATTGTTCCCATTAACTTTCCATAAAACATCAGTAATTTCACCATTCTTCCAACCAGGCTTCACTATAAATTCAATGTTTTGAAGCAAGCGCTTCAAGTTGAGCAGAATTCAATATGCTCTGATAAGGGATTGTTTTTCAATTATTTTAACAAGGAAAGTTTTAGTTATCTATTTAGTATGATTCCTTTTTAAAATATAAAGGTAGACTTTTTTTCAGATGTGAGTTAATTTCTTGATTTGAATAACTTACACATTTTAAAAAACATATTTCTTCTCTAGGTGTTAAAAGAATGTATGCCACATACCTGAAACAAGTGACATTGTAGAAATACCATCCTTATAAAATTATGGCAAATTTTGCATTCATTGGATTTTTATGAACTTGCTGTATTATAATTTTTCAGTTTGTTTATCATCTTTCTTTTTGTTTCTTACATGTTGACATATATGTAATTAGTTATATAAACTTTCAAGGGAATAAGTAATTTGATAGTAGACTTATCTGAGTACTTTTTGTGTTTGGTGTAATAATGACTAGTAGTGGTGTTATAATTTCCTGATATGTGCCTGGCACTGGGGAACACTTTACATGTTTTAACTTGTTTAATGCTTACAACCATCTTGGAGGATGTAAGTAGTATTATCTCAGTTTCACAGATGGAGAAACTGAATACATAGAGTTTATGTACAAATTTATACAAACTATAAGGGGCAGAAACAGAGTGAAAACTCAAACAGCTTGGTGTCAGAGGCTGGATTCTGTTGTTTCATGTAATTTAAATATAGCATTAAATGCCATAATGTAGTCTCTACCTTAGACATTATTGCACATAGTCTCAGCCACTTAAATCATATGAGAAAACTGATATTAAGATAAAACTATAAGCACCAAGTACTGCTCGATAATATTGGTCTTGGAAAGGATGCCATGAAATCAAAGTTTATGTTTATCAGAGCCCAAGTAGCCTGCTTAACTCTAAACAGCAGATTGGGCAATGGAGCTTTTTGATGACTAAACATTTTATGTCCTTAATATGTTTACTTTAACACAATATTAAGTCAGTTTTGAAAAGCTGCAGGTGTGTTTGGGTAGCATTGCTCTCTAAGTAGTGAATTTGTTACATTAGCAAAAATGTTTTTGCACCTGGATTTGGACAGTGATAACAAACTTTCTCAGTTCAAGAATAAATTGGGGCTCCATTTAAAATTTTTTCTATGTAAAATATTTGAATTCCAAATAGCTTTGAAAAAGTGCATAGCAATAAATAAATAAAATTTGTTTACATAGGTGGTACAAAGCATTTCCTTTTAGTAGAGATTGTTGTTCTTTGTAACAAGTTAATAATCTTCAAGCAAAGGAAATAATTTGTGGATTCAAAGACTGTTAGAGGTTTAAAAGGATTTTGCTGCTATGATTCTTTTTTTCCTTTTAAAAAACATTTTTATTTATTTAAAAGACTGAGTAACAAAGAGAGACAGAGAGCTCCTCCATCCCCCTGGTTTACTCCCAAATGCCCACAACAGCCTGGTTTGAAGCCAGGACCTGGAACTGAATCCAAGTTTCCCACATGGGTGGTAGAAACCCACATGCTTGAGCTATCACTTTCTGCTTCTCAGGGTGTGCAATAGAAGATAGTCCCAGAACTGGGAACAGTCAGAACTTGAACCCCGGCAACTCTGATATGGGATGTGGGCATCCCGAGTGGTCTCTTCACTGTTGCACCGAATGCCTGCTCCTCTTTCTTTCAATGTTAACTACTGATAGCTCTGATTTATTCTTTTGTGAACATGAAGCTTATTCCTGACATATTCTCTTTCTTCTGGCTATTCTTTCTATATGGAAACCTCCTCTGCTTAATCCGCAATTGTATGGCTGGCTCCTCCTTGTCATTCTGATCTTAGTCTATATGTTACCTCTAAATAGTTGTGACCCAAGACTGTACATCTAAACCAGTCATTCAGTTACTTCATAATGCTTTGCTGTGTTTTCCTTTGAGGACTTTTTGCCTCCTTTATTTCTATTGGTATGGATTGATTAAAATGAGGGTACTTCAAGAAGTTCATGGAAAAATGTAATTAAAAATAAGCTTATCTTAATGCAAAGAAATGCTGAAATCTCTGCATAAGATAAGCTTATTTTGATATAAAGAAGTTCTAAACTCCATGCATAATTTGTCATACTATGCATTTTTATAAATTTTTTGGCAGTCCCTTATATGCATGGATTTCAAAATTTTGCATACCAAAATAAGCTTATCTTTTAATTCAATTTTACATAAACTTTTTGGAGTGCTCTCATATATACAATTCCTTTTTCTTCAACTGCAGATAGGGAGATATCTTCTCTGTGTTCATCTTTGTCTTATTAGAGCTAATCATAGTGCCTGAATATTAGGCTATCAACTACTTGTTGAATAAATGACTTTTTGATTCAAGACTTAAGAATGCCAGGTTGCTATGTGAATTATGAAAAAGGTATTAGGAAAGTGGTTTGTAATTCATTTGGCAACACTATTCATCCATCATTGACAGGGGTCCTAGGGATGGTACCCATGGCCTAGCCTAATAGGTGATTGAGTTTATACACTTTGAAACTATGTTGTTTGATGAAAAATCACATTAACAAAACCTATACCCACATATATCTTTTTAAAACCTACTTGTATTGTAAAATTATGTGCTTTGGTACATAACTCCTACTTAGGCTTGTTGGGTCCATGGTTATATATATATATATATATGCAATATGAAATGTATATTATATTTACAAAAATACATCATTTGAAAATTTTACTTGTATTAAATATACATAATATAAAAGTTACCATCTTAACCATTTTAAAGTATGTAGTTCAATAATGTTAAACTTTTTTATATTGTTATGCAACCAATCTGTATAGCTTATCTTTTTTTTAAAGATTTTATTTATTTATTTGACAGGTAGAGTTACAGACATTGAGAGAGAGAGACAGAGAGAAAGGTCTTCCTTCCGTTGGTTTACTCCCCAAATGGCCACAATGGCCGGAGCTATGCCGATATGAAGCAAGGAGCCAGGAGCTTCCTCCTGGTCTCCCATGCAAGTGTAGGGGCCCAAGCACCCGGGCCATCCTCCACTGCTTTCCCAGGTCATAGCAAAGAGCTGGACTGGAAGAGGAGCAACTGGGACTAGAACTGGCGCCCATATGATGTGCCGGCACCGCAGGTGGAGGATTAACCTAGTATGCCACGGCACCGGCCCCGATCTTCTTCTTCTTTTTTTGAAGATTTCATGTATTTATTATTTATTTGTTATTTGAGAGGTAAAGTTACAGACAGAGAGAGGAAGAGAGTGGGAAAGGTCTTCCATCCACTGGTTCACTGTCCAAATGGCTGCAACAGCCAGAGCTGGGCCAATCTGAAGCCAGGAGCCAGGAGCTTCTTCCGGGTCTACAATGCAGGTGCAGGGGCCCAAGCACTTGGGCTGTCTTCTACTGCTTTCGCAGGCCATAAGCAGAGGGCTGGATCAGAAAAAGAGTAGCTGGGATATGAATCAGTGCCCATATGGGATACTGGTGCCGCAGGTGGAGGCTTAGCCTACTATGCCACAGTGCCAGCCCCAGAGCTTATCTTCTAAAACTGGAACTTTATGTACATTAAAAGCAGTCCCCATGTGCCCATCCCCCAGCTCTTGGCAACCTCTATTCTACTTCCTGTTTCTATGAATTTGACTATGTACCTTGTATAAGTGGAATTATACAGTATTGTCTCTTTTTTGTCACTAGCTTATTGCACTTAGCATAGTGTCCTCCATGTTCATGGATGTTGTAGCATGCATTGCAATTTCTTCCTTTTTAAAACTGAATACTATTCCTCTGTGTGTGTATATACAAACATTATATGTTTGTAAGTATAGATATAACTTTATATATCATATATCCATCAGTGGACAGATAGGTTTCTTCACCTTTGGCTATTGTGAATAATGTTGCTGTGAACATGGATGTACAGAAATGTCGGAGAGCTTGCTTTTAAACTCCTGGATATGCATACCTAGTAGTGGGATTGCCAGATCATATGGTAATTTTAAACTTAATTTTGCGATGAAACATCATATTGTTTCCTATAGAGGATCCATCATTTTACATTCCCATCAACAATGTTTAAGGGTTGCAATTTCTGCAAGTCCTAATGAACACTTGTTACTTCCTGGGTTTTATGTATTTTTTTAAGGTAGCCATTCTGAGGGGTGGGACACATAGGAGTTATATCTTTTAATATATATCATCAAAAATGTCTCTTGGAGGATCTTGGAATTATTCTCGAATTGATATAGGAGGTTTGGATCACTGTTGGAATTTCTGCCTAATGTAACTCTCATCTCTTGCACCTGAGCTGTAGAACTTCTGCAGTAAAAGAAATGCTTGACACTAGCCTACCAGTAATATGGTTTATGTTCTATATCCTTCTGAGCAGACTAAAGCTAAGTATGGCCTATGACAGTCTCAAGAATCCATGCTTGGATGAACCTAAGACTCCTAATGGGAATTATAAAACTCCAACAGTACACTGTGTTTAGCTATGAGTAAATGCTTTGTTTATGTTAAATATCATTTGTTAGGAATATCTGTGCTTTTGCCTTCCTCCTCATGAAATGGGAATGATAACACAGTTCCATTAAGTTCTTGACTATGCATTCATTACTTGATGATCACTTATATAATCAACCTCATATCAGAATATATTTTGTTCTTTCATTTTATAATTTTAGAATAATAAGGGAAAAAAGATAAACACACATTTGTTATATATTACACATTAAGATTGGCTACTTAATGTCTTATTAGTGTTAATAGTGATATTTATATATAAGTTTATGAGCATTTTAATATTTACTTCTACACACATTTAAATTAATAACATTTCAGATGTACTAATTAGCATTCAGCTTATACAAATATTATGAATACAAAATTGTAAAACTTGCTACACAATTTTATAATTTCCTGAAGAACATATTATTTTTCTTCATTTTGGTTCCCTTTTCCAGATCTTGGAAAAGTATTAATTATATTTTTTATTTAGTTATTAGATGTGTCACTGATTGTCATTAATGATATTAACTTACATACTTTTATTATTAGCTCATTGAAAACTATTATATTGGGGTGATATTTTTGATCATATCTACTTCTTAGACTATGTCAAGCCTTAGCTGAAACAACAGCAATACAAACAAAAATGAAAGAAACTAATGTCCTACATAACACCCAATAGGAATGATTTTTGATAGACATAAGAATCTCAGTATGTTGATTCAAGTTTGGTTGGCATTCAGGTTTATGTAACAAACATTGTGTGTGTACTTCCCAAATGTCAAAAGTGTATGTAATCACTCTCATATATTTGATTTGAGATGTCAGAGGCCTAGTCCAACAGACCCCTACTTCTCAGGGAGAGATAGTGTTGGTTGCATTTGTTTTGTGTTTACCAGTGCATGTCAGATTCATACTGCCTCTGTTTGTAATACAAACTGAATATTAGGTATCATTCACACATACCAGGTAATGAAAACCTTTCAATGTCTAATGCTAGTGAAAACTTACACAATATTACCATGTACTTGTTGATTATTATGTGAAAACTACTAATAAGCACATCATGTGGTTCCCATAACTACCTTGAAAGGTAAGGGTCGTATCTCCACTACATAGGTGATGATAATGAGGTATGGAGAAGTTTAGCAACTTACTCAAAAAGAAGCATTTGGTTAGTGGTAGAGGTCTTTGTGTTTCTGAAATCTGTGCATTACCACAGTCACACAGTTTTATAGCAGAGAACATAAACAACAATAGGAACATTTTATGTTACTCTAACTTATTATTCTTTTCTTTCGCCAGAAACCATTTAAATAAATACAACTTTAGGAACATAGTTATTCTTCCCACCATACCTGCCTTCCCACTTGCTCTCCTACTCTTCTTCCTCCTCTCATTCCCATTCTTATTTTTCACTAAAGTCGATTTTTCAATTAACTTCAAACACAGAAGATTAACTCTGTACTAGGTAAAGAGTTCCACAAATAGTTTGAAAAAAAAAAAAAAACTCTTCCTCAACCATTTTTTGATTTCTTCTATGACCCACTCTTCATTCACAAGCATGTTGTTCAGACTCCATGTATTTGCATATGTTGTAGAGATTCTTGAGTTGTTGATTTCCAGCTTCATTCCATGTGGTCAGAGAAGATGCATGGTATGATTTCAATTTTTTTGAATTTGCTGAGACTTGCTTTATGGCCTACTATGTGGTCAATCCCAGAGAAAGATCCATGCACTGGTGAGAAGAATGTGTATTCTGAAACTGAAGGATGGAATGTTCTGTAGATATCTGTTAGGTCCATTTGGTCTATTGTGTCAATTAAGTGTTATTTCCTTGTTGATTTTCTGTCTGGATGATCTGCCCATTGCTGAAAATGGGGTATTGAACTTCCCTATTACTATTGTATGGGAGTATATGTTTCCCTTTAGTTTCATTAACAGTTCTTTTAAATAGCCAGGTACCCTGTAATTAGGTGCATATACATTTATTATAGTCACATGTTCCTGTTTAATTGATCCCTGAATCATTGTGTGGTGCCCTTCTTTGTCTCTTTTAAAAGGTTTTGTGTTAAGTCTATTTTGTCTGATATTAGGATGGCTACACCAGCTCTTTTTTGGTTTGTGCTAGTATGGAATATCTTTTTCCGTCCTTTCACTTTCAGTCTGCAGTTATCTTTGTTGGTGAGATATATTTCTTGTAGACAACAAATAGATTTTTTTTAATCCATTCAGTCAGTCTGTATCTTTTAATTGGAGAGCTGAGGCCATTTACATTTACTGACTATTGATATGTAATGACTTGACCTTGTCATTTTTCCACAAATATTCCTATTGTTTATTTTAGATTTCTTTTGTACTTTTACCTGGCAGATTTTCTGCCTTCACCTTCCTTCATAATGATGACATGTTTCTGTGATTAGCACATCCTTAAGCATCTTTTATAGGGCTGGATGAGTGTGACAAATTTTTTCAATTTCTGTTTGTTATGGAAGGTCTTTATTTCACTTTAATTCATAAATGAGAGCTTTGCAGGGTATAGTATTCTGGATTGATAGTTTTTTTTTCTCTTAAGACATGGAATATAACTCACCATTCTCTCCTAGCCTGTAGGGTTTCTGATGAGAAGTCAGCTGTGAGTTTAATTTGAGATCCTCGGAAAGTTAATTTGACATTTCGCTTGTATACATTTTAGAATCTTTTCTTTATGTTTTACTGTGGAGAGTTTGATCACAATGTGTTGTGGTGAAGATATTTTCTGGTTATGTCTATTAGGAGTTATATATACTTTCTGTACTGAAACATCTGTTTCTTTCTCCAAATTGGGGAAGTTTTCTGTAATTATTTCACTAAAAATGCATCTAATCCATTACTTCTTTCCACACCTTCAGAAACTCCTAAGACATGTATTTTGAATTGTTTGATAGTATCTCATAAATCTCCAGCACTGTTTTTTAGTTTTCTAATTTCTTCTTTTTTTGTGGTCTGACTGTAAGATTTCCAGACATTTCGCTTCTATCTCAAATATTCTTCCTTCTGCCTTACTGAGTCTGTTTTAAGGCTTTCCACTACATTTTTAATTTGATCTATTGAACCTTTCATTTCAAGTTCTCTTTAAAAATCTCAATTTCAGGGCCGGTGCTATGGCGCAGCTGGTTAACGCCCTGACCTGAAGCATCTACATCCCATATGGGTGCTGGTTCTAGTCCCGGCTGCTCCACTTCCTGTCCAGCTCTCTGCTATGGCCTGGAAAGCAGTAGAAGATGGCCCAAGTCCTTGGGTCCCTGCACCCGTGTGGGAGACCTGGAGGAGGCTCCTGGCTCCTGGCTTTGGATCTGCACAGCTCTGGCCGTTGCGGCCAATTGGGGGTTAACCATCAGATGGAAGATCTCTCTCTCTTTCTCTCTCTCTCTGTGTAACTCTGAATTTCAAGTAAAATGAATAAATCTTTTAAAAAATCTGAATTTCATGGGAAAAATGTTCATTCATGTCATGTATGAATTTCTTTGTTTCGTGGATTTGCTTCTGATTTCTTCTAAGTAATCCTACAATCAATATTTTGAATTCCATTTCTGGCATTTCTTCAATTTCTTTTTTTCACATTCTAGTATTGGAGTGTTGTTGTGTTCTTTGAAGACAACATGTTGTCTTCCTCATCCTTGTTTCTTGAATTGCTGTTTTCATTTTTAGGCATTTGTGGAGTACTTGTTGGTTTTTTTTCCCCTTGTGATGGCTTTTAGCTTTGAACTATGCCTCTGTGGATTAGTGAAGTGTCTGCTCTTTCCCTGAATACCCTGAGGAATGTGCTGGTTATGGTCAGGAAGTTCTATTCAGTGCTACAGGATGAGGGGAGTGCCCAAGGTAACATCCAAATTGGGCTTGGTAAATCTCCTTTTTTTTTTTTTAAATCAGAAAGGAGGTTTAATCTGCTCTGTAGTCTCATACTCACCTCCTCTCCTCCAAGGAGACCAATGCCTAGTCAGTAGCCCCAGTGGATATAATATTCACTTGTGCTGCCACAAGAACCACTCAAAAGATCCATGCAGCACCTGGTATGAGCATGGATTCCACAGCAGTGACCCTCACAGGGGAATCACGGGGCCCTTAGCAGGTGGAGCTTCCCACAGTGACTACCCAAAGACCCAGCCACACCCTGCACCCTACTACATAGCCAAAGTGTTTTCACAGTCCCAGCACACAAGGTTCCCACAGTCATGAGCACCTAGTCACCTGCCCCTTGTCAATGCTCGCAGCCAGACTCAGGCATCTCCTCTTGGCTGGTTGCTTGGTGAGCAGACATGAGCTAGCACAGCTGTTACATGTGTCCAAAATGGCACCTGCCCCCTCTCAACTAGTTACAGGACACTGTTGCCAGGTGGTTGGGAGGAGAAATGTGTCCCTGTTTTTCCCCCTTAAGTTGGCAGTCATACTATCCCCCACAGGGCTCCAAGCCAGACTCCCGCCAGGCTCTTTCTGCAGCTTTATCGACAGTTCTGCTGCAGTTTGGCCTCACCTTACTCTTCAAAGCTCGTGCTGAGGCTGTCAACTGCTGGGATCTTGAGTTATGTGCATCCATACCTTCCACATAGATCTACAGTGTCCCTCTAATTCACATAGAGTTTCCTCTTCCATTTTCTCCCTAACTTTCCCTTGATACTATACTCTTTCCACACTTTTTGAAAACTATCTTCTCCTAAACTAGAGCATTAAGCTCCCTCCCTATTCTACCATCTTGGTATCTCTCCTCTAACTTAATATTCTTTTTTTTTTTTTAAAGATTTATTTATTTATTTGAAAGAGCCACACAGAGAGAGGAGAGGCAGAGAGAGAGAGAGAGAGAGAGAGAGAGAGAGAGGTCTTCCATTTGATAGTTCACTCCCCAACCGGCCACAATGGCCGGAACTGCGCTGATCAGGAGCCAGGAGCTTCCTCCAGGTCTCCCACACGGGTGCAGAGGCCGTTCTCTACTGCTTTCCCAGGCCACAGCAGAGAGCTGGATCAGAAGTGGAGCAGCTGGGCCTCAAATCGGCGCCCACATGGGATGCTGGCACTTCAGGCCAGGGCGTTAACCCACTGTGCCACAGCGTTGGCCCCCTAACTTAATATTCATAAAATCAGAGTGACTATGCTGTGATGCCTAACAATAGAGAAATGCAGTCAAGTAAGCAGATGTATTACTAAGGTGAATGCAACAGGATAATTACATATTGCCAGTACGCAGACACTCAATGAATGGAAAGATATATTTAATGAAACCAATAGAACACAGGATAACAAGCACATAGGGAGAACTGCTTGACTCTTCCAGCCAGAGGTGCATCAATTATCTATCATCTTAAAAACGTAGCCTGGAAACTCATGTGAAGATTTGTAGCTACGACATTTGCTAAGCTCACATTTAGGCTGGCGCCGTAGCTCACTAGGCTAATCCTCCACCTGTGGTGCTGGCACCCCAGGTTCTAGTCCCGGTCGAGGTGCCAGTCCAGCTCTCTGCTGTGGCCCGGGAGTGCAGTGGAGGATGGCCCAGGTCCTTGGGCCCTGCACCCGCATGGGAGACCAGGAGAAGCACCTGGCTCCTGGCTTCGGATTGGCACAGTGCGCCCGCCTGCGCCCGCCATAGTGACCACTTGGGGGGTGAACCAACAGAAAAAGGAAGACCTTTCTCTCTGTCTCTCTCTCTCTCTCTCTCTCTCATTGTCTAACTCTGCCTGTCAAAAACAACAAAAAAGCTCACATTTATTATTATATATTTATTAAGCTCATTTATTATTATATATTTATTAAGCTCACGTTTAGTATCATACATTTATTAAGCTCACAGGTGTAGGAGTTGGCTGGCCTTAGTCCTGCTACCGTGGAATGGTGCTTGACCAGGCTTGTTACTGAGTCTGTGATCAGCTGGTGAGTTGACTGAGGCTGTTTGGCTGTGATGGATCAAATCTGCCTCACATGACCTCTTAATCTCAGGCTACCTTGCCTAGGCCTGTTCTCTTGGCAGAGACATGGATCTAACGAAAAAGGACTGGGCTTAGAACTGGCACACAGTCACTTCTGTATGAAACTTTTCATCAAAGTGAGTCAAAGGTCAGCCCAGATTCAAAAGGTGGAGAAGCAAACTCCACTTCTTTATGAGAAAATTTGCAAATTTGCACAGAGTATATATACAGGGAAGTTTGTATAAAAAACTGAGTATAGTGCATTTTTGCAATCACAAAGTAACTAACGTCCTGACTTCTGTATTCAACCTTTTATATAATTTCATTGTATCTGTGTGTTCCTAAATACATATTTTAGTAGTTTTGACTTTACACAGAGATGATATTGCTAGGTTTAATCTTTCAGGACTTACTTTTTTCATGTAATATTTTATTACTAAGAACCATTCATATTTTGTGTTGTGCTATAGCTAGTTTTTGCCATCTGTGTGGCATTTGGTTGGGTGTATCACCATGAAGTCTTTTTTTTTTTTTTTTTTTTTTTTTTTTTTTTTTATAGTTATTGTGGTACAGGGGGCCTGCATTGCAACCGGCTGCTTAACCCATTGCATCACAATGCTTATCCCCGTGTATATATATATTTTTTTTATTTTTTTATTTTTTTATCTTTTATTTAATGAATATAAATTTCCAAAGTACGACTCATGTGTTACAATGGCTTCCCCCCCATACCGTCCCTCCCACCCACAACCCTCCCCTTTCCCACTCCCTCTCCCCTTCCATTCACATCAAGATTCATTTTCGATTATCTTAATATACAGAAGATCAGCTTAGTATACATCAAGTATGGATTTCAACAGTTTGCTCCCACACAGAAACATAAAGTGAAAAATAATAGATGATTTTTTTTTAAATGATGATGAAATCAGAGCAGACCTATTGTCATGTTTAATCCCAGTGAGAGTCAAGTTGGGAATTGATGATTTCTTTCTTTCTTTTTTTTTTTTTTTTTACAGAAAATCAGTTTAGTGTACATTAAGTAAAGATTTCAGTCGTTTGCACCCCCATAGAAACACAAAGTGAAATATACTGTTTGAGTACTCGTTATAGCATTAAGCCTCAGTGTACAGCACGTTAAGGACAGAGATCCTACATGAGGAGTAAGTGCACAGTGACTCCTGTTGTTGACTTTACCAATTGACACTCCTGTTTATGGCATCAGTAATCTCCCTATGCACCAGTTATGAGTTTCCAAGGCTATGGAAGCCCCTTGAGTTCTCCGACTCTTATCTTGTTTAGACACGGTCATAGTCAAAGTGGAGGTTCTCTCCTCCCTTCAGAGAAAGGCACCTCCCTCTTTGAAGACCTGTTCTTTCCACTGGGATCTCACTCACAGAGATCTTTTTGCCAGAGTGTCTTGGCTTTCCATGCCTGAAATACTCTCATGGGCTTTTCAGCGAGATCCGAGTGCCTTTAGGGCTGATTCTGAGGCCAGAGTGCTATTTAGGACATCTGCCATTCTATGAGTCTGCTGAGTATCTCACTTCCCATGTTGGATCACTCTCCCCTTTATTTATTCTATCGGTTGGTGTTAGCAGATACTAGACTTGTTTATGTGCTCCCTTTGACTCTTAGTCCTTTCATTATGATCAATTGTGAACTGAAATTGATCACTTGGACTAGTGAGATGGCATTGGCACATGCC
Source organism: Oryctolagus cuniculus (assembly GCF_964237555.1). Lineage (NCBI taxonomy): Eukaryota > Metazoa > Chordata > Mammalia > Lagomorpha > Leporidae > Oryctolagus > Oryctolagus cuniculus. The sequence continues at coordinate 85,461,908 of NC_091439.1, read as the reverse complement.
ACCTTGATGGGATTGAATTGGAATCCCCTGGTATGTTTCCAACTCTACCAATTGGGGCAAGTCAGCCCGAGCATGCCCCAAATTATACATCTCTTCCCTCTCTTATTCCCACTCTTATGTTTAACAGGGATCACATTTCAGTTAATTGTCAACACTTAAGAATAACTGTGTGATAATTACAGAATTAAACCAGTCATATTAAGTAGAACAGACAAAAAAAAATACTATGAGGGATAATGTATTAAGTTGTCCATTAGCAGTCAGGGCTATGCTGATCAAGTCACCATTTCTCATAGTGTCCATTTCACTTCAGGAGGTTTCCTTTTTGGTGTTGAGTCAGTTGTCACCGATCAGGGAGAACATATGGTATTTGTCCCTTTGGGACTGGCTTACTTCACTCAGCATGATGTGTTCCAGATTCCTCCATTTTGTTGCAAATGACTGGATTTCGTTGTTTCTTACTGCGGTATAGTACTCTAAAGAATACATATCCCATAATTTCTTTATCCAGTCTACCGTTGATGGGCATTTAGGTTGGTTCCAGGTCTTGGCTATTGTGAATTGTGCTGCAATAAACATTAGGGTGCAGACCGCTTTTTTGTTTATCAATTTAAACTCCTTTGGGTAAATTCCAAGGAGTGGGATGGCTGGGTCGAACGGTAGGGTTATATTCAGGTTTCTGAGGAATCTCCAGACTGATTTCCATAGTGGCTTGACCAGTTTGCATTCCCACCAACAGTGGGTTAGTGTCCCTTTTTCCCCACATCCTCGCCAGCATCTGTTGTTGGTAGATTTCTGTATGTGAGCCATTCTAACCGGGGTGAGGTGAAACCTCATTGTGGTTTGGATTTGCATTTCCCTGATTGCTAGTGACCTTGAACATTTTTTCATGTGCCTGTTGGCCATTTGGATTTCCTCTTTTGAAAAATGTCTATTGAAGTCCTTGGCCCATCTCTTAAGTGGGTTGTTGGTTTTGTTTTTGTGGAGTTTCTTGATCTCTTTGTAGATTCTGGTTATTAACCCTTTATCTGTTGCATAGTTTGCAAATATTTTTTCCCATTCTGTCGGTTGTCTCTTCACTCTCCTGACTGTTTCTTTTGCAGTACAGAAACTTCTCAATTTGATGCAATCCCAATAGTTGATTTTGGCTTTGACTGTCTGTGCCTCCCGGGTCTTTTCCAGAAATTCTTTGCCTGTGCCAATATCTTGAAGGGTTTCTCCAATGTTCTCTAATAACTTAATGGTGTCGGGACGTAGATTTAGGTCTTTAATCCACGTTGAGTGGATTTTTGTGTAAGGTGTAAGGTAGGGGTCTTGCTTCATGATTCTGCACGTGGAAATCCAGTTTTCCCAGCACCATTTATTGAATAGACTGTCCTTGCTCCAGGAATTAGTTTTAGATCCTTGATCAAATATAAGTTGGCTGTAGATGTTTGGGTTGATTTCTGGTGTTTCAATTCTGTTCCATTGGTCTATCCATCTGTTTCTGTACCAGTACCATGCTGTTTTGATTACAACTGCCCTGTAGTATGTCCTGAAGTCTGGTATTGTGATGCCTCCGGCTTTGTTTTTGTTGTACAAGATTGCTTTAGCTATTCGTGGTCTCTTGTGCCTCCATATGAATTTCAGCATCATTTTTTCTAGATCTGCGAAGAATGTCTTTGGTATCTTGATTGGGATTGCATTGAATCTATAAATTGCTTTTGGGATAATGGACATTTTGATGATGTTGATTCTTCCAATCCATGAGCATGGAAGATTTTTCCATTTTTTGGTATCCTCTTCTATTTCTTTCTTTAAGGTTTTGTAATTTTCATCGTAGAGATCTTTAACGTCCTTGGTTAAGTTTATTCCAAGGTATTTGATTGTTTTTGTAGCTATTGTGAATGGGATTGACCTTAGCAGCTCTTTCTCAGTCATGGCATTGCTTGTGTATACAAAGGCTGTTGATTTTTGTGCATTGATTTTATATCCTGCCACTTTGCCAAACTCCTCTATGAGTTCCAATAGTCTCTTAGTAGAGTTCTTTGGATCCTCTAAGTACAGAATCATATCGTCTGCAAAGAGGGATAGTTTGACTTCTTCCTTCTTGATTTGTATTCCTTTGATTTCTTTTTCTTGTCTGATGGCTCTGGCTAAAACTTCCAGAACTATGTTAAATAGCAGTGGTGAGAGTGGGCATCCCTGCCTGGTGCCAGATTTCAGTGGAAATGCTTCCAACTTTTCCCCATTCAATAGGATGCTGGCTGTGGGTTTTTTATAAATTGCTTTGATTATATTGAGGAATGTTCCTTCTATACCCAATTTGCTTAGAGTTTTCATCATGAAAGGGTGTTGAATGTTATCGAATGCTTTCTCTGCATCAATTGAGATAATCATATGGTTTTTCTTCTGCAGTCTGTTAATGTGGTGAATCACATTGATTGATTTGCGAATGTTGAACCATCCCTGCATACCAGGGATGAATCCCACTTGGTCTGGGTGGATGATTTTCCTGATGTGTTGTTGTATTCTATTGGCCAGAATTTTATTGAGGATTTTTGCGTCTATGTTCATCAGGGATATTGGTCTGTAATTTTCTTTCAGTGCTGCATCTTTCTCTGGCTTAGGGATTAAGGTGATGCTGGCTTCATAGAAAGAATTTGGGAGGATTCCCTCTTTTTCGATTGTTCTAAATAGTTTGAGAAGAAATGGGATTAGTTCTTCTTTAAATGTCTGGTAGAATTCAGCAGTGAATCCATCTGGTCCTGGGCTTTTCTTTGTTGGGAGGGCCTTTATTACTGTTTCAATTTCTGTTTCAGTTATGGGTCTATTTAGGTTTCCGATGTCTTCATGGTTCAATTTTGGTAGATTGCATGTGTCCAGGAATCTATCCATTTCTGATAGGTTTTCCTGTTTGCTGGCATACAGGTCCTTGTAGTAATTTCTGATGAATCTTTTTATTTCTGTGGTGTCTGTTGTTACGTTTCCTTTTTCATCTCTGATTTTATTGATTTGGGTCTTTTCTCTTCTTTTTTTAGTTAGTTGGGCCAATGGGGTGTCAATTTTGTTTATTTTTTCAAAAAACCAGCTTCTCGCTTGGCTGATTTTTTGTAATGTTTTTTTGGATTCAATCCTGTTAATTTCTTCTCTGGTTTTAATTATTTCTCTTCTCCTACTATATTTGGGTTTGGTTTGCTGCAGTTTTTCTAGGTCCTTGAGGTGCGCTGAAAGCTCATTTATTTGGTACCTTTCCAATTTCTTGGTATAGGCACCTATTGCTATAAATTTGCCTCTCAATACTGCTTTTGCTGTATCCCATAAGTTTTGATATGTTGTGTTGTTGTCTTCATTTACTTCCAGAAAGTTTTTGATTTCTCTTTTGATTTCTTGAATGACCCAGTGTTCATTCAGGAGCATGTTGTTCAGTCTCCATGTGTTTGCATACTTTCTGGGGTTTCCTGAGTTGCTAATTTCCAGCTTCATCCCGCTGTGGTCTGAGAAGCTGCATGGTATGATTCTAATTCTTTTAAATTTGCTGAGACTTGCTTTATGGCCTAGTATGTGGTCAATCCTAGAGAAGGTTCCATGCGCTGCTGAGAAGAATGTGAAGTCTGTAGATGTAGGGTTGAAAGTTCTGTAGATATCTGTTAGATCCATTTGGGCAATAGTGTCAATTAAATCTGCTGTTTCCTTGTTGATCTTCTGTCCGGATGATCTGTCTATTTCTGAGAGTGGAGTATTGAAGTCCCCCAGTACTATTGTATTGGAATCTAAGTCTCCCTTTAAGTCCCTTAACATATCTTTTAAATAGACCGGTGCCCTGTAATTAGGTGCATATACATTTATAATAGTTACATCTTCCTGTTGAATTGAACCCTTAATCATTATATAGTGTCCCTCTTTGTCTCTCTTAACAGTTTTTGTATTAAAGTTTATTTTGTCTGATATTAATATGGCTACACCTGCTTTTTTTTGGTTTCTGTTGGCATGGAATATCTTTTTCCAACCTTTCACTTTCAGTCTGCATGCCTCTTTGTTAGAGAGATGTGTTTCTTGTAGGCAACAAATAGTTGGGTTGTGTTCTGTGAGCCAGTCAGCTAAACGGTGTCTTTTAACTGAAGAATTCAGACCATTAATGTTCAATGTGACTATTGATACGTAGTGACTTTGCCCTGCCATTTTCCCGGAAATATTTTCTAGTATATGCTTTGAGCTTCCCATGCTCTTTTACTGGTAGGTGTTCTTCCATTCCCTTCTTTCATATTGATGGCTGTGTTTCTGTGTTTCTGAGTGTAGCACATCTTTAAGTATCTTTTGCAGGGCCGGACGAGTGGCCACAAAGTCTTTCAATTTCTGTTTGCTATGAAAGGTCTTTATTTCACCTTCATTCACAAATGAGAGCTTGGCAGGATATAATATTCTGGGCTGGCAATTTTTCTCTCTTAGCACCTGTGCTATGTCTCGCCATTCCCTCCTGGCTTGTAGGGTTTCTGATGAGAAGTCAGCTGTGAGTCTGATTGGAGATCCTCTGAGAGTAATCTGAGGTTTCTCTCTTGCACATTTTAGGATCTTTTCTTTATGTTTCACTGTGGTAAGTTTAATTACCACGTGTCGTGGTGAGGATCTCTTTTGGTCATGTTTATTGGGGGTTCTATGAGCTTCCTGTACTAGGATATCTCTGTCCTTCTCCAAACCTGGAAAGTTCTCTGCTAGTATCTCACTAAAAAGGCCTTCCAATCCTTTCTCTCTCTCCATGCCTTCAGGAACTCCTAGAACTCGAATGTTGGTTTTTTTAATAGTATCCTGTAGATTCCCAACAATATTTTTTAGGTTTCTAATTTCCTCTTCTTTTCTTTGGTTTGACTGTATGTTTTCCTGTGCTCTATCTTCTAAGTCCGATATTCTCTCTTCTGCTTCACCCATTCTGTTTTTAAGGCTTTCTAATGTGTTTGTCATTTGATCTATTGAGCTCTTCATTTCATTTTGATTTCTCTTCACTATCACACTTTCCTGTTCTACTAGTTTCTGAGTTTCATTTTGACTCTTCCTTAAAATTTCGTTTTCACGAGAGAGATTTTCAATCTTGTCCATTAAGGATTTCTGTAGTTCAAGGATTTGCTTTTGAAAACTTCTAAATGTTCTTATCATAAATTTTTTGAAATCCGTATCTTGCATTTCTTCTATCTCATCATCTTCATACTCTTGGCTTGGGGTGTTTTGCTTATTTGGAGGCATCATAGTGTCATCGTTGATCTTGCTCCCTCTATTTCTGTGTTTGTTACTCGGCATAGTTAATTCTTCTTGCGTCACTGTGCGTTTTTTTTTCTTTTTCTTTTTTTTTTTTTTTTTTATACTGTGTCCGTGTTAAGTGGACTGCCTGCTGTTGGAGGAGCCTTGGAGGCTTGAGATGGGTGCGGCCTGAGAGCTCTGCCTGGTTCTTCCAGGTTAAGGGTGTGCAAAGGTGACACCCTCAGGTTAGGCGTGGTAAATCTCTCTCTTTTTATTTATTTATTTATTTTATTTATTCAGGGGGTAAGTAACACCGCAGGGCAGGGCTGTGCAGAATTGATGGTATTTAGCTTCCAGTCTTTGGCTCCTCTGGACTCCCACTGGGTTGCCTAGGCTACTGAATTGTAGTGACTCAGTTCCTTAGCTCTCCCCCATTGATATATAAATCCAGAGAGCAGGCCTGCTCTTTGTCTCTTGTGAATTCTTCTAGCCTTGCAGCCTTGTAACCTTTGCAAGGTTAGGGGGAAGAGAAACCCCGAAGCTTTTTTTTTCCTTCTTTCCGGTAGTGAGTTTGCTGCACTTTCCGGCCCCCCTCTAGATTCTGACCCCCGTTTCCCCACCAATGTCTCGGGTTATTGAGCTCACCTCCCCTTCCAGCGCCGATGTGTGGACTCGGAGCCCTGAGCGTCTCAAGTCTCCCCGCTGTTGTCTGTGTGGCATGCACTCCCCTTGGAGCACTGGGGCTTCTGCCCCAAATTCTTTCTATGAAGCCAGCATCACCTTAATTCCTAAGCGTGGAAAATCTTGGGAGCACGTCCCCTTCCTTCAGGACACCTGGAGAGCAAAGCGGAGAGTGTGGGACAGAAGTCGCTGGAACTTCACCATGAAGTCTTAAAGTTCTTGTTGAAAGGGATTTGAGTTTTCTATAGATTTTGCTATAGTGAGCTGAATTGCTATGAATATGTCCCCTAATATGCATAACTAAGATTTTTTCCAGTGATTTTTTTTTGTTTTATACTAGAACATGTCAGTTATAGGGTATGAGAATGATTAACCTCATTTCCAAAGTAGCTAAACCTATTTGCCTTCCTACTACCAATCACCAAAATATCTTGTGGTTCTCTTTTCCATCTGATACTTGTTAAAATTGGTTTTGCTTTTGCTTTTCAGCTATTTTTAAAACTAGTTTCTTGTTGTAGCCTTGATTTATGTTCCCTGATCACTAAAGATATTGAATTGAAAAGCTCTTCTTGTGTTTATTGGCAATTTCTGTTTCTCTTATAAAAAAACCTGTTCTTGTCTTTTGCACATTTTTTGTTGTTTTGTAGATGTCTTATTTATTTGTTCTTGTTTATAAATATATATGTATATTTCATGTAACATCTAGTTGGTACTTTTTTGTTTAAGTAAATGTTTTGACAGTAAGAATGTGAAATTAATTTGGACATCAGCTTACTGGGAGTCAGAGAATAAGTTACATTGTGTTTGTATATAGGTGGGAGGTGCATCTTTTCCTCTTCCGTATACATTCCTTCAATTGTGTACTGACCTTTGAAGGAGTATTTACATATTTAAACATTCAGAAAGAATATTGAAGAAATGGAGGAATGGGAAAGAAAGTTCATTACTTTTTTTTTTTTTGGCAGGCAGAGTTAGACAGTGAGAGAGAGAGACAGAGAGAAAGGGAAAGTTCATTACTTTTTTATAAAATTCAATTTATAAAATGAAAATGTACTCTTGCTATTTTCTTGAAATCACTGTAACATTTTTTGTTTTACACCTTTAAATTTCAGTATTCACAAATCATAAAGTCATGCAGTGGTATCTTGGAAAATATAAACAATTGATAAATATGTAAGGAACTGTTCTGGCTCAGCATGTTTATAAAATAGGAATTTGTGCAAAGTTAAGTATCACCGTGAAAATAAACTGAAGGAGGAAAAAACACTAGACATTTCAACTAATTTCAAATTTTCAAATATGTTTATAATAGTTCATAATAAAACATTAGACCATAGCCATGCCAAAACCCTTAGAAATATATTGCTAGATGAATACCTTTAATCATTTAAAACAATGTAGATGTCAGAAAAATGTATGGTCAGGATATATTTTTATAAAATGGATTATGAATTATAATTGCTAAACTCAAATAATATTTAAAATGTTCTGGTAGTCACTGTTTTCACAAACTTATAGATAAATTTTTCTATGGGTTTTAGCTTTCTAATTTGTTTTGTTATTTGCTTGTAGGATATTCCTACAAAATTTGTTAGATTATATCATTCTTCAATTAGATGAAAATGGATTTCTACATACATATAATGATGAAAATACATTTTAGAAATGCCATCAAAATGTAAATGTTGATTGTTATTTCATGGATCACATGAGTTTTGATTTTGTTTTCACAACTTTTCTATTTCAGTTTTTGTGGAGCATAGAAAAACGTTCTGCAGCAATGCCCTTCTAAATTTGGTCTTTAATGAAAAGAATTATTGGAAGCACCTGAAATCTGATATAAGTTTTAGAGAAAGGTACCACAAGATGATAGCATACATAATTACAAAGCAAAGAGACTCAGAAAGAGCAATATATTTTAGGGGAAAAAAAGGGCAAGCACACCACTTGGAATGTTTTATCAAGAGAGGGATACTGAAGTGAAAAGTAATCCTTGTGCTTTATTTGGCATTATTTGCTGTATTCGATTTTGGTCTTTGCATTTGGCAAAGAGTATGGAGACTCTGGAGAAGGTCCAGCGAAGATCAGCAAAAGTGATGTAAGGAATGGGACTTGCTCCTGGGAGAGGGCTCAGTGGGATCAGAGCTGTTTAACTTGGAGGAGGGAAGCCTACGGGGTGATTTAACTGTCTTCATGTATTTGAAAGGTTATTATATGGAAGATGCAGAACAGATGTTCTTTACTTTCATGGGAGACCATATAAAAGGAAATACTTTTAAATTGTAGCAAGAGAAAAAGTTCAGTTGATCATAAAGATGAACAGAATTAAAAAGGGAGTTCAGCACTGAAACAGGTACCCAATGACTATGAGGAAATTCATTCCTTAGCGATCCTTAAGAATAGTGGCTGTTGGCCTTGGATAATTTAAATGTCCTCTCATCTCAGTGTGGGGAGCTACCCTATGTCTCCAGTTGAAACTCTTCCAACTCAGAGAGTCTGTGTATGTTGTTTTCACTCTCATGGAGTTATCTGGAAGGCAGAAGATAGAATTCAGCAGAGGCAGAGATCCAAGGCCTGCCTGGATCTGTGGGTGTCTGTGATCTCCTGCTGATTCTGCAGGTATTTTTTATTTATTTATTATTTGATAGGTAGAGTTACAGACAGTGAGAGGGAGAGACAGAGAGAAAGGTCTCCCTTCCGTTGGTTCACTTGCCAAATGGCCACCATGGCTAGCGCTGTGCCAATCTGAAGCCAGGAGCCAGGTGCCTCCTCCTGGTCTCCAATGTGGGTGCAGGGGCCCAACCACTTGTGCCATCCTCCACTGCCCTCCTGGGCCAGAGCAGAGAGCTGGACCGGAAGAGGAGCAACCGGAACTAGAACCCAGTGCTCATATGGGATGCCGGCGTCTCAGGTGGAGGATTAACCAAGTGAGCCACGGCGCTGGCCCCAATTCTGCAGGTATTAATGATTGGACCTTGGATGAGAAAGTATTTTTTTTGATATTATTTATTTATTTTTTTGACAGGCAGAGTTAGACAGTGAGAGAGAGAGAGACAAAGAGAAAGGTCTTCCTTCTGCTGGTTCACCCCCAAAATGGCCGTTAAGGCCGGCGCACTGCGCCAGTCCGAAGCCAGGGTCCAGGTGCTTCCTCCTGGTCTCCCATGCGGGTGCAGGGCCCAAGCACTTGGGCCATCCTCTAGTTCCTTCCTGCGCCACAGCAGAGAGCTTGACTGGAAGAAGAGCAACCGGGACAGAGTCTGGTGCCCCAACCGGGACTAGGACTCAGGGTGCCGGCGCTGCAGGCAGAGGATTAGCCAAGTGAGCCGCGGCACCAGCTGAGAAAGTATTTCTTACCTGTCCATGTGTGGAGGTATAGTCTATATGGCCTTTCCTCTGTACATGTTGGATCTGCAATGAGAATTCAGAAAATTATAAATAGCTGCTATAATATTGAAGATAAAGCATTACATTAAATTATCTCACTTTGGGGCTGGCATTGTGGAATAGTGGATTAAGCTACCACCTGTGACGACCTTCTGTATTGGAACTCTGGTTTGAGTCCTGGTTGCTCCACTTCTGATCCATCTGTCAGACTGTTAATGTGCCTGGGAAATCAATGGAAGATAGTCCAAGTACTTGGGTCCCTGCCATCCATGTGGGAAACCCAGATGGAGTTCCAGGCTCCTGGCTTTGACTTAGACCAGCCCTGGCTATTACGGCCTTTTGGGCAGTGAACCAGTAGATGAAAGATACCTCTCTCTCTATCTCTCTCCCTCTCTCTCTCCTTATATGTCACTTTGCCTTTCAAGAAAAAATAAATATATGAATATAACAAGCATGATTGAATTGTACTCTTTAAATTGGTTAATCATATGGCATGAGAAATATATTTCAATAAAATGGTTACAAAAATAAATCTTAAAAAGAAGTTATCAGCAGATTTCCGGCAAGATGGCGGAATAGGAAGGGAGCACACTGATAGTCTGGGGAGAGATAGTTTAATAAAAGTGGAGATACTGCAGGTTCAAGGAAGAGTAGGGGAGGAAACAGCAGAAGAAACTCTTCCGGAACGCGTGACTCACAGCGGACCTGCGTGGAGAGCGTGGGAGCCCACAGTTCGGGACATCAGCGGCAGACTCAACACACCAGTGCTGGAACGCGAGGTGAGCCGAACCTCAATAGCCCGAGACACCGGCAGGCAAGCGGAGAGAGGAGACTAGAGGGAATGACCCCCGGGGGGGGAAGTTCACAAGGCTAACTGGAAGAGAGAGAGAGAGAGAGAGAAAAAGGGTGACTAGTACGGACACGGGTTTCTCTCTCTCCGCTCACCTCTCAAGGGCGAGCAAGACAAAGAGCAGGCGCATCTTGGACATACGTCATAAGCAGAGCGACCTCAGGTCTGCACCAGCCCTGAGCCTAGCAGAAAAACCTGACTCTGGGCGGGGCGAATTAACAGGAGATTAGGACCTAGTAAATTTGTGGTGCTACTGAACTGAGACTGTGAAAAAAGAGACGGTGGGGGAGAGAACTCACGGAATTCACGTGAGCACTCTCCAGAGACGCTACAATTCCGTAACTTTGGCAACCCAGTGGGAGGCTGAAGGAGAATTTGAGCCCACTCTGAGGGCCGAACAGATTCCCTGTGGGGATCTTGGGAAAGAGCTTCCGATCTCTGGCTCCTGTGGGTATATCATTTGCCTGCTAACTACCTCCAACTTCGTTCAGCTGTGCAGAATTACTTCCCTTCTGAATCAAAAAAAAAAAAAAAGAAAAGAAAGAGAGAGAGAGAGATTTACCACGCCTAACCTGGGAGTGTCACCTTTGGCACACCAAACAGAGCTCTCAGGCCACACCCATCTCAAGCCCTAAGGCTCCATCAAAAACAGATAGTCCACTTAATCTAGAGTCATAGTATAACAAGAAAAAGCACCACAGTGAAGAAACCAAATATCTCCAATATGCCAAATAACAAACGCAAAAACCGAGGTAATAAAAACAAGGAAGTCACCATGACGCCCTCAAATGAAAAAGACACCCCAATTCAAGATTATGAAGATGATGACATAGAAGAAATGCAAGAAGCAGATCTCAAAAAATTGATAAGAACATTAAGAAGTTCTCAAAAACAAATTCTTGAACTACAGAAATCCTTAATGGACAAGATAGAAAATCTCTCTCGTGAAAATGAAATATTAAGGAGGAATCAAAATGAAACGAAACAACTAGTACAACAGGAAACTGTGATAGTGACTGAAGTGAAGAATTCAATAGATCAAATGAAAAACACAATAGAGAGCCGTACAAACAGAATGGGTGAAGCAGAAGAGAGAATATCGGACTTAGAAGACAGAGAACAGGAAAGGATACAGTCAGACCAAAGAAAAGAAGAGGAAACTAGAAATCTAAAACATATTGTCGGGAATCTTCAGGATACTATTAAAAAACCCAACATTCGGGTTCTAGGAGTTCCTGAAGGCATGGAGAGGGAGAAAGGATTAGAAGGCCTTTTTAGTGAGATATTAGCAGAAAATTTCCCAGGTTTGGAGAAGGACAGAGAAATCCTAGTACAGGAAGCTCACAGAACCCCTAATAAACACGACCAAAAGAGATCCTCACCATGACATGTTGTAATTAAACTCTCCACAGTGAAACATAAAGAAAAGATCCTAAAATGTGCAAGAGAGAAACGTCAGATTACTCTCAGAGGATCTCCAATCAGACTCACAGCTGACTTCTCATCAGAAACTCTAAAAGCTAGGAGGGAATGGCGAGATATAGCCCAGGTACTAAGAGAGAACAACTGCCAGCCCAGAATATTATATCCTGCAAAGCTATCATTTGTGAATGAAGGTGAAATAAAGACTTTTCATTGCAAACAGAAATTGAAAGAATTTGTTGCCACTCGTCCAGCCCTGCAAAAGATGCTTAAAGATGTGTTACACACAGAAACAAAGAAACACGGTCATCAATATGAAAGAAGGTAAAGGAAGGAAACCAAGGAAGGAAACCTCACAGCAAAAGATCACAGGAAATTCAAAGCATATATTAGAACTTATCTTTGGCAAATGGCAGGGCAAAGTTACCACTTATCCTTAGTCACTTTGAACGTGAATGGCCTGAACTGTCCAGTTAAAAGACACCGATTGGCTGATTGGGTTAAGGAACAAAACCCATCTATTTGCTGCTTACAAGAAACACATCTTTCCAACAAAGATCCATACAGACTGAAAGTGAAAGGCTGGAAAAAGATATACCATGCCAACAGAAATGAAAAAAGAGCGGGCGTAGCCATCTTAATATCGGACAACATAAACTTTACCACAAAAACTGTTAAGAGAGACAAAGAGGGACACTATATCATGATTAAGGGATCAATTCAACAGGAAGATATAATAATTATCAATGTATATGCACCTAACTACAGGGCACCAGTTTACATAAAAGATCTATTAACAGACTTAAAGGGAGACTTAGACCCCAATACAGTAGTACTGGGGGACTTCAATACTCCACTCTCAGAAATAGACAGATCATCCGGTCAGAAGATCAACAAGGATACAGTAGATTTAAACGACACTATAGCCCAAATGGATCTAACAGATATATACAGAACTTTCAATCCTACAGCTAAAGATTTTACATTCTTCTCAGCAGTACATGGAAGCTTCTCTAGGATTGACCACATACTAGGCCATAAAGCAAGTATCAGCAAATTCAAAAGAATTAGAATCATACCATGCAGCTTCTCAGACCATAAAGGAATGAAGTTGGAAATTAGCAACTCAGGAATCCCTAGAGCATACGCAAACACATGGAGATTGAACAACATGCTCCTGAATGAACAATGGGTCATAGAAGAAATCAAAAGAGAAATCAAAAACTTTCTGGAAGTAAATGAGGATAACAGCACAACATACCAAAACTTATGGGATGCAGCAAAAGCAGTGTTAAGAGGAAAGTTTATATCAATAGGTGCCTACATCAAGAAATTGGAAAGACACCAAATAGATGAGCTTTCAATTCACCTCAAGGATCTAGAAAACCTACAGCAAACCAGACCCAAATCTAGTAGGAGAAGAGAAATAATTAAAATCAGAGAGAAGTCAACAGGATTGAATCCAAAAAAACATTACAAAAAATCAGCCAAACGAGGAGCTGGTTTTTTGAAAAAATAAACAAAATTGACACCCCATTGGCCCAACTAACTAAAAAAAGAAGAGAAAAGACCCAAATCAATAAAATCAGAGATGAAAAAGGAAATGTAACAACAGACACCACAGAAATAAAAAGAATCATCAGAAATTACTACAAGGACCTGTATGCCAGCAAACAGGAAAATCTATCAGGAATGGATAGATTCCTGGACACATGCAATCTACCTAAATTGAACCAGGAAGACATAGAAAACCTAAATAGACCCATAACTGAGACAGAAATTGAAACAGTAATAAAGGCCCTCCCAACAAAGAAAAGCCCAGGACCAGATGGATTCACTGCTGAATTCTACCAGACGTTTAAAGAAGAACTAACTCCAATTCTTCTCAAACTATTCAGAACAATCGAAGAAGAGGGAGTCCTCCCAAATTCTTTCTATGAAGTCAGCATCACCTTAATTCCTAAGCCAGAGAAAGATGCAGCACTGAAAGAGAATTACAGACCAATATCCCTGATGAACATAGATGCAAAAATCCTCAATAAAATTCTCGCCAATAGAATGCAACAACACATCAGAAAGATCATCCACCCAGACCAAGTGGGATTTATCCCTGGTATGCAGGGATGGTTTAATGTGCGCAAGACAATCAATGTGATACACCACATTAACAGACTGCAGAAGAAAAACCATATGATTATCTCAATAGATGCCGAGAAAGCATTTGATAAAATACAACACCCGTTCATGATGAAAACTCTAAGCAAACTGGGTTTGGAAGGAACATTCCTCAATACAATCAAAGCAATCTATGAAAAACCCACAGCCAACATCCTATTGAATGGGGAAAAGTTGGAAGCATTTCCACTGAGATCTGGAACCAGACAGGGATGCCCACTCTCACCACTGCTATTCAATATAGTTCTGGAGGTTCTAGCCAGAGCTATTAGGCAAGAAAAAGAAATTAAAGGGATACAAGTTGGGAAGGAAGAACTCAAAGTATCCCTCTTTGCAGATGACATGATTCTGTATTTAGGGGACCCAAAGAACTCTAGTAAGAGACTATTGGAACTCATAGAGGAGTTTGGCAAAGTAGCAGGGTATAAAATCAATGCACAAAAATCAACAGCCTTTGTATAAACAGACAATGCCATAGCTGAGGAAGAACTTCTAAGATCAATCCCATTCACAATAGCTACAAAAACAATCAAATACCTTGGAATAAACTTAACCAAGGACGTTAAAGATCTCTACGATGAAAATTACAAAACCTTAAAGAAAGAAATAGAAGAGGATACCAAGAAATGGAAAAATCTTCCATGCTCATGGATTGGAAGAATCAATATCATCAAAATGTCCATTCTCCCAAAAGCAATTTACAGATTCAATGCAATACCAATCAAGATACCAAAGACATTCTAATCAGATCTGGAAAAAATGGTGCTGAAATTTATATGGAGGCACAAGAGACCTCGAATAGCTAAAGCAAACTTGTACAACAAAAACAAAGCCGGAGGCATCACAATACCAGACTTCAGGACATACTACAGGGCAGTTGTAATCAAAACAGCATGGTACTGGTACAGAAACAGATGGATAGACCAATGGAACAGAATTGAAACACCAGAAATCAACCCAAACATCTACAGCCAACTTATATTTGATCAAGGATCTAAAACTAATTCCTGGAGCAAGGACAGTCTATTCAATAAATGGTGCTGGGAAAATTGGATTTCCACGTGCAGAAGCATGAAGCAAGACCCCTACCTTATACCTTACACAAAAATCCACTCAACATGGATTAAAGACCTAAATCTACGACCTGACACCATCAAGTTACTAGAGAACATTGGAGAAACCCTTCAAGATATTGGCACAGGCAAAGAGTTTCTGGAAAAGACCCGGGAGGCACAGGCAGTCAAAGCCAAAATCAACTATTGGGATTGCATCAAATTGAGAAGTTTCTGTACTGCAAAAGAAACAGTCAGGAGAGTAAAAAGAAAACCGACAGAATGGGAAAAAATATTTGCAAACTATGCAACAGATAAAGGGTTAATAACCAGAATCTACAAAGAGATCAAGAAACTCCACAAAAACAAAACCAACAACCCACTTAAGAGATGGGCCAAGGGCCTCAATAGACATTTTTCAAAAGAGGAAATCCAAATGGCCAACAGGCACATGAAAAAATGTTCAAGGTCATTAGCAATCAGGGAAATGCAAATCCAAACCACAATGAGGTTTCACCTCACCCCGGTTAGAATGGCTCACATTCAGAAATCTACCAACAACAGATGCTGGCGAGGATGTGGGGAAAAAGGGACACTAACCCACTGTTGGTGGGAATGCAAACTGGTCAAGCCACTATGGAAGTCAGTCTGGAGATTCCTCAGAAACCTGAAGATAACCCTACCGTTCGACCCAGCCATCCCACTCCTTGGAATTTACCCAAAGGAGTTTAAATTGGCAAACAAAAAAGAGGTCTGCACCCTAATGTTTATTGCAGCACAATTCACAATAGCTAAGACCTGGAACCAACCTAAATGCCCATCTACAATAGACTGGATAAAGAAATTATGGGATATGTACTCTTTAGAATACTATACCGCAGTAAGAAACAACGAAATCCAGTCATTTGCAACAAAATGGAGGAATCTGGAACACATCATGCTGAGTGAAGTAAGCCAGTCCCAAAGGGACAAATACCATATGTTCTCCCTGATCGGTGACGACTGACTGAACACCAAGAGGGAAACCTGTTGGAGTGAGGTGGATACTATGGGAAACGGTGGCTTAATCAGCATAGCCCTGACTGTTAATGAACAACTTAATACATTATCCCTCTTAGCAGTTTTTTTATCTGTTCTACTTAATATGACTGGTTTAGATCTGTAATCGATGCACAGTTATTCTTAAGTGTTGACAATTAACTGAAATGTGATCCCTGTTGAACATGGTGGTGGGAATGGGAGAGGGAAGAGATGTATAATTTGGGACATGCTCAGGCTGACTTGCCCCAAGTGGTGGAGTTGGAAGCATACCAGGGGATTCCAATTCAATCCCATCGAGGTGGCATGTACCAATGCCATCTCACTGTTCCAGGTGATCAGTTTCAGTTCACAGTTGGTCATGGTGGAGGGATTGGGAGTCAAAGGGAGCACATAGACAAGTCTAGTACCTGCTAACGCTAACCGATGGAGTAAATAAAGGGGAGAGTGATCCAACATGGGAAGTGAGATACTCAGCAGACTCATAGAATGGCAGATGTCCTAAATAGCACTCTGGCCTCAGAATCAGCCCTAAAGGCATTCGGATCTGGCTGAAAAGCCCATGAGAGTATTTCAGGCATGGAAAGCCAAGACACTCTGGCAAAAGATCTCTGCGAGTGAGATCCCAGTGGAAAGAACAGGTCATCAAAGAAGGAGGTACCTTTCTCTGAAGGGAGGAGAGAACCTCCACTTTGACTATGACCTTGTCTAAACAAGATAAGAGTCGGAGAACTCAGAAGGCTTCCATAGCCTTGGAAACTCATGACTGGAGCATAGGGAGATTACTGATGCCATAGACAGGAGTGTCAATTTGTAAAGTCAACAACAGGAGTCACTGTGCACTTACTCCTCATGTAGGATCTCTATCCTTAATGTGCTGTACATTGAGATTTAATGCTATAACGAGTACTCAAACAATATATTTCACCTTGTGTTTCTATGGGGGTGCAAACTGTTGAAATCCTTACTTAATGCATACTAAACTGATCCTCTGTAAAAAAAAAAAAAAAAAAAAAAAAAGAAATTATCAATTCCCAACTTGACTCTCACTGGGATTAAACATGACAATAGGTCTGCTCTGATTTCATCATCATTTAAAAAAAAATCATCTATTATTTTTCACTTTATGTTTCTGTGTGGGAGCAAACTGTTGAAATCCATACTTGATGTATACTAAGCTGATCTTCTGTATATTAAGATAATCGAAAATGAATCTTGATGTGAATGGAAGGGGAGAGGGAGTGGGAAAGGGGAGGGTTGTGGGTGGGAGGGACGGTATGGGGGGGAAGCCATTGTAATCCATAAGTCGTACTTTGGAAATTTATATGCATTAAATAAAAGTTTAAAAAAAAAAAAGAAGTTATCTCACTTATTCGTGAGGAAGTGGTATACTTCCCCTTTCATTGGTAAGGAAACTGAAACTTACAGAAACTTAATTATTAGTTTAGGGTCCCTCAGCTGATTAAGGCAGAAATCAAACCTTGACTTGTTTGTCTCTTCTACTCTAAGGAGAAGTTATACACATTTAGAAGCATCCTATATTGATGTTGCTAACTTTTGTTAATAGTAAGCATTATACTGTATTCCAAACAGTAATAATCTGAGTTAGGGACCATAAAGAAAAATTTGTTGAATGAATGAGTATTAAGACTTAGGTTTGGAGTAAAATTTGGTGATGTTTTATGACTCAATGAGGGGGGTGGTCCCCTCTACCAGAACAGCATTGTATGTAACCAAGGACATTGGTTTTCTTTGGCTGTTGACCCATGATTGGGATAATTAAAAGGTGGCCTCTTGAATCATGAAAGTTTCACAGTTCAAATAAGATTTGGAGTTTGGACATCTGCACTTCTGAAAACATGAGCAGTATAAGCTACAGAAAAGTTCCACAGTACAGTTAAGCCCAAAGTGAATAATACAACTATTTTAGAGGAAGTTAAAAAAGTAACAATAAATATGTGCACCTTGGTGCCTAATTCACTAATTCTTAACTGTTCTCAATCATTTCTTCATTTTATTTTATCACTGCCTAAAGTTTGTTTAGAGTTAAATTAATCAAAGCTTTTGTATTTTAAGTAAAAGATGTGACTGGAAAAAATCTAGATACATAAAAGGAATATGAATAATCTAATTAAAATGATCAATTAACATGCTATGATACCGACCCCATTTTTAAAAAAGAGTACCATTTTCATTCAGTTTTACACTTTTGATAACATGAAGCTATATATTATGTATGTTTGATTTCTTACTTAGTAAAAAAATATAAATTTTTCACCATTTCATGTCACTGTTCTACTGTTGTGGTGTCAACTGATCCTTGGGAAGCTTGTGAGGCAAAGAAATGTTAATCCTGGAATGTTGTTTTCTAGGATAAGATTACTCTTTTGCATTTCATAATTTAGACTTCTTTTACTTCATAGTGCAAAGAAGGAAAGAATGGTTATATATTGATATAATAATAAGTAATATGACTGCACATTCACTTTCAGTGGTCACAAAGGCCATCATCTATGGTATACTCCATGTTGCAATTTGCTTTCAGTATGACAAGCTCTGCACTGAAAGCTTTGTATATGATATAGTGTCTCTTCAAATCCTCATAATCAAGCAGTGAAGCAGGAGCTTTGATTAGGCTCCTTCATGGAATAAGAAACTGAGTCACAGAGAGCTTAAGTACCTTAGCCAGGTCACTTCTTTAGTAAATCAAAGATTTAGGATTCGTACCCTGGCAATCTAGTGACCATGTTTTTTGTTGTATACTATACTCCCTATCCATTCAAAGCCACTTGCCTGACTAGGATTAGATTAAGAAGGCTTGGGAAAGCCTAAGAAAAATTAAAGCCATTGTTAAAAGACTGTGACCCTTTGAAGAAGCACAGAGTTATTAGGATATTTTTTATTTTAATTCTTGACAATGACTCAATAATTTAAGTGGTTAATCAACTGAAACATAAATACAACTTAGCAGAAAGTCATTAGAAATTTGAGATGTTTAACTAAAGAGTTTTAAAGATTTGAATGTACCCATTCAATCTGAATAACTGATATAAATAAGACTAAATTCTTAATTTACCAAGTGTGAAGTGTGTCTCTCATACTCTCATATACAAAGTGCAGAGCCCTCATTTCTTAATTATACCCTCAAGCCCTTGCCTCTGAACATTATTACATTGCGGGTTAGGTTTCACTGTGAATTTAGGAGGACACATTCAGTCTGTAGTAACAGGTAAGAAACTGCAACTCAGAAGGGCCCTTAAAAACAGCAGTTTGAAATGAATGAGAAGTGGAACAGGCATGAAACTTGAAAGTGTTCTTCAAGAGTGTAGACAAGGGCTATCTAAAAACAATAATCCAATCTCAAGGTGTCAATTTCACTCATAGACATTTTGTTTTACTTTCTACTTATAGAATTCTTTATTTAGTGGAGAGTTAAGCTTGTGATTATAAAGAAAATTGAAAGTATGTCATTGTAAAAATTAAAAAAAATCTAAGGGAAGAAAGAGAAGGGAGGGTGGGAGTGAGGGAGGAAGGGAAGGTATGGTGTGAAGTATCATCATGTTTCTTAACAGTTGTGTGTATCAAAAAAGTTATTGAAAAATTAAAGAAAGAGGAAAGGAGGGGATTTGAAAGGAAATGGGAAGCAAGTATAGAATTGTATATATGAAATATATGAAATCCTTATCTTTATTTTAATAAAATATAAATAAAAGACCACTTGCCTATACAAAGTCTCATACTTGCCTATACAAAGTCTCATACTGGTCATTTCAGCTGTCCCAAGCTTGTGTACTTTAGTTTTGATCAATAGTCTCAATCAACTTATAGTTGTTATTTTATTTTGCATATTGAACACTGAACATAAAACATTATCGTTTTAATATACATGTTTATTATAAATGACTGCTAAATGAATGTTTTTCATGACATATTTTGGGATATGAAGTTTAGCAAGAAAAATCCTTTCATAAAGGGGCTTACAGTTCAGAAAGTGTATTGATCCATAAAGTCAACTAAATAAACTGCTCGAAGCAGAAGTTTCTAACTGGCATAAGAGAAACATAAAGAACATATTCCAGAAGCATAGAGAAGTGGTGGTTTTATTCTCATTTGGTAAATGTCATGCCATGCATTATGCATCAGAGAAAAGCAGCTGAATGGCTTGAGGAGAATAAGGATGATATATATAGGGATAGACCACATGCAGTATGGGATTTAGGGGTATTCTTTCCACCAGCTTTTACTCATTGAGAATTGTGAGGAATGCAACAAAATGTAGATATATGTCTTAATTTTTCACTGGATTATGAATATCAGAAAGTGGCACCTTGACTCACATGTCTATCCATCCATCTATCTATTCATTTCTTCACCAAATACCTGATTAAACTGATCTCATACCAGATTAAAGTGATTCATGGGGTGATGATTATCTCCTTAATGGATGTGTATTTTCAGCCCTAAGAAGATTTAGAATGTAGTATAAAAGAGTTTAAGACTCAGGGTTATGACATTACTATTTGTGTGTTAAGGAAGAACCTGTTTACATTGAATACTTACTATATATGCTAAAAATAAGTAGGGGTTGTTGCTGTATTGGAATGGAGCCCAGTAATTTCAAATTAAAATGGGACAATGAGTAATTGGTTTCAATTGTTGGTTTTAAGTATAAGTGTTTATAAATGTGTGTACTGTATTGAAGTATTGAAGGGCATTTAAGATCTTAAGTAAAATTTATCAACAGAATTTAAAAGGTTGGAGAAGAACATGGTGGTTTTGATTTGAATAATCTCATTTACACCCAAAGCCACCTGTGTGACGGCATCAACATTACTGGTAAAAGTTTAATTGGAGTGGGTTTAAGAGAGAATGAGAGGAGTGGAATTATATACTAAATATAGAGCAATATATAGCCCAGATATTTGTTGCACTGCATGGGTGATGGATGTGGTACTGGTCATGGCCTTAGGTAATTGTGCCACCAGAAGGCATCCCTGAGAGGGACCAGAGTGAGAAAAGGTAAGAGAACTAAATGTGTGAGCTCAGCTGTGACACCTTTCAGAGTGGGAACCAGAGCTGGAGATGTTTGCAGCTATGTGGACAGGGACAACACTTGCAAATGTAGCTCACAAGGCATGCTGTTTGTATCTTCAGTCTTTCAAGCTAGAGCTTACTCTATGTAAGTACAAAAAGATGAAGGAAAGTCTGTAACAGTCAAGGGGCCAAAAAACTGAAGAACTGTGGAAAGTGGATGAATTAGCCATTTCAGATGAAAGGACCAGAAACCCATTTTATATATGGGTCTCATGAGGCACCAGAACCCAGGAACTCAGAGCAGGAATGAAGTTTATCTCTCCAGAGCCTTTCTGCATTTGTCTGCATGTCTGTGTCCTTCTTTCTGTCTTTAACTGCAAACCTGATTCTTTGTTTCTTTGTGCTTGCTGCAGTCTTAAATGTCTTTCTGTCCAAGCACCCAGAAACTGATAAAAGTTGTGAATCATAGTGTCCATTTCACTTCAACAGGTTTCCTTTTTGGTGCTTGGTTAGTTGTCACCGATCAGGGAAAACATATGATATTTGTCCCTTTGGGACTGGCTTATTTCACTCAGCATGATGTTTTCCAGATTCCTCCATTTTATTGATGAGAAACAGTGACTTGATCAGCTCTTGTCCTGACTGTTGATGTACAACTTAATACTTTATCCCTTTTAGTATTTTTTGTTGTTGTTCTACTTAATACTATTGTTTGAACTCTGTAATTAACACACAATTATTCTTAGGTGTTGAAATTTAACTGAAAAGTGATCTCTGTTAAAATATAAGAGTGGGAATAAGAGAGGGAGAAGATGTACAATTTGGGACACGCTCAAGCTGACTTGCTCCAAATGGTAGAGTTAGAAATGTGCCAGGGGATTCCAATTCAATCCCATCAAGGTGGCATATAGCAATGCCATCTCACTAGTCCAAGTGATCAATTTCTGTTCACAATTGATCATAATGATAGGACTAAGAACCAAAGGGATCACATAAACAAGACTAGTGTCTGCTAATACTAACTGATAGAATAAAAAGGGGAGAGAACCATCCAACATGGGAAGTGGGATACACAGCAGACTCATAGAATGGCAGATGTCCTAAACAGCACTCTGGCCTCAGAATCAGCCCTAAAGGCATTTGGATCCGGCTGAAAAGCCCATGAGAGTATTTCAGTCATGGAAAGCCAAGACACTCTGGCAAAAGAAAAAAAATGACCTAAATGAAAGTTCTCTGCGAGTGAGATCCCAGTGGAAAGAACAGGTCTTCAAAGAAGGAGGTACCTTTCTCTGAAGGGAGGAGAGAACTTCCACTTTGACTATGACCTTGTCTAAATAAGATCGGAGTTGGCAAACTCAAGAAGCTTCCATAGTCTTGCAACTCATGACAAGAACCTAGGGAGACCACTGACGCCATAAAAAAGAGTGGCATTTTGTTAAGTCAACAACAGGAGTCACTGTGCACTTACTCCTCATGTAGGATCTCTGTCCTTAATGTGTTGTTCAATGTGAATTAATGCTATAACTAGTACTCAAACTATTTTATACTTTATGTTCTTGTGTGGGTGAAAACTGTTGAAATCTTTACTTAGTATATATTAAATTGATCTTCTGTATATAGAGAGAATTGAAAATGAATCTTGATGTGAATGGAATGGGAGAGGAAGCGGGAGAGGGGAGGGTTGCGGCTGGGAAGGAATTTGGGGGGGGGGGAAGCCATTATAATCCATAAGCTGTATTTCGGAAATTTGTATTTATTAAATACAAGTTAAAAAAAAGTTGTGAGTCATAATTATAAATTTCCAGGAGGAGAAAAACGTGACTGGCCCATGTCCTGGAACTTCTGGCTAAGAGGGCAGGGCCATCTAGCCTATTGTTCACTTAACAGGCATTTATATTGTCTCTGAAAGGGAGACCTGGTTGTCTTCCCAGAGTTGGGTATGAGGGGCATACAAGAAATGGATGGGCATTTCCAGTGTTGTGGGACATGTCTGGAAAATGCAACTGGAATAGAATATTATTTCATACCCATTTTTTAAAAACAGAAACCTGTTTAGACTTTTTTTCCCAGAACATCAGCATTTTTTTTTACATTGTTTGAAAGTAATTTTTCATCAATAAGGAATAAAATAGAGAGCAATAAGTAGGTCAAAGGCGTTCAAAGTTTTTTTTTATATATTGTTCCTGCAGCAGGATTTCTTAGGAAATGAAATCTCATGTGCAACCCCAAAATATGAAGTATATATGGGTGGAGTGCTGTGGCTGAAGTATTGTCAAAAGGCATGGACCCTCCCTGCCCATCCTCTGAAGGTTATGTTAAATCTTATTTTGTGGGGCGGAGCCAAGATGGCGGAATAGTGATGGCGTGCACCAATAGTTGGGGAAAATTTAGTTTAATAAAAGTGGAGTTACAGTAGCCTCAGAAAAAGGATCAGGAAAAAATTGCAGAGGAAACTCTTCCGGATCTAGTGGCTGTGACTTGGAGGACCTACCGGGAGAGCAAGGTTGCCCACCGCGTGGAAGCCGAGCCACGGGAGCCGCAGGGCCTGCGCGCCAGTGCAGGAAGGGGAGTGTATGTGACACAGATGACCAGTGGGGAGAGCAGGGACGCCCAGGGCTCCGAGTCCAAACATCAGCACTGGAAGGGGAGGTGAGCTCAGTAACCCGAGACATTGGCGGGGAAACGGCGGTCAGAATCTAGAGGGATGCGGGCTTGAGGCGGGAAAGTTCACCAGACTGACTACAGGAGAGAAGGAAAAAAAAAAAGGTGGGGGGGGTACTAGTACAGATGAGTTTCTCTGCCAAGCTTGCAAAGGCAAGCAAGAGACAAAGAGCAGGCCACACTCTGGATATACATAACAAAAGGGAGAGCTAAGGAACTGAGGTGCTACAATTCAGTAGCCTAGGCAACCCAGTGGGAGTCTGCAGGAGAAACTGACCCCACACAGACTCTTTGAGTAGAATCCAGAGATCAGAAGCTAAATACCATCAATTCTGCTCAGACATGTGGTATACTTACCTCCTGAATAAAAAAATAAAATAAATAAATAAATAAATAAAAAGAGAGAGATTTACCACGTATAACCTGAGGGTGTCACCTTTGCACACCCATAACCCAGAAGAACCAAGCAGAGCTCTCAGGCCACACCCATCTCAAGCCTCCAAGGCTCCTCCAACAGCAGGCAGTCCACTTAACACAGACATAGTATAAAAAAAAAACCAAAAACTCACAGTGAGGGAAGAAGAATTAACAATGCCAAGCAACAAACACAAAAATCAAGGGAACAAGATCAACGATGACACTATGATGCCTCCAAATAAGCAAAACACCCCAAGCCAAGAGTATGAAGATGATGAGATAGAAGAAATGCAAGATACGGATTTCAAAAAATTTATGATAAGAACATTTAGAAGTTTTCAAAAGCAAATCCTTGAACTACAGAAATCCTTATTGGACAGGATAGAAAATCTCTCTCGTGAAAATGAAATTTTAAGGAAGAATCAAAATGAAATGCAGAAACTAGTAGAACAGGGAAGTGTGATAGTGAAGAGAAATGAAGAGCTCAATAGATCAAATGACAAACACATTAGAAAGTCTGAAAAACAGAGTCAGTGAAACAGAAGATAGACTATCAGACTTAGAAGACAGAGCACAGGAAAACATACAGTCAAACAAAGAAAAGAAGAAGATATTAGAAATCTAAAAAATACTGTTGGGAATCTACAGGATACTATTAAAAAAACCAACATTCGGGTTCTAGGAGTTCCTGAAGGCATGGAGAGAGAGAAAGGATTAGAAGGCCTTTTTAGTGAGATACTAGCAGAGAATTTTCCAGGTTTGGAGAAGGACAGAGACATCCTAGTACAGGAAGCTCATAGAACCCCCAATAAACATGACCAAAAGAGATCCTCACCACGACACGTGGTAATTAAACTCACCACAGTGAAACATAAAGAAAAGATCCTAAAATGTGCAAGAGAGAAACAAGATCACTCTCAGAGGGTCTCCAATTAGACTCTCAGCAGACTTCTCATCAGAAACACTACAGGCTATGAGGGAATGGCAAGACATAGCCCTAGTGCTAAGAGAGAAAAATTGCAGCCCAGAATATTATATCCTGCTAAGCTCTCATTTGAGAATGAAGGTGAAATAAAGACCTTTCATAGCAAACATAAATTGTAAGAGTTTGCCACCACTTGTCCGGCCCTGCAAAAGATACTTAAAGATGTGCTACACTCAGAAACACAGAAACACGGCCATCAATATGAAAGAAGGTAAAGGGAGAAAACCTACCAGTAAAAGAGCATGGGAAGCTCAAAGCATATACTAGAAAATATCTTTGGGAAAATGGCAGGGCAAAGTCACTATGTATCAATAGCACATTAATCGTTAATGGACTTAACTCTTCAGTTAAAAGACACCGATTGGCTGATTGGCTTAAGGAACAAAAACCAACTATTTGCTGCCTACAAGAAACACATCTCTCTAACAAAGAGGCATGCAGACTGAAAGTGAAAGGTTGGAAAAAGATATTCCATGCCAATAAAAACCAAAAAAAAAGCAGGTGTAGCCATATTAATATCAGACAACATAAACTTTAATACAAAAACTGTTAAGAGAGACAAAGAGGGGCACTATATAATGATTAAGGGTTAAATTCAACAGGACAATGTAACTATTATAAATGTATATGCACCTAACTACAGGGCACCGGTCTATTTAAAAGATATGTTAAGGGACTTAAAGGGAGACTTAGATTCCAATACAATAGTACTGGGGGACTTCAATACTCCACTCTCAGAAATAGATAGATCATCCAGACAGAAGATCAACAAGGAAACAGCAGATTTAATAGACACTATTGCCCAAATGGATCTAACAGATATCTACAGAACTTTCAATCCTACATCTAAAGACTTTACATTCTTCTTAGCAGTGCATGGAACCTTCTCTAGGATTGATCACATACTAGGTCATAAAGCAAGTCTCAGCAAATTTAAAAGAATTAGAATCATACCATGCAGCTTCTGAGACCACAGTGGAATGAAGCTGGAAATTAGCAACTCAGGAAACCCCAGAAAGTATACAAACACATGGAGACTGAACAACATGCTCCTGAATGAACAATGGGTCATTCAAGAAATCAAAAGAGAAATCAAAAACTTTCAGGAAGTAAATGAGGATAACAACACAACATATCAAAACTTATGGGATACGGCGAAAGCAGTACTGAGAGGCAAGTTTATAGCAATAGGGGCCTATATCAAGAAATTGGAAAGGTACCAAATAAATGAGCTTTCAGTGCATCTCAAGGACCTAGAAAATTTGCAGCAAACCAGACCCAAAGCTAGTAGGAGAAGAGAAATAATTAAAATCAGAGAAGAAATTAACAGGATTGAATCCAAAAAAAAAATTACAAAAAAATCAGCCATTGGAAGAGCTGGGTTTTTGAAAATATAAACAAAATTGACACCCCATTGGCCCAACTAACTAAAAAAAGAAGAGAAAATACCCAAATCAATAAAATCAGAGATGAAAAAGGAAACGTAACAACAGACACCACAGAAATAAAAAGAATCATCAGAAATTACTACAAGGACTTGTATGCCAACAAACAGGAAAATCTATCAGGAATGGATAGATTCCTGGACACATGCAATCTACCTAAATTGAACCATGAAGACCTAGAAAACCTAAATAGACCCATAACTGAAACAGAAATTGAAACAGTAATAAAGGCCCTCCCAACAAAGAAAAGCCCAGTACCAGATGGATTCACTGCTGATTTCTACCAGACTTTTAAAGATGAACTAATTCCATTTCTTTTCAAACTATTTAGAACAATCGAAAAAGATGGAATCCTCCCAAATTCTTTCTATGAAGCCAGCATCACCTTAATCCCTAAGCCAGAGAAAGATGCAGCATTGAAAGACAATTACAGACCAATATCCCTGATGAACATAGACGCAAAAATCCTCAATAAAATTCTGGCCAATAGAGTACAACAACACATCAGGAAAATCATCCACCCAGACCAAGTGGGATTCATCCCTGGTATGCAGGGATGGCTCAACATTCACAAATCAATCAATGTGATTCACCACATTAACAGACTGCAGAAGAAAAACCATATGATTATCTCAATTGATGCAGAGAAAGCATTCGATAACATTCAACACCCTTTCATGATGAAAACTCTAAGCAAATTGGGTATAGAAGGAACATTCCTCAATATAATCAAAGCAATTTATGAAAAACCCATGGCCAACATCCTATTGAATGGGGAAAAGTTGGAAGCATTTCCACTGAAATCTGGCACCAGACAGGGATGCCCACTCTCACCACTGCTATTTAACATAGTTCTGGAAGTTTTAGCCAGAGCCATCAGACAAGAAAAAGAAATTAAAGGAATACAAATTGAGAAGGAAGAAGTCAAACTATCCCTCTTTGCAGACGATATGATTCTTTACTTAGGGGATCCAAAGAACTCTACTAAGAGACTATTGGAACTCATAGAGGAGTTTGGCAAAGTGGCAGGATATAAAATCAATGCACAAAAATCAACAGCCTTTGTATACACAAGCAATGCCCTGGCTGAGAAAGAACTGCTAAGATCAATACCATTCACAATAGCTACAAAAACAATCAAATACCTTGGAATAAACTTAACCAATGACGTTAAAGATCTCTACGATGAGAATTACAAAATCTTAAAGAAAGAAATAGAAGAGGATACCAAGAAATGGAAAAATCTTCCATGCTCATGGATTGGAAGAATCAACATCATCAAAATGTCCATTCTCCCAAAAGCAATTTATAGATTCAATGCAATCCCAATCAAGATACCAAAGACATTCTTCGCAGATCTAGAAAAAATGATGCTGAAATTCATATGGAGGCACAAGAGACCTCGAATAGCTAAAGCAATCTTGTACAACAAAAACAAAGCCAGAGGCATCACAATACCAGATTTCAGGACATACTACAGGGCAGTTGTAATTAAAACAGCATGGTACTGGTACAGAAACAGATGGATAGACCAATGGAACAGAATTGAAACACCAGAAATCAATCCAAACATCTACAGCCAACTCATATTTGATCAAGGATACAAAACCAATCCCTGGAGCAAGGACAGACTATTCAATAAATGGTGCTGGGAAAACTGGATTTCCACGTGCAGAAGCATGAAGCAAGACCCCTACCTTACACCTTACACAAAAATCCACTCAACATGGATTAAAGACCTAAATCTACGACCTGACACCATCAAGTTATTAGAGAACATTGGAGAAACCCTTCAAGATATTGGCACAGGCAAAGAATTTCTGGAAAAGACCCGGGAGGCACAGGCAGTCAAAGCCAAAATCAACTATTGGGATTGCATCAAATTGAGAAGTTTCTGTACTGCAAAAGAAACAGACAGGAGAGTGAAGAGACAACCGACAGAATGGGAAAAAATATTTGCAAACTATGCAACTGATAAGGGGTTAATAACCAGAATCTACAAAGAGATCAAGAAACTCCACAAAAACCAAACAAACAACCCACTTAAGAGATGGGCCATGGACCTCAATAGACATTTTTTCAGAAGAGGAAATCCAAATGGCCAACAGGCACATGAAAAAATGTTCAAGGTCACTAGCAATCAGGGAAATGCAAATCCAAACCACAATGAGGTTTCACCTCACCCCGGTTAGAATGGCTCACATACAGAAATCTACCAAAAACAGGTGATGGTGAGGATGTGGGGAAAAAGGGACACTAACCCACTGTTGGTGGAAATGCAAACTGGTCAAGCCACTATGGAAGTCAGTCTAAGATTCCTCAGAAACCTGAAGATAACCCTACCATTCAAACCAGCCATCCCACTCCTTGGGATTTACCCAAAGGAATTTAAATTGGCAAACAAAAAAGTGGTTTGCACCCTAATGTTTATTGTAGCTCAATTCACAATAGCTAAGACCTGGAATCAACCTAAATGCCCATCAACGGTAGACAGGATAAAGAAATTATGGGATATGTACTCTTTAGAATACTATACCGCAGTAAAAACAATGAAATCCAGTCATTTGCAACAAAATGGTTGAATCTGGAACACATCATGCTCAGTGAAATAAGCCAGTCCCAAAGGGACAAATACCATATGTTCTCCCTGATCGGTGACAACTGACTGAACACCAAAAAGGAAACCTGTTGAAGTGAAATGGACACTGAGAAATGGTGACTTGATCATCATAGCCCTGACTGTTAATGAACAATTTAATACATGATCCCTCTTAGTATTTTTTTTTGTCTATTCTACTTAATTCTACTGGTTTAATTCTGTAATTAAGACACAGTTATTCTTTTTTTTAATTAATTTTTTTTTGAAAGGCAGAGTGGACAGTGAGAGAGAGGGACAGAGAGAAAGGTCTTCCTTTGCCGTTGGTTCACCCTCCAATGGCCGCCGCGGCCGGCGCGCTGCGGCCAGCGCACCGCGCTGATCCAATGGCAGGAGCCAGGAGCCAGGTGCTTTTCCTGGTCTCCCATGGGGTGTAGGGCCCAAGCACTTGGGCCATCCTCCATTTTACTCCCTGGGCACAGCAGACAGCTGGCCTGGAAGAGGGGCAACCGGGACAGAATCCGGCACCCCAACCGGGACTAGAACCCGGTGTGCCGGCGCCGCTAGGCGGAGGATTTGCCTAGTGAGCCGCGGCGCCGGCCAAGACACATTTATTCTTAAGTGTTGAAATATAACTGAAATGTGATTTCTGTTAAATATACGAGTGGAAATAAGAGCGGGAAGAGATGTACAATTTGGGACACGCTCAAGCTGACTTGCTCCAAATGGTAGAATTAGCAACATACCAGGGGATTCCAATTCAATCCCATCAAGGTGGCATGTACCAATGCCATCTCACTAGTCCCAGTGATCAATTTCTGTTCACAATTGATCATAATGAAAGGACTAAGAACCAAAGGGATCACATAAACAAGCCTAGTGCCTGCTAATACTAACCGATAGAATAAATAAAGGGGAGTGCGATCCAACATGGGAAGTGGGATACACAGCAGACTCATAGAATGGCAGATGTCCTAAACAGCACTCTGGCCTCAGAGTCAGCCCTAAAGGCATTTGCATCCGTCTGAAAAGCCCATGAGAGTATTTCAGGCATGGAAAGCCAAGACACTCTGGCAAAAGAAAAAAAATGACCTAAATGAAAGTTCTCTGCGAGTGAGATCCCAGTGGAAAGAACAGGTCTTCAAAGAAGGAGGTACCTTTCTCTGAAGGGAGGAGAGAACTTCCACTTTGACTATGGCCTTGTCTAAATATGACCAGAGTCGGTGAACTCAAAAGGTCTCCATAGCCTTGGAAACTCATGACTGGAGCATAGGGAGATTACTGATGCCATAAACAGGAGTTTCAATTTGTAAAGTCAACAACAGGAGTCACTGTGCAGTTACTCCTCATGTAGGATCTCTGTCCTTAATGTGCTGTACATTGAGATTTAATGCTATAACAAGTACTCAAACAATATTTTTCACGTTGTGTTTCTATGTGGGTGCAAACTGTTGAAATCCTTACTTAATGTATACTAAAATGATCTTCTGTATATATAGAAAATTGAAAATGAATCTTGATATGATTGGAAGGGGAGAGAGAGCGGGAAAGGGGAGGGTTGTGGGTGGGAGGGAAGTCATTGTGGGGGGGAAGCCAATGTGATCCATAAGCTGTACTTTGGAAATCTATATTCATTAAATAAAGTTAAAAAAAAGAAAAAAGAAAAAAAGTACAAGCAGCAAATGAAAAAAAATAAACTTAAAAAAATCTTATTTTGCTCCATCTTTGATTTCTATTACTAATTCTTCAATACAGCATTCCATATGAAGCAACTCTTGAGTTATCTTAAGCAAATTTCGCTTTTGTTTTTAAATATTTTATTTATTTGAAAGGCAGAGAGAGAGAGAGAGAAGGAGAAAGATCTTGTTCTGTTGGTTCACTCTCCAGTGTGATGACAGCATTCCAGGTAGTGACCCAACCCACTGCGCCACAATGTGACCTGCAATTTCATCTCTGGTGGCACAGTTACTCAATTAGACTGCTATGCACTCTTCATTTTGACACATACACTTTATGTAAGCAGTTGTAATGATAGCTTCTGTTAAGTACCAGGAATGGTGGGACATTTTGGTTTACTACTGTACCTCTACCCATCTAAACTACTGGAAAGAGAGAGATGCTGAAGCAATAGTTGTGTTGAATTAATAGACAAATTAATAAAATTATATAGACAGGATCATGTAATTTTTTAAAAAAGCTTCTAACAAATTTGAGTTGTTGTACAATAAATATCTCCTGGATAAGTCCACTTGAAAGTGAAAATATAATTTTTATCATGAATACTACTTAGTAATATTACATTTGTTTCTGTGACCACATATGTAATGAAAATTTGGTGGTCTTTTTGGATTAGCCAATGGGAGTTTCAGGCCTAAGAAATGACTTAAGAGCTTGAAAGTTGCTATATTTTTTTTAAAAAAATATTTTTTAAAGATTCATTTTATTTATTCAAAAGAGTTACATAGAGAGGTAGATATGAACAGAGAGAGAGGTTTTGCATCTGCTGGTTTACTCCCCAAATGGCTGCAACAGCCGGAGCTGAGCCAATCGGAGGCCAGGAGTATTCTTCCAGGTCTCCTGTGTGGGTTCAGGGGCCCAAGGACTTGCGCCATCCTCCACTGCTTTCCCAGGTACATTAGCAGGAAGCTCGATCAGAAGTGGAGCAGTCAGGACTGGAACTGGTACCCAAATAGGATGTCACCCATATGGGTGACAGTTTTACCTGCTACGCCATGGTGCTGGCCCCTATCTATTGGTTTTTGAAAATAATATTTTCCTAGAAAACCTGTTAAAAGCAAGTATGAGTTGTCATCAAGAAAGATGCTGAAATGTCATCTGATACCCATACTTTTGGAATCCCAAAAGACAGGGTTATTAAAAAGTAGAATTATGGAGCCTGCATGTTGGTGTAGTGGGTAAAACTTCCACCTGTGATGCTGGCATCCAATATGTGCACTTGTTCAAGTCCCAGCTGCTCTACTTCCAATCCAGCTCTTTGATAATGCACCTGTGAAAGCAGAGGAAGATAGCTCAAGTGCTTGGGCCCCTGAACCCATGTGGGAGACCAAGATGAAGTTAATGGCTTCTGGCTTCAGATAGGTCCAGTTCTGGCCATTGTGGCCATTTGGGATGGGAGCCAGATAATGGAAGATTTCTCTCTCTCTCTCTCTCTCTCTCTCTCTCCCTACCTCCATCCCTTCCTCTCTTTTTCTCCCTCTCTCTCTGTAACTCTGCATTGCAAGTAAATACATCAAATTTTTTGTTAAAAAGTAGAACTATATTGAAAATACTTTGAGTATTTTGGTCTGATTGATTTTGCCATTTATATTGTGCTTTTGTTGTGCAACAAACTTGCTATGACTCCATGTCCTGATTTTAACTTACATCATAGATTTTAAAAATTTTTACATCATTTCATTTATTTGTTGTTAGGCTTTAAAAAAATTTTTTTTTAATTTTTTTGACAGGCAGAGTGAACAGTGAGAGAGAGAGACAGAGAGAAAGGTCTTCCTTTTGCCATTGGTTCACCCTCCAATGGCCGCTGCGGCCGGCGTGCTGCGCTGATCCGATGGCAGGAGCCAGGTGCTTCTGGTCTCCCATGGGGTGCAGGGCCCAAGCACTTGGGCCATCCTCCACTGCACTCCCTGGCCACAGCAGAGAGCTGGCCTGGAAGAGGAGTAACCGGGACAGAATCCGGTGCCCCGACCAGGACTAGAACCCGGTGTGCTGGCACCGCAGGCGGAGGATTAGCCTAGTGAGCCGCGGCACCGGTTGTTGTCAGGCTTTTTGAAGTTTGTTATTATTTATTTGAAAGGCAAAGAGTGATGGGGGAGGAGAGAAAGAGAGAGAGATTGAGAGTATCTTCCATCTGCTGGCTCATTCCCCAAATGCCTGCAACAGCAGAGGTGGGGTCAATCTCAGGTGCCAGGGACTCCTTCTGAGTCTTCCATGTGGGTGGCAGGACCCAAGTATTTGAGCTATCATGCTGCCTCCAAGGGTGCACTCTAGCAGGAAGCTGGAGAGGATGCAGAGGTGGGACTAGATCCCAGCTGCTCTGATATGAGATATGGGCATCCCAAGAGGTTTTTTAACCTTCCAAGGCACAGTGCCTACCCTGTGTTATTTGATTTTAACAAAGGATCTGCTGCCTTTTCTTCAAAGGGTTTATGATTTAGAACATGTAGCTGAAATGTTAAAAAGCAGATAAAGCTAATGCAAAAATCTTACCATTAGTGTAAACAGTACTTATCTGACCTTGTAAAACTATAAATTTATTCCCAACAGAAATGAAAGAAATATATCAATTTCCCTATATTTCAAGATTTTTCCAGAGATTTTATCCTACCAATCACTGACTTGAATAAAATGAGGAGAGCTCTCAAAAGGATGTTATAATAAGCAAATCAGAGTGTAGAGAGATATTTTCAATGAGTAAGTTACAACTATTGACTTAAAGATTAATTTACAATGATATCCCTGTACATAAATGTTGGAGTCTGGGATTTGATAAGACACATGGCACTGACATTCTGAAAATGAAGGCATTGTATGCAAGAGCTTACCAACAATGAGATGGTCACATTTGTGGATATCAGGTCCAAGAGTACTCTGGCATGGTAGTGGTGGCGGCTCTTTCTTTGAAGCGGCCTCTTATCATGTTCTCAGTTTCCATTTTGATAATAAACAGCCATTTTTACTGTGTCAAGAAGGTTATCCATGGGACAACTGTTTCATAAATGGGTGTTGATTTGAAATAGAGCTGTATTTCCTATTTCATTACTTTTAAGACTTTTCGCATTCCTTCCCATCCCAGATGTAGGATGCTACACTGGGGTTTGGGAAGTTTTTGACAGGGAGTATTTGTGATGTGCTCACTGTTATGTGAGCACCTGCCTCTGCCCCTCAATTTTATAACCTGTTCTGTTCTCACTAACATAGCTCTGGTTTTTGCTCCTCTTTTGATCTAAATCCTGTAACAGCTTCCCCTCACCCTTGCTCCAGTCCACTTTTTACATCTATTTCCTTGATTCCTCTTCATATTTACTTTCACCAAAACCAGTTGCTCACTATGCCTCACAAATGCCTCAGGCCCTCCAAGAACTTTAAAGACCACTGCTCTGTAACACCAGTGGGTTCTCCCAATCCATACCATCTCTTGCCTTTCATGGATGTGTGTTCTTCTGGTCAAGCTAAAACCATGTCAGAAAAATGAGAGATATTCCTGCTACAGTGGTACTTTTCTCTGTCTGCCTTCCTTAACCTTCCCACTGTGGTGATATGTAGACAGTGGAGTTGAAGTTTCAGTACAGGAAGATACCATATTCCAAACATGCAGTGAATAAGATCTAAAAAAAATCAAGAAGAGGCACTGTTGAAAGATGTTTGCTCTGTTGTAAAATTCCAAAGGATAAATTGAACATAACCAGAAAAGAACTTTTTTTTTAAACTTTTATTTAATGAATATAAATTTCCAAAGTACAGCTTATGGATTACAATGGCTTCCCCCCCATAACGTCCCTCCCACCCGCAACCCTCCCCTTTCCCACTCCTCTCCCCTTCCATTCACATCAAGATTCATTTTCGTTTCTCTTTATATACAGAAGATCAGTTTAGCATACATTAAGTAAAGATTTCAACAGTTTGCAGCCACACAGAAACATAAAGTGAAAAGAACTTTTTATTGGAATTTTCCTGCATGCTCTGGGTAAGACTTGTTGCTTTTGTGGTCACCAATAAAACACAATATCATCTTTTGAAAGTTACTGGCTGCCAGCATTCTTGGTGGCACTGGCATTAGGGAACTGCAGAGTCAAGAAGAGCTGTATTATTTCAATACTGACAAGTTCCAAACAGTTATAGCACTATGAACAATAATAATGTCTACCTTTTCCTTCCTGAGAGAGAAAATTAACCAAGAATAGCACAAGACAATAAAATCATGAATACAGTACCTGAATCTGTTCAGGAAGTGAACATAGACACCTGGACATTGGGAAGAATCTTCACATTCATTGATGGGACAATAAAAGAGTACTTAAGTACCTCTTCTCTACCCATTATACTATGTTGTTATTGATGGTAAACATGATACAGCCTCATGAATTTTTAAATACAATATTTCATCAACTCTAGAATTCATACATATGTCATAGATAGCCCAGAAGGAATCTCTTCTAAGGACCCTGCTCAGGGCCCACGTACTTGTGAAGGGACACTATCCCTTTTTTGCTTTTTATAAAACCTTTATTTATTTATTTGAAAGGCAGAGATGCATAGAGAGAAGGAGAGACAGTGAGAAAGAGATCTTCCATCCACTGGTTCACTCCCCAAATGGCCACAATGGCTGGCGTTGGGAAAGGCTGAAGGCAGGAACCTGGAACTTCATCCAGGTCTCCCATACAGGTGGTAGAGGCCCTAGTTCTTGGACCATCTTCTGCTGCTTTCCTATGTGCATTGGTAGGGCAATGGATCTGAAGTAGAACAGCTGGACTACAACTGACACCCATCTGGGATGTTAGCATTGCATGTGGTAGTTTAACCTGCTGCACCACAATGCAGGCCCAACAATATCCCTTTTAATGTACTGAGACCTCACAAGCCCTCCAAGATACAGAAGGTGACCACTATTATGTTTGAAAGTGTGTTCCAGAAGAGTATTGGGAGGTAAAACCTAATGACTGGCCGGCGCCGCGGTTCACTAGGCTAATCCTCCACCTGCGGTGCCGGTACATCGGGTTCTAGTCCTGGTTGGGGCGCCGGATTCTGTCCTGGTTACTCCTCTTCCAGTCCAGCTCTCTGCTGTGGCCCGGGAAGGCAGTGGAGGGATGGCCCAAGTGCTTGGGCCCTGCACCCCACGGGAGACCAGGAGAAGCACCTGGCTCCTGGCTTTGGATCAGCACGGCGCGCCAGCTGCAGCACGCTGGCCACAGAGGCCATTGGGGGAGGAACCAGTGGAAAAGGAAGACCTTTCTCTCTATCTCTCTCTCTCACTGTCCACTCTGCCTGTAAAAAACAAAACAAAACAAACAAAAAAAAACCAAAAAAATTAATAACAGCAACAACAACAACAACAAAAAAACCTAATAACTGGGCAGGAGGGCAGAGTGAATGGATTAATGCTGTTACTGAGGAGTGAGTTTCTCATGAAACACTGAGCTTCATATTCTGTTTTCTTTCTCTTGCTCTGTTCTTTGCCCTTCTGCCAACGGGATGAGGTGGCTAGAGGTCCTTGCCATATGCTGGCCCTTTGGACTTCTTAGCCTCTAGAACTATAAGCCAACAAGTTTATGTTCATTATAAATTACCAAGCCTCAGATATTCTGCCATAGCAGCACAAGCTGCACTAAAACAGACATGGACACCTAAAGATTTAATGGAGATATGGGAAGGAATATCTTCCTTTCCTCTGTGTGTGGTACTAAATAAAACCAAAGTAGTTCGCACTCTCTACCAAATCTGGGTCAATCTTGTCTCAATAGTCACAAATTGAAAAGTGAGCTAAATTCCATAACAAAGTACATATAGAAGAGGACATTAAATTAAGTAGTTAGGGGAAAGCATTTGGCATAGCAAACAGGACACTGCTTGGAACCCCTGCATCCCATATTGAAATGCCTGGATTTGAGTCCCGACTCTCTCCTAATTCCAGCTTCCTGCTATTGTGCATTCTGGGAGCCAAAAATTGATGGCTCAAGCACTTGGGTCCCTGCCTCTCAAGTAGGACACCTAGATTGAGTTTCTGGCTACTGGTTTCAGCTTGGCTCAGTCTTTGCTGTTGCAGGCATTTGGAGACTGAACCAGTAGAATGGAAGATCTCTCTCTCTTTCTGTCATTCTGCCTTTCAAAAAATCAAAATGAATACATACAATTTTTAAAAAGTAGCTAAAAACATCAATAAGAATACAGAATTATATGGCATAATGAGATTTATTTTAAATTGTTCTAAAACTTAAATTTATAATGAATGTGTGATTATAGAATTATGTGTGTGCATACACACATGTGTTTTTTTTTTTTGACAGGCAGAGTTAGATAGAGAGAGAGAGACAGAGAGAAAGGTCTTCCTTCCGTTGGTTCACCCCCGAAATAGCCACTATGGCCAGCGCGCTGCACCAATCCGAAGCCAGGAACCAGGTGCTTCCTCCTGGTTTCCCATGCAGGTGCAGGGCCCAAGCATTTGGGCCATCCTCCACTGCACTCCCGGGCCACAGCAGAGAGCTGGACTGGAAGAGGAGCAGCAGGGACAGAATCCGGCGCCCCAACCAGGACTAGAACCCGGAGTACTGGCGCCGCAGGCGGAGGGTTAACCTAGTGAGCCACGGCGCCGGCTAACACACATGTGTTTTAAGTCCAGATCTGTTGATGAGAAGTATAAAATGATAAGATGTGTAGAACTGTCTTCAAGATAGTCAAGGGGTGGGGAAGATAAACTAAGATTGAAAAATAATCTATAATTGTAGATGCTGGCTGATGGGTGCTTGGAGTTCTCAATATATAAATTTTC
This sequence comes from Oryctolagus cuniculus, assembly GCF_964237555.1. Classification (NCBI taxonomy): domain Eukaryota; kingdom Metazoa; phylum Chordata; class Mammalia; order Lagomorpha; family Leporidae; genus Oryctolagus; species Oryctolagus cuniculus. The sequence continues at coordinate 85,424,454 of NC_091439.1, read as the reverse complement.
TTGTGTGTTTTAATTTTTAAATAAAAAAAGATTCAAATAAGTCAAAGCTATATTAGGCATAGGGAAGACACTCTACTATTCTTTACTGAATCAATGTATCTTCTTTCATCTCCTTGGAATTCTCATAGCACCTCTACTCTTATTATTTTGGATAGATGGTGTTGATAGATAAGTGTTGATAGATGGTGTTGATAGATGAGTGCTTTCTCATAACAACTGGATTGTAAGTACTGCTTAGTATTTATATTTATTGGTAAATTTTAAACCTCTTCCAAGGTCTACCTCATAATCTGTCACATGATCTTTTTCATTATCAATGCAGTGTCTTACATACAGTAGGATTTCAAAAAGAACTTTTTGGAATGAATAATAAATATTAAATGTATATTTGTCGAATTGAAAGCAATCATTGCATAACATATAATACAGAAAAAATCCTTGGCTTTTCTTCTGGTAACTGTCTCTTAATTAGGGGATGATTAAAAATAGTTTCCTCTTTTCTAACATGTTTATTACTACACATAGATTTCTGAGGATACAAGTTGTTTTGGGGATAACTTTATTAGATCAAGGATTATTCTTACTGCTTCTTTTCCACTGGGGAAGGAGTGATTCAGACTTCTGTAAGCCTTTCTGTAAGAACAATGTTTAGTATTATTTTCTAGTTCTATTATCTGACCCTAGATCTTTTCTCTTATGGTCTTTGTAAGTGCAGGTGTATAAATGGAATTGTTTTCAATTAAAGGGAACCTTGCCCTTAGCAAGCCTCTGAAGAGTTGTGCTCTGCACCTGCAGTAATAAAATTCGCTAGAGATAATGTACTGAATTTTAATCACATGTTGCCTTGTTACATAGTCACTGTTTAAAAAACATTTCCTTTATTGTGGAGTTGTTAGTAAAAGGGTGGTGTTGCCAGTTAACCCACTGAATGACTCAGGGAGCAGTTTTACACTGGGGAATAATCAGTGTTGCGTATAAATAGCAGAATCTTAACATGAAGAAGTCTAGTAAACAAGCTTGATGAAAGCTGATCTCACCAGAAATGTTTGTGTGTGTGTGTGTGTATTTAAATCTGTAGATTAAGTTGGGCTTTTTTCCAGGTATATAGAAGAAAGATATCCATTTTTAGCAGATATATATGATAAAATCTTTTTTTAACTTTTATTTAATGAATATAAATTTCCAAAGTACAGCTTATGGATTACAATGGCTTCCCCCCCATAACGTCCCTCCCACCTGCAACCCTCCCCTTTCCCACTCCCTCTCCCCTTCCATTCACATCAAGATTCATTTTCGATTCTCTTTATATACAGAAGATCAGTTTAGCATACATTAAGTAAAGATTTCAAAAGTTTGCTCCCACACAGAAACATAAAGTGAAAAATACTGTTTGAGTACTAGTTGTAGCATTAAATCTCAATGTACAACACAGAGATCCTACGTGAGGAGTAAGTGCACAGTGACTCCTGTTGTTGACTTAACAAATTGACACTCTTGTTTATAGCATCAGTAATCACCCTAAGCTCTTGTCATGAGTTGCAAGGCTATGGAAGCCGCCTGAGTTCACCGACTCTGGTCATATTTAGACAAGGCCATAGTCAAAGTGGAAGTTCTCTCCTCCCTTCAGAGAAAGGTACCTCCTTCTTTGAAGACCTGTTCTTTCCACTGGGATCTCACTCACAGAGATCTTTCATTTAGTTTTTTTTTTCCCCCAGAGTGTCTTGGCTTTCCATGCCTGAAATACTCTCATGGGCTTTTCAGCCGGATCCGCATGCCTTAAGGGCTGATTATGAGGCCAGAGTGCTGTTTAGGACATCTGCCAGTCTATGGGTCTGCTGTGTATCTCACTTCCCATGTTGGATTGTTCTCCCCTTTTTGATTCTATTAGCTAGTATTTGCAGACACTAGTCTTGTTTATGTGATCCCTTTGGTTCTTAGTCCTATCATTATGATCAATTGTGAACAGAAATTGATCACTGGGACTAGTGAGATGGCATTGGTACATGCCACCTTGATGGGATTGAATTGGAATCCCCTGGTATGTTTCTAACTCTACCGTTTGAGGTAAGTCAGCTTGAGCATGTCCTGAATTGCACATCTCTTCCCTCTCTTATTCCCACTCTTATATTTAACAGCGATCACTTTTCAGTTAAGTTTCAGCACTTGAGAATAAGTGTGTATTGATTACAGTATTCAACCAAAAGTATTAAGTAGAACAACAACAAAAAATACTAAGAGGGATAACATATTAAGTTGTTCATCAACAGTCAGGGCAAGGGCTGATCAAGTCACCGTTTCTCATAGTGTTCATTTCACTTCAACAGGTTTCCTTTTTGGTGCTCAGTTAGTTGTCACCGATCAGGGAGAACATGTGGTATTTGTCCCTTTGGGATTGGCTTATTTCACTCAGCATAATGTTTCTTGATCACACCAAAATATTTACTAAAATTGACCATCAATGGCATCTTAATGGAGTTCCTAGAATTTTTAACTGTTTTTTAAGCTGACTTTTCAAAAACACTAGCTTGAAATTTAATATGCTGGCTCTTGCTGCATTTACTTAACTGAACATATTCAATATTTACTTAATGGATATTTTTCAGTTATTTTTTGCAGGGAATTAGGAAATGGAAAACAATATCCTCTGTTAGCAATTTACTCTTACTATATATATTAAAATAATCATTACATTATGTTTTATTTGTCTTCTGGAAGCCTCTGGATATATAGTCTTCAATTGGGATATGGCATTCCATAACATCTTCTGGAAACACTGAAATGAATGAATGTCTGCTGTTCTTTATTCCCCAGAACAAAAGTGAATGTAAAAGCAAGAATGTAGTAAACTTAAGTTACATATGGGTTTGGATTTTCAGATATTTAGCATAGTTTGAAATTTCCTAAACTTGCATGTACATGAGTCTCCTAGTGGATCCCTTGCTATAATTGATTCTTGGATTTCCCAGTGCCATTGAATCAAAATGTGCAAGGAAAGGGGCCTAGCACTATGTTTAACAAACACCCCAGATGATTCCTCTCCCAAACAAATTTAACACATGTGAGATGGTCAAGAACAGATATTTTGGATTAGAATAGCTGAGTTAGAATCTTGATTTTTACAATTTCTTAAAAGGGTAACACATAGAAAGTATGAATAGCTGTAAGCCTGAGTTTTCTCACATGAAATGGTGGCTATGGCAATTGCCACCAAAAGGATTGCTGTGTTGGTTAGATGATAAACCACAAGTATTTTGCATCATGTCTGGTGCAAGGTAGACATCCAACAAATATTAGCTATTATTACTAGTAGTAGTATAAGATCTAGTATATATTTTAATAAGTTTTCTCAGAAATTATCATATCTAATTAATTTAAATATGTTGGGTGTTTAATGTTGGAATTAAATGGACTTACATGTATCTTCCATCTCTGTGATGCTAATTCAGTATTTACTGGACTTTTTCCTAAAGAAAAAAAGCATACTTATACCACATATGCCAGATTTTTTTTAAAAAGAATTTATTTATTTATTTGAGAGAAATAGTTACAGACAGTGAGAGGGAGAGACAGAGAGAGAGGTCGTTCTTCTGTTGGTTCACTCGTGAGATGGCTGCAATGGCTGGAGCTACGCCAATCCGAAGCCAGAATCCAGGTGCTTTTTCCAGATCTCCCGTGCGGGTACAGAACTGGACCAGTCTGAAGCCAGGAGCCATTAACTTCATCTTGGTCTCCCACATGGGTTCAGGGGCCCAAGCACTTGGGCCATCTTCTACTGCTTTCCCAGGCCATAGCAGAGAGCTGTACTGGAAGAGGAGCAACCAGGACTAGAACTGGCACCCGTATGGGATGCTGGCACCACAGGCAGAAGATTAACCTAGTGTGCCACAGTGCCGGCCCCAAGCATTACCACTTTTTAAAAGATTTATTTATTTGAAAGAGTGATAGAGACAGAGTTAGTTCTTCCATCCTCTTGGTTCATTCCTCAAATGGCTGCAACAAGTAGGCCTTGGCAAGGCCAAAGGCAGGAATAGGGACTACATGCTAGTCTCCTTTGGGTGGCAGAAGGCCAAGTACTTGGACAGTGTTCTGCTGCCTTCCCAGGAACATTAGCACGAAGTGGCATAGGGACTGAAGGAGCTAGGACTCAAACCAGCACTCTTATTGGGATGCCCTTGTTGCAAGGGGCAGCTTAACCTGCTGTGCCACAACACTGGCCCCATTTTTTCTCCATCTTAATTCCCATATAAAATATTGTTGGCATTCAACTCCAGGATTTCATTTATGTGATATTATAATCCCCTGATGGTCTCTTATTTTCATAGATGAAAATCAGAAGAGTGAGAGAGATTATGTGAGAAAACTTTAGCCGTACAGCCAAATGCCTCATGGCAAAATCCTGACCTCAGAAAACACCAGGCCTTCCCTCCTGTCCCAGTGTGGGCTGGGCTGGGCTGGGCTGGGCTAACCTAGGTGCCCTCTTTTTCTAAGTTCAGATGTTGTCGCCATTACACAGTGAGTCTGGACTTTCCTGTCCACACTTGTGACTCTACTTCCAGAGGGAAGAAGCAGGAAGGGGCCACTGAGTAGAGGAAGGAGCATGGCTCAGTCTGGGAAGCCAGATGGAAGTTTGCTTAATTCAATTATCTCCAAGTTTGGGCCAGACCCAGATATGGGGAGGAGGCCCTGCTTATTTCTAGAATCTACCATTTCTGCTCCGCTCATGTTGAGGATCGCTTTCCATCTTGGTAAGGCCTCTGGGGCCGGATCCTGGACCACTAGTCAATCAGGGGCAGGGGCGGGACTTAAGAATTAACAGCAGTTGTCAGAGGATAAGGCCCTTCTGTGGTGGTTTTCCTTTGTGGCTGCTACTCAGTGAGTCCACTGGTGGCACAGCCAGCTCTGCTCTGTGAGCCTGTCTTGGCAGGAGAAGCTGTAGCAAGGACCTGTGGAGACACGGGAAGCCAGAAAACGGTGAGTTTTCCTGCTCAGGTCCTCTGAGATGGTGTGCGGGGAGCAGGTGGGAACCAGCTGTGGCTGGACCTGGGCCTTCCGATGGTCAGCTCCCGAGTCTGGCTTAGTTATGCTCTCTTTTGCTTCTGACCTGCAGGATTGGGGCTGGGCCACGTGAGGGACCTCAGGCGTCATGTTCTGTCCCTGAAGTTGGTGATCTTGGCCTGGCCCTGAGTCCTCGCTGGCAGCTGGCAACTCAGGCCCGCCACTTCCCTAGATTGTTCTGCTACAAAGCTTGCGCTACCACTTTTGCATGGCTAGGGCAGGAAAATTAGAGGCATTTGGCAGCTGAATCTATTTGGTTGATACGAATCTACAGACTTTGTTCCGGAGGGCTTGTTCTTTGATGCAGCTAGACTCTCTGTTCAGGCAGTCCTAACCCCAGAATGCTGTGTTTTCCTCTGAATCCATCGTTTATTAAATGAAGTGCTTGAAGGAGAGCCCAAGGGCAGGTGAGGATGCCACTGAATTTAAGGAACTCAGTTTGTGCTGTAGAGGAAGAAAGATGTCTTTTCCTCCTCCATCATTAGGTTGATGGCTGAGACACCTGTAACAGAAGACACATTAGCAAGAGAAAAGCTTATGAATTTATTTAACAAGTTTTACTTGACACAGAGTTTGGAAATGAAGATCCAAAGAAAGAGAGAAACCTGTGTATTTTTACGTTGTGTTTGAAGACGAGGTGGAGACGAATGATCCGATAGAGGGGTGTGAATGATGGTAGTATCCTGCTAATCTAGCTTTGTTTTTTCACATACTCTGGTAGTGAGTTGTAGAGAACATTTGTTAAGTATAGTCACTGTAATAATGGGTGTATAGAACCCAAAACAACTTATTGATTTCTAGTTTAATTCCTTTGTTGTGAAATGTAGTACATATCATTTTAATTTTTTTAAATTGATTTAACTTTAAAGATTCCCAAATACAAGTGCTTGGTGTTTTCCTCTTCCTCCACAAAGAGCCCAAACAAGAAATAGGTGCATCTTGAGGTGAGTGCCCAGGGAAGAGTACTGGAACTTAGTAGAGGAGTAATAGGAACCTGGTAGAACACAGAGTCTTGGGATAATGTCATGGAAAGAACATCAGAGCCAACCAGCACAACTGATACCCCAGCCTCATGTCTAGGGGCAGTCCCCATTGTGAGGGAGAGGGTAAACTGGAGAGCTTTAGCAGAACCCATCTGCATGATTGCCATAGGAGGCAACACTAGCTACAGGAAGAATCCAGTTACCACATACTAAGAACCCAGTAAGGAGAATTATGTGGACATCTCAATGGTCAATTGCTTCAATTTGGAGAAAGAAAGCACACTGTATTTCCCAACGTGGAGCACAGGCTGTGGAGTGTGGCACCATTCTGAGAAAAGAGTCTCTGTCAGTATCCATCCTGCCCTATGGGATAGAAGCCCCTATATATCCACGTTCTTGTGGCCCCAGAGATGTTCCACTGCATTAGCAAAACAGACTACAACCTCATGAATCTAACTAGACCCAAAAGAGTAGTGGTGAACTTGGTACCATAACACAAGCAATATTCTGTACTACAAGAGAAAAAGCACAGTAGAGAGCAGCAGGGGGATCTTGTCCCCAGGACTCTAGAAGTAACAGCACCTGTTCCCTTAAACTGGGCTTGTCCTGCTCATACTCTCTTCCCTCATCTCACCACCTGGCACATTGTTCACTGCTGCTGTGACCCATATACACCAGGACTCCCAGTCAGGGTTTCTGTAACTCCAGCCCAACCTGCTCACTGCTGCTGGAAACTGTTGATGTGCTCTGGACTGTGAGCATGCCCAGTCTGCTCATAGAACCTAGTGCTGGCCTCACGACTTTAGGTTCTAGCATGAAAAGTGGCCAGGTAAGTCTGCATACTTCACCTGCCTCTGAACCAGCTCTCTGCTATGGCCTGGGAAACCAGTAGAAGATGGCCCAAGTCCTTGGGCCCCTGCACCTGCACGGGAGACCCAGAGGAGGCTCCTGGCTCCTGGCTTCGGATCAGCGCAGTTCTGGCTTTTGTGGCCAACTGGGGAGTGAACCATCAGATGGAAGATCGCTCCCTTGCTCCCTCGCTCTCCTCCCTCTCTGTAACTGACTTTCAAATAAATTAGTATTTATTTATTTTTTAAAGACAAGTTATTTCAAATATTCAAGTCAGACAAGAAAAAAAAAAAAAAAACAAGGGGGATTGGTTTTGTAGCACAGTGAGTTAGGCCTCCGCCTGAGATGCTGGTGTCCTATATCAAAGTGATGGTTCAAGCTCTGCTGTTCCATTTCTGGTTCAGCTCCCTGGTATTGTGCCTGGGGAAGGCATCAGAAGATGGCCCAAGTGCTTGGAACTCAGCCACCCACAAAAGAGATCTGGATGGAGTTCTTGGGTTCTGGCTTTGGGCTGACCAAGCCCTGGATGTGACCATTTGGGCAGTAAACCTGTGGATGGAAGATGTCTATCTCATTCTCATTCTGCCTTTAAAATAAATAAATCTTTTAACATAAAAAGATGAAATAAAGGAGTGAGTGGTGCAGTGGTTAAGTCACTGCTTGGGATTTGGACATCCCATATTGGAATGCCTGATCCAAAACCTGGCTACTTCAATTCTCATTCAGCTTCTTGTTAATGTGTACCCTGGAAGGCAGCAGATGATGGCTCAAGTAGATCCTGCCACCCATGTGAGAGATGTGGATTGAGTTCTGGCTTCAGCCTGGCCCAGGTCTGGCTATTGCAGGCATTTGAAGGGGAATGAATCAGTGGATAGAAGAATGGTATCTCACTTTCAAATAATAAAAATAAATAAACATGAATTAAAAAAAAAACTAAGAGTGAAGATAGTCTCTGAGATCTTTGGGATACCATAAAATGACAATATTTGCGTAGTGAGGATTCCTGAGGGGAAGAATAAAGTCACAGCATAATTATTTGATAAAAAATATTTGAAAACTTCCCTAATCTGAAGAAATATATGGATAGCCAAATATGGGAAGCTTTTAGGACCTCATAGATGTGGCCAGAAAAGATCCTTATCATAAAACATTATAGTCAGATTCTCAAAAGCATAACATAAAAAGAGCATTCTAAAATTTCAAGAGAAAATTGACAGATTATTTTTAGGAGATACCTCATTAGATTAGCAGCCGAGTTTTTGAAATAAACCTAATAGGCCAAGAGGGAATGGGATGATAAATCCAAGTTCTGAAAGAAAAGAGCTGCCAGCCAAGAATACTAACCCAGCAAAACTATCCTTCATAAATGAAGAGGAAAAAAACTTCCCAAGACAAGTAAAAACTGAAGGAATTCATCACTACCAGAATAGCCTTAAAAAAGATGCTTAAGGGTGTCCTATATACAAAAACAAAGACAACTACCACCATAAAAATATGTGAAAGTATAAAACAGTAAAACAAAGGGTATTAAAATCAATAGAGTTGTAAAGAAAAAAATGATAGGACTAAACCATAACTTAACATTAATAACTTTGTATATAAATTGGTTAAATTTATCAATTGAAAGATACAGACTGGATGAATGGATAAAGAAGCAAAACTCAGTGATATGCAGTGTACAAGAAACAGTAAAGACTCTCACAGGCTGAAAGCAAAAGGATGGGAAAAATGTTCCATGCAAATGTGAACAAAGTGAATGGGAGAGGCTATATGGATATGACACAATGGATTTAAGTCAAAACCTGTAAAAAGATAGAAAGGTGATCACAAAATAAACAAGGGATCAATTCAATAGGAAGAAGTTACAATAATTTTAAATGTGTATGCAACCTAATGTCAGAGCATCCATTTTAAGCATTTTTAAAAAATTTTAAATCAGAATTTCATTGTTTTTTATGCTGAGTAGTATTCCATCATGTGTATAAACCACATTTTATTTATTTGAAAGGCAGAGTTGTTGAGACAGAGATCTGCTCTCCGCTGGTTCACTCCTCAGATCATGTGGCCAAAGCTGGACCAACCTGAAGCCAGGAGCAGGAGCTTCTTCAAGGTCTCTCATGGGAGTGCAGGGGCCCAAGCACTTGAGCCATCTTCTGGTGCTTTCCCAAGCACATTAGCAGAGAATTGTATTGGAAGAGGAGCAGCCAGTACACAAACTGGCACCCATGTGGGATGCTGGCATTGCAAGTGATGGCTTTATCCACAGTGTCACAATCCTGGCTCCATATACCACATTTTTGTCATCCATTCATCAGCAGATGGACACCAAGGTTGGTTTTGTATCTTAGCTATTGTGAATTGAACTGCTGTAAACATGAAAGTATAGATACCTCTTTCATAAGCATATTTCATTTCCTTTGAATATATTACCAGGTGTAGGATAGCTGGGTCATTTAGTAGATCTATTTTTAGTTTTTTGAGAAATTGCCATACAATCTTCTATAATAGTTGTACCAGTTTACATTCACACCAACAATGTATTATGCCTTTTTTTCTACATCCTCACCAGAATTTGTTCTTTGATTTTGGATGATAACCATTCTTATTAGGGTGAGGTGGTACCTCATTGTGGTTTTTCATTTTTCTGATGACTTGATCCTGAGTTTTTTCATGTGTCTGTTGACCATTTGTATTTCATCCTCTGAATAAGCTTGTTCATGTCCTTTGCTCATTTCTTGACTGGATTGTTTGTTTTGTTGTTATTGAGTTTCTTGAGCTCCTTATATATTTTGGGTATTAATTGTGGGGAGCAGCTCGGACTAGACTGTTGCTGGAATTAAGACTTATTCTATGCATCTGCTCTCCCACAATATGGCGCTGGGAGAGGAGGAAACAGCTTCTACACAGCTGCCTCCAGTTCAACCAATAAACAGCAGGAGCTGCTCCTGATTGGAGTAGAGCAGAGTACTCGGCGTGTGGGTAGTAGAGTTGGGATTGGTGGAAGAGGACTATAAAGGAGGAGAGAGACAACATGCACCAGGAACACCTGAGGAACACCTGTGCAGCCCCCGAGAGAGCCGGCCGGCGGTGTGCCGCTCCCCTGTGGAAGTGGGGAAAGTGGCAGGGGGAACCGCTCTTCCACAGAGGTGGAAGGGTCGGTAGCCAACCCGGGAAGAACCAGCAGCAAACCCGGGAAGGGCCGAGCAGACCAAAGAACAACGCAGGGTCCTGTGTCGTTCCTCCACAAAGATGGGGAGCGACAATTAATCTTCTTTAAGATGCATAACTTGTAAATATTTTGTCCCATTCTGTCAGTTGCCTCTTCACTTTGTGGAGTGTTTCCTTTGCTGTGCAGAATCTTAGCTTGATGCAATCCATTTGTCTACTTTTACTTTTATTGCTGTGCTTCTTAGGTCTTGTCCAAGAAGACTTTGACAAGGCCAATGTCTTACAGCATTTCCCACATTTTCCTCTAGTAATTTGATGGATTGAGGGGCTTGGGTTTAGATCCTTGATCCATTGTGCATTGATTTTTGTATAGGGTGTGAGATACAGGTGGTGTTCCAAACTTCTGCATGTGCGAATCCAATTTTCCCAACACCATTGTTGAAGAGTCTGTCCTTTTCCTAGATGGTGCTTTTAGCTTGTTTGTCAAAGGTTAATTGATTGAAGATTAGTGGATTAATTTCTGGGGTTTCTATTTGTTACATTGATCTACATGTTTATTTTTGTGCCAGTACCAGGCTGTTGGGGTTATAATAGCCATGCAGTATGTTTTGAAACCTGATACTGTGATGTCTCAGGTTGTTTCTGTTGTTTAAGACTGCTTTGACTGTTTCTGGGTCTTTTGTATTTCTATATGAGTTTGAGGTTTGGATTTTCTAGTTCTGTGAAGAATGCCTTTAATATTTTTATTGGGATTGCATTTGATCTGTAAATTTCTTTGGTTAGTATGGAGATTTTCATGATATTAATTCTTCTAATCCATGAACATGGAAGATTTTATCATTTTTTGATGTCTTGTATTTCATTAATTGTTTTGTTTTTCATTTTATTTTCATTAATTTTTTTGTAATTTTCATTGTAGAAATATTTTACATCCTTGATTTTATTTATCCCAAAACATTTAAGTTCTTCCTCAGCAAAAACATTGGTGTGTAAGAATGCTATTGATTTTTGTTTTTTTTTAGATTATTTGTTTTTATTGACAATAATTGTACATATTTATGGGGTGCAATTTAATATTTTGATACATACATAGATTTTAATTATAACTTCATATATTCAAGATTTCTTTGTAGTATGAACATTCAAAAGTCTTTCTTCTAACTAATTAGAAAAATACAGTATGTTATTGTTAACTATTTTTACCCTTACCCTATCCTGTAACTTTGTTGAATTGTCTTATGAGTTCCAATAGTCTCTTAGTAGAATCTTTTGGTTTCCCTTTGTCTTCTGCAAATAGGAATAATTTGACTTCCTCCCTTCCTGTTTGTATCCCTCTGGTTTGTTTTTCTTGTCTATGGCCCTTGCCTATATTCTTGCTGAACCATGATCTTAGTTTTTACTTGTTGAAATGTTTTATTTAGTAGAGCATTAAGCCTCTGACTATAATGTAAATTTAAAATGTTATCTTAAAAATTAAAAAGAAGGTCCAGCATTGTAGTGTAATGGGTAAAGCTACCAACTGCTACGCTGGAATCCCATAGAGGAGTCAGTTTGTGTTCCTGCTCCTCTGCTTCCAATCCAGTTCCCTGCTAGTGCCCTAGGAATAGCTTTAGAAGATGGTCCAAGTGTTATGGTCCCTGCCACCCACATGGGAAATCCAGATAAAGTTTGTGGCTTCAGCCTGGCCCAGCCCTGGCCATTGAAGCATCTGGGGAGTGAACCAGCAGTTGAAAGATATTTCTCTTTGTCTCTCCCTCTCTAATTCTGACTTTAACATAAATAAATCTTTTTAAAAATTATGAAAGAGAAAGAATGGTGTAGAGAAGGAAGAAGTGAGGTATCATTTTATTATTACATCTGTGGCTATGGACTACCTTTAATCTGTTCTTGTTGTATAAATATCACATTAACATGAGAATTGATGAGAAAAAAGAAAGGCAGAGAAATACAGAGAGATATTTCATTCACTGACTGACTCTACAAACACCTTCAACAGATGGGGGTCCAACAGGCTGTAACCAGGAGCCTGGAACTCATTCTGGGTCTCCCATATGGGTGGCAGGGACCAACTACTTGATGAGCCATCACAGGCTTGAGCATCTGTTGCCTTCAATGGTGTGCCTTGGTAGGAAGTTGGATTGGAAGTGTAGCTAAGACTTCAGACTAGGGATTCTGATATGGGATTCAGATGTCCCAAGCTTTGTCTCAATAGAAGACAAAAATTATTAGATCTAAATTGGTAGATGCTTCAACATGATAATATTGGGGGAATGTTAACACCTCAATTTCATCAGTAGATGCATCACTCACACAAAAAAAAATCAATGAAAAAACAGTCAAACTGCACTATAGACCAAATGGACCTGACAGTCATTTACAGAACATTTCATGTGCAGAATGCACTTTCTTTTCATCAGCACCTGAATTACTGTCAAGTATAGACTTTATATTAGGCCACAATACAAGTCTTAAAAATAAAAAAATTAAAATTTGTTTCTTTTCTAACTACAATATAATAAAATTAGAAATTAACAGCAAAAGAAACTAATGTGCAAATTATTCATACAGAGATACTGAACAGTGTGTTCCTGAATGAATAATAGGTCATTGGAGAAATCAGAAGGGAAACTAAAAAATTCTTGAAAGTAATGAAAAGTGAAATACAATGTATAAACTTACAGGATACAGCAAAGGCAATACTAAAAAGGAAGTTTGCAGAAAAAGCTCCTATGTTATAAAAAATCAATTAAGTAACCTAACAGTGTATTTTGAGGAAACAGGAAAAACAAGAGCAAACCTAATACTAGTAAAAGGAAAAATGAATGGTTAGAGCAGAAACAGAAACTGAGAAAGATACAAACGTTAATGAAGAGTTCTGTTTTCAAAATTTATTTTTTATTGATCTGAAAGGCAAAGTGACAGAGAAAGACACACACACACACAGAGGAGAGAGAGAGCGAGCAAGCACGAGCTTCCATCTGCTAGTTCACTCCCCAAATGACTGCAATAGCCATGTCTGATCCAAGCTGAAGCCAGGAGCCAGGAACTCCATCATGGTCTCCCTTCCAGATGGGTGGCAGGTCCCAAGTATTTAAGCCATCATCTGTTGCCTTTCCAGGTACATTAGCAGGAAGCTGAATTAGAAGTGGGTAAAATTGGGACCTGAATCTGCACTGTGATAAAAGGGTGGCCTAATGCGCTACACCAAAATGACAGCCCTTAAGAGTTATTTCTTTCTTTCTTTTTTATGTTTTAAAGATTTACTTCTGTATTTGAAAGGCACAATTATAGAAAGAGAAAGAAAGATTTTCCATTCATTACTTCACTTCCCCAATGCCTGCAACAGCTGGAGGTTGACCAAGTTGAAGCCAGGAGCCTGGAACTGCATCTGGGTCTTCCATTTCAGTGCAGGGGCCAAACCACTTGGGATATTGTTGGCTTCTTTCCCAGGTGCATTAGCAGGGAACTGGATCAGAAATGGAGCAGCTGGGACTCCAACTGGTGCCATAAAGAATGCCAGCATTGTAGGTGGCAGCTACTGTGCTGTTAACACCAGCCTCAAGAGTTCCTTTTTTTGAAAAGATGAAATTAATAATTCTTTAGCTGACCTAACTGTGAAGAAAAGAGAGAAGACTCAAAATCAGAGATGAAAAAGGAGATTTTTATTGATATTGTAGAAATTCACAAGATCATTAAGGACTATACAAACAACTGTATGCCAACAAATTAGAAAATCTAGAAAAAAACTGGATATATTTCAGGACACATGTAACCTACCAAAGTTGAACTGTTAACCAATAAACCAGTAGAGTTGCAAGTTACAAAATGACCATAAAAAATAATAGATTTTTTGTACTTGATGAACGCGAAGAAAATCAAGAAAGAAAAAAATTCCATTCACAATGGCCACAAAAAAATCAAATATTTAGGAATAAATTTAACCAAAAAATTAAAATAACTGCAGTGAAAATTATAAATCATTGATGAGAGAAATCAGCAAAGGTATTCCTTGCTCATGGTTGGAAGAATTTATATCATTAAAAAGTCTAAACCTCCTAAAGTGATCTACATTAACTACAATCCCTATCAAAATACAATGACATTCTTTACAGAATCAGAAAAAGGAATTCCAAAATTTACATGGAATCACAAAGGACCTAGAATAGCCAAAGTGATCCTGAGTGGGGAAAAAATCAACCTAGAGGCATCAAAATAACCAATTTCAAAGAGTATTACAAAGCTATCATGTTTAAGACAGCATGGTATACAGCATGGTATAGGCATGAAAATTGACACATAGATGAATGGAACAGAATAGAGTCCAGAAGTTAATCCACATTCATATAGTCAACTGATTTTTGACAAAAGTGCCCAGACCATTTTGTTGGAGAAAGGATAGTCTCTTCAAAAATTATGACAGCAAAACTTCATGTACATATGTAGAACAATGAAATTAGCTTCCTTCCCCTCACCATAAAAAAAACAGACTCAAGATGGATCAAAGGCCTAAATTTAAGACTTGAGAGAATACAATCACTAGAAGCCAAGTGTAGGGAAACATGTCAGGACATTGGTGTAGGTGATGATTTCTTGAATAAGACCTAGAAAACACGGCAACAAAAGCAAAACCAGACAAATGGGTTTGTAACAAACTCAGATGCTTCTGCACAGCAAAGTAAATAATCAACAGAGTGAAGAGATATCTCACAGAATGTGAGGAAATATTTGTAAGCCACTTATTCAATGAAGGATTAATATCCAGAATGTATCAATAACTCCAAAAAGTCAACATAGAATAACCAACGCAGCTTATAAATGGGCAAGGGACCTGAATAGGCAGTTTTCAAAAGAAGAAATACAGAGGGCAGAGCCAAGATGGCGGAATAGTTAGGGCGCACACCGATAGTCCGGGAAAATTTAGTTTAATAAAAGCGGAGTTACGGTAGCCTCAGAAAAAGGATCAGGAAAAAATTGCAGAGGAAACTCTTCCGGAGCTATTCGCTGTGACTCAGAGGACCTACTGGGAGAGAAGGGTCATCCACCACGCGGAAGCCAAACCGCGGGAGCCGCAGAGTCTGAGAGCCAGTGCGGGAAGGGGAGTCGATGTGACAGACACCAGCGGGGAGAGGAGGGACGCCCAGGGCTCTGAGTCCACACATCAGCGCTGGAAGCAGAGGTGAGCTCAGTAACCGGAGACATTGGCGGGGAAACGGCAGACAGAATTTTAGAGGGAAGCGGGCATTTAAGCGGGAAAGTTCAACAGACTGACTACAGGAGAGAAGGAAAAATAAATAAATAAATAAATAAATAGGTGGGGGTGTACTGGTACAGACAAGTTCCACTCTCCGCTAACCTTGCAAAGGCGAGCAAGAGACAAAGAGCTGGGATATACATAATAAAAGGGGAGAGTTAAGGCTACAATTCAGTAGCCTAGGCAACCCAGTGGGAGTCTGCAGGAGAAACCGAGCCTGCACAGACTCTTTGGGTAGAAGCCAGAGATCGGAAGCTAAATACCATCCATTCTGCTCAACCTTGCAATATTACTTACCTCCTGAATAAAAAATAAAATAAAATAAAATAAAATAAATAAAGAGAGATTTACCACGCATAACCTGAGGGTGTCACCTTTGCACACCTGTAACCCTGAAGAACCAAGCAGAGCTCTCAGGCCACACCCATCTCAAGCCTCCAAGGCTCCTCCAACAGCAGGCAGTCCACTTAACACGGACATAGTAAAAAAAAAACAAAACAAACAAACAAAAAACCTCACAGTGAGAGAAACAGATTAATCATGCCAAGCAATAAACACAGAAATCGAGGGAACAAGATCAACGATGACACTATGACACCTCCAAATAAACAAAACACGCCAAGCCAAGATTATGAAGATGATGAGATAGAAGAAATGCAAGATATGGATTTCAAAAAATTTATGATAAGAACATTTAGAAGTTTTCAAAAGCAAATCCTTGAACTACAGAAATCCTTATTGGACAGGATTGAAAATATCTCTCGTGAAAATGAAATTTTAAGGAAGAATCAAAATGAAACGCAGAAACTAGTAGAACAGGAAAGTGTGATAGTGAAGAGAAATCAAAATGAAATGAAGAGCTCAATAGATCAAATGACAAACACATTAGAGAGCCTTAAAAACAGAATGGGTGAAGCAGAAGAGAGAATATCGGACTTAGAAGACAGAGCACAGGAAAGGATACAATCAAACCAAAGAAAAGAAGAGGAAATTAGAAATCTAAAAAATATTGTTGGGAGTCTACAGGATACTATTAAAAAAAACCAACATTCGGGTTCTAGGAGTTCCTGAAGGCATGGAGAGAGAGAAAGGATTAGAAGGCCTATTTAGTGAGATACTAGCAGAGAACTGTCTGGGTTTGGAGAAGGACAGAGACATCCTAGTACAGGAAGCTCATAGAACCCCTAGTAAACATGACCAAAAGAGATCCTCACCATGACACGTGGTAATTAAACTCACCACAGTGAAACATAAAGAAAAGATCCTAAAATGTGCAAGAGAGAAACGTCAGATTACTCTCAGAGGATCTCCAATTAGACTCACAGCAGACTTCTCATCAGAAACACTACAGGCTAGGAGGGAATGGCAAGACATAGCCCTAGTGCTAAGAGAGAAAAATTGCAGCCCAGAATATTATATCCTGCTAAGCTCTCATTTGTGAATGAAGGTGAAATAAAGACCTTTCATAGCAAACAGAAATTGAAAGACTTTGCTGCCACTCGTCCGGCGCTGCAAAAGATACTTAAAGATGTGCTACACTCAGAAACACAGAAACACGGCCATCAATATGAAAGAAGGGAAAGGAAGAACACCTACCAGTAAAAGAGCATGGGAAGCTCAAAGCATATACTAGAAAATATCTCTGGGAAAATGGCAGGGCAAAGTCACTATGTATCAATAGACACATTGGACGTTAATAGACTTAATTCTCCAGTTAAATGGTACAGACTGGCTGAATGGATTAACGAACAAAACCCATCTATTTGCTGCCTACAAGAAACAAATCTTTCCAACAAAGATGCATGCAGACTGAAAGTGAAAGGTTGGAAAAAGATATTCCATGCCAACAAAAACCAAAAAAAAAGCAGGTGTAGCCATATTAATATCAGACAACATAAACTTTAATACAAAAACTGTTAAGAGAGACAAAGAGGGGCACTATATAATGATTAAGGGTTCAATTCAACAGGAAGATGTAACTATTATAAATGTATATGCACCTAATTACAGGGCACCGGTCTATTTAAAAGATATGTTAAGGGACTTAAAGGGAGATTTAGATTCCAATACAATAGTACTGGGGGACTTCAATACTCCACTCTCAGAAATAGATAGATCATCCAGACAGAAGATCAACAAGGAAACAGCAGATTTAATCGACACTATTGCCCAAATGGATCTAACAGATATCTACAGAACTTTCAATCCTACATCTAAAGACTTTACATTCTTCTTAGCAGTGCATGGAACCTTCTCTGGGATTGATCACATACTAGGCCATAAAGCAAGTCTCAGCAAATTTAAAAGAATTAGATTCATCTCATGCAGCTTCTGAGACCACAATGGAATGAAGCTGGAAATTAGCAACTCAGGAAACCCCAGAAAGTATGCAAACACATGGAGACTGAACAACATGCTCCTGAATGAACAATGGGTCATTCAAGAAATCAAAAGAGAAATCAAGAACTTTCTGGAAGTAAATGAGGATAACAACACAACATATCAAAACTTATGGGATACGGCAAAAGCAGTATTGAGAGGCAAGTTTATAGCAATAGGTGCCTGTATCAAGAAATTGGAAAGGCACCAAGTAAATGAGCTTTCAGCGCATCTCAAGGACCTAGAAAAACTGCAGCAAACCAGACCCAAAGCTAGTAGGAGAAGAGAAATAATTAAAATCAGAGAAGAAATTAACAGGATTGAATCAAAAAAAATTACAAAAAATCAGCCAAGCGAAGAGCTGGTTTTTTGAAAATATAAACAAAATTGACACCCCATTGGCCCAACTAACTAAAAAAAGAAAAGACCCAAATCAATAAAATCAGAGATGAAAAAGGAAACATAACAACAGACACCACAGAAATAAAAAGAATCATCAGAAATTACTACAAGGACTTGTATGCCAGCAAACAGGGAAACCTATCAGAAATGGATGGATTCCTGGACACATGCAATCTACCTAAATTGAACCATGAAGACCTAGAAAACCTAAATAGACCCATAACTGAAACAGAAATTGAAACAGTAATAAAGGCCCTCCCAACAAAGAAAAGCCCAGGACCAGATGGATTCACTGCTGGATTCTACTAGACATTTAAAAAGAACTAATCCCATTTCTTCTCAAACTATTCAGAACAATCGAAAAAGATGGAATCCTCCCAAATTCTTTCTATGAAGCCAGCATCACCTTAATTCCTAAGCCAGAGAAAGATGCAGCACTGAAAGAGAATTACAGACCAATATCCCTGATGAACATAGATGCAAAAATCCTCAATAAAATTCTCTCCAATAGAATACAACAACACATCAGGAAAATCATCCACCTAGACCAAGTAGGATTTATCCCTGGTATGCAGGGATGGTTCAACATTCGCAAATCAATGTGATTCACCACATTAACAGACTGCAGAAGAAAAACCATATGATTATCTCAATAGATGCAGAGAAAGCATTTGATAAGATCCAACATGGGAAGCAAGATACTCAGCAGACTCATAGAATGGTGGATGTCCTAAACAGCACTCTGGCCTCAGAATCAGCCCTAAAGGCATTCTGATCTGGCTGAAAAGCCCATGAGAGTATTTCAGGCATGGAAAGCCAAGACACTCTGGGAAAAAAAAAAAAAAAAACCAAACAAACAAAAAAACAAAAACAAAAAACAAAAAAACAAACCTAAATGAAAGATCTCTGTGAGTGAGATCCCAGTGTAAAGAACAGGTCTTCAAAGAAGGAGGTACCTTTCTCTGAAGGGAGTAGAGAACCTCCACTTTGACTATGACCTTGTCTAAACAAGATAAGAGTCGGAGAACTCAAGGGGCTTCCATAGCCTTGGAAACTCATGACTGGGCATGGGGAGATTACTGAGGCCATAAAGAAGAGTGTCAATTTGTTAAGTCAACAACAGGAGTCACTGTGCACTTACTCCTCATGTAGGATCTCTGTCCTTAATGTGCTGTACATTGAGACTTAATGCTATAACGAGTACTCAAACAGTATATTTCACTTTGTGTTTCTATGGGGGTGCAAACGATTGAAATCTTTACTTAATGTACACTAAACTGATCTTCTGTAAAAAAAAAAAAAAGAAAAAAGAAATTATCAATTCCCAACTTGACTCTCACTGGGATTAAACATGACAATAGGTCTGATCTGATTTCATCATCATTTAAAAAATCATCTATTATTTTTCACTTTATGTTTCTGTGTGGGAGCAAACTGTTGAAATCTTTACTTAATGTATGCTAAACTGATCTTCTGTATATAAAGAGAATTGAAAATGAATCTTGATGTGAATGGAAGGGGAGAGCGAGAGGGATTGGGAGAGGGGAGGGTTGCAGGTGGGAGGGACGTTATGTGGGGAAGCCATTGTAATCCATAAGCGTACTTTGGAAATTTATATTCATTAAATAAAAATTTAAAAAAAAGAAAAAAAAAGGAAAAAAAAAAGAAGATGATGAAAACCAGTGCTGACCCTCAAACCAATAGCAATGATAAAAATTTCCCTTTGGGAAAATTTTTGCCTTTTGTGGGGAGCAATCTGGACTAGACTAAGTTACTGGAATTAAGACTTATTCTATGCATCTGCTCTCCTACAATATGGCGCTGGGAGAGGAGAAAACAGCTTTTACACAGCTGCCTCCAGTTCAACCAATAAACTGTAGGACTTGCTCCTGATTGGAGGAGAGCAGCGTACTCGGCGTTGTGGGTAGCAGAGTTGGGATTGGTGGAAGAGGACTATAAAGGAGGAGAGAGACAACATGCACCAGGAACATCTAAGGGGAACACCTGTGCAGCCCCCGAGAGAGCCGGCCGGCGGTATGCCGCTCCCCCGCGGAAGTGGGGAAAGTGGCCAGGGGGAACCACCCTTCCACGGAGGTGGAAGGGTCGGTAGCCAACCCGGGAAGAACCAGCAGCAAACCCGGGGAGGGCCGAGCAGACAAAAGAACAGAGCAGGGTCCTGTGTCGTTCCTCCACGAAGAGGGGGAGCGACACCTTTTATCCAACTTCATTCTCAAAAAACTAAAATAGCAGTTTGTCCATTAATAAATATTTCCATCTTATTTTTTTAAAAAAACAAATTGAAGGACACAGAGAAGACAAAAGAAGAAATACAAATGGTCAACAAATATATGAAAAAATGCTCAATATCACTAACCATCAGAACAATGCAAGTCAAAACTACAATTAGGTATCTATTCACCCTTGTCAGAATGGCTGTTACCCAAAAGAGAGAGAATGGCAAATGCTGGCAAGAAAGTGGAGAACACTTACAAACTGTTGGTAGGAATGTAAATTAATGCAGCCACTGTGGAAGCAATATGGAGAGTTTCTTAAAAACCAGTAGTAGACTTGCCATATGATCCATCAATTCCAGTGTGGAGTATATACCGAAAACACATGAACTTATTATATCATATCAAAGAGATATCTGTCCCACCATGTTTGTAGCAACACTGGTCATAATAACCAAAATGTAGAATCAACCAAGGTACGCATCGCATCATCAGATGAATGAATAAAAATAATGTGGTATATTTATACATATGCATGTACCACATTTATATATATACACATATGTAAACACACACATATATACAATGAAATATTGTTTGGCTTTGAAAAATATGAAATTCTATCATTGCAGAAAAATCATTGAAACTGGAGACATTGTTGAGTGAAATCAGCCAAACGGAGCGAAATACCACATTTTCTCCCTCACATTTGGGAGCTAAAATGAAAAATGGAGGAGAGGAAGGGAAGGGAGGGGAACTGACAGGGCTGGAAGGAGGAGGGAAGAAAGGAAAGCCAGAGTGTCAGTTTTGCTGCAAATACAGTATTTTGTCAGATGCTTTTAAATATTTGTCAAATATATTGATAAGAACTATATACTGCTGTAATTTTGTGACTATTTTAATATTTACCTTATATAAGTGAAGTTGAACATCTTTTCCTTCAGGTATTTTGTATAGCCATGCTATTTTCTTGCTGGTTTATGATCTTTTGACCTTTAATTTGTCGAACTCCTTATTTAGTGGAGCCACTAAGCTTTTGACTATAATATAAATTACAATGTTATCCAAAAAAATAAATATTAAAAACAAAAAGATAAAAATATAGAATTCTGCTTAAATTCGAGTATCAATTGAGCAATTGTAGATCTTACTATACTCCTCATAATTAAAGTAATTTACAACAACTGGTAACAAATGTTTTGGAGAAAAGGGGTTCTTATGACCAAAGAAAGTTGAGAAAATGCCACATAATTTGTCTCTTTTTTTGTATATTATAAAGTTACAGCTCTGAGAAGTTGTATAGTAAACATCTGTTTACCTTTGTTTAATCCAGCCTTTATCAAGCTTGTTTAACCACACAATTATTTTTCATACTTTATTGCACTTGCGTACTTCTGGTTAGCAACCTATAGCTTATTGATTATTATCAAAATCAAAATTATCTTGGGAAATATAAATTAAAAGTAATTTCTTTAGTGCCTGCTGTGTATAGGATACTATTCATATGTATTGATGTCATTAATCTTTCCTAGCCTTTTAAAAGTAATAACATATCTCTAACTTTTCATTTCCTCTATGGGAAATCTTTTGAACCTGCATTCTTGTCAGATTTCAATGAATGGCAAAAATAGTTTCAAAATTGTGTCTGAGATTTTGTGTAAGATATGCTGATTTCTGTAGAAAGGGCTCATTGTTTTTATTTTTTTAAAAAGATTTATTTATTTATTTGAAAGTCAGAGCCACACAGAGAAAGGAGACGCAGAGAGAGAGAGGTCTTCCATCTGATGGTTCACCCCCCAATTGGCTGCAACGGCCAGAACTGCCCTGGTCCTAAGCCAGGAGCCAGGAGCTTCTTCCAGGTCTCCCATGTGGGTGCAGGGGCCCAAGCACTTGGGACATCTTTCACTGCTTTCTCAGGCCGTAGCAGAGAGCTGGATTGGAAGAGGAGCAGCCGGCGTCCATATGGGATGCTGGCACTTCAGGCCAGGGCTTTAACCCGCTGAGCCACAGCGCCAGCCTCAGGGCTCCTTGTTTTAAAAGTAGATCCTCAAAGAGTATTTGACCGCTAAAGGATTAAGACCCACTACTGTATAGGTGACAACTGCCACCAATAATGGTGCTTTCTCTTTCCCAAACCAACTAAACTGAACTTTGTATATCTAAACGAGGCAGAAAAAATACATTATAATGCATTGGTTAAGGCAGTTATGGCATTTTATTTTTTTAAATTTATTTATTTGAAAGGCAGAGAGTTACAGAAAGGCAGAGGCAGAGGGAGGGAGGGAGGGAGGCAGGGAGGGGTCTTCCATCCACTGGTTCACTCCCCAGATGACTGCAACAGCTGGAGCTGGGCCAGTCCAAAGCCAGGAGCTTCTTCTGGGTCTCCCACACATATGCAAGGGCTCAAGGACTTGGCCATCTTCTACTGCTTTCCCAGAGAGCTGGATTGGAAGTGGAGCAGCAGGGACTTGAACCTTGAACCGGCACCCATAAGGGAATGCTGGCTCTGCAAGGGGTGGCTTTACTCACTATACCACAGCACTGGCCCCAGTTAGGGCACTTTATTTTTATTACAAGCACCTAGAGTACAAAAGCCATTCTATATATTTATGATTTTTAATAGCAGATATAAACTTTTATTTTTCTTTATTGCTTCAAATTTCTGCTATGTTTATTATTTTTATCTGTTAATTCACAAATGGCCACTAAGAGCCATCATTTGCCACATAATACATACCATGGGAAAAAAATCCACCAGATAATTTCAAGGGATAACTTTCCATGAATATTTTCATTTCTCAGGACACAAGTTACAAACTTTATGTGCCATATAGCAAGCCACTACACACAGCAGTGTCACAGTAAAAGCAGAATTCAAAGAGGTTCATAATTGACAGAGTTCGATGAATGGTCCTATACTTTGCCCCTTTGTTCCTCCTCCTGGCATCTATTGTGATACTATTACTTGTTATTACTTGCCATTACTTATATTATAGTTCCTCTCAATAGCAACTGTCCATTTGCTTCTAGCTTAATTAGTTCTATAAGGTTTTTACATTTATTCCACTATTACCCCTATCTATACATCTTAGCATCTTATGAACAGTCTAGTTGAACTTGAAAACAGGCAGGGGCTCTTCTTTATCTGCATTCTATAAAGTGATATGGGCAGGCCTTAAATTACAGGCTATATATTTAATATTTTATATGATATGTATGGGAATTGGGAATAGCTGATTGTGCTGAATCTGAAACTTTGACCTTAGAAGCATCATGTTTTTACCAGCCAAGTTAACTACTCTAGGAAAATAAGGCACAAACATAATAACATAAGAAGAAATTGTTACTGTGGGAGAAAAATGAGCTAATTATGGTAAAAATATTTCAGCAGAAAGAACATTGCATTCTTTTCAAGTGAAATCATGATGGAGGTAAACCAATATTTCCAAAATTATTGACACTCTATATACAATGTGTGTGTTTTTCTTGGCGTTAAATGTTTTTTCCAGTAAATCAGATTCATTCTATTTGGCAAGATTTTCAGAAAGAGCATAAGGTTATTTGTGGGATGAGTGTTTGACAAGTTCACACAATGTACAGTTCAAAGTTCAAAGTTGAAATCACAGTACTATTTTTCTTGACGAACTCTCTTTGGCAAATTGCCTAGAAAAATTCTGGTAGGTTTCCATGCATCCCACCCAAGATTCAACTAGTATTATAAAATCAGTCATCAGCTGGATAACTAGTTGCTCTAGAGTTATTTTTCTGAACAAGATGACTCTTTATTAGCCTTGTTGAAACAATAAGGGCACATGTAATTGAAAGACTTGACTATTCTGTTGCTGAAAATTGGAGGAAAAAAACATGTATGTTACACATATATCTTCTATTACTATATTACTGGTAAGACAGAGTTTTAGAAATACTTAATCTACATATATCAGTATGAAATCAAATTAGGAACCGCCCAGAAATGATTTGGCTTTAACTTTATTTAATGACATGTTTCTGCTATATTTCTACTGTGCTATTGACAACCTTGGCTTGTTCATTTATTTTGGTGGCAATGGTGCTGAAATTTTATGTCATTTTGAACTATGAAATTAGTTTTATAGAAATATTATACATTTGGATAGTGTAGACTCAGATTAATCATTATCACATGAATCTAAAATTTGATTTTAAGAATATGAATATGGTATGAGATATTGAGAAACTAATGTAATTCTAGTGGAGTTCTTTAGTGTATTTAAATAGAATTAAGTATTACTTTTTGAAAGAAGTTTAATTGGGATTAAGAGCTTTAACTTCTAATAGTCTAGTCCCTGAGAATTTATTAATGACCAAGAAAATAATTTCTGCAGTTAATAGAGTTTACTGTAAGGTTGGAGACAATAAACAAGTAAATTCGATGGCCAATTCTCAGTTCTGATACTACTTGACTTTCCAGCAGTATATGATGTAGCTGATTCTTTCTTCTACTTTGCAATGCTTTCTTCACTTCACTTTGGGATTTTCCCAGATTTTCTTCTGTTGCTATTTATTCTCAACCTCCTTTGTGAGTCCTACTCATCTTCCAGCTTTCTTACTGTTGAAATGCTCTAGAGCCCAGACCTTGAGTTTCTCCTCCCTACCTAAATTGTATGCTAATGATTTAGATCCCACAGATGTATTATGGTGCATTTTAAAATATGTACTTTTGTTTTTTTACTTGGCAGGTAGAGTTTTAGTCAGTGAGAGAGAGAGAGACAGAGAGGAAGGTCTTCCTTCCATTGGTTCACTCCCCAAATGGCCACTACGGCCGGCGCTGTGCCAATCCAAAGCCAGGAGCCAGGTGCTTCCTCCTGGTCTCCCATGCGGGTGCAGGGCCCAAGCACTTGGGCCATCCTCCACTGTCCTCCTGGGCCACAACAGATAGCTGGACTGGAGGAGGAGCAACCGGGACTAGATCCCAGCACCCATATGGGGTGTCGGCGCTGCAGGCGGAGGATTTGAAAATATGTACTTTAAAATTGTACTTTGTCCTCGTACAACTGCCTAATCAGTGGCCTGCCATTCACTCTTGCCTGTTCTCCAGATTCATTATTGATTTCTTTGCTCTATGTAATCTCCTGTCGATCATGTGAACTCCTGCGAGTCCCTCCCAAGTTTGTTCATCCTGAATGTTTTTCCATTTCAGTAAATGGCAACCCCAACCAAACATCCAGGACTTGTCACTTCTACCTCTCTTTCTCTCCCAACACATCTCTTATCCATCATCTTTCCACATTAGCCCTTGCTTTCTCCACTTGAGCCATGTTAGCCTCCTTGTAATTCCTCTGGTTCTCCAGATATTTTTTAGCCTCAAAATCTTTTCCCTGGGAGTCTTTTTTCCCAGATATTCTCATGGCTTACTTCCTCACACCCTTCACCAAATACACATCAGTGAGATATTATCTGATCAATTTATTTAAAAACTACAATCCATAGTAGCTACCTCTTCCTTATCTGTATCCCCTAAGTTTTTCTTTTTGCATTTGTTCATGCATAAAATTTTACACACACACACACACACACACACACACATCTTTATACTTATTGCTAGTTCTTCCCTACTAATGTGTACTCTGTGAGCAAGAATTTGAGTCTGTTTTGTTCAGTGTCTGGAGTTGTTTCAGGTTTGCAGTAGATTCTCCATTGAATATGGGTTCCAGTAGCAGAGGCACAGCATCTCTGCCTTCTTCCTCTTTCCTGTCTACCCCCCCTCTCTTCTTTCCTTAATTCTTCTACCCCTTTTCTCCTTGTAATTCTCCTCCTCCTTCTCCCTTCCTCCTCTTCCTCACCTTCCTCACCCTCTTCCTCCCTTTTCACTGCCTTCACCCACTACCCCTCCCTTCTTAACAGTCTTGGAGAAGTCACTGAGTTAAGGCCAGTTTTCTATTTCTGGTTGTCTGATTTAGTAGTCACTTGAGTATGTTGAAAAATTCTCTAGTCTCCCCAAGAGGTTGGCTGCCTCTATGTCACAGAGAAGTCTTCGTGTTCAGGATCATTCTTCATTAACCCTACCTCTCGAACCCTACTCATTGTAACTTAGTAGCCATTGAATACCACTGGCATTGGCTGTAAAAATTACTCCATTTTAGAAGTGGTTTGTTCTTATAATGAGTGTCTGAGCTGCTACATGCTAACCCAATTTTGTATGGCTCTTCTCTATCTCCTGCCATACTGTGTTGCTGTCCGTACTGGTACATTGTAAGCTCCATAAGGATAGGACCATTTTCTTTTTTTTTTTTATTATCTACAGTGTTTATTACAATAATAATAGAACATACTTCTGAAAATCAGAAGTCAGAATGACTTGGCTATTTTAAATAAAGAGGTAAAAAGAATTTGTAGGACACATGGGACGTAAAAGTGATCAAAGGAAGAGAGAACTTACTATGTAGGAAAAATCAGTAGAACATTTTAAATATTAACAATTATAAGAAATAACTTTCTTTTTTCCCTATGGAAAATGCAATTAGCTAAGTTTATTTTGGAGCATATAGCTTTTGGTAATCCATGCACTTTTTTTTTGTGAGTTCTTTTTTTTTAACTTTTATTTAGCAAATATTAATTTCCAAAGTACAGAGCTTATGGATTACAATGGCTCCCCCCCACAACTTCCCTCCCATCCGCACCCCTCCCAATTTCCACTCCCTCTCCCATTCCATTCACATCAAGATTCATTTTCAATTCTCTTTATATACAGAAAATCAATTTAGTATATATTAAGTAAAGATTTCAACAGTTTGCACTGACACAGAATATAAAATGTAAAATACTGTTTGAGTACTAGTTATAGCATTAATTCACATTGAACAACACATTAAGGACAGAGATCCTACATGAGGAGTAAGTGCACAGTGACTCCTGTTGTTGACTTTACAAATTGACACTCTTGTTTATGGCGTCAGTAATCTCCCTAGGCTCTTGTCATGAGTTGCCAAGGCTATGGAAGCTTCTTGATTTCGCTAACTCCGATCTTATTTAGACAAGGTCATAGTCAAAGTGGAGGTTCACTTCTCCCTTCAGAGAAAGGTACCTCCTTCTTTGATGGCCCGTTCTTTCCACTGGGATCTCACTTGCAGAGATCTTTCATTTAGGATAGGACCATTTTCTGAACACCAAGGTTTAAAACAGTACCTGATTCTCAAAACTAACACAATAACTATTTTCTGAATGACTGGATGTCTGACTCTCACTTGTGAATACAGATAGGAACATCTAAAATAAAATAAAAATGGAAACTTTTATGATGGTAAAATATTTGGAGTCAGCACCTAGTTCTTCCTTTCACTTATTTTATCTACAGCAAGTCCCTGTAGATTTTTGGCACAATAATTTCTTGTCTCTAGTTCTTTCACCACCTATGCCCTATTTTTTTCTGTAGTTTTGTGATAGTAATGGAAGTCTGGAGTTGGAGGGAGGGGAATAAGTTGCCTTGGTTTGCCATCTTTCTTGGAGTATTTTCATTAATGCTATTTTTAGTAAAAATAATTTCTTATATTTTTCACACATTGTATATTCTGGTGAGAGTACTAGATGACCTGGTCTGAAAGGACGAATATTTACTGTTATTAAGGAGACTTTATAAAAGATGTGTTCTTGGTGTGGCATGGAGGATATCAAGCAGTTGTATTTTTGCGCCTATTATCTTTAATTTATTCTGTTCTCCTGTTCCTAAATATATAAAAATGCAAAGGAAAAGACTCATAGAAAGCTAAAATAATAGTTTTTCGTAAGGTGCTATATTCTAGGAACTATGAATGTGTTGTGTTCTTGAATGAATAAAATATATACTTTATATTTGTATGTAAATGACTTATTAATGAAAAACAGCCTTCTAAAGAATACATACCAATGTCTGTAGCTATGAGTTTCTGCAAATAATCTGTGATAATAGTTAAATTAAACTAGGAGTGGAAAGACAGAAAATAGAAATGTTTGTGGAGACATAGGACATATTACCTGAAAAAAAATAGCTTCAACTACTGCTTTTCTAAAGTTCTAAATTAGTTAATTATTATTCTTCAGATAAAAGCACAAATGGCTTTGATGGTGGTAAACAAATTGTTTACTTGTTTGTCACTGATTTAAATTATTGGAGAAAACATTCCAGTTTTAAGCAAATGATTATATATATCACAAATTCATGTGACATGTTAATTTTTAACCAAAATTTTATTGTGGAGTACTTGGCTATGAATTCAGTATTATAGAAAAATAATATGAATATATACCAATATGTTCACTTGCTTTTGGAGTGACTTTCTCATTTAAGCAGTTTTAAAAGAAGATACTCAATTTGCATATATATATTTTTTTGACAGGCAGAGTAGACAGTGAGAGAGAGAGACAGAGAGAAAGGTCTTCATTTGCCGTTGGTTCACCCTCCAATGGCCGCCGCAGCTGGCGTGCTGCGGCCGGTGCACCATGCCTATCCGAAGGCAGGAGCCAGGTGCTTCTCCTGGTCTCCCATGGGGTGCAGGTCCCAAGCACTTGGGCCATCCTCCACTGCACTCCCTGGCCACAGCAGAGAGCTGGCCTGGAAGAGGGGCAACCGGGACAGAATCTGGTGCCCCAACTGGGACTAGAACCCGGTGTGCCGGCGCTGCAAGGCGGAGGATTAGCCTACTAGCTGCGGCGCCGGCCCATAGTTCATTTAAAGTTATTTTAAGAAAAAATTAACTTGAAAAATTTGTACTTTCTTTATAGTCATTAGGAATTATGTTGAAATATTTCAAGTATTATATTCACAACCTTTATTAGATGGACTTCATGCTTCAGGTTGCCAGAATCATTGAATAAAGTGTTACCAACTTCTATTCTAAGATCGTATGTCATACTTTAATCTCTTTGGTGTCAAAAACACATATATGATCTCATAGCAGATGCTCAATAAATATTTGTTAATTGATCAGTTCATTTATTCTTTTATACAAAAACTATCAAATTGCATGCTACATCTTAGACATTTAATGCAAAATGTAATCTATAATTTACATTTATACTTCTGAGATCAGACAAGATTGGGTGTGTTCAGGGTGGTATGACCATAGACTACATTTATACTAAAATTTCTATTTTGTATGTTATAGCTTACAAAATACTCTGTTAATATCAATAGTTACTGCACTAGAGAAACTGCCCTTAAAACTATTATCTAATCAACTTATTTCTTGTTACAAATATTTGTTCACAATAAATTAAAATGCTAGATCCACATAAATATCACTGGTTTTTTTTTTTGTTGTTGTTGTTTTGGTTTTTTTTTGACAGGCAGAGTGGACAGTGAGAGAGAGAGACAGAGAGAGAAAGGTCTTCCTTTGCCGTTGGTTCACCCTCCAATGGCCGCCGCTGCAGCCGGCGCACCGCGCTGATCCAATGGCAGGAGCCAGGATCCAGGTGCTTATCCTGGTCTCCCATGGGGTGCAGGGCCCAAGCACCTGGGCCATCCTCCACTGCACTCCCTGGCCATAGCAGAGAGCTGGCCTGGAAGAGGGGCAACCGGGACAGAATCCGGCGCCCCAACCGGGACTAGAACCCGGTGTGCCGGCGCCGCAAGGGGGAGGATTAGTCTATTGAGCCACGGCGCCGGCCTCACTGGTTTTAAATTTATAGTAAAAACTATTTTTTTCCCTGATATCTGTCTCCCTTTCTTCCATAACGGAAAAGTTTTGTTCATTGTTCTCCTTTAAAGACTCTAGATACCACCTACAGATTGTAATGAGAAAGGACTAAACTTCTGTTTTCTTTATGTACTATATTTGATTCTTGTTATACATTCCAAGACTGCATCCAAATAAGACGGAATTTTGTGTCAGAAGTGGAGTTTGAAAAGTGGTATGTTTAGCAGTTAAAAGGAGGATGAGACACAGGTGCTGGAGATGGAAAAGCTGATTGATTCTTGGTGCTAAAGCCAAACCTTGGTATCACTGTAGCTTGCAGTATCCTAAAACATAGACCACATGCTAACCAAGACCATAAAACTAGGGGAAATCATAAGAAGACAGCAGAATCTTGATGTGTGTTCACTACTTCTTGTTCTTTCAGTAAATCCTATAGCAAAAAGAAATCAGTCTCGAGTTAGCTAGTATGCAAACAGAGGGAAAGGAACCCAGTTCTAAGAAAGGCTCCTTGTGCTGGGTTACCAAAATAGTTTCACTCAGAGTCCTGTAATTTGAGGCCCTGAAAGGTCGAAAAACTCAACTCCTTCTGTACTCCAAACCAAAGTAATTATAATTGGTAACTTCAAAGGTACTGTTTTAGTAGGAGATAAACTCAGTGCTTTGGTAGATTTAGGAACCAGAGCAGAGGTAAAAACAAATTAAAAGTATTGCTTTCCCACCCAAGAAAAATGGTTCAGATAGCCTGGATGCAGCATTCATACACAAAGTGGGTGAGAAAAGCACATGAGTCATGTGGATAAGAAAAGCGTCTTTATACTTAAAAATGACATCTAGATTAAATCTTTGGCTATAGTATTTACATAGGGAATTTATCCAAAACAAATTGCCTAGAAGCTTACTAGGTTTTTGAGGGAATTGTATGGATAAAGAACAACAACATGACCTGCAAAAGCCTGTAACTGTTCAATCTTCAAGATAATCACTGTACTACCAAACCTGGACCAGCAAGAAGTAGTCTATGACAACTTTGAAGTCTCCAAGAAAGAACTAAGGCTTTGCAAGGATATGAACTTTTTTTTTTTTTTTCAAAGCAAAATCAAGGCTTCCAGATGGGTCCAAGCAAGGTGCTTATATCTGGTGGCAAGCGATTATTGCCATGTCCCAGTGTCTGCTATGTGTTTCTCTCTCCCCTTTTCTCATGAGAATTTGGATTGCTGTATCTAATTTCACCATAAGCCTAGGTACAAGCCATGAGGTTAATTTTTTTTAAGATTTATTTTATTTATTTGAAAGACAGAGAGAGAGGTAGGTCTTCCATTCAATGGGTCACTCCCCTGATGACCTCAATGGCCAGAGCTGTGCCAATCTGAAGCCAGGAGCCAGGAGCTTCTTCTAGGTCCCCAACATGGGTGCAGGGGCCCAAGGACTCGGGCCATCTTTTACTGCTATCCCAGGCCATAGCAGAGAGCTGGTTCGGAAGAGGAGCAGTAGGAACTAGAGCCGATGCCCATATGGGATGCTGGTGCTTCAGGCCAGGGCATTAACCCGCTGTGCCACAGCACCAGCCCTGCCATGAGGTTTCACACCCATTTTTAAATATCTCCAGAGGTGAGAGAATTTATCTGGGTGCAGTAATTGTTAGCACTTTGGGCATTTCTCTTTTGTAGAAATTGATGAATTTGTTCTATATAAAAGATGTGCATGGATTTTTGGGTTGCCAAATGGGTATATTGTGGTGAAGAATGTTAGTTGT
Organism: Oryctolagus cuniculus; assembly: GCF_964237555.1. Lineage (NCBI taxonomy): Eukaryota > Metazoa > Chordata > Mammalia > Lagomorpha > Leporidae > Oryctolagus > Oryctolagus cuniculus. Next base: position 85,392,733 of record NC_091439.1, on the reverse strand, counting down.
ACTCAAATTTCCATTATTTCCATCAGTTAGCGTTAGCAGGTACTAGACTTGTCTATGTGCTCCCTTTGACTCCCAGTCCCTCCACCATGACCAACTGTGAACTGAAACTGATCACCTGGAACAGTGAGATGGCATTGGTACATGCCACCTCGATGGGATTGAATTGGAATCCCCTGGTATGCTTCCAACTCCACCACTTGGGGCAAGTCAGCCTGAGCATGTCCCAAATTATACATCTCTTCCCTCTCCCATTCCCACCACCATGTTCAACAGGGATCACATTTCAGTTAATTGTCAACACTTAAGAATAACTGTGCATCAATTACAGATCTAAACCAGTCATATTAAGTAGAACAGATAAAAAAACTACTAAGAGGGATAATGTATTAAGTTGTTCATTAACAGTCAGGGCTATGCTGATCAAGCCACCGTTTCCCATAGTGTCCACCTCACTCCAACAGGTTTCCCTCTTGGTGTTCAGTCAGTCGTCACCGATCAGGGAGAACATATGGTATTTGTCCCTTTGGGACTGGCTTATTTCACTCATCATGATGTGTTCCAGATTCCTCCATTTTGTTGCAAATGACTGGATTTCGTTGTTTCTTACTGCGGTATAGTATTCTAAAGAGTACATATCCCATAATTTCTTTATCCAGTCTATCGTAGATGGGCATTTAGGTTGGTTCCAGGTCTAACTGATGGAGTAAATAAAGGGGAGAGTGATCCAACATGGGAAGTGAGATACTCAGCAGACTCATAGAATGGCAGATGTTCTAAATAGCACTCTGGCCTCAGAATCAGCCCTAAAGGCATTCGGATCTGGCTGAAAAGCCCATGAGAGTATTTCAGGCATGGAAAGCCAAGACACTCTGGCAAAAGATCTCTGCGAGTGAGATCCCAGTGGAAAGAACAGGTCATCAAAGAAGGAGGTACCTTTCTCTGAAGGGTGGAGAGAACCTCCACTTTGACTATGACCTTGTCTAAACAAGATAAGAGTCGGAGAACTCAGAGGGCTTCCATAGCCTTGGAAACTCATGACTGGAGCATAGGGAGATTACTGATGCCATAGACAGGAGTGTCAATTGGTAAAGTCAACAACAGGAGTCACTGTGCACTTACTCCTCATGTAGGATCTCTATCCTTAATGTGCTGTACATTGAGATTTAATGCTATAACGAGTACTCAAACAATATATTTCACCTTGTGTTTCTATGGGGGTGCAAACTGTTGAAATCCTTACTTAATGCATACTAAACTGATCCTCTGTAAAAAAAAAAAAAAAAAAAGAAATTATCAATTCCCAACTTGACTCTCACTGGGATTAAACATGACAATAGGTCTGCTCTGATTTCATCATCATTTAAAAAATCATCTATTATTTTTCACTTTATGTTTCTGTGTGGGAGCAAACTGTTGAAATCCATACTTAATGTATACTAAGCTGATCTTCTGTATAATAAGATAATCGAAAATGAATCTTGATGTGAATGGAAGGGGAGAGGGAGTGGGAAAGGGGAGGGTTGTGGGTGGGAGGGACGGTATGGGGGGGAAGCCATTGTAATCCATAAGTCGTACTTTGGAAAATTATATGCATTAAATAAAAGTTTAAAAAAAAATTTCCATTATTTCCTTCTTTCACAGCAGTACACTCCTAATTTTTGGATATTCATAGGATTCTAAAAATAAGTTTTCTTATCTCCCTTGCAGTTAGACATGGCCGTATTATTTTTATTTGATCAGTTGGATGTAAGGAGATTTGGCAGGTATAACATTTGAGATATATTTAAAAGGAAAGGGTGTTGTCCTTCTGCAGTCTTACTCTGTAATAATTTTTTGGAATTTGCATAAGATATTGAGCCACATTGTAATGAGAAATAGGGATGATTTTTAGGGAAGGTAGAGCAACAAAATATGTATGATAATGCTGCAACACAAATTTCATCAGTTCTCATGATGTGATATTAATACAAAGAGAAAAGATTCAGTGTAGTTCATAGATACAATTCTAAGAATATGATATTTCTTTTCTCCTCCCTCCTTCTCTCCCCCCCCTTTTCAATTTTTGAGATAATGTGTTTTTAATTTACATTACAGTCCAAGGCTTAATACTCCACTAAATAGTTCAACATGTAAAAAGTAAAAAGAACATAATTCAGCAACAGTATAGGCCAGGGCTGTAAACAATAATCAAATGAAAAGATGTCAGTTTAGTCTGTAAGATCTAATCTATATAGCTCTCATTTTCTCTTAGGACTGTAGAGCTGGTCAGCATAAGTATATTGCTTGTAGCTCAGATGTGATAGATAAATGACTGTGGTGAACTATCTTATGTTAAGTGCTATACAACTGACATCACTTGGTGGAATAAGTTGAGGTGATGTTTCTAAAGTATTATATAATAAGTGGAAGTGGATGACCAGATCCTTGTCAGTGCTGCTGGTGTATATGAAGTCTCATTTTTTTTTTCACCTGTCTCTATAGAACTTTAGAATACCTGAAATTTTACCTTGTGTGCACTGATAAGTTAGCTTGGCATAGTTGAATAAATAATGACTGGAGACTATCACTTCTGAGCTGGAGATGAAAGGCAATTTATTACTCAGTAACAGAAATAGCAAAATTAGGTATAAAGGATGTTGAAATTCTCTAAGACCCATTTCCTATATGGGGACACAAGAAGGAAGAATTAGTCCTTGTACATTCAGTCAGTTACATTACAGAAAAGGAATCTTGACAAATAACCTCTTTTTAAAATAAAAGGCAGTAAGTCTTCCTGCCTTTTACTCCAGAGATGAGACACTATCTTCATCTTCCAATATGGTTAGCAAACCTACCTTTTAGTCTAGTGGTCAATACTACATCTTCCAAGGCTGCTCACTATCCAAACATCCTTGAAGAGTTTTTTCTGGAACAAAAAGCAGTATCTGTGTAGTAACTTGTGGAAATACAAGGAACCTCTGGAGAACTGTATTTCAAACTTCTCTTGCCAAAGTCATTAGTGACATTCTAAAGAGCATTTTTATCTAGTCATCTAACTAGGCCTCTCTACATTTTACAGCAATTTATTTGCCATTTCATACTCATCCTCCCTCCCCCTCCCCAACCTCCTTCTGGCTTCAGTTACACCATTTTTGTTGGACTTTTATTTGTATGCCTCTGGCCTTTTATTCATTTTTCCTTTGATTAATCAAATACATGTTGAGCTTTTAGTATGTTCCATGCAGTCTTGTAGGTACTGAGAAGTGAACAAAACAGTGAAAGCATCTTTGCATTCGTGAATATTGAAGTCTAGTTGGGGAAGCCGGATAATAAGCAAGATAACTAAGTAAAGTGATACATAAGATATTAGGTGGAAACAAGTTCTAAGGAGACCATGAAGGGATAAGAAAAGGGCGAATAAAGAGATTAGAGCGACTGCAGTTTGAGAGCAAAGACTTCAACCAGAAGGTAGCATTTGAACAGAAGCCTGAAGGAAGTGAGCACACCATAAAGTTATTTGGGGCAGAATGGATGAAAGAGGTCTAGGAAAGGACAACAGGAAATGCAAAGACCTTGAGCTTGGAGTGGCCTAGTGTGATGTGGAGTAGTGGGGAGGTTGCTGTTGGTTCTCTGTTTTACAGAGTTCCTAGAAGTCATCCTAACTCTGACAATGTAAGCTTTCTTTCTTTCCTGCAAATTAATGGTTTTTTTTGGGGGGTGTATTTACATATGAGGGTACTTCCATTTCATGGAAAAATGGAATGAAAAGGTTGTTTTGGTGCAAAAATTTATTTGAAATCCATACATAGTTGTTTTTTTTTTTTTTTTTGTAATATGCATTTTCAGTGAACTTTTTGGAGACCCACTGATACTTCATCTATTTGTAAAGGTTGAGAACTTTCCAAAAGATTATTTAGGTGTTTTTAAAAAGGTAATTTGCTATGTAATATTTTTCTTTCATCACAGGTTTGAAATGTTACCTTTGCTATAAAATAAATTCCCATATGTGTCAGTTTTTATTTTTTATTTTCTTTTTCATTCATCTGTTTGTCTATTTTTGTCTATGTTCCTCAATATGTATTTCAAGTACCATAATATCTTTTTGATTACTGGGTGTATTCTTAGGTCCTTTTTTCTTTTCAATTGACAATTAGCTAAAATTTTCTGTATTTTCTCACCAGTATTTAGAAAAGCTACCTATTTTCAGATAAGTTTATTTTATTGTTGGTGTCATATAAAACAGTCCTCTAGTCTACTCTTTTGGGTTTTCTTGCTAAAGAACTAGACTGTTTACTATACTTTTAAATTAGACTTCTCCTTTTTGATATTTATTTTCTTTCTCTTGACTAATTTTCTTTTAGTACATTTAAAAATATATTTATTTATTTAAAAGTCAGAGTCACAGAGAGGCAGAGTGAGAGAGAGAGAGTGCGAGAGAGAGAGAGAGAGAGAGAGAGATTAGTCTTCCATCCACTGGTTCACTTCTCAAATGGCTGCAATGGCTGGAGCCAGGCTGATCCTAAGCCAGGAGCCAGGAACTTATTCTCCAGAAGCACTCATGTGGGTGTGAGGGCCCAAGGACTTGGGCCATCCTCTACTGCTTTCCCAGGCCACAGTAGGGAGCTGCATGGGAAATAGAGCAGCTGGACCTCGAACTGGTGCCCAGATGGGATGCCGGCACAGTAGGCCGCAGCTTTACCCTCTATGCCACAGTGCCAGCCCTTCTTTATAAGTACATTAAGAATAGTATTAAATTATGGTAATGATCATGGAAATATTTAGTTTGTTTCTTATTCTAAAAAGAGTACATTTTATGTATCATCCTTAAGTATACTATAATTGAATCATATTTGTTATCAGACTAAGGAAACATCCAACTTCTGTGCTACTAATAGTTTATGAATTTAAGTATCTGAGATGAATTCTGTCTACAAATACGTGTCGAATTCTACTGGGATCACATGATTTTCTTTGACATAGTTATTTATTACACTGATAAAGCTCCTGTTACTGAATCACCATTTTATTTAAAAAAAAAAAGTGTATATGTATGGTGTTAAGTTGTCCTCTTTAAACCTTTTAGTTCTTTTCTTTTTTTCGCTCTGCTCTGGAGGTTGTAAATGGTATCCATCCTTTTGATAATTGTGTTGCAGGATGTGGTCACCAGATAGAAGAACTTGAGATGGACTAGAAGACCTTGAGATGGACAGTAGCATGCTCAACGTGTTAGGGACTTCATCATTTGTGGGCAGCACAGGATTGGACAGAGGTGTGGGGAGCAACTGGGAGCAACTCGGACTAGACTAAGTTACTGGAATTAAGATTTACTCTATGCATCTGCTCTCCCACAATATGGCGCTGGGAGAGGAGGAAACAGCTTCTACACAGCTGCCTCCAGTTCAACCAATAAACTGTAGGACCTGCTCCTGATTGGAGGAGAGCAGCGTACTCGGCGTGTGGGTAGCAGAGTTGGGATTGGTGGAAGAGGACTATAAAGGAGGAGAGAGACAACATGCACCGGGAACATCTATCTGAAGGAACACCTGTGCAGCCCCCGAGAGAGCCGGCCGGCGGTGTGCCGCTCCCCCGCGGAAGTGGGGAAGGTGGCAGGGGGAACCGCCCTTCCACGGAGGTGGAAGGGTCGGTAGCCAACCCGGGAAGAACCAACAGCAAACCCGGGGAGGGCCGAGCAGACGAAAGAACAGTGCAGGGTCCTGTGTCGTTCCTCCATGAAGAGGGGGAGCGACAAGAGGGAGAAGTGGAGGTGTTGTGCATATCATTGTAAGCCTCAGCCAAACATGTGTGGAACTCTCTGAAGTTGTTCATAGCTGTGTATGGTAGGGTATAGAGGAATAAGTCAGGAGAATGTGGCAGCATTCTTTATTCTTGTGTCAGGCAGTCATAGGATGTAGCGATCTGGTACACTAGAGACAAGCACACGTTCTTTTAAACCCATGGAAATCTTCCACAGGGGTCTGAGATTTGAGTGTTGCCTGCCAACAGCAGTCCCAGAAACCATCGAAATAAGTTGTTTCTGTAAAGACGATCTGAATGTCACTTAACAGTATTCACCCCATCTAATTCTTAACTCTCTAGGTAACTCTTCTAACTAGGTTATTTTGTCCTCTCCTCACTCTAATTCGTATATCATTGAGTCTCCAAGCCATACTTTGCAGCTCAGACCCTACTCTTGAGTTCTAGGTCCAGAAATACAACTGCCCTCTTGTTGTTTCTTTCAGTATTACCTTTAGCACCTCAAATTCCATAATATAAGAATGAAATGATTTTCTTTCTCAGTCTCTGCTACCAACTCTATTACTTTTCTCAGGTAATAAAATTATGATCCATTCTACCACCCAAGCTAGAAATATGGGAGAAAATAATATCAGTGATTCCTAATCTGGAAATTTAATAATGGATTCTCAGATTAGTGAACTCCTGATTGATTTGAAGTTTGTATTCTATGTTTGTAGCATCTTAAGTGTGTGTTTTAATGGACCATGGCTTTTTAGATTTTTGAAGTATTTTGTGATACAAAAAGAACTAAGCAGCATTTTAAGACATTATTTCTTTTATATAACCTCATTCTATAACATGTCATCAAGTTTTATTGATTCTCCCTACTGATATATTTTTATCAATAACTCAATCCTTTTCTTTAATCACTTACTCTGTCTTATATGGGTTAGTGACCATCGTTTTATCCCCCCCCCACAGAAGCTTTTTATTTAAGGAAAACAACTTCATGCGTTTCATAAATACAACTTCAGGAATATAGTGATTCTTCCCACCATATCTACCTTCCCACTCACACTCCCACCACTGTTCTTCCTCCTTCTCCTATTCCTATTCTATGTTTTACTAGCATCTATTTTCAATTAACAGTATACACATACAATTAACTCTATACTAAGTAAAGAGCTCAACAAATTGTATGGACAAAAAAAAAAAAAAAAAAACCTGTTCCTTAACAGTTGAGACAAGGGCTTTTCAAAGTCATTGAATCTTGAAGAGTCAATCCCACTTCTACAGTGGTTTTTGATATGTGTTTCCCTGATAGCTAGTGATTCTGAGCATTTTTTCATGTGTCTGTTGGCAATTTGGATATCCTCTTTTGAAAAATGCCAGTGTAAATCCTTTGCCCATTTCTTAACCGGGTTGTTTGTTTTGTTGTTGTTGAGTTTCTTGATCTTTCATATGTTCTGGTTATTAACCCTTTAACAGTTGCTTAGTTTGCAAATAATTTCTCCCCTTCTGTCAGTTGTCTCTTCACTTCGCTGAGTGTTTCTTTTGCAGTGCAGAAGTTTCTCAATTTGATGTAGACTATTTATCAATTTTGGCTTTGATTGCCTGTGCCTCTGGGTCTTTTCCAAGAACTCTTTGCTTATGCCAATGTCTTGCAGGCTTTCCCCAATATTCTCTAATAATTTGATGGAATCGGGTCATAGATTTAGGTCTTTAATCCATTTTGAGTGGATCTTTGTGTAAGGTAGGAGTCTTGCTTCATACTTCTGCGTGTGAAGATCCAGTTTCCCAGCACCATTTGTTGAAGAGACTGTCCTTGCTCCGGGGGTTGATTTTAGCTCCTTTGTCAAAGCTAAGTTGGTTGTAGTTGCATGGGTTGATTTCTGGAGTTTCGATTCTGTTGCATTGGTCTACAAGTCTGTTTTTGTGCCAGTACCAGGCTATTGGATTATAACTGCTCAGTAGTATGTTTTGAAATCAGTTATTGTGATGCCTCCAGCTTTGTTTTTATTGTATAAGATTGCTTTAGCTATTCAGGGTCTCTTGTGTTTCCATATGAATTTCAACATTTTTTCTATATCTGAGAAGAATGTCTTGGTATTTTGATTGGTATCACATTGAATCTGTAAATTGCTTTTGGTAGTACGAACATTTTGATGATATTGATTCTTCCAATCCACGAACATGGAAGATTTTTTTTTTTCATTTTTGTGTGTCTTCTATTTCTTTCTTTAATCCTTTGTTATTCTCTTTGTAGGGATCTTTGACATCCTTGGTTAAATTTATTCCAAGGTATTTTATTTTTTTGTAGTTATTTTGAATGGGATTGATCTTAGAAGTTCTTTCTCAGCCATGGCATTGTCTATGCATACAAAGGCTGTTGATTTTTGTGAGTTGATTTTATATCCTTCAACTTTACAAAACTCTTTTATGAGTTCTAATAGTCTCTCTTTTTTTAAAGCATGCATTTTTTAGTGGTGTTATATGGAAGGATTTTTTTAAAGATTTTATTTATTTAATTGAGAGGTAGAATTACAGACAGTGAGAGGGAGAGACAGAAAGATTTTCCATCCGCTGGTTCACTCCCTAAATGACCACAACAGCCAGAGCTGGGTAGATCCAGAGCCAAGTGCTTCCTTCCTGTCTCCCACATGGGTGCAGGGGGCCCAAGTGTTTGGGCCCTCCTCTGCTTTTTCAGGCCATAGCAGAGAGCTGGGTCAGAAGAGGAGCAGCCAGGACCAGAACCAGTGCCCACATGGGATACCAGTGCTGCAGGCAGAGGACTAATCTACTGCACCACAGCAATGGACCACCAATAATTTCTTTTTTTTCTTTTTTTTTTTTAAGGATTTTATTTATTTAATTTGGGAAGTAGAGTAACAGACAGTGAGAGGGAGAGACAGAGAGAAAGGTCTTCTGTTTGTTGGTTAACTCCCCAAATGGCCAGAGCTGCACTGATTCAAAGCCAAGAGCCGTGCTTCTTCCTGGTCTCCCATGTGGGTACAGGGACCCAAAGACTTGGCCCATCCTCTACTGCTTTCCCAGGCCACAGCAGAGAGCTGGAATGGAAGAGGAGCAACCGGGACTAGAACTGGCACACATATGGTATGCCTGCGTTGCATGCGGAGGATTAACCTACTGCGCCTCAGCACTTGCCCCCCAATAGTCTTTTAGAGAGTCCTTCTGATCCCCTATATATAGAATCATGCCATCTGCAGATTGGGGTGGTTTGACTTTCTCCTTCCCAATTTGTATCCCTTTGATTTCTTTTTCTTGCCTAATGGCTCTGGCTAAAACTTCCAGGACTATTTGGAATAGCAATGGTTGTCGCTTTCTCCGCAGGCTCGCGGAGGAGCGGCAACGGATTTGCTGTTGTTTCTTTCCCTGGTCCTCCCTGGATTAGCTGCCCCCTCCGCCACCTCCATGGAGGGGCGGCACCCCCGCTGGCCAGATCTCTCTGGGGTTCCTCAGATGTTCCTTCTGCATGTTGTCTCTCTCCTCCTTTATAGTCCTCTTCCACCAATCCCAACTCTGCTGGCATTCTCTCCCCACGCGCTGAGCATGCTGCTCTCCTCCAGTCAGGGGCAGGATCAGCTCCTGCAGCTTGTTAGTCGAATTGGTGAGGCAGCTGTGTGGAAGTTGTTTACTCCCTCTCAGCGCCATATGGTGGGAGATCAGATGCATAGAGTTAGTCTGAGCAGTTCCAGTAGTTTAGTCTAGTCTCAGTAATCTCAGTATTTGTCCTCAGTATTTATTTGTCCACAGTCTTAGTACTTATTTGTCTCCCGGGCGACAGGCCCTGCCATCTTACGGGAGACGGGCCCTGCTCCCCACAAATGGTGACAGTGGGCATCCTTCAGTCTTGCCTTCAATTTTAATATCATCATCACCCTGTACTCTCTTCTTTTTCCCTTTCCTAGTCAGTCTTCTATACTCTTGCCAATTTAATATTTTTATAGTGAAAATAATACCAAGACCTTCTCTTATCTGAATTATAACATCAGCTTAAAAGCATGATTGCATGATTCCTAGCTCCCTAAGCATGCTGTACAAGACTCTGTGTGGTTTAAAAATCTGTGGAGCTATGCCACCTTTGCTTTTGTCATCTCCCCTTATATCTCAGGTAGCAGCAACTGACTCTGTACAGTGCTTTTCCACTTCCCTGTGTATTTTGTATTTTGTCAGTGCTGTTCTCTTTGCTTGGATCACCTCACTTTGTGGCTATCTTATAGAGTTTATGTCTTTCCAATCAAAGTATTTTTCTTCTAGGCAACCTCTTCATTCATCTAAGATGCTACTTTGTAGCACAGATGAGTTATGTCTGCTGGTGAAAATGTCAGAAAATTTAAGATATACTGTCTACTAGTTCAGCATTGCTCAGAGCACTTAGGATTGTTTAGTTACTTCTAGTCATCTGGTCACAACAGACCATTATATTTATACAATGATAACTTCGAGGAGTTTTCTGAAGGTTTTGAAAATTACTGATGTGATTGGTTGAATTTATCTTTGAGATGATAATTAACATAGTACTATTTAGTGTAAATATACACTTGTAACTTGTTATAAGCATGGTATTGAAATTTGAGTTTTTTTTCTTTTTTAATTTGAATGTCTTGAAAAAAATCTTTACCCTTTCCTTACTAAGAGTTCTAGATCTTGCCCCTGAAACTTGGTGAAATATCAACACCTCAATCTGGGAGCACAGTGAGCCTTTGGCTGTGTTTCAGAATCGACATTTAGCCTATAGGTTGACACTGATATTCTCCATTGGGTGCTTGGGTTCCATTTTTGATTCTGACTTTGGGTACAGTTTTCTGCCAGTGCAGACCCTAGAGTGCAGTAGTGATGACTCAAGAAATTGGATTTCTACCACTCATGTTGAAGACCTGGGTTATATTTTTAGCTCCTGGCTTAGGACCCATCAAATCCCATGGTTTTTATAAATATGGGGAGTGAACCAGCAGGTGGGAGCTCTCTCCATGTCTGTCTGAGATAATACTGAAAAATTAAATAAAAGTTAAACAGTGACATTGAACGTAATTAAAAAAAAACAAATCTCTGGGCTTTGTTTAAAGTAACATACTCTATTTTCAGTTTCAAGTCATCTTTAGAGGTCAAATTGTGAATTCAATGGTTAATAATGTTATACTTACTATAGTTTCAATGGTCATTTTTCCCATTCAATTATTGTTTATAGCCATTATCTATAAACCCTATAAACCATTGTCTATAAACCCTATAACACCCTAGGAAACTAAGGTCTTTTGCTTTTTATTTGTTAAACTTCTTATTCAGTGAAGTATTAAGCATTTTTACTGTAATGTAAATTTAAAATGTTATCTCAAAAACAAATGGAAAAGAGGGTAGAAGGGAGGAAGGAAATATCATTATGTTCTTAGAATTGTATCTACAAAGAACATTGAATCTGGTAAAAACTGATTAAAATTTTTTAAAAAGCCTTTAAAATATGCATAATAAGGTAAAATTTTTCTTTTAAGCCTGTTAAACTAAAAATCCATGTGTCAAATACACTTATATACACAGTTTGCTCAATCCCAAATTAGCAAAAGCTGTAATTCAACACATAAATTACTCTTAAATGTGTGCTTTGCATTTTTCTTTCAAATAAAATTAAGGAATTAAACAAAGAAAAAGAAAAGACTCTACCTGAAGTATAATTTAAACAGAATTATCTGAATTCTGATAATTCACTAAGAAAGTCATTTCCTACAACTGAAATATAAGCAAAAAATTTCATGTGTTACCACCTACTTATGTGAACAAATTGCTATTATTATGAAAAATGGAAGGAGACTATCATTAAAAAGTCTTGATAAAGATTTGTGTATAGCCATTGCAAACATAAAGCCATATACTAGAACATTATGTCCACAGAAGGAATCTCATGTTTCTTATTAAATTTTGGAAAAAAAAAAAACTTCGGCAATTCACGTTTCCATCCAGTATTTAAAATCTTCCTTAATATAATACTTTGTTTGAAAAATTTATTATCACAAACTACAAAGTAAATACACAATCTTTTCAGGAAGCCCCATGTTGATGCTCTCAAATTAACTTTAGTGATAAATTTTATTTTTTTTTTTTGAGTTATTAAAAAATGTGGTTGTTAGGGGCTGGAGCTGTGATGTAGTGGGTTAAGCCTCTGCCTGCAGTGCCAGCATCCCATATGGGTGCTGGTTCTTTTCCTGGCTGTTCCTCTTCTGATCCAGCTCTCTGCTATGGCCTGGGAAAGCAGTAGATGGCCCAAGTACTTGGGCCCCCACACTCACATGGGAGACCTGGAAAAAGCTCCTACCTTCTGACTTCAGATTTGCCCAGCTTCGGTCATTATGGCCATTTGGGGAGGGAACCAGTGAATGGAAGACCTTTATCTCTGTCTCTCCCTCCCTCTCTGTCTCTAACTCTACCATTAAATAAATAAATAAAATCTTAAAAATATATGATTGTTAGCCATTTCTTTTTAATTTGTCAAGAAAGGAGAGAATCAAGAATTGGAGGTATGATAAGGGCTAAGAAAAGCCACATCTTTAAACACAGACAATGAAGGTAGAGGTTTCAATGGTTCTGAACTTGCTACGCTGTTTAAATTGTGTTTCAAGTATATACTGAATCTTTGATTTAAAAATTTCTTCCTTCATTTTCTGTGACAAACAACAGTGAACATTCTTATGGTCATGCTGTTTCTGAGCTTTTAAGTATTTGAAATAACTAAAGATTTTCCTCAGGCCTGCTGAACCAGTTGGACAATTTACACTTGAATGAAAAACAAGTACATTTAAAATAGGAGGCTGACATAATGCAGTGGTTTAAGCCACCAAATGTGACACAAGAATCCCATATTTGGGTGCTGGCTTGAGGCCTGGCTGCCTTGTTTTCAATTCTGCTTCTTGCTAATGTGCCTGGGAAGGCAGCAGACAATGGCCCAGTACTTGGGCCTGTGCCACTGACCTGGGAGACTAGGATGGAGCTGGCTCCTGTCTTTAGCTTCACCCAGACATGGCTCTTTCCGCCAGTTGGGTATTGAACTAGTGGATGGAAAATCAATCTCTGTTCCTCTTTCTATTTCTCTTTCATCTTCCTTGCTCTGTTGCTTACCTTTCAAATAAATAAATATTTAAAAAAAATAGAGAAAGATAAATATTCTTGGTAAGACAGTGAACTTTGTTGATATTTACATAATTGCATAGCAATTGGGAAACACACTGCAACTGTTTGTGAGATGGACAGAGCAGTTGGAAGGCGGACTTTAAGTGTTGTACCCAATCCAGCAATGGGCACCCAGCTAGCCCATGATCATTCTCAGGTTGTCATTGTTGTGTAAACAGGGGTTGTGTTCCCTTGTTTAGGCTGCAGACTGGAGAGCTTAAACAACAGAAATCAAGTTTCTTACAGTTCTGGAGGCAGAAACCCAAGGTCAATGTGTTGTATGGATTGGTGTCCTCTGAGGCCTCTCTCCTGTGCTTGCAGATGGCCATCCCCTTGCCAAGTTCTTACATGATCTTTTTTTTTTTCTTTGAGTTTTCATTCTGGGTGTCTCTTTGTGTATATAATTTATCTGTTGTTTTTGGGATATCAGAGGGTTGAGGTGTGTTCATATGACCTTATTTAATCTTATTTACTTCCTCAAAGTTCCTGTCTCCAAGTATAGTCACTTTCTGGGGTTAGGATTTTTTTGTTGTTGTTGTTGTTGACAGGCAGAGTTAGAGAGAGAGAGAGAGACAGAGAGAAAGGTCTTCCTTTGGTTGATTTACCCCCCAAATGACTGCTACGGCTGTCGCTGTGCCGATCCGAAGCCAGGAGCCAGGTGCTTCTCCTGGTCTCCCATGTGGTGCAGGGCCCAAGCACTTGGGCCATTCTCCACTGCATTCCTGGGCCACAGCAGAGAGCTGGACTGGAAGAGGAGCAACCAGGATAGAATCCGGCACCCCAACCAGGACTAGAACCCCGGGGTGCCGGCACCACAGATGGAGGGTTAGCCTAGTGAGCCGAGCTGCAGCGCCGGCCAGGGTTAGGATTTTAACATGGGAATTTTGGGAGCATACAGTTCAGTTCATATTAGAGGTATATCTTTGCCATTGAGTACATTGGAAGAACTTATTAAAAAAATTAGTTGTCTTCATATTTTTATTGTGAGAATCATTTTCACATTATTCAGTGCTGATAAATGAAATATAGTGCTTTTTTATACAGTACAGTCATATCTAACTGAAAATAACTGCTTTCATTGAAACAAAATTTTTAATGCTTGATTTAAATTTGTTTTCTGTCTTTTGATGACTTCCTAGGTTCATTTCCTTTCCTCTGTTGACTGTTTTATACAATTCAAGGGAAGAAAGTTCTCTTTTTTTGACAGGCAGAGTTAGACAGTGAGAGAGAGAGAAAGGTCTTCCTTCCGTTGGTTCACCTCCCAAATGCTGGTACAGCCAGCATGCTGCGCTGATCCAAAGCCAGGAGCCAAGTGCTTCCTCATGGTCTCCCATGCGGGTACAGGGCCCAAGCACTTGGGCCATCCTCCACTGCACTCCCGGGCCACAACAGAGAGCTGGACTGGAAGAGGAGCAACCGGGACAGAATCCAGCATCCCAACTGGAACTAGAACCTGGGGTACCGGTGCCGCAGGCGGAGGGTTAGCCTAGTGAGCCGCGGCGCTGGCCAGGAATAAAGTTCTAATGATAGATAGCTTATGATAGTCTTTTCTCACATTCACCCGTTTCTCTAAAACTGTGTTATTGGTAAGGTTGGAGCCTACTTAAAAACTGACTGCATTAATTATATAATTATCCCATAAAATACCCCAACAATCTAAATCCTGTGCCTCTTACCTGGAACATCGTACCTGGGAAACTTTCATTGATTCCTACAACACTTAGACATGTGTTTGGGATGTTACCTGTTAACTTGTGTGTAGTGGTGGGGGTGTGTATAATGAGTTCAGAACTGTTGCTAAGAATAAAAAGCATAAATGCACCAGTAGAACTATAAAGGTAACTTTCATAAAGCCTGAGTAGATTTTCAACCCAAGAAGACCTTATCCTGGTAGCAGATGTCTTTTGAGCCTTGAGGTGGGGAATCCTCCCTCTGCCTCAGAGTGCTGCCTTGTCATGGTTGGTGTGTGTAGTAAGCCCTTAAGTTGCAACCTGAGTCCCTTACTTCCACTAAAGAAACATGTAGCCTTTGCCTGCCTTGGGTATCTTTCAGTAAATTACATCATCTAGTTGGGGCCAGCATGCTCTTAGCTATTCATTTCATTCCCTACTTGTTCCTCTTGATGCCCACCCAACAGAATAAATTACAGGACATGTGAATCCAAATTAGTTTTTTCTGGCTACTGCCATTTCTGGGAAAGAGAAGAGGATAAAATTACTTTTAGAATTTCTTCTGAGAATTTATTGGTCTCTTAGGTTTGTAAAGACCAGGGGTATCCTGTATGGAACTAACTAAGTTATGTTAACATGCTTCTATTTGGGTAAAGACTATTGAAAAATACATCTGATGGTTGGTTTATTTTATGTGATAGAAATTTAATGCCTTTTGGAGCTAAAGCCACTATTGTTAATATTGTTAACATTAAAGGACCGTCAAACCAAGCTGAATGAGAACAATATGGTACAACAATAAGTTTGAAAAATAATGTAATTATATTATTATATTTTTGTTGATTACTTGTTAAGCAGTAGAAATTGTGGGGGTAGATTATGGGATTTGTTTGAAGGGATGTAACACATTTCCCCAAATGAAAACATCTGTCCACATTGATGTTTTCCATTAGTCATCTTCAGAGATGTTAATTTAACTTAAAACAATTCACACTGCTCTGTTGATGATTAATTTTTAAATGATGTTTGCATTATTAGTTGAAGTTAGAGAAGCCATGAGAAATGGGAGCTAAAACAGATGGCCACAATGATGCATGTGGTACTTTGAATGTTTACATTAAGGCAGCCCCTGGTGTTTGCTTAGGGAATGAAAGCAGAGTAGAAACTAAAATTGGCACAAGTTATTAACATGCCTGACTTGGATAGTCAACATAAATCCTGAGTAAGTCTCATAGAAACTGCACTCTTATCATGTTTCATTTGATTGGCATGACATGCCGTCACCTATTACTCTACAGGGCTGTGGAGTAAGCACTTAGAATGTAGTCCTTTTTTATTTATATGTAAGGAAAAGATTTAAAGTAAAATCTATTAGAAGAGATCATGTTTTTGTCCATTTGTCCAGAACAAATCTACATATATGAATCTTACATATCATAGATAATCCGGTTTTTAATAGGCAATAGGATTTTCTCTGAGAATTCAAGCAGAAACATTTAAATCCCTTTAAAAGTACTCAAACCAAAGGTAGTTTTCATTTATCATCCCTTTAATTCATTTCCTCTCAAATTTTAGTATGTGTGTATTTTGTTCTATAAATTCTAATTCAGTTAATGGTGTGGCCCAGTAATCTAAATTTTGAGAAGTTTCTAAATGCTTTAATTAGATAATAATTATTTTTTCACATACATGTACCTCAAATTATCCCTTAAAAACAATCCTACAAACCTGATACTCATTTTTATATTCCTTTCTGTTTTGCTAGCATTTTAGTTTTAAAGATTGGAGAAGATTTTTGGCTCAAGATGGCTCACTTGTAGGCATATTATATTCCTTTACCATCTAAGACCCCTCAGAGAAAGGGATCAAAAATATAAACAAACCATCACAAAGTTAAGGAGAGATTAATATTAATAGCAATGTTCTGACAGACAGAGTCATTTATCAAGTAGTACTGGAAGAAGCAGGATAGAGTGGCCCAGGTCCTGGGAGTGAGTTGAACTTTCCTGATGAATTCCAAAGTGACTCAAGACTCAGGGATAGCATGTATGATGAACAGCAGGCATGAAAAGTGAATTGTAAAATAAGGGCATTTGAAATCTGAAGATAGAATGTCACAGTAGCCACATGGTATGTAGAGCATCTACATAGGCACATGATGGGAGAATTTGTCCCTTCAGAAATAAGTAGTTATCTGGCTTGAATATGGACAGCTGGTATTGGAATTGGTACCCAGAAGAAAGATCATGCATATTGGGATAGAAGAGTTTTCAAGTATTGAATCAGCTCAGCACTAAAAAATTGCCATCACTACCCATGCTACATTCCCATGTGATTAGACTTTTATGGGCATGTTCCTCAATGGGAAAAGATCACTGAGGTTCAACAGACAATTGAAGAAGATTGAAACACAAGAAAGAAAAACTAGGATACACATATTTAAAATGTCCATAAATGTCCTTATGGGCACAAATCAGACAGATGGTAATTAAATTATAAGGGGATTTTTTTTTTTACTTGTTCAGATTCCATGGAGATTTTATGAACTCCTAAACTGCACCCACCCACTTTTACACTCTGCTCTTTAAAACAAGAATATGGTGTTATGTAAAATCTACACTTGGAGTACTCAGAAAGCTGAAAGAAGAGTAATAAAAATTCCAAAGGTAGGACCAGGAACGTTGAGGATAATTCCTAGAAAGCTGATAAGGAAAATACTAATGAGTAACTTACTCCAGGTTGTAGCATGAGGCCTTATTGACTAAGTCTCTGAAATGTCTTTAATTTTTTTACATACTGGCAATTACCAGTTTGTAAACAGTTACACATTGGTGAATTATACTTAATTCATTATCCAGTATGAATTGAACACCTACTGTATGTCATCATGACTCATAAATTCAAGGAATACCAGGGTGATCAAAACTTAAAAAAATCCTGGTAACCATGGAGGTTATATTTTAGTTGGGAAATAAAGAAAACAAACAAATAACAAGAATATATAATGTGACAGATAGTCATAGGATCTGTGGAGACCAAATAGGAAAAGGAGATAAGATTGTGTTGGGGTGGGGTTATACCTTTCAAAAAGATGATCAAGAAAGGAAAAGTACTACTATACAAGAGTGTATACCCTAAGGCAGGTACTCTGCTCTAGGAACCAGGCAAGGATTCCAGTGTGATCACAGAGAGTGATTTAAAGGCAAATTAGATAAGAGATGAAGGGTTTGGGACACATTCCTGGCTGGCCATGAGTAGCCTCCACTTTTGAGCTGTGAAGCCATTGCATGGCTTTACTTAGAGGAATGACATAATCTTGTAATGCTGTAATAAGAATGGTTTGTAGGGGCAATAAGAATTGGAGGCAAGGATAGTAGAGAAAGGCTATTGCAGTAGATCATGCAAGGAACAATGCCATTTGGAGCAGGATGATAGCACTGAAAGTACTTAGGTGTGTCTTTTTTCCGGTTGTATTTTAAGGATAAAATTAATGGAACCTTTCTTATGGTTGAAATCAGGAATGAGGAAGAGATGAATTCAAGTGTTTTGCCAGATTATCTGTAACAAGGGAAGAGCCCTTCCATTACATGGAGAAGACTGTTTGTGGAGGACTCTCAGGAAGCTGGAGTCTGGAGTTTGTGTTTCAGATTTGTCACGTTGGAGATGCCATGTGGAAATCCAGCTGGAGGTGGGGACTGCAGATGGATAGCCATGTTGGAGTTCAGTTGGGAAGTCTGGCTTGGAAATACTAATTTGTGAGTCATGTTAGTATCATGGTGATTAAAATCATGTGACTGGATCAGATAGACTTCTTAGGTTTGGATCCTGCAGCATTCCAATGTAAAAGTTGAATGGTAAGGAAGAATTAGCCAGCAAAGAGATGGAACAGGGACAGCTAAAAGACCAAAGTGTATATGGTATTCCACATGCCAAGAAAAGAAAGTATTATGAGGAGGAAGAGGTAATCAGCCATTCCAAATGCTTTTACATTAAAAAAAATTTTTCAGATGTTTCATCTACAAATGAGAAGTGCTAATTTTCTTATTTTACAAAGCTTTGAGAACATGTAAAATGGAACTACTCCACTGCGCAAGTAGTTTGCATTATACCAAAACATAGCCACTTCAAATATGGCTTTGAAGTAAGCAGAGGAGAAATAAATTATTCAGTTAACCACGAAATTGAAAAGCAAGGGTCACAGTACTTGATGATCCACTGGCAGTGTTTCCCCCACAACCAACAATAAATCATATGGGAAATTGAGTAACTCTTTTTGTTATTAGCCTATGTCCTAATAGTATCTCTGAAACCTGAACTCATTGTTGTTTTGGGTAATTCCTCTTGCATGGAGAATGGAGCCAAAGAGGCTGCTACACTGGTGATATTTGGAAACATGCTTCTGAATTTTCACACTCACAAAAAATTGAATGAGGTGACAGATGTGTTATCCACAAAATCTCTTTAGCTTGGATGAATTGGCAGAAATGCAGGAAATATATCTCTAAATATTCTATTTGCGTACCTAGAGTGCTGTTAGTACACTTATTTGTAACTCTATCAATGTGTGGTAAGTTAACTTGTTGAGGGATTATTTGTTAGTGTTTTCTTGGTTTCCTCACATGTCAAGCAGATGAAGTTAAGCCTCTCGTAATTCTTTTTTTTTTTTTTTTTTTTTTTTTGGACAGGCAGAGTTAGAGAGAGAGACAGAGAGAAAGGTCTTCCTTTTTCCGTTGGTTCACCCCACAAGTGGCTGCTACAACCGGCGCGTTGCGGCCAGAGTGCTGTGTCGATCTGAAGCCAGGAGCCAAGTGCTTCCTCATGGTTTCCCATGTAGGTGCAGGGCCCAAGCACCTGGGCCATCCTCCACTGCACTCCCGGGCCACAGCAGAGAGCTGGCCTGGAAGAGGTGCAACCGGGACAGAATCCAGCACTCCAACCGGGACTAGAACCCGGGGTGCTGACACCGCAGGTGGAGGATTAGCCTAGTGAGCTGTGGCACTGGCCCTGTGATTCTTTGCTTCTCCTATTTTCCTTAGATTTCTTCTTGGAATCCTGAAAGTAAAGGAGTTCAGTGTTTGAAAGTCAGGAGTGATACAGAGCAGATTTTTTCTCAATTCAGTAGAATGGAGGTTGTCCGATCTTATGAGTCACAAGGAATCTGTGCCCATGTAGAGCAATATCCTGCAATCCTGCATGGTGGGCTTAGAGAAACTAGGCCCTAAAAATGGAGATTCTGTGCCTCAGGTACCACACAAGGGCAGCTTTCAGCTTCCAGCCCCTACATGGCTAGGGACAACAAATGCTGTTCTGTGAACTTCAGGAGGCATTGGTACACCTTTTTGTGCGAAATTTCTGCTCGGTACAATCTCTCCCTCATTTTTACCCTTGATGTCTAAGATGTGCTCAGAAATCCAAGGTTTTGTAGCCATTGTTTCTCTTCTGAGCCAGTGCTATTTTGCTGTTTCTTTCCTGCCCTATGTATCATTTTCAGATGCTCTCCAGGCCTTCTTTGAGCACATTCTACTGTATCCTTCATTTTCTATAGAATGCTCCATGCAACCCCTTTGCCCTAACTGAAACTAGGCCCCTTCACAGCTGAGGACACAATGTTTCTGGCAACTATCTACAATATACTATTTATTTGTCCCAAGCTTTATAGGGATTTTAGTGCCATGTTGGTTTTCTCAGCCATTATCCTTGCATTTTCTAGAAAAAACACTTATTATACTTTGACAGTTTTTTAAAAAAGATTTATTTATTTATTCAAAAGTTACAGAGCGACAGAGGAAGAGAGAGAGAGAGAGAGAGAGAGAGGTCTTCCATCTGCTGGTTCATTCTCCAGATGGTTGCAACAGGGCCTTCTTCTGGGTCTCCCAAGTAGGTACAGGGGCCCAAGGACTTAGGCCATTTTCCACTGCTTTCGCGGGCTATAGCAGAGAGCTGGATAGGAAGTGAAGCAGCCAGGACTCGAACTGGCACCCATATGGGATGCCAGCACTGCAGGCAGCAACTACCCATTACGCCACAATGCCAGCCCCTACTTTGATACTTATTGCTAACATCCATTTCTACCTTTCTATGGCACATTAATTTATCTCTTGCATTTATCAAGACCTTTGGCATATAGGTCACAATTTTGTCAATCTAAGGCAAATGTCAATCATTTGCCATGACTTCCTCTGACTCCCAGAGCTCTGAAAGTTCACAGTTCTTAGACCTTTAATACTTCAGTAACTTGCTTATGGCCATTTGTTGGATCCTCTCATTCCTAGGATTCCTATCTCGTTGGACTCCAGAATCCTCCTACCCTAACTTATGGTCACAATTTTCCATATTTTTAGCTTTCTTACCCCTCCTCTCCAACCTTAGTCTCCAGTTCTATACTGCTTTTATTTCTTTCTTTGTTTTAATAAATATGCATTAATTTCATTTTCCACAGACTTTTAAAAAATATTTATTTGAAAGGCAGAGTTAGAGAGGGGAAAAGACAGAGACATCCTCATCTGCTGGTTCACTTTGCAAAAGGCTGCAACAAATTGTTTTGAGCCAGGCTAAAGCCATCCAGATCTCCCACATGGGTGGGAGAGGTCCATGCCATTGGGCCATCATCTGCTGTTTTCCCAGGTGCCTTAGCAGAGAGCTGAATAGGAAGTGAGAGAGTCAGGACTCAAACCCAGACTCTTACAGGATGTTGGTGTCACAGGTTGCAGCTTAACCTGCTGTGCCAAAATGCTGCCCTTCCCCCCTTAACTACTTTTGTGCTGTATCACTCCTTACCTTTCCAGGTGCACCTCTTGCTCGGTTACTACTTATACCTTCATTTATTCATCTCAACCTTTTAATCCTATCTCCCTCCGCAGCTCTTTCCCCCACACTTCCTTTCCATCATTTGTCCCATATTTTGTAGAGATGTTAGTGCCCTGTTGGTTTTCTGAGCCATTACCCTTGCATTTTCCAGGAAAAATACTTACTATATTTTGATACTTTTTTTTAAAAGATTTATTTATTCGAGAGAGAGTTAGAGAGAGAAGGAGAAAGAGAGGTCTTCCATCTGCTGGTTCATTCCCTAGATGGCTGCAACAGGTCTCAAATGTGGGGGCAGGAGCCCAAGGACTCAGGCCATTTTCCACTGCTTTCACAGGCCATGGCAGAGAACTGGATAGGAAGTGGAGCAGCCAGGACTCCATTAATAAAATGGATTTATTAATCCATTTGTTCACTAATACATTTTGTTTAGTCTAACCTCTTTTAATTTGAAAGCCACACACACACAACCACACACATGGAGAGACAGGGAGAATTCCCATCTCTGGTTCACTCCTCAGATGGCTCCAACAGTTCGGGATGGGTGAGGCAGAAGCTAGGAAGTTCAGCCAGGTCTCCCACAAGAGTGACAGTGACCAAATTACCTGAGCAGTCACCATCGCCTCTCAGGGCTCACATTAGCAGATAGCTGGACTCGGGACTCAGAGCCAGGACTGAAACCCAGGTACTGTGATATGCAAGGCAGGCATCTTAAACACTAGACCAAATGCCTGCCTCTAACCTAACTTTTGAAATCTGCATGTTAGGATCTGGCTGGATAATTTTCTTCTTTATTCCTGGCACATAGTTAGCCATGCTGTTAGGATTTTGCATGTGCCTGAGCTCAGGACATATTAACAATCTACTTATTCTAATCTTTATTATGGACCTTCTCCTTTACATCCTGTGTCACAGAGTAAGAAAAGACATTGAATTATGAAGTTCTTCAAACAGCTGCCCTTTCCCCTCCATAATATTCATCATGACGACTTTACCCTTGCTCTGTTAAACAATTGATTCTCTTCCTTCTTGGGGTGAAGAACTCTTCTTCGATCCTAATATTACTTACCTCCTTGAGTCTTTGAGTCTGAGAACCTCAACAGGGCAGTGACTGTATTAAAATAATCCATCCTTGGGTTCCCAAGGTAGCATAGTACATAACACATACCAGTTCTTCAAAACAAGTTTCTTGAGCAGCAGGCATTTGGCATCTATGCAGGCATCTATGTTGAAGTGCCTGGATTTAATACCTGACTCCAACTTTCAGCTAATGCAGACCCTGGGAGGTAACAATGATGGTTTAACTAAATGGGTCCCCACCACCCATGTTGGGGTCCTGGATTGACTTCCTGTCTCCTGGTTTCAACCCAGTACAACCCTGGGCATTTGGTGAGTAAACTAGTGAATGGAGGGAGTTCTCTTTCTCTCCTGCTCTAATAATTCATTAGGAAAGCAAACAGACAGATACCAAGTTCTTCGAGAAAATAGAAGTATTTTCTTCCTTGAATTTCAATATCTTCTTTACTGATGTTTTCTCTCAGTATATAAAGTCAAACAGTCTTCACTCAATTAAACAAGTGAAGTTAATCTTCCTCAGCCTCTAAACTCCTCTAGCTCCTGTTCTCCTGATCTTCTCTTCATGAGCGATCTGAGAGTGCAGTTGACATGCACTTTATTCCAAAGCACACTGTAGCTAATCCTGTGGCCCCATTGTCACACTGAGTTATTCTTGGTAAGACCAGCGAAGATTGTGTAGTTCTTAAAAAGCCAAATCAACACTGGAGGGGCCTTTCTGTGGTGAAGGTCACACTGTTTTCCTTTCCCCTGCCAATCCCCTTGTTTCTCTGACATAGTTTTGGTTTAATTCTTACCTCTCTCTCTCTCCCTGTCTCACCTCCATCAATTTATCTATTAATTGTTGGCGGTTTTCATCTGCTCTCTTATCCTCTTCATAGACTCTCAGCAATTGTATCCGACCCCTGCCTTCTTAATTTACAACGTCCCCAAACTCTGCCCAGTTTCAGATCCGTTCACCTAGCCATTCATTAGATCTCTTACTTGATGATCCAGAGATGCTTCACACTGAACCTTTCCTGTGTGCAGCCTAGAACCCAGTAAAACTTCCTCCTCTTCCTTAATTTTCCTCCCAGCAAATGTCCAAGTCCTAAAGAACACCACAAATGGCAAGTTTTAGGAGATTAAAAAAAAAAAAAAACTGTTTCAGTCCTAGATTATTGAAGAATGAAGTAGGCAGGGAGGGAGAAGTTGGCCCTCAGGACAAGAGGGCAAGGCTAATTGAATACCTTAGTAAAACCAAAAGAAAAATAGGAACTCCAGGGCCAGTGCTGTGGCACAGCAGGTTAAGCTGCTTCTGCAGCATCGGGTCAAGACCTGGATGTTCTGCTTGCTTGCTTGCTTGCTTTTTTTTTTTTTTTTTTTTTTTTTTTTTTTTTTTTTTTGACAGGCTGAGTTAGACAGTGAGAGAGAGAGAGACAGAGAAAGGTCTTCCTTTTCCATTGGTTCACCCACCAAGTGGCCGCTACGGCCAGAGCACTGTGCCGATCCGAAGCCAGGAGCCAGGTGGTTCTCCTGGTCTCCCATGCGGGTGCAAGGCCCAAGCACTTGGGCCATCCTCCACTGCACTCCCGGGCCACAGCAGAGAGCTGGACTGGAAGAGCAGCAACCGGGACAGAACTGGAGCCCCAACCGGGACTAGAACCCAGGGTGCTGGCTCCACAGGTGGAGGGTTAGCCAAGTGAGCCATGGATGTTCTGCTTTCAAACCAGCTCCCTGATAATGTGCCTGGGAAAGCCGCGGAGGATGGCCCAAGTCCTTGGGCCCCTGCGCTGACGTGGGAGACCAGGAAGAAGCTCCTGGCTTTGGCCTGACCCAGCTCCAGCTATTGTGGCCATTTGGGGAGTGAACCAGCAGATGGAAGATCTTCTCTGTCTCCTTCTCTGTAACTCTGCCTTTCAAATAAATAAATAAAACTTAAAAAAAAAAAAAGGAACTCTGAAAACCACTTAGAGCCAATGACTATTTTAAAAACAGGACCATGGGAATGAGTCAGGAAAGAATGCTGCAAAAGTATTAAAAGAAAGAGCATAAGTTATCAAAGTAACCTCTCTGAATAATTTTATGAACAAAATAAAATGGTTTTAAAGTGACCAGATATGAATATTTAGTTGAGGTAATCCTAAATCCTTCAGATATTTTGTGTATTTCTCCACTTGGGCTGCCATAACATAATATCATAGTTTAGGGGACTCCAACAGCAGAAATTTATTTTCTACGGTTCTGGTGATTGGAAGTCCAAAATCTGCTCAGAGGTCATTTCTGGTGAGATCTGTCTTGGTTTGTAGATGGCTTTCTTTTGACTATATACATGGTCCCTTCTTTTTCTAATAATGACAGCAGTACTATAAGATCAGAACCCTTCCTTTGTGACCTCATTTAACCTGAACTTTTCCCTTCATGACTGGGTCTCCAAATACAGCCACACTGGGGGTTAGAGCATCAACATATGGGTTTCTTAGGGGGACACAGTTCAGTCCACAACATATTAAGCAGAGTAGAGGTTCATTGAAATGATGTTTTGCTAAAGAGGTAATAATATTACTCCATGCATAGCCTCCCGTGCGCAAACATCAGTGCCCTGCCAATTGGACCTGGTCTTCAGTACCCACAAATGTCTGCAACATTTCATTTTCAAAGTTAAAACTTACTTTAAATTAGAGATGCATAAAAGTATGTATATTCAGCCAAAATCATGTTATTTTTGGCTGTCTCTAACTAAACAAGAAAACTAATTTCGACTATATTTTGTAAAAGAGAAAAAAAAAAAACTTGCAACTCCAATCAAGAACTTCTATGCCAAGTCTAATACTGGAAGAAATATTAAGACCAAATTATAACCCCCTAAACTGTGGAAGATAGCTAGATCCTTAACATCACTGTACCACCAATGGCTGTAAGATTTATTTACATTATTAGTACTGAAGCACAAGGAATCAGAATGCAGGTACTTACGTTAAGGAACCTGAAGCTGAAGCTCTGCTGTGTTTTCCAGCTCTTATGAGCAATCATTAATGGATGGTTTGTACTTGGAGGTGATAAAAAGTGACATCCATTGGCTATTCACAACATGACAGTGCTCTCACAGCCGTAGTGTGTGATACAGAACAATGAGTGTCTTTCAATTTTCCAACATTTAAAACTTTGCTCCTAACTTTTCAGAGCTTCACGGATGGGGTATACCATCCAGGATTCCAACTTCAAAGATTTGAAAAATAAACTGCAGACCAGCAAACTTTTCGTTTTTGTTTTGCTTCTGTTATTTTTCTAACCTTTCCTTTAAAACACACTCTTTCTCACAGTTGCCATTTGCAGATAAAGTTAGTAGTATTAAAATAATTCATTTTTAATAAATTCTAAATGTGTTAGCCTTTCTGTTAGCTGGACCAAATGACATACAAACTGTAAAAGCCAGAAATTTTATAGCTGCTTCCACCTTGTCATAATATTTTGACATCTAGTGAACTTCATACTAAGAAGGTACCTGGAATATTATTAATAGATAAACAAAGATTCTGTGCACTGCAGAGAATGTTTGTATCTCTTTTGCCTCTCCAGCTATTTATTATTCTACCCTGACAAAAATAAAACAGATAGGTATTTTTCTCCTTCTATGATGAGCACAATCTTTATTAATAATAATAATGATAATAATAAAACATTAAGTTGAAATTGCAGTTAAAATTCTTTTCCCATGTCTAAGTTGTTTTCAAGTATTGACGAAATTTTCTTTACAATTAGTAGAATTGTAATTTTGGAGTGTATGTGTAATACAAGTGTTGCATGTGGAAACAAAATGATTCTAATTGTCTTGTTAAATTATTCCTCTTTTTACTGAATGTCTTTTACCTTGTTTTACAGCAGACGAAAGTTAAGAAAAAGTAGGAATTTCCATTTCCATCATGTATGTGATACCCTGTTTTAGACGATGCAAATAAAAATTCTAAAAAAACCATAGTAAAAGAGAAAAAAAATCTAACCAGAGATATAGACTAACCTGGCAGGAGAGCAGGGCGATGGAGGTAGGGCTCCTCTTATCGAGGGGTCCTGGTTCCCTGAGAGAAAGGATGTGATGAGTGCTTGTACATCAGACCAGAGGACTGCAGAGGCAAAGACCTAAAATGCCCTACAGATCCTGGGGCGACAGACAGTTATGTATGCCGAGAGGAGTGACAGAACCAATTGGTCTAACTTCTGTGTTCTTCACTGGCCCGCATTCTAAAAACTGCTGCTCTATTATGAGAAAATTAAAATAGATCATCACCCTCCACCCCCTGCCAGTGCCCACCACCCAAACCTCGCCATACTTAGGGAGGGTTAAAAGACAAGATCAAAAGGTGAAATAGAATAAACTGAACACACACACATACACAGTACAGGGAGCCACAGTCTTCCAACGGATTCTGGAGCTTTCTCAGTGCTTTAACCCTCTTCAAGCTGTTGTTGCCTTGAACCCACATGAGCAGGCCTTGTGAAGCAAGCAGTCCCAAAGAAAACACAAAAGGAACAGCTCAGGAATAAACACTTCATATGATTAGCGTTCACAAGCCTGGGGAGTGCAGCAGGGCGACTCCGGGCTGTATGCACACACAGGCACATGCACCTCTTTCACTCAGCAGACATCACATCTGGCAGCAAACAGATCCTCTTGGAGGTAAAGGGGAGGAAAGCAGAAATGTGCAGGGTTTGAAACTCCTGAGTGGAATTTATTTAGGTTAAATAAAGATACCTGAAAATAATTCAGGATCCTTTAAAAAAGGAATTATTTCTTCATCATTGGAAATGAGTTAATAATCAAGGGAAAAAATAGTTTCTATGTAACATCACTTCATATCTGAATGGCCTCTACTTAAATACCAAGGAAGGGGGGTGATGTGCATTAAGTACACATTAGAGGCTGTTCTATCAATCAGATCCCTCTCCCTCATCCCCAGCCAGGTTTGTGTATGCTGATGGTGATTGGAGCAGGATTAACTAAAACTGTTCTGAGCCAAAATATTGATGGTACCACTCTCTTAACTGCCTCCTAAACTTCAGACATTGCTCTCATTTTTCTCTTTTTCATTCATCTTAATTTTGCTCTAGAGTTCTTTTCTAGACCAATCTACCCTCCCTCTTTTCAGCTTTTCCCACCCTAACTTTCTTGTAGACTTACCTGCTGCCTGAATTTTGTCCCATGAAAGCATTCTCCAAGTCTTTGCCTTTTCTCCGCCTAGAAAACTTCTAAGGCTACAGTTTCACTTGGGTCCTCCTTATTCAACACGTAGAAGAATGTTTTCATGTGTCCTCCAGCTCTGGAGTTAGTTATTGACTAACATAGATGTTCACGATACATGATATGGTACAGATATGGGGGAGAGTCAGCTTACAGAAGAAAAAATTTGATATATAACACAAATATAGTGTTATCATTTTGTTTAAGCCCTTTGCTGTAATATGGATTTTTTTTTCATTTATAAAATAAGACTGAAGAAAGGAAATATGCCAAAAAGTGCAGTGTTCTTTTAGAAAAGGAATGTAGTGAGAACCAAGGTGAGCTTAGGTTGGTTGCTTTGTTAACCTTAGCAAACTCATTGGAAAATGTGGTTTAGGAAGGGATACTGGTTCTTTGTATCACTTGACTCCTCTTTCCCTTATTCCCTATGTGGGGATTACATTGTCAAATAAATTGGGATGATGGGGGGAGGAAGAGCAGTCAGCAGAAGTACTATACTAAGTGTGTATATATTTAGAAGTGTTACAATTCTAGGTCAGTGAGTCTCAATATGCGAGCACTGAGCAGCAGCAGCAGCACCTGGAAACTTGTTAGAGATGCAGATACTGGGTTACACCTCAGATCTGCTGAATCAGAAACTGATGGAGGGGCCTTCAATCTGTGTTTTCACTGCCCTCCAAGTGACTTTGATACCTGCTCACAGAACCACCATTCTTGGCTGTGGTCATAAAGCTGAGTGCCAAATCTAAAAGAGAAGATAGGATTTAAAATAATCAGATGTCCATGAATATTTAGTATTTACTCTTTATGTGACCTTAGGATAGCAATTAAGTTTTCTTATTTGTACAAAAGCTTTCTCATCTGTAAAATAGGGATAATAAGAACATCTAATTCCAAACCTATAATAGTATTATACGATGATTTAACAATATGTATTTTATATTATAACAATATGTAGAAGAATGGTAGATTGGGATGTTAGGCGAGAACATAACTTATTCATATATTCATATATTGTCTATAGGTAAGAAATTTCCTTTAAAAGATTAATGCCAGGAAAAAGGTTTTAAGAGCTCAAGAAATAGGTGCCTTTGTTCATTTCTTCTTTTGAGAATTACATGGTATTCGTTTATGTAGACATCACTTCAAGTGGAAATGTTTTACTTTCAAACATCATATGATATATGATACGTACTATTGTGTGTACTATTACTGAATCACTTGATACCACTGAATGGCATATACTTGTTTTTACTTTTATAAACTTCAGTTGGGGATATAACAGTCACTTCAATTTTATGAGATTATTGGCTTGACTTAAAACTTGTCATTTATTTTTTGAAACAAGACTTATAGCATGGCATGTTATTAATGGAATCCTAGAATACATTTTTCCAATTCTTACCCAGATACCACCTACCATCCAGCAGATTATTGCCTCAAGAGAAATGTTCAAACTTGGAAAAAAAAGGTAGAGTCGGGGAGAGATACATTTGTGTTGAGAAATTACAGATATTTATTTGCAGATAACATAACAATTTGGAAATCATATCAGATGGTGTTAGATTCTAAATTTAATTTAGATGATACTAAATGATCCTTATTTTGTATTATTACTAGGCAGTGTACTAAGTGCTGTCTGTATATTGAGTCATTAAATCTGCAAAATAATCTTCCTCAGAAAGATACCACTATTATGTTCATTTTATAAAGGAAGAGCTGGGTTGAGAGTTCATTTTATTTTGCTCAATCCCATGGCAGCAGGTTGTTCAGCTAAAATGTGAACCCAGAATATGCTTTTAGAACCTGTGTATTCATCATCACTAGCTATCTCAGAGGTTACTAGACACTGTTTGTACACTATTTTTGACAGCTACAGATGTTATCAGATGACTACACTAACCTCCCTCTAAAAGGAAAATCTCAAGGAATAACTACCAAAAATAAATAAATAAAAAACAAACCCAAATTCTAATAATGAAAACAAATGTTATCCACACCCAAACCTGTTGGTAAATGTTATTGCTTTTGACCAATTCACTAGCATTGTAGGATAGCCATTATATATTACACTTTAGAATAGACTACTATGCCGTTTAACAGACTTTGGCAGGGAAAATCCTCTAGTGGCATTAATTCCATGCAAC
This sequence comes from Oryctolagus cuniculus, assembly GCF_964237555.1. NCBI lineage: Eukaryota > Metazoa > Chordata > Mammalia > Lagomorpha > Leporidae > Oryctolagus > Oryctolagus cuniculus. Next base: position 85,362,929 of record NC_091439.1, on the reverse strand, counting down.
CATAAAAAGAATCCTTGCTAAATGCCAGCAAATGAGGTGGTAATAACTTCAGACTCCTTTGCTCAGCAGGGAGACTTAGTTGGCAAAGGGGGGTGGGGGCGCACTTTCAAATCTCTTAAATTTTCACTATGAAATAATGCTTCAGGTGTACCTCATGAACCACTGAAGTTGAGGTGGTATTAATATGTGAAGTAAGATGTATCAATTTTACAAAAATGAGATCGTTTTGGAATTTAGCATTCGGACTCCACAGCGTGACTGCCAGTGTTTCTGTAGCGGAGAGCCCTTGCGCTCCTTCCCACACACCTGTGTTTACATTGAGGCCTTGGCAGCACCTGACCCGCAGCCATCCTTCACTCACAGCTTTCGCTGTGCTTTCAGCCGTGGCTGGCCGCACTGGCCCCGTGCTTTCACTAGCTAGCACTGTTCGAATGTTGACTTAGCCATCCTGAGCTTGGAATTTAATAGAAATCGGTTTGTTGAATCTCACTCATGTTAGAATGTTACACAGACATTTCCTTACATCCTAAACTGGAATTGATTATGTCTTGTAAACACCACTGAACTTTTAAAAAAGGGTGCAGGAGAGGGAGTTGTTTTCATCTAACTTTTTGCTTTTATAGGGACTTAAGATATTTTCCCTCCTATTTGCATCCCTTGGAAAATAGGGATCATGGACTTAAAGTGAATTAGTTATTTAGTCAAGTGTAGATGTTGAGAGGGAAATAATGTATTTTTTTTAGGCTTCTTAGGTTTCGGGTACCTTAAAGCAAAAGAAATTTATAACACATTAGTAGTGTCAGCTAAAGTTTTTCGATGCTACCTTTTTCATGAAACGTTTGATGAATAGTTGATACTATTGCTGTCCGAATCTGATGGATTGGTAGCAGTGCGTTGCTCTCCTGATTCCATACAAAATAATAGGTGCCGTGTCTATGCTCAGGTGCAGTGGATAAGTGCAATGATTAGCTGGTACACAGTGCCTTGCGTAATGAAAGCACTATCATAAACTGTTAGTACCAGCTTTGTGACATCTACATTGGTGAAGAGGATAATCAGCTTCTGCCCATAAGCAGCTTAAAATTTATTATGGGTTAGAGACAAGCAAATTGACCCTTGTGATGCTAGTATGTACAAGTATGACTAATGTACAGTGCCCTGCAAACTCTTGGGAGGGATGCCTAACCCAGGTGTTGTGGCCACAAAGCTTTCACAGAAGGAGACAGAACTGGGCTGAGATCTTCTGGGAGAGTAGAGTTCAGCCAAGGAAGGATCGGGGTAAAGAATATTCTAGACAAAAGCCAAAGCTTGTGTGAATTCCTGATTTCCCCAAAAATCTGCATTTTGTGTTTTTCACAGGTCAAACTCAGTAAAATCAGTCCAATAGCTGGTTATCATTGCTCTTTCTCATGTGGTTCTAAAGTTTAATTTTCATAGTTTTGCTGTGTTCAAAAGGTCTGTGCTGAAAAAGGAAATTCTAATGTGCAATTTTTTTAGGGACGTGAGTTGTACCTCATGGGGTATCCATTTCACCTAGAGATTCTGTGCCATTTTTTGAGGAAACTAACAAGAGCCCAGTTTGATTATAACCTACATTAAAACCAAAAATTTAGTTTTAATTGTCTACTCTTAAAAACTTTTACTATCAATTCCTTTTACTATTTAAGATACACTTTAACTATTCAAAGCTATGATTTTAAATGAAATTTAAATCAGTTTATTTTTTCACCATGTAATGGCTGTGTCTCCAATTTCTTTAATTTCACATTGCCAGCGTTTCATGAAGCAGAGGAACATGTTGGGAGACAAGAGTAAGAAGAATAATGTTCCTGAGCACTAATGTTTGAGCACATAGTTTGTCTAATAAGTATTATTTTGTATATATTTTCACATTGAAATATGGATGTTTTCAAAGAGCTGAGAAGTGAGAAAAATGGCATAAAAATAATATTCCTTACTTTAAAATCCAAATCAAGTGATTAGAATCTAACTTTTCGGCCTGAAAAATTCCTGAATGGGGAAATACATAAAGGGTATTTTAAGATATTAAATAACTGTCATGTTCATGTATGAAAAAATTAAGATGACTTTAGATTTCTTCTTTGGCATTGCAGGGTGGAATAAGGAATACCAATTCAAATTTGGCTTTAAAACAACTTCTCACAACTCACCATCTACTTATCATGGCTTTATATAATAGTATATAAGAGATGGATCATGTTAGAAATAGCTTGCTGTACATAAAGAAATCAAACTGAGTTGTGTAAGTCAATGCAATTTGTGATGTCGTTACTTAGTATTTGCTATGATAAAATGGAAAATATAAAGAATATTCATTCAGCGATATTACTTGTTGATGGAACTAGTCAACGTTCTATGGATGCAGGGATGACAAGGATAGACATGGTGCCTGGGTTTCATGTCACTGACATTCTAGCCAGGGCGACAGATGATCAACTGTGAATCTAAAATGAAGTCTCAAGTGGTATCTGGTATGTTGAAGACAGTGAGGCAGAAGAAGGTAACTGGGCAATTGGAGGTGCTATAGGTTATTTGGTAGAGTGTGCTCAGGAAAATTCTGAGCAGAAGACTGATGGCTGAGAAAGAGTGAGCATCGCTGAGCTGGGAGAGTCCAGGAGGAGGAGACAAGAACCATGCAGTGAAAGGGAGAGTAGTGAGGAAGCCTGGGTGGGTAGGGCAGAGGGAGGGGTGTGGAAACTGGACAGGTGTGAAGGTTTCTGAGTACAATCCAAGGCTTAAGGAATCACATAAAGATGCTGGGAAACACTGATTGCAGAGTGCTTGACACCTGGTAGTAGGTTTGAGCAGATTTGCATTTGAAAAGATCACTTTTGGTTGTTAATGTGGAGTACAGATTATGGGGGGCAGGGAGTTGAAGCAGGCAAGAAGTTAAGGGGAACTGCAGTGGCACAGGCCAAAAATGCTAACAGCTTGATTCAGGGAGGTGGTGGAGTAGTGATGGGATGGGGTTGGGAATGAATTTTTGGAAGTGGAGACTAAGACATCCTGACGGATTTGTTATGCAGAGTGATAGAGAGAGATCAGCTGAGACATCCACGCTATTTTTGGCCTGACCACTAACTTGTGCCATTAACTGAGATGGGGAGGGGAGGATAATTGAGAAGCAGATGGGGTACTCTGGGGGCTTGGAAAAAGGAGAGTAAAAATGCTTTTGAGCATGTCAAAATTGAGACATCTCTGTTATCTAAGTGAATGTTTGGTCAGCTGTTGGTATATGAATTTGGAACTCAAAGTTGGAGCTAAATGTACAACATTTAGAAATAGATAACCACCACTGAAGAGCATTTGGTGTTTAAAGCCATTAGATTGAGACAGCAAAAGGCAGATATCCAAGTAAAGAGAGTCAAGGGGCCGGCGCCGTGGCTCAATAGGCTAATCCTCCACCTTGCGGCGCCGGCACACCGGGTTCTAGTCCCGGTCGGGGCGCCGGATTCTGTCCCGGTTGCCCCTCTTCCAGGCCAGCTCTCTGCTATGGCCAGGGAGTGCAGTGGAGGATGGCCCAGGTGCTTGGGCCCTGCACCCCATGGGAGACCAGGAAAAGCACCTGGCTCCTGGCTCCTGCCATCGGATCAGCGCGGTGCGCCGGCTGCAGCGGCGGCCATTGGAGGGTGAACCAACGGCAAAAGGAAGACCTTTCTCTCTCTGTCTCTCTCTCTCACTGTCCACTCTGCCTGTCAAAAAAAAAAAAAAAAAAAAAAAAAGAGTCAAGGACAGAGCCCTAGAACATTCCAGAATTTAGGTGTTAGGAGAGGAGGGAGATGTAACAAAGGGACTGAGAAAGAGAATCCCCGAGGCAGCAGTGAAAGCCCAGAGAGTGTAATGCCCAGAGGCCAGTGAAGAAAGATGTCCTACACCAACACCTCCTAGTGAAGCTAGTATTCTGTTCTCTAAATGGGATTGCTTACATGAAATAAGATCTATGTGGTGCTCCAACATGCTGTCCCTTCTCCAATCTCTTCAGCATCATTTGCAGGAATGAAGGAGTTCTTGAATTCTTCAAGCTCTTGGGAAGATTTCCCAACTCCCCGTCCTTCCTTCTATCTTTCCCAGGCTAAGCACTCACTGTTGCACCTCTACCATCTCCTTTAATAGTGTTAGAAGACTTTTCCACTTTGAATTTGGTTTTCAATGCCCCGGGGACCTGCAAAGTAACTGTTAAGAGACTGATTACCAGGAGAAAAGACAGGTTTATTTATGCATGCACAGGTTAGGCTAGAGAACACTCAGTGATTAAGTAACTCAATAGCCAGAGATGAAAGGTTTATTTACCAACTTTAAGAGGGGTGGGGGAAGGGAGGAGGTTTAGGGCTTCAGTGGGAAGAGATCACTGTTCTGTTGGACATTTTTATGCTAATGGAAACAGGCAGTCTCTCCATCACAGCTAAATTGTCAGGAAGCCCCCTCCTCCCTGGGAGAGGAGTGAAGGGCAGTTGTGTCTTCTGGAGCCTCTGCTTTAGAAAGACAAGGGAAATTCGCAATTTCTTTGTGCCTCTTCTTTAGCTCAGAAGTTGACACTTCAAATAATCTTTATACTAACTCTGGAGGTCTCCATGTAGCCTCAGAATTGACCTCAGTGTCTTCCTTCTCACTGTTCCTCTCAGTTGTACGGAAACTCAGAATTTCCAGAATTTCATTTGCTTTCTGTGTCTGCTGTTCTGACTCTGTTTTTCATTTCTTTCCAATTTCCGTATCCCCTTTGCTGTGCTCTCAGGAGCTCTTTGCTGTTCACTTCCACAGGCTACTGGCTCTTTCCAAAGGAACCTGTCTCCCCAGCAACCCTCTCCAGGGGTGGTGCGTTTCACACCTTCATACTCATTAACCTGCTTTTACCAGCAATTTTTGTCTTCCTCAGCCTCTCAGCTCATGTCTTCATACTATGCCACTTTTGCTTCTTTGTCCTATACATAGCCTTTAAGTCTAGGCGTCTGGGTCTCCATTATTCTGTATTTATCTGTGTGCCTTTCAGGACTCTTGCTGGTTCAGGTAAGCCGTTCCGTGAGGCCCCTGACTCCTAGACCTCCTCTCCTCCAATGACCCTGTTCACCTGTCAATCTCACCCATCTCATGCCATGAACAGAACCCCTAGAATCTCAGTTGCTAATATTTGTGATCCCTCCAAAATCTCAATTCCAAGCTCCCTACTTTCTCATCACTACCACTGAACGCCCCACAGTTCTCTCCTTAGTTGTCTAGATGTATTATCTACCCCCATGACACCTGTAGCCCATTATTTTTAGCACCTTTTAAAACTATTCCTCACAGTCTCCCTTCCCCTATTTGCCTTTCTATGTCTAAATTCCATGGTCTAATATTATAATTGCCCTCTTGCAGACATTATCCACTCACTTGCTCTTATTTTTACTTTATTGTTGCCTGGCAAAACTCCAACTCTCCTTTCTCCACACCTGCCCTTGCAGTGCTGAACATGGCTTGAGGAAAACCTGCAAAAGTAACTGGTCTCATTTGAATTCATATTCAGTAACCTACATGGACATTTAGTGCCTCTACAGTCTTGATGCATTTTCCGCGTGCTTTTATTTACTCCCTTCCCCCAAACCAATGGTCGTCAAACATTCTTTTCATTTAACCCATAAAAGAATTTAAAAAAAATAAGTAAACCACCCTTATTTATCTTTTAAGTTTATCTCCAATATTTTTACCATAATTTAAATTGTTATTAAGGTTGTTATACTTGTGAATTGTATGCCACTATTTAAAAGGTATCCAGTAGAATCTAAATATCACAGGTAGTATCCACCATTTCCCATGTAAAAATACAAACAAGCTATCTATTTTTGTAGCCCTTGAAAGTGTTCACTACTTGGGGCTGGCGCAGTGAAGAAGCGGTTTAAAGCCTTGTCCTGAAGCGCAGGCATCCCATATGGGCACCAGTTCTAGTCCCGGCTTCTCCTCTTCTGATCCAGCTCTCTGCTATGGCCTGGGAAAGCAGTAGAGGATGGCCCAAGTCCTTGGGCCCCTGCACCCACATGGGAGACCTGGAAGAAGCTCTTGGCTCCTGGCTTCGGATTGGCGCAGCTCCGGCTATTGCGGCCATCTGGGGAGTGAACTAGCAGATGGAAGATCTCTCTCTCTGTCTCTACCTTTCTCTCTAACTCTGTCTTTTAAATAAATAAAATAAATCTTTAACAAAAAAAGATGCTCATTACTCATGTTTCTTCTTGACTCCATTTTCATTGAATTCACCCACAGAATTTAACTTTATTTTAATGTAATTTTTTGCAGTAGATAGCCTTTCATTTATGACCCTATGATACTTATCTGCAATGCAACTGTATATAAGTTGAAATATTAAACTTCTTTTTTGAGGGCAAGTATTTGGCAGAGCAGTTAAGATGCTTGTGTCCCTCATTGGAGTACCTTGGTTTCATTCCTAGTTTCTGCTCCTGATTTCAGCTTCCTGCAGACACTGAGAGGCAGTGGTGATGGCTCAGGTAATAGGGTTTCTGCCATGTACATGGGAGATCTGGACTGAGTTCTCAGCTCTTGGCTTCTGCCTAACCCAGCCCTGGGCTTGGTGGGTTTTGAGGGGAGTGAAAGAAAAGATAGGAGCATGATTTCTCTCTCTCCCTCTACCCTCCTCTTCCTCCTTATCTTCCTCCTCTTCCCCTTCTCTCTCTCCCCCTTTCCCTCTCTCTCTTCCTCCTTCCTTCCTTCCTTCCTTCCTTCCTTCCTTCCTTCCTTCCTCTTGAATGAATAAATAAGAATAAAGATTTTCTGTAATCATAAGCCTGTAGCAGTAAAAGCATTACATTATTTTTCATAAGCAATTAACCAAATAAAACATCAGTTACATGTTCTGGAAAACAAAATTAATCCTAAAATAAAAAAAAATTACCGGAAATTCAAAATATAAAAGAGCATGACTTAATTTTTCAGCTTAAGCTAATGTATATACCAATGAAACGATATTGTTTCTTACTGCAATAAGAGTTAGGAGTGAGTTGACCCTATTTCATTACATGTTCCTTAAAGGAAAGTTATCTTGTCTTAACAAGAAAATGAATTTAAAGTGCTTTGCTTTGAAACACATTGTTGAAGAGGAATGTCATGGCAAAAATGGCATGGGAGTGAGGGAAGGCAGGATTGACATGGTAGAGTCACACAGATGTTATAAAAGAGTTCCATGTTTTTAATATATTTTTTCAAGATGTATTTATTTATCAGAAAGGCAGAGTTACAGAGAGGCAGAGGCAGAGAGAGATAAAGAGATCTTCCATCCCCTGGTTCACTCCCCAAATGGCCATAACAGCTGGAGCTGGGCTGATCCAAAGCCAGGATCCAGGAGCTTCTTCCATGAGTGCAGGGGCCCAAGTACTTGCGCCATCCTCCACTGCTTTCCCAGGCCATAGCAGAGAGCTGGATCGGAAGTGGAGTAGCTGGGACTCAAACTAGAGCCCGTATGAGATGCCAGCACTGCAGGTGGCGACTTTACCAGCTACACCACAGTGCTGGCTCCAAGAATTCTATCTTAACAAGACAACATGAAACAATTCAAAGTGTTTTAAAGTGGCTTCTCACTCATGGGACTTCTATATTCTCTAGACTGATAGACCTAGTATTGACTATCACAAGTAAATATCACTGTATTTTTGAAAAAATGAAGGTCCAAAATAAATGAGGTAAATATAAATTGTAATTTATAAGAAAAAATAGTGGGATTTTAGTATAAGAGATGATATAACAGTGTTTTTAGTGCTCAGCACGGTCTCTTAGTGACTATTCACTACATTAAGTCGTATTACATAAAAGCTGAGGTATCATGACTTCTATTAAGGAATAAAAAAAGGAGATATAGGGGGCTTAACATTGTGAAATATATAGATTTGAAGATTTTGGATGCAAATTATTTAAGAATTAGAAATGAAGCAGACAAAACTTGGGGAAGTATCTTTTCTACGCCAAGGCTTTTAAATTATTTTCTACATGAGTTTAATAGCTTCACTGAGGTACCAATGGGTTACATACTCAGATAGCTTTTGGGAATGCTGGGTTAAAGAAAATCACAGTGATTTTTTTGTGTTGTTGCAAGATTTGTCAGATCATTTAATATGCTGACATACATAAGAGAAGGAGATAAAATAGTTTCATATTCTGTGAAATACAGTAAAGGAAAACACTAAATTTGACTTTAAATATTTCTATGAGTCTTTGGTTGTTAAGAAGATGAGGATAAACTTCCATTGAGTATAACCATTTTCAACAGACTGATAAAGTAATGAATTATTTATTATAAAAATGATTTTACTTTGAAAAATAAACTTGTAAAATTCAGTAATTATAAAGCAAATTTGATATTTTAATTTTAAGTAATTGCACAGAACCCTTTTTGCAACATTATGGAGCACTACATCACTTTAGTCCAATAAACTTGTTTAGTTCAATAAAGTCAGCCTAAATCTTGGAATTTTAGACAGGAAAAAAAAAAACTTTATATTGGTACTAAGTGACTTAAGTGGACACCTGGAACATTAACACATTTTGGGGAGCCTTAAGAGACCAAGTGGCAAAAAGCTCACAGCCTATTGCCATAAAGTTAAAACACATGTTCTTATTTACACAGGCCAAGTATCCTCTAATGGTTGTATCCAGGTTTTTTTCTTAACAGTTATATCTAACTGTAGCAATTTCATGTAGGACTGGGTAATACCTAGTTAATAACTCTCTTCCTCAAGTCCCAGGTACTTTTCCTTAAAAAAAAAAAAAGGTTAATGCAGGACTTTTAACTGTGTTCTTTCTTTAAAAGAATGAATCTTGATGAAGAATGGGATGGGAGAGGGAAAGGGACATGGGATGGTTGCGGATGGGAGGGAGGTTGTGTGGGGGGGAAGCCGCTATAATCCAAAATTTGCATTTTGGAAATTTATATTTATTAAATTAATGTTGAAAAAAAAAGAAATAGCTTCTTTATGAAAATTCTAGGATTTTACATAAATGTGTCTCCGTGGAAAGTGTGAGGATGCTGCTGGTTGTTTATTATATTAAAAGGTAAACTGAGGCAATAATATTTAAAAGAGTTTACTTGAGCAGTGATTTGTGAATCAGCTCCAAATTAGAGGTAGTCGAGGAACTCCACCAAGGGTATACAAAGGTGAGGCTTTTATAGGGTAAACAAAGAAGTAAAGCGAAGACAATATTTGATAGGTTTCCTATATACCATTGTCTTATTTTGTCCCACTGGGAAGTACCTAGTTATATAAATGTCATTTCATTGGCTGCTTCTGATTGGTTGAGCTTAAGTTCTATTTTCCAGTAATATAAGCACTTACAAGAAATGGGCCAAGTTAAGTTTCATTATGTTTGCAGTTTAAGCAAGGTGGAGATTATTTACAAGCCTAACTGACTTTGTCTGATCAGGGATTTTTCAGACCTGGTCTCCATCTTAATTTACTTTAACAATTGGATAAATTGTTTCAAAAGATTAGATTTTCAGAATACTATATTTCTTTTAAAAATGAATTTCCAGCTATAATATATATAGAAAACATTTGAAGTGTTCTGATACTGGCTTTCTTTAGATCATTTATAGCTCAGCTTGAACTACAGAGTTGCAATATAAACTATACTTGCCAATAAAACTAAAATCACTCTATTAATTTATCTTTTATTATCTAAATAACCAGTCAGTGCTATTGTCGAAGATCAACTGATTCCCAAAATGTTCCTAATTATTCCTGGAAAGATATCAAAAAGCTCAGTATACATATTTGCAGTCTGTTAGTTTTTAATTTTTTAAGCCAGGTAAGCAGAAATGGCATTTTTCTATGACAGTGACATCATCCTGTGTGGCAACTAGAGAATCACAGTCAAAGACACTTTGAAGAACAGACAAATTTTCACTGCAAATGCTTAGTGTCATGAGAAGTAGGCATATTCTGAGATTTTAGGTCTCCCTGGTAAAGAACAGTAGTCCTGATAAGGATGATAGTATTTCATCAAAAATGAAGATGCTGTTGGGAAGTTTGTGACTGATTGTTTCTGAAGCATTTCTGTATGTTTCAAAAACAAAATAATGTGCTAAAATTATCACCATCCTCAGTGAAATCTCCTCAAAACTCATAAAGCTAGTAAGGTTGAAAATTGAGTTGAAAAATTAAATTCATCTATTTTACTAGCTTTTCAGAGCAATATGAAGTGACTTTTTTTTAAACTTTTATTTAATGGATCAGAAGCAGAAAGCTGGGACTTGATCAGAACTCTGTTATAAAATGAATTCTACTTTTAAATTTTTATAGTAAAAGTCATTTTTTCAATTATTACTTTTTTTTCTTTTTTTTCTTTTTTTTTGCTTTCAAACTTTTATTTAAGAAATATAAATTTCCAAAGTACAGCTTATGGATTACAATGGCTTCCCCCCCCATAACTTCCCTCCCACCAGCAACCCTCCCCTTTCCCTCTCCCTCTTGATCAGCCCTCACCCTGACTGTTGATGAGCAGCTTAATATGTTATCCCTCTTAGTATTTTTTTTGTTTGTTCTACTTAATACTTTTGGTTGAATACTGTAATCAATACACAATTCTTCTTAAATGCTGAAACTTAACTGAAAAGTGATCGCTGTTAAATATAAGAGTGGGAATAAGAGAGGGAAGAGATGTGCAATTCGGGACATGCTTAAGATGACTTACCTCAAACGGTAGAGTTAGAAACATACCAGGGGATTCCAATTCAATCCATCAAGGTGGCATGTACCAATGCCATCTCACAGTCCCAGTGATCAATTTCTGGTCACAATTGATCGTAATGATAGGACTAAGAACCAAAGGGATCACATAAACAAGACTAGTGTCTGCAAATACTAGCTGATAGAATCAAAAAGGGGAGAACGATCCAACATGGGAAGTGAGATACACAGCAGACCCATAGAATGGCAAATGTCCTAACAGCACTCTGGTCTCAGAATCAGCCCTTAAGGCATGTGGATCTGGCTGAAATGCCCACGAGAGTATTTCAGGCATGGAAAGCCAAGACACTCTGGGGGAAAAAAAAAAACCTAAATGAAAGATCTCTGTGAGTGAGATCCCAGTGGAAAGAATGGGTCATCAAAGAAGGAGGTACCTTTCTCTGAAGGGAGGAGAGAACTTCCACTTTGACCATGGCCTTGTCTAAATATGATCAGAGTCAGTGAACTCAGGGGGCTTCCATAGCCTTGGCAGCTCATGACAAGAGCCTAGGGTGATTACTGATGCCATAAACAAGAGTGTCAATTTGTTAAGTCCACAACAGGAGTCACTGTGCACTTACTCCTCATGTAGGATCTCTGTCCTTAATGCGCTGTACATTGAGATTTAATGCTATAACTAGTAGTCAAACAGTATTTTTCACTTTATGTTTCTGTGTGGGAGCAAACTGTTGAAATCTTTACTTAATGTATGCTAAACTGATCTTCTGTATATAAAGAGAATCGAAAATGAATCTTGATGTGAATGGAAGGGGAGAGGGAGTGGGAAAGGGGAGGGTTGCGGGTGGGAAGGACGTTATGGGGGGGAAGCCATTGTAATCCATATTCTGTACTTTGGAAATTTATATTCATTAAATAAAAGTTAAAAAAAAATAAATGATAAGAAAAGATCTGAGATGTCAGCAGAACAATGTCCTTCCCTAGCCCCTCCAAAAAGATGTCCAGGTCCTAATGCCTGGAACTTGTGAGTAAATTACCTTTCACGGCAAAGGAGAAGTACGGCTGCAGATGGGAGTAACATTGCTGATCAGCTGACTTTGTGGCAGGGACGTTAGCCTGGGCTATCCAGGTGTGCCCAGCGTAGTCATCAGGACAGAGAGGCAGGAGAGGAGGTCAAGCTACTGTGATGTGGGAGGATTTGATCTGCTCAGTGCTGCCTCTGTGGACTGAAAAGGGTTTTGTGTCAGAGAACGCTGCTGAGCTCTGGAAGGTGAGCGAAGCAAGAAAACGGATTCTCCTCTACAGCCTTAATCTACAGGCTTGTAAGAAAATAAATTCATGCTGTATTGACCTACTAGGTTGGTGATATTTCTTAGAGTAGCAATAGAAAATAACACCAGATGGAATTTTGGCACTTTCTTGCTTTGTAATTACATTTTAAATGACTTGCATTGGTTTTTATTATTTTTCATTCCTATTGAACTCGTTATGCAATACTAAAAATATTTTCACCATTGTCAGTTTTGGCTGCCCATAATCTTTCATATTGTATGTTTAAGGCAAAAATAAAGTATAAGTTAACAATCAAGTGAATTACAAGATTTTCTTTAAAAAATAACATTTTTAATAAATAAATTGAGAAGTCCAGATTTTATATTCCTGAAATTTAATTTCCAAAGAAAAGAAAGGGGGATGGAGGAGAGTGGGAAGGAGAGAGAGAGAAGTGAGGAAAGGAATATCACATTCTTAGAATTCTAACTATGAACTATACTGAATCTGTTAAAAATAATTAAAAACAAAAAATTTAAAAAAGCAATGTCTATCCCTTGCTGAGGACATTGTTCCTGCTTAAATAAACTCTGCTAAATATTATTAACTTCAGTTTTGCTGTGACTGTACTGTTCCCCAATTTTGAGTAATCAGAGAGGTCATATATTAAAAAATAATCTCACTAAAAACACTTGAGTTATTTTCACTGAAGATAGTAAGATGTAATGTTATGTTAATGTATTTTATAAATGAAATTTAAGAACAGTACATTTAGGCTGGCGCCGTGGCTCACTAGGCTAATCCTCCGCCTTGCGGTGCCAGCACACCAGGTTCTAGACCCGGTCGGGGCGCCGGATTCTGTCCCGGTTGCCCCTCTTCCAGGCCAGCTCTCTGCTGTGGCCAGGGAGTGCAGTGGAGGTTGGCCCAAGTGCTTGGGCCCTGCACCCCATGGGAGACCAGGAGAAGCACCTGGCTCCTGGCTTTGGATCAGCGCGATGCACTGGCCGCAGCATACTGGCTGCAGCGGCCATTGGAGGGTGAACCAACGGCAAAAAGGAAGACCTTTCTCTCTGTCTCTCTCTCTCACTGTCCACTCTGCCTGTCAAAAAAAATTTAAAAAAATACCATTAAAAAAAAAGTACATTTATCTGAGTGAACGTAAGTGAATATTGATGACACAAAATTATTTAAAGTACAGAGTTACAAGTTGAATATTTCCCCTATAATATTTGTCTTCCTTTCTCAAAAAAAAATTCTGTAGCAAGTTTTATTTTTAATTTTCTATCACAAATATAATTTTATTATAGAAAAAATAAGAACTATTATAAAACTCAGCATCTACTAGCATAACTACTGTAAGAATCCCTGTTCTCAATAGCTTTGATGGAGGAAAAGGAATGTTTGTTATGTCTTTGTGTGCTATGTGAACTATAGTTGGGGGAAGCAATGACCCCAAAGTGATAGGAGTACATTCTTTTTTTTTTTTTTTTTTTTTTTTTGACAGGCAGAGTTAAACAGTGAGAGAGAGAGACAGAGAGAAAGGTGTTCCTTCCGTTGGTTTACCGCTCCCCCCAAATGGCTGCTACGGCCAGCGTGCTGCGCCAATCCGAAGCCAGGAGCCAGGTGTTTCCTCCTGGTCTCCTATGCGGGTGCAGGGCCCAAGCACTTCGGCCATCATCCACTGCCTTCCCGGAGTACATTCTTTAGAGAAAAGTACCAGTTAAAAAATATAGTCAAAATGATAGCCCTAGCAAGTCACATTCTTCAATCCAGTGGAATAATTGAGTGAATCATTAGCCTCAATGAGTGCTGAAGCCATTAGGAGCAAGATTTATTATGGATGGATCGGACTGTCATCACCTAGGCTTGGTGTCACTACTTGGAGACAGCTAGGCATTATGTTTTGCCTGAAATGGTGATGTACGTATTTCAATGCATTACCTGTGAAGTGTTCCTCTTAGAGTGACCCTCATAGAGCTATGAGCTCTACCTACAGTTTTCATGATGTATTAGATACAAAAGAACAAATTGGATTATAAAAGAGGAAGCAGAAGAATTCAGAATGTAGTTTATTCTCAAGACAGTCAATACCATTTCTCCATCAAGTCAGTGGTTAAGTGAGTGGGATGAGACTTGTCCTTAATTAAAAGAGAATTTTAAGAGGATAAATGTGTGAACTTTGTTATGATGCCAACTTTAATAAACCAGCTGTAAAGACATTTTTGAAGATAATTGGAGGAAATTGGAAAATAAACTCAGTGTTAATTGATTGACTTCTATTAATTTTGTTAGATGTGGTCATTATAATAACAAAATGTCTTTGTGTTACAGATGGAAATATTTAATAGAAAAATAATATTTGATGAATTTTCTCTATAATGGGGAAAACAAGAAAGAAAAAAGATGGATAAAGCAAATATGGTAGAATATTGAACATTTTTTTCAGTTTTTATCCTATGTTTTGATTCATCAGAATTGCACGTTTCTAAATAATGTAATGGTCCTCTTGATTTCATTTCTCATAATTCATTTTTTGCTCTCTGCTATAGTTCTGTAGATACTAATACTTTAAATTTTATTTTCAAGATAAAACATTATAGCTTCATTATTTGACCCGAGTCACTAAGTTCTAATGTAAGAAAATTAGTGAACATTATGTTCTATTTCCTTAGTAATAAATAATATTTAGATACTCATTGTCCATAAGCCATGAGTAATGGAACCTGGGGATAGTGTGTGAGGTTCTCTTTTCAGAAAGGAACTGAGTTTCTCCTACCTACCCTTATTTTCTAGAGGAGGCCTCAAAACTCAAGGTATTCTGTCCCCATGATTGCCTAAGGGTCATATTCTAGCTGCATGTCTGGATTGGGGTGCTGAGGTTCCAGTTACCAAGAAGCAGGGTTACTCCTTCAGCCTTACTCTCCGAACCAGGATACTGGGAAGGGCCTGTCCAGCGTTGACTGCTGAAGAAAGAAGTCCTAACTCTCTTGTTGAGTCTTAGGGCTTGTAGGTTGACTTGAAACATCGTTTCAAACATGAAAGGGATAGCCCTAACATTCTTTTTAGGAAATGGCAGTGCTTCAGTTGACCTCTAAAGATACAGTGCAAAAAGAAGCAAAAATATATCTGTGTCAATCTGCCATGGTTTCTGTACTTCTCTGAAGGCAAACATCCCAGACTTCAGTTACTATGTCCCTGGGGACACACCCATCCTAGGGCTTGCCAAGTCCTGGCTGCCAAAATGTGTATCTACAGACCATTGGTGCCTCTGCCTGGGTGCTCTAATAGTTTTTTTTGTTTGTTTCTATAACCTGTGTAAGGGCCATCATCAGTCTGTTGGTTCATCAAGAACCCATTGCATTTAATCTATTGGCCTGCATATGACTGATAACCTCATTGTTGAACTGGAATTTTTGGAACAGTGTCCCAAGTGTATTTGAGATGTCAGCCATGCACAGAGGCAGAATTCAAAGTGGAAGGAGGATTTGTGCTGGCAGTTGTCCAGTTTCCCTGAGAGTAATGCCTGCATCATTGTCTGGGGTTCACGGCCTCTCCAAGTTCTGGAGACTTCTGTGAATTCAGTAGGATTCAAGGCCTGCATGTTATATTTAAAATACCTCAACAAGTAAGTACATTTTATTAAAACCGATTGAACTCTCCTTTAGCCTTTTCAGAAACTTGAAACTACGCAGGCAGGCATTAGCCTAATGGTTAAGATATCCGCATCTTGGCTGGTGCCGTGGCTCACTAGGCTAATCCTCCGCCTGCAGTGCCTGCACACCGGGTTCTAGTCCCAGCTGAGGCACCGGATTCTGTCCCAGTTGCCCCTCTTCCAGGCCAGCTTTCTGCTGTGGCCCGGGAGTGCAGTGGAGGATGGCCCAGGTGCTTGGGCCCTGCACCCCATGGGAGACCAGGAGAAGCACCTAGCTCCTGGCTTCGGGTCAGCACGGTGCGCCGGCCTCAACGTTCTGGCTGTAGCAGTCACTTGGCGGGGTGTGTGTGTGTGTGTGTGTGTGAACCAATGGAAAAAGGGAAAACATTTCTCTCTCTCTCTCTCTCTCTCACTCTCACTGTCTGACTCTGCCTGTCAAATAAATAAATAAATAAAAATTAAAAAAAAATAGATACCCACATCTTTTATCAGAGTACCTGGGTTTGATTCCAAGCTCTAGCTCCTGACTCCAGCTTGCCGCCTGTGGGGAGCAACTCGGACTAGACTGTTACTCGAATTAAGACTTATTCTATGCATCTGCTCTCCCACAATATGGCGCTGGGAGAGGAGGAAACAGCTTCTACACAGCTGCCTCCAGTTCAACCAATGAACAGCAGGACCTGCTCCTGATTGGAGGAGAGCAGCGTACTCGGCGTGTGGGTAGCAGAGTTGGGATTGGTGGAAGAGGACTATAAAGGAGGAGAGAGACAACATGCACCGGGAACATCTATCTGAAGGAACACCTGAGCAGCCCCCGAGAGAGCCGGCCGGCGGTGTGCCGCTCCCCCGCGGAAGTGGGGAAAGTGGCAGGGGGAACCGCCCTTCCACGGAGGTGGAAGGGACAGTAGCCAACCCGGGAAGAACCAGCAGCAAACCCGGGGAGGGCCAAGCAGACAAAAGAACAGCGCAGGGTCCTGTGTCGTTCCTCCACGAAGAGGGGGAGCGACATAATGGGGCCGTGACTCGGATAGGAAGCCTAGGCAGGGTTTAGTGTCGTTCCTCCATGAAGAGGGGGAGCGACACCGCCCAGACCCTGTGGGTAGCAGCAGTTGAGTTCCTGCCATTCATGTGGAAGACTTAGATTGTATTCCTGGCTCCTTCTTGTGATTTTGGCCCTGCCCCAGCCCCAGCTTTTGTGAGTTTGTGGGGAAGTGAACCAGCAGTTGGAGCTATGTCTGTCTCTTTTCCCCCTGCCCCTGTCTCTGCCTCTCAAATAAATACACATTTTTGAAGAAATGCCCAGTAAAGTAACTTAGTACTCTATAATAAGAATTCCCATGGGAGAGTTTCATGTACCTTTTCCTCATGAGAATTATTCCTTCAGTCTTTGAAATTGTTGTCCTTATTTTTTCTTTTTTAAAAATTATTTAAGAAAAAAAATTTCATTTATTTCATATATACAGATTTAGAAACATGGTGATACTTCCCACACCACCTTCCCACCCAGGCTACCAGCCTTTCTTCTCCTTCCTCTCTTATTCCCTCTTAATTCATTTAAAAAATTTTTTAAAAAGATTTTATTTATTTAAGAGGTAGAGTTACAGAGAGAGGGAGAGACAGAAAGGCCTTCTATCTGCTGGTTTACTCCCCAGATGACCATAACTGCCAGAGCTGGGCTGATCCAAAGCCAGGAGCTAGGGGATTTTTCCAGGTCACCCATGTGGATGCAGGGCCCAGGCACTTGGGCCATCTGCTACTGCTTTCCCAGGCCATAGCAGAGAGCTGGATAAGAAGAGAAGCAGCTGGGACATGAACCGGCACCCATATGGGATGCCGGCGCTTAGCCAAGTAGACCACAGTACCAGTCCCCTCCCTCTTACTTTTTACAGTGATCTTCTTTCAGTTTACTTTATACTCGTAAGATTAACCCTACACTAAGTATAGAGCTCATCATATAATAAGACGGAAAAAAAAAAAAAAAACTGTTCCTCAATGGTAGAAACAAGGGCTGTACATAATCATCAAATCCCAAAATGTCAATTTCACTCCTAAACATTACATTTAAATGGTCTTCTTTAATTTGCTATAGAATATAAAAATGCAGAATTGGTCTATCTCAAATATGTAAGCCTATTTTATAAGTGATTGAAACAGTTTGTATACAGGAATGATAAAACGAGGACTAGACTGGAGGCTCAGGGCATCAAATGCAAAAATTTCCTGTTAACATTTATGATTTATACACATATGTTTTTATCTACATTGCATTGTTATTTAGATATTTGTCTTATATCAAGACCAGTAAGTTATCACATCCTTACAGCTTATAAATATATATTGACCAAGGGGCCATAGCCAGCTAAGAGCCATTTGTTCATGATGAGTACCTCTCTTGCATTTTGCTAGTATCACTTCATCCTCAGGAAAATGTAATAGAAGGTATAGTAATAATGATTCAATGTGTTTTCTTTTCTCTGTAGCGCTGTTTGGAAATGGTATGGCAAATAACACTACAAAACTCTTATGTGTGCTTATTTTTTAAATGTCATTGACATAAATAATACCTGCCTACTCTTGTCTCTCTTATCAAGCTTCTTGACTTTGGTTTATAAGTCACTTTCCACGTTGCCTTCTAGTTTATCAACTCCCAAGCCATAGAGTGTAATATTTATGTGTGCAAAAAGCTCTTCTGTCTTGTGCACTGTGAATCTCTCATACTAAGAAGAATTCCTAAATTTTAATAGATGTTGGTTGTTGAATAGATGCTGAACCACTTGGATCCAATTTTTGTTGTTATTTTTCTAGAGATAATATAATTTCTACATCCTGGAAATTCTCAATTTATATTCTTTACATTTACCAAACTTTTCTGAATATCATTTTTGGTTTAAATTAGCACTTTAAAAGCTCATATATATTTATTTAAATGTTTGTTTTGTAATCTCGTATTTTGAAGTCTACTGCATTAAGTAGTGATCATGTATAAGATTTACTGGCACAGACATCAAAAAATTCAGTAAAATATTTGTAGAGACAGAATTGCTGGCTTTTCAAAAAAATTCTATCCATAACTTTATAATATGTGCCTTATTTTATGTATTATTTCACTGAAGATATTTTTCTTGGTCAATCTATCTTGTTTCTGTCTCCATTTTAGGAAAGGCAAATTGTTAGTTTTAGTAGTGCTCAAGTTGCTTGTCATTCTCCCAGCAAAAATTTAATCTAGTGTTTTACAGTGCCTTTTTTTTTTTTTTTTTTCTTGACAGGCAGAGTGGACAGTGAGAGAGAGAGACAGAGAGAAAGGTCTTCCTTTGCCGTTGGTTCACCCTCCAATGGCCGCCGTGGCCGGCGCACCGTGCTGATCCGATGGCAGGAGCCAGGTGCTTCTCCTGGTCTCCCATGGGGTGCAGGGCCCAAGTACTTGGGCCATCCTCCACTGCACTCCCAGGCCACAGCAGAGAGCTGGCCTGGAAGAGGGGCAACCGGGACAGAATCTGGCGCCCCAACCGGGACTAGAACCCGGTGTACCAGCGCCGCTAGGCGGAGGATTAGCCTAGTGAGCCACGGCGCCGGCCTACAGTGCTTTTTAAAAGTAAAAATCTTTGGACACATCTTTGTTTAATATGATTAATTTTGTCTAATATGAATACCAATCAGCTATAAATAAAACTTTTTAACTTTGATTCAAATAATTGTAATATGCTTTTCAGTGAAGATTACATGTTTAATTGATGCTTTTTTAATGTGCAAGATTTTAAAGGAAACTAAGGTTAATTTCAAAGTTTAAAAGTAGGACTAATAGGTTTTATATTTATACTTTATAATTTCAAAATTTAAAAGTAGGACACCAGGTTTTATTATTACTATTACTCAGGTCTAGTGAGGCCAGCAAGTCAGGAGATAATTGCCATTGAAAAGCTAGTTTGACACTAAGAGAACCAATGTCTTGAGGGAGCCAGAGTGAGGGGAAAACTTGGACAAAACCTTTGCCGGTTCTTACCATAGGAAAGCAAGGCAGGGTAAGCAGGTTCAATATTGATTGGATTGAATGCTTTCCTCTGGCCCTAGGGTGATTAGGACAGAGGGATATAGGCAAGAGGGAGCAGATTCCTTGAGAGACCAATAAAGGAGGTGATTGGAAGATTGAAAGGCTAATAGACTTTGAATTGGTTGGTTTGTATATGAAAGGTAAACTTTCAGGTGAGGTTTTTTTGTTGTTGTTTTTTGGTTTTTGGTTTTTGTTTTGTTTTGTTTTGTTTTTTTGAGGATCTCTGAAATTGTTCAGTCCTAGGCAAAGTAGCCTTTCCAGACTTAGCATGGCTCCAGATGCTGAAGAATTAGGAAAAAACAAAACAAAGCAGCAAAAACCCATGTTTAATACCATGTTTAACCAACCCTTAAAGTGGATAAAATATTTATAATCATCTTCCTTAGCTGGACACACTATGCATTCTTGTGACTGCAAAACTACTTATATGTTGATAACTTGGATTCATATTCAGCCTGAGTCAGATGTATCTGTCCCTTATAGGGAGCCTCTTCAAAGAATTCATGGAAAGTGTATATTTTGAAAAAAAAATAGATTTCAAATTTTTGCACCAAATTTTTTTTATTTGTGGGGTAGAACATCACCCCCCTACTCCAATCTGCTGGCTTACTCCCAAAATATCTGCGATGTGTGGGACTAGACTGAAAATGGAAATTCAGTCCAGGCCTCCCATGTGGGTGTCAGGGATCCAAAGGCTTGAGCCATCACTTTCTGCCTCCCAGAGTCTGTATTGGTGGGAAGCTGGAATCAGGCACAGAGTGGGACTCAAAGCTAGGCACTCTGGTGTGGGGTGTGGGCATCTTAATTGGAGTCTTCATGGCTAGGCCAAGTGCCTACCCCTAGAGTTATTTTTCAATTCCATTTTCCATGAAAATTTTGAACTCCCCTTGTGCATATCATACCTAAATTTATCATATTCTTGAATAGAAGAGTTTGAGTCTCACCCCCAGTCTTCACTGACATCATCTATGCTTCCTGTTTTCTTCAGATTGAATGGCATCAGCATTTCTTTATCAGCTGGTTCTTGTCCAAAACAGGCCATTGAACCATCCCTCCCTTTATCACATCCTCCATATCCAACATAGCAGCAAATCCTGTTGGTTATATCTTAAAATATCTCTCAAATTTTCTCATTATTCCCAACTGTACTCTCCTAGATCAATTCCCCATGGAAATGCTGTCTGTCCCCAATTTTGCTCCTCTACGGTACTGCACATGAAAAGCGGTACACAAACACACACCCACACATGCACACACACAAACATATACAATGTTAGGAAAATGGTGAAGTGTTATCTATGGTGCGATCTGCACCTTGATTTACATCCTATACCCTGGCTCCCGCTGCCATTGCTGAAAGCCAGGTAGCCACATGTCCCAACTACCTGTGCCAAGCTCCACTCCTGACCTAATGGGATTGGCTAATTCCTACTTTCCTGCCTGCCCCCTGGAAAAGGTATATTGGATCCCTTTCCCAGACATGCGGCCCTTTTTTTCCCTTTTTCTCCCCTCCCCTCTGGTCTGCTGGGTTTTCCCCAATAAACACTTTCCCTTACTCCGGTATTTGGCGTGTTTTATGACGGCATAACATTGGTGCATGGGCCAGGAAAAGCTTACATTGGTGATCCAGTGTCCCCCAGTGACTTTGCTCTCCGTCTGGGGACAACTGAGCTGCTCTGGGTTCCTGGATTTCTGCCAGTCGCAAAACACACCCCTGGAACTGCTTCCATGCCACTGGATGCTCTTCAATCTCCATCCACACATCAGCCTTCCAAATTCTGAGGTAACACGCGGAACGGGAAATTCTCACGGCGACTCCTACTTTGAGTTGTGGTCTACTGTCGTCTGCTTGTCTGAGGCTGTTCAAAGTCGTAGCACTAGGCACTAACCACAACTCCTACTTAAGGCCTTTAGTCTCTACGGGCACTATCCAGGCAACAGTGTCCGTGAGTGATGACTCAACCTCTGTTCCCCTTTTACAGGCTAGGCCCTGGGCTCCAGTGGGCACTTGGGTGACGACCCCGCCTTCTGCTCCCATTCCTCTGTTAGTCAGATGGCTAGGACTTCAAGGACGCTTGCTGTCCACCAATCTGACCTATTGAGTCGCCATGGGAAATTTCTCCTCCCGCATTCCATTCGATTCTCCTCTTGGGTGCCTTTTAAGTAATATGGTCCCTCTCAAATTGGCCCCATCCCTCAAGCGGCGACACCTCATCTTTCTCTGTAACTGAGTGTGGCCCAAGTATGACCTTGACAATCAGTTGGAATGTCCACTCCACGGTACCTTTGACCCTGATATTATTCAAGACCTTTATCACTTCTGTGAGTGTTTGGGAAAATGGAAGGAGATCCCATATGTTCAAGCTTTTTCCTATCTTTGAACTAAACTTTCTCTGTATACTTCTTGCTCTCCAGGTCAGGTCCTTCTGGTCTCCAAGACTCGCACTAGGGGGTCAAAGGCCTGAGCAGAAAACTCTTCGACCTCTGACTCTGTTACCACCACTATCACAGCCTCCTTCGATCCAGCAGATGAACCTCCCCCTTATCGCTCCAATCCACAGGGACCAGCTCAGCCGCCTCCCGAGGTCCCAGCAGCTGAAGTCCCAGCGCCATTATCTCCCACGTGGCAGCTGCAGAATCCACCATTGGCTCTGGCCCTGGCTGCATCATCACCTCCCCCTCCTGCCAAATTCCAGGAGGCGGTGGGTGCCAACTCCTACTCCCACTCTCAATGCAACCTCTTCTGTCTTATCTCAAGCCCCTTGCTCATCCATTCCTCAAAACCATTCTCTACCCACATGTACTCCCTAACTTCCACACCTACTCTCACTGTACCTCCCTCTGCCTTACTGCAAGTCCCTTGCTCATCTCATCCTCAGAACATTCCTGCTCCCACCACGCCTGCCACACCCTTGACCTTGTCCCAAATCCAATCTACACTTCAACCTTCACCCTTGCCTGTGCCTTTCCCTGTTCCACATTCCATCCCCACCCTGCCTCTCCCTCAAGCCCCTCCCCCACCTCCCCCTGCGTCCAGTCCCCGAGTCACTCGCTCCCCAGCAGCAGCCAGGGAGCCTGCTTCCATGCTACCCCTATGGGAGGTGGCAGGGGTGGAGGGCATCGTAAGGGTCCATGTTCCTTTCTCACTTGCTGATCTTTCACAGATCAAACAAAAATTGGGTCCCTTCACCTCTAACCTAATGTTGTACATTAAGGAATTTTGCTATTTAACCCAATGTTATAATCTGACCTTTCATGATATCTTTATGATTCTCTATAATACCCTTCTCCCAGAGGAGTGAAGGTGAGTTTGGGAACAAGCCCGTCTCCATGCTGATGAGATCCATCAGATGGACCCTGCCCGGCCCATAGGTGCAGATGTGGTCCCGGAACAGGACCCCACTTGGGATTACAGCTCTCCCGGTGGTATAACAGCCAGAAATCATTTTATTACCTGCTTGTTAGCTGGCCTAAAGAAATCCACCGGAAAGGCTGTAAATTATGATAAACTGGGAGAAGTTATTCAGGATAGGATGGAAAATCCTTCTGCCTTTTTGCAGCGCTTAACTTAGACTCTCCTCCAATATACTAACTTAGATCAGGAGTCTCCCAATGGCCACAGCCTTCTTATGAATCATTTCTTTGTTCAGAGTTTTCCAGATATCAAGGCAAAATTAAAGTGGCTTGAAGAGGGTCCATTAACTCCACAGGCAGAAATTCTAGAGGTGGCCTTTAAAGTACATAACAGGAGGGACAAGAGAGCCCGAAAGGAAAAACTCCAGATGCTAGCCAAAGTTTTCCAACAACCTGCTGCCTCCAGTAACCCTGCTAACCGCAGGAACCCTGCCGACAGCAGGAACCCTCCGGGTCCATGCTTCAAATGTGGCCAAAAGGATCATTGGGCCAGGATGTGTCCTAATCCCAGAAGCCCATCGGGTCCTTGCCCAAAATGCCACCAGAAGGGCCACCAGGGAGTGGATTGTCCTCTTGTCCATTGAGGCAGTAGGCCATCCTCTCCACCTATGCCCTGGGTTGACATTCTAGGTCTGGCTACTGAGGACTGAAGGAGCCCAGACTCCCGCCACCCGACTATGGCCATCACTGTGCGGGAGCCCAGGGTAACTGATGGTAGCAGGTAGGCCAATTTCTTTCCTTATTGACACAGGGGCAACCTTCTCAGTCCTTACCCAGTATTGGGGGCCTACCTCTGCTGCCTCAACCTCCATAGTCGGAGTGGAAGGAAAGCCTTATAGACCCTTACAGACTACAAAACTGCTCTGCCTAATAATATTATGCCCTTCTCCCGTTCTTTTCTAGTTATGCCTAAATGTCCCACCCCCCTCTTAGGGAGGAACATACTCTATCGATTTGGTGCTCAGGTGGTTTTTACCCTTCAGCCTATGGCCATGTCCTCCAGCTCACCTTTGCCTCCCTTTTTACTATTCCTCTCTCAAGATAACCTGGTCCCAGCCACCCTACCCACGTCAGGACCCCTGTCCACAGTAAACCCATGAGTATGGGACACCAGCCACCCTACTGTGGCAGCCCAGCAACCTCCTGTCCAAATAAAGTTACAAAATTCTCCCACATTGCCTTCCCAGCAGAAATATCCCCTACCCCTTTCCAGCCTCTGAGGTTTAAAGCCTATGATCTCTATACTCCTCCATCAAGGCCTGCTACGCAAGACTAGCTCCCCCTATAACACCCCAATATTGGCAGTCAAAAAGCCTAATGGGTCCTTTCACCTGGTACAAGCTCTCCTCCTTGTTAATGCAGCAATAGTGCCAATACACCTTGTGGTGCCCAATCCATACACTCTCCTTTCCTCTATCCCTTCATCCACATCTCATTACTCTGTCTTGGATCTAAAGGACACTTTCTTTACCATTCCTTTACATCCTAACTCTCAGGACATCTTTGCTTTCACCTGGACTGACCCGGACACCCAAGTGTCCACTCAACTAACCTGGACTGTGCTCCCTCAGGGGTTCTGGGATAGCCCCAGCCTGTTTGGTCAGGCCTTGGCAAATGATCTGGGAACCCTGGACCTAACACCCTCCTTTCTTCTCCAGTATGTCGATGACCTCCTCCTTTGCAACCCCTCGGAAATAGATAGCCAACGACAGACTGCCACTCTCCTTAACTTCCTAGAAGCCAGAGGTTATCGGGTATCCTTCGCCAAAGCACAGCTCTGGGTGCATCTCACTCCCATCCTCAAATCTATCACTGTTGACAGAAAGCACCTCATAGCTGACCTCCCACCTCCTTCTACCAAGGAAGAAATTCTTTCCTTTCTAGGCCTGGCAGGATTTCTACGATCCTGGATTCCAAACTTCTCCCTCTTAGCCCGTCCACTCTATGAAGCCACAAAGGGGCCCCTCCAGGAGCCCCTTGTGACTCCAGTTACCTCCCAGTATCGTAAGCTCCAACAAGCTATCCTACAGGCCCCTGCCTTATACTTACCAGATCTCAAACAGCCCTTCCTTGTTTATGTCACTGAAAAACAAGGAACAGCCTTGGGGGTTCTCGGACATCAAGCTGGTCCCTCTTTTGCCCCTATAGCCTATCTCTCAAAAACTTTAGATCCCACAGTTAAGGGTTGGGCACCCTGCTGATGGGCACTAGCCTCAGCAGCTGTCCTCATACAAGAGTCAAAGAAACTCACCTTTGGCTCACCACTTACCTCTCCTCACACCGTCTATCAGAGCTTCTGACTTACAAAGGCCTTCAGTCTCTTCCACCATCTTGCATTCTGGCCCTTCAGGTAGCACTATTCAAAGACCCTACCCTCACTTTTAAACCTTGTCCTCCCCTTAACCCAGCTACTCTCCTTCCCCCCTCCTCCTCCATCTACAGATTATTCAGTACCTGTCCACTTCTGCATTGAAACTATCAAACATCTACTACCTCACCCCTCGAACAACCAGGAGGGTCCCCTCATTAACCCCACCCTAGTCTGGTTCACAGACGGTAGCTCTACCTTTCATGGGAACAAAAAAGGCAGGATATGCTGTGGTTTCAACCACCGACATTGTAGAGGCAGGACCACTCCCTTCTAATACTATTAATCAGCAGGCTGAGCTCTATGTTCTAACCCATGCCTTTATGCTTTTTTTTTTTTTTTTAAAAACTATCACTGTCTATACTGACTCAAAATATGACTTCCATATTCTTCTGTCCAACTCGGCAATTTGGAAGGAAAGAGACCTTCTTACTACTAAAGGGACAGTCATCTGCAGCGCTACTTTCATAACCCCTCTCCTAGAGGCAGCCCGTCTTCTGACAAAAATTGGACTTGTCAGGCCCATCAGACTGATAATTCTGCCATCACTTCCAGTAATAATAAGGCAGATCAGGCAGCTTGTCAGGCAGCACTGTCCTCTTTTCCTTCCAGTGTGTCTTTCACTCCACCTGCTGTACTAGCAATCTGCCCTCAGGACCAGCTCTCTCAATAGCCCTCCACTCAGGCTATTGTATTCTATCTCCACCACTTGTTTCATCCCAATGTCTCTTCTCTATTATCGTTTGTCAAACAGTCCCTTCCTCTCTCACCGGAAGATGCCAAATATCTTCAACAACTCACCTCTTCTTGTTCTGTTCTTGTTCTGTTTCTCAAAGGAGAAACCCTAACTTTAACCTCCATCCTTCATCCTTCCCTTCTCATCCGGCCGGAGGACAACTGCCAGCCTCTGACTGGCAGGTTGACCTCACCCATATGCCCAGAGTGAGGCATTTTCAATATCTCCTGGTATTAGTAGATACTTTCTCTGGGTGGGTTGAGGCTTTCCCTACTACTAAGAAATGGGTACTAACAGTTTCCAACATCCTACTTCATGAGATTATCCCCCGTTTCGGGGTTCCTAGCTCTCTGCAGTCAGACAGTGCTCCTGAATTTACATCTCAGGTAACTCAGCTGCTGACTAAGGTGCTTAACATCCCCTGGCATTTCTCTATCCCTTACCATCCTCAATCTTCAGGAAAAGTAGAAAGGGCAAATCGTACGCTAAAAAATACTGACTGAACTTTCCCTTGAGCTTCACCTGGACTGGACTAAACTACTTCCATTGGCCCTGCTCCGTGTAAAGGCCCTTCCAAGAAAACCTCTCAATATTTCACCTTTTGAACTGATGTACAGGCGCCCCTTAATCCCTCCAACTGTACACTCTCAATCTCCACTCCTGCCATCCCATCTACTCTCACCTCTCCTCAGGCATCTCCAATCAGAGTTATGGAAATATACAGACACCTACTGCCCAGCTCCAAGTTCAACTACCTCAGACAGCTCTCTTCCCATCACAGTGGGAGATGAGGTCTTCCTATCCTCTTCACACCCCTCCTTACTCTCCACTCCCACTAAACTACAGGCTAAATGGACCGGACTTTACCAGGTTATTCTCACTACTCCTACAGCAGCAAAGTTACAGGGAATCCTCCACTAGATCCACTTCACCCACCTTAAGCATCTCCCTCCCCCTCATTATACAGTTACTCCCACAGGGCCACTCAAAGCCAAGTTCACCCGGACTCAAGCTCCATTACCAATGGTACCTGAAAACTCAGACCCTCCTGTGCTTAATGAACCCACCCCAAAGAAGCAGTAACCATCCAGCCATCCGCCATTTCCAGTACTGGATAAGTACTGATCCCCTCTTATATCACTACCAACTCTTCCTACAACTCCTGTGGGAAGAGTATCAGATGCACTCCTTACCCATCGACCCGTCTTGACTCCTTTTAGATATTGAAGACTTACTCTTCCAGGGAACCTTCTCACACTTCACTCTCTCCAAGATCTACACTTTCCCACACCTTCTCCTATTATCTCACTCCCTCTTTTATACACCACGATGAATCTCATAATAATCTCATTCCTTCTGCTCTTCTGTGCCTGTCACACGTTTACAGCAGCCCCCGGAACACATTATGCATGGCAATTTCAGATATATGCCACTTCCACCCTATCCAAACTACTCAATGTGACCTTTTGCTCCACCACAGGCTGTGCAGGCCTGATCACTCTGTACTTCAATTTTACTCAGGCCTGCACACGTAACAGTTATGGGTTAGGGTTAGGGTTAGGGTTAGGGGTTAGGGTTAGGGTTAGGTTAGGTTATAACCCATAACTATTATGACTCGGCTAGATATAGTTTATCTCACTTCATAGCAAATCCGTATTATTTTTGCCTAACTAAGAATAACACAGGCTCATGTAATGATGACTTATTGGAAAGGGTGCTAATCATGGTCCTGTAATTATTACCATACTGATCAAGGACAGGGCCTCCCTGGAAAACAATTTTATAAGGTCCTTCCCCAGGAAAAACCCACTCTAAATAGGAGGCCACAGATAGGCCCCAAATACTGGACCCAACCCCTCTTAGCCTTCATCATAATTGACCCCCACCTTCAGGTCTGGCAAGATGGGGTCAAGGGATCTGTCACTTTGTATAGAGGAAATAACCTGTGAGATCCCCATGGGACCATAAAAATTATCAGGATCTATACTCAACTCCCGAAGACTCCCATGGATGTGGTGGTTGATATTGTAAAGAAATCCTCTGAACACCTGTCCCAGATAATTAACCCAGCCATTTCTCCCTTAACGTGGCTACAACTCATCCATCTGTCTCTTGCCTGCCTTTATCAACTACCCAACTCTACTTTACCCCCGGCCCTTTACCAACAACAATGTTTTATAGGCACTCCTCTTCGGGAACCTTCTATTGAGACTACCCTAATACCAATGTTCCCACTTCTATGAACTCCTGTACCGCCAATCATCAGAGAATCATGTCATATTCCTTTGCATTCTGGAGGCCAGGATGCAACATGTTGGATTACCACCATAACAGAACAATCTAATGCAATTTGGCCCGCTAACATTCCTTGTGTATTAACATAACAGTTACTCCCACAGCTTCCTTCTCTAGCCTCCTCTTCTCTCTCACTCCCCTCTCTCTTCTCCTTTCTCCTCTTTCTCTCTTTTCTCTTCTCCTTTTCCTTCTTCACCCCTTCCCTCCAGTCTGCTACATTTTTCCCAATAAACTCTTTTATCTTACTCTGGTGTTTGGTGTGTTTTGTGATGGCGTAACATACAAAGTTTTCAAAAAAGTTCATGTATGATAATGCCTATCATAAAAATTCTATATGCGGAGATTCCAAGATGGGGGATCAGGGAGCAACCAAGTGCACTGGGCTAAGGATAAACAGTGAAGAGAGAAGTGTAGGAAGTGCACTCACAGGGGAGAACTGGAGGGAAAACCTCACTGGAAGTCCTATGGGAGGAGGAGGGATGCCGTGGACCTATGTGGAGGGTGCAGACATGCAACACGAGCACGAACACAATTGGAGTGGCCAAAAGCCAGCTGGAAGCAATGTGCAGATAGAGGTGAGACTGGACTGCAGCAACCCGGGGTGATATAGCCAGAGGGAGAGTGTGGAGTGGGTCCATACTGGAACCCTGGGAGCTGGTGATTGCCTGCAGACCCAGTGGAAGTGGAAGGGCACGTTTGTCTCACCCCAACTTCCCACAACAGCACCCTATGCCCTGCTGAGATAGGGAAGGCTCCATTTTGGGTTAGGGCGGCAGCTATGGAACCCTTTGTATGTGCATACAGCAGCTAATTGAGATAGGACTCCTAATGGGCAGTGCTGGCAACAGTGATGTGTAGGCAGCAATGTGTGGCCAGTGGCTCTTGGGTGTGCATGTGATCCAGAGATTCTAGTGGAGGGAGTCGTCCACTGTGGCCACTGACTTTGAGCCTGTCTTGGAGATGGCTGGGCAGCCCACGTGGCATGGTGGGAGACCTGCAGCCTCCCAGGGTCAAGATGCCTAGGCAGAGCTGTCTCTGGGAATATCTGCCTCTCTGTTGACTGGAAAGACTTGCAGGGTGGAGAGAAAGCTCTGGACCTGGGTGCTGACACTGTGGGGACTTGGTGGTTATGTGAGAAGCTGCAGGGTATAGCTGGGTATTGCTCTACCACTCCCAACTTGGGTGTTACTCTGTATACTTGCCGCACTCTGGAATATTGACCAGAGCTCCCTGAACACACCCACCCAACACGTACCTCTTGGTATTTACTGGAAGTGCAGACATTCCACTAAGCTACAGAGCCATAGCTCAAAGATAAAAGTCATCAAAGGAAAAAAAGAAAAATCAACTTTACAAATGCCTAAAAACAAATGCAGAAATTTAAGAAACAAGAATAAGGAAGACATCATGATCCCCCACAAAGAACCATAACACCATTTCATGACTAGAATGGGAAGATGAAGAAACTGAGGAAATCTGGAAATAATTCAAAGAATTAATCATAGGATTACTCAGAAGCAGTCAGAAGCAAATCCATGAACTAAAGAATACCACTCATGATATGAATGAAATTTTTTCCCATGGAATTGAGATTTTAAAGAGAAATTGAAATAAAATATTAGAAATGAAGAATTCAATAGATCAAATAAAAAATACAGTGGAAAGCCTTAACAGTAGACTTGGTGTGGCAAGAGAAAGAATATCCAAACTAGAAGACAAATCCTTGGAATTCTTAGACCAAAACAAACAAACAAAAAGAAAACAGAAAAACAGTGTTGGAGATTTATGGGATACTGTCAAACAACCTAACATACAGGTCTTAAGAGTTCCTGAGTTTGGAAAGAGAATGGACTAGAAGGCCTATTTAGTGAAATAATTACATTTTGGAGAAAGAAAGGGACAGCCAAGAAGAAGAATATAAAACTGGTAACAGATATGACCAGAAAAGATCTTCACCATGAAACATCATAGTCAAACTTTACACACTAAAACATAGAAAAGATATTAACATATACACGAGAGAAACACCAGATTCAGAGGATCTCCAATTAGACTCATAGCTGACTTCTCATCAGAAACCATATAGGCTAGGAGGAAATGATGAGACATAGTCTAAGTCTTAAGAGAAAAAACATTCAACCCAAAGTACTGTATCCTGAAAACTCTCATTTTTCAATGAAGGTGAAATAAAGACCTTCCATAACCAACAGAAATTGAAAGAATTGGTCACCACTCATCCAGACTTACAAAAGATGCTTAAGGATGTGCTGCACGCAGAAACATAGAAAGATAGCCATCATTATGAAATAATGTGAAGATAGAAAATCCTCCAGTAGAAGTACAAAAGATCCAAAATAAACAATAGGAATATTTATGGAAAAATGGCAAGGCCAGGTAATTACTTATCAATAGTCATCTTGAATATCAATGATCTCAACTCTCCAGTTAAAAGATACAATTGGCTGAATGGATTAAAAAACAAGACCCATCTATTTGCCTACAAGAAACACATTTCACCAACAAAGATGCATGCAGACTGAAAATAAAGGATGGAAAAAGATATTTCATGGTAACAGAAACCAAAAAGGACTGATACAGCCATTATAATATCAGACAAAATAGAATTTAACATAACAACTGTTAGACAAAAAAGGGCACTATGTAATGTTTAAGGGATCAATTCAGCAGGAATATGTGAGTGTAGTAAATGTATATGCACCAACTACAAGGTGCCTGGCTATTTAAAAGGAATGTTAATGGATCTAAAGGGAGACATAGACTCCCATACAATAGTAGGGGGGGACTTCAATACCCCAGTTTCAGCAGTGTACAGATCAGCCATACAGATCAGCAAGGAAACAACAGAGTTAATTGATACTATAGACCAAATGGACCTAATGGATATCTACAGAACTTTTCACCCCAAAGTGGCAGAATACACATTCTTCTCATCAAGGCATGGAACTTTCTCCAGGATAGATTTATGCTGGGCCATAAAGCAAGTCTCAGCAATTTTCTTTTCTTTTCTTTTCTTTTCTTTTCTTTTCTTTTCTTTTCTTTTCTTTTCTTTTCTTTCTTTCTTTCTTTCTTTTTTTTTTTTTTTGACAGGCAGAGTGGACAGTGAGAGAGAGACAGAGAAAAAGGTCTTCCTTTTGCCGTTGGTTCACCCTCCAATGGCCGCCCTGGCCGGTGCGCTGTGGCCGGCGCACCGCGCTGATCCGATGGCAGGAGCCAGGTACTTATCCTGGTCTCCCATGGGGTGCAGGGCCCAAGCACTTGGGCCATCCTCCACTGCACTCCTGGGTCACAGCAGAGAGCTGGCCTGGAAGAGGGGCAACCGGGACAGAATCCGGCGCCCCGACCAGGACTAGAACCCGGTGTGCCGACGTCACAAGGCGGAGGATTAGCCTAGTGAGCCGCAGTGCCGGCCTAAGTCTCAGCAATTTCAAAAAGTAGAGATCATACCATGCATCTTCTCTGACCACAGTGGAATGAAGCTGGATATCAAGAACTCAAGAATCTCTAGATCATATGCAAACACATGAAGAATGAACAACATGATCTTGAATGAATAGTGGGTCATAAAAGAAATCAAAATAGAAACCAAAAAATCTTTCTGGAAACAAATGATGATGACAGAGCATCAGATAAAAACTTACGGAATCCAGCAAAAATAGTTTAAATATCGAAGTTTATAGTATTGGTGCCTATATGAAGAAATTGGAGAAGTAGCAAATAAATGAACTATCAGAGCATCTCAAGGAACTAGAAAGACAACAGTAAACCAAATACAAAATTAGTAAGTGGAAATAATTAAGAGATAAGCCAAATTGAAACCAAAAAATGCAAAAAAATTCAGTGAAGTGGAGAGCTGGTTTTTTGAAAAAATAAACAAAATTGATACACCATTGGGACAACGAATACAAAAAAAGAATCAAATCACTAAAATCTGAGATGGAAAAGTATATGTAACAACAGATACGACAGAAAAAATGAATCATCAGAAATTACTACAAAGAGCTGTGTGCCAACAAATTGGGAAACCTAGAAGAAATGGATAGCTTCCTAGACACATACAGTCTACCAAAATTGAGTCATTAAGACATAGAAAACCTAAACCAATAACCAAGATAGTAATTGAAATAGTAATAAAGACCCTCCTAACAGAGAAAAGCCTAGGACCAGGCTGGTATGCCTTCTTCTCCTTCCCCTCCCTCCCTTCTTCCCTAGAAAACTTTTATTTAAGCTATACAAACTCCATGCATTTTGTAAATGCAGCTTTAGGACATACTGATTCTTCCCAATGTACCCACCTTTCCACCTTCACTCCACCCTTCTTCCTCCTCCCTCTCTTATTCCCATTCTTACTTTTTACTAAGATCTCTTTTCAATTAACTTTATACACATGAGATTAATCCTACACTAAATAAAGTCTTCGATCCTCCTTCATTTCCAGCTTCAATATATAATCTTTATTGCTAGTAGAGCTAACTGGTCAACCTCTGCTCTTTAACACTGTTGTGTTTATTTCCTTTTTTAAAAAGGTTATAATTCATAATTCTCTTGTTTATTCATGTATTATTATGTGCCACTTTGTTGGAATAAAACTCTTCAGGAGGTTCAGAATTTAGTTGGTGAGTCTTTGTCACTCTCATTTTTTGATACAACCCATGTTTCAGTGTCTAGAACATAAATATTCATTATACATGGAATAAATGAATATATTTAATGTTGAGATAGAGACTCAGAAAAGTCAAAGTGATCACTTACAGGAATAAAGGGTCTTAATTCAAGTATTTCTGACTCTAAGTCTGGCACTTTCTCCATAGTAGTCTAAAGAGAGATGTATATCCATTGCATTCTTTGTGTTTTAAAGGAAAGCCATCATAGTTTATATACCAATTTTTATTTCATTTTGGTAAGGCATATATAGATAGACTACATTTTATGGATTTGGTTTTCTCTCACAACTCTAAAATTCAGTATTAACTTACATTTTATGATGAAAGTAGCAAGAGGAAGGGGAAGGAAAGTAGTGTTTAATTTGGCTGAAATTCTGATTTCCTTCCTGAAATATATATCTTTATAGCTTACTTTCCTATACCAAAAAAGGATCTTTTGCAAGAAAAATTTTGCCCATATATTTAAAATAACATTTTAAGAAATCATGTAAAACAACATTAACATTTAGCGGCTGATTCTTTTGTGAAATTCTTAATATGGGTAGGAATGAATGATTTGCAGTTATCCATTTTCTCTTCATTTAGATAAAAATTAATTTTCTAGTTGAGTACTTTTATAATTCACACAAAATTTTCCTTTTATTAAAAGATGGCTTTGTTTGTCATTTTGTGGACAGTGAGAGAGAGAGAGAGAGAGAAAGGTCTTCCTTTACGGTTGGTTCACCCCTCAATGGCCGCTGCAGCTGGTGCGCTGCGGCCCGCGCACCATGCTGATCTGAAGCCAGGAGCCAGGTGCTTCTCCTGGTCTCCCACACGGGTACAGGGCCCAAGGACTTGGGCCATCCTCCACTGCATACCCGGGCCACAGCAGAGAGCTGGACTGGAAGAGGAGCAACCGGGGCAGAATCCGGCACCCCGACCGGAACTAGAACCTGGGGTGCCAAGGCGGATGATTAGCCTATTGAGCTTAACCTGTCAATTAACAGGTTACTTTTGTCATTTCTCTTGGTGTAGCTTTTCTTCCTTGTCCTTGGTATATGAAACATTTCAAATAAAATAGAAATATATGAATATTAAAGTTAAAAGTAGGTAATAAAGGAAGATAATACTATTCTAAAAGCAATGTTTTATAACATTGTTATATGTTCACTATAGACAAGAAAATATTAGCTAAAGTGACAATGTTTCTCTGTAATTTTGCCAACATTTTTTGTATTAGGATATAATTTTCTCCCAAACATCTGAATCTATACTTTCTATACTATTTAAATTTTGTGTCTTGCCATGTATTCTAGTTTAAAGTTTGTTTTTTAACCTAACAATATATTATAGGTAATATTAAGTCATTTTATATTTTTCTATAGCATAATTTTAATTGTACCATTAGTATGAATATATAATTTTTAGATTTTTTATTGTACTTTATATTTCACTTGGTATATTTTCTTTATGAATGATGTAATATTAGTATTATGCATATGCTTCAAATTGATTTTGCTTTCTCTAACTCTGATATTATTTTTACCATGTAATAACAACCTTGAATTGAGTCTTTGACTATCATGTCTATATTGCTGTGCAGTGTTACTTAATATTTGTCCCTGGGTCCCTTTTTCATCCCTTTACTTACCTTTTTTATGTTAACACTATATACTTAGATTCCTTTCCCCCCCATATTTTCCTAAGTGGAAAATATCTCTTACAGTTGAGAGAGGTGAATTTAACCTGTTTTCAAAAACTAATGTAATTTCTCTGATTTCAGGTGGTTGAGTGCATGTGGGTATTTAAAGTATGTCATTTTGGTTGTATATTCTCTTGATGGTTTATTTTTTAATATACTACTAAGCATGAAATTTTTTCTCTGATTAATAATATTCATTTTAGATTATGGTGGTAAAATGTCTCATGTATTTTCCCTGAACCTTGTCATTATATCATATATAAATATAGTCAAAATATCTCATATTTTCTTTATATGAAGTCATCCATGGTTGGCCTAACTTGAAGGAATTTAGAAACCTACTATTTTATTGACTTCATTGTTTATATTTGTAAGTGACACACATTTTTATCTTGAAGTACGTTCAAATTTTATTTTCTTGAGCTAGCATGTGAGACTGTTACCCAATTCTGTTTATTCCTTAGACCACTGCAGTATGGGATGAACTCTCATCTCAACTAAAATTCATTGGCCAGCATACCCAGTGCTGTCTAGTTAATCAATCCATTGGGCATTTAACCCTGCTGTCTTAATGAGGCTCTCTGAATGGTTTGACATCACTAAGAAGGGACTCTTAAGAACAGGATGGGAAACCATGGGAGAGTGGTATTCTAATGAGCTGTGTCCTTTGGGTGGTCTCTTCTACTTTATGGAAAGCGGTTTCATTCAGTGTCCAGTCTTTGGCTCTGCTTTCTTCTGACTTATTAACTTCTCCTTGGAGAGCTCATTTAAAAGCTGTTTTCTAATTTTTTACACAGAAGTGCCTGGTGCATTTTATTAAAA
The DNA here is from genome assembly GCF_964237555.1 of Oryctolagus cuniculus. Taxonomy (NCBI): domain Eukaryota; kingdom Metazoa; phylum Chordata; class Mammalia; order Lagomorpha; family Leporidae; genus Oryctolagus; species Oryctolagus cuniculus. The sequence goes on along the minus strand of NC_091439.1, from coordinate 85,327,283 downwards.
TAAAATCCTTAAGTTTAAATCTGTGTAAGTTGTACTGTGTTAATAAAATTGAGCTATACCAACCTACCATATTTTAAATTGCAGTAGTTCTACCAGTTCAAATACTCTGTCTTTTCATTTGTTGGAATAACCTGCCTTTTTGTTGAAACTGCTGTCAAAGCACTAGTAAATTTATTCTAAAATGGTTTAATACTTGTGGTATCTGGTGGTGTACTCAATAAGTCTTTAATTGCATGTGATAGAAATACTGGTTCCATCTGCCTCACACGTGCATCCTACTCAAAGCATGGCAACAGCACAAGTCTGTTTCCGATGCTCATAAATAAGATACCAACAAACCCACAATATTGGTACAGACTGCTCTGCACTAGGTTCTAAAACGTTAACCACAGGAAGTGATTTTAGTTCTTTTTTTAAAACCCTTTTTTCCCTCCATCAGCCGCCTACGTGCTCAATGTGGCACTTTAGATTTCCTGGATCTGCAAAGTACTCAAAATTACTGGAATTACCAAGTGGAAGGTGATTTTATTTACAAACAAGATGTAGACAAGAAACTGCTAAAAAACAAACGTGTCAGCCTAAGATTATTGTGATATTTTATTAAAACTGAGGACTTTAATAAAGTCCACTGAAGCTTGTAAAATGTGGGCTCACAGTAAATGCTCTCACAGATCAATGGATTGATGATTACCATTTCTGATAATTTGTAAGGGAACCTGGGCACTAATAATTCTTGCTTACCTTATCAAAGCTATTGGTTATTTGGATGTACAATGTGTATAGGGTAATAGACAAAATGAAGATTATAAAATATATTACTTTGGAGAATTTTGCTTTTTTTTTCATTTTTCATTATGGATTTTAATTCTGATAATTTTGCTAAGGGTTTAATTTGGTGTCTTGGTTCTGCCTAATTTTGCCCAGTGGCCCAATATTTTGTGACATGGAAAATAATCTGAAATTCTTTTATTCTTTGGATGATCCATGGTCAGTTTTGCTCAGATACATCTTGATCAAGATGACCGCTTTTATAACATGTTGTGATATAGAGCCTCCCCCATTTTCTTTATGAAATACGTAGTCCTAGATGAGGGAGTTAACTTTGTACAGTGCCATCAAGCACTGAGGATATTGTTTGTCAAAATCTAATTTGGAACTTGTTTTGCGGTTTTGCAGATATCAGTTTATCAAGTTATTTGCTAAATAAAGTCAGAGTAAAATATTAAGCATTTTAAAATTAAATATATATCCATTTGAAAAGCAGAGTGACAGAAAGAGGGAGAGACAGGGAGAGACCTTCTATCTACTGAGTCAGTTCTTAAATAGCTACAACAGCTGGTGGCCAGGGCTTGGCCAGGCTAAAGCCAGGAGCCAGGAACTCCATCTTGGTCTCCCACATGGGTGGCAGGGCACAAGCATCCAGGCCAGCTTCTGATGCCTTCATAGGCACGTTAGTACGGAACTGGATAGGAAGCAGAAGAGCTAGGACTTGAGCTGGTGCTCTGGTATGGGGTGCTGGTATTGCAAAGAGTGGCTTAACCTGCTGTGCCACCATGCCAGCCCTGAGTATTATGCATTTCACTTTGATAATATGAAACAAAAATCACCAACCTCAGTGATTTTTCTATCATATTGGAAAACAAAGACTTGGACAGGGCTATCTTATCCATCAAATAAATCATTTACATTAGTGCCAAAAGGAACAAGTCAATCTTAAAATTGGTAATTTTAAGTTTTCCATCATATACCAACTTATCCAGCAATTAAATTTGCAAAATTTCTTTATTCAGATGGTCCTTTTTGTTTTCCAGATAGCAATGGACAAATAAATGACAGATAGGTGCTATTCATTTACTGAGAATGTAGTTTGATGCACAATTGACAGAACTTTAGTGAGAAACATAAACTTGGGTGACGAATTAGATGCTGGAGGTAAAAGCTTCATAGATATGTGTTGTTAACCTCATAAAGAGCTGTGTGAAACAAACTGGCAGGTAAGTCAAAGATCTTTCTGTGGGGTTTTGAAGGATCATTAAACTGAGTTACCACAGAAAACCTGAGGAGTTAGGTGGACATGGTAAACTGAATCTGCTCTCCTTCAGTGTCTGAGCTTACTTTCCATGTTGACCTCATCAAGACATCCTTTATTTTATTTCCTCCAGAGATTTTCTTTAAAAATGTAAGCACTGCTTGCTGCTTCTACTTTGTAGTCCTTTCATAGCTGCCACCATTTTATTGGTGTTCTGGTAAAAGCCACATGCCCTTCTGTTTCTGTCTTCATCTTGCCTGATCTCTGTACACAGTTCGTATTTTGTTACTGGAGACTGACACCTCCTTGATGTTATCTCAGCTTCTGCCAATCGTGTCACATGTCTCTCTTGGATTTCCTTCTGCCTCTTGAGCTCTTTTGGGCTATTTAACTTGTATTTATTTCTTCTACCTAGTCCTACTATGATGGTATTTGTCTTATGCCTCCCATCTGCTACTTTGTTTTCCATTTGACATATTTCTCTGGGTTTATATCATTTATTCTTTTTATTTTTTAATTTTATTTAATACATATAAATTTCCAAAGTACAACTTTTGAATTATAGCAGCTTTTTCCCCCATAAACACCCTCCCACCCGCAACCATCCCATTTCTCACTCCCTCTCCCATCCCATTCTTCATCAAAATTCAATTTTCAGTTATCTTTATTTACAGAAGATCAATTTAGTATATATTAAGTAAAGATTTCAACAGTTTGCACCCACACAGAAACACAAAGTGTAAAGTACTGTTTGAGTACTAGTTATACCATTGTTCACATAGTATAACACATTAAGGACAGAGATCCTACATGGGGAGTAAGTGCACAGTGACTCCTGTTGTTGATTTAACAATTGACACTCTTGTTTATGGCATCAGTAATCACCCAAGGCTCTTGTCATGAGCTGCCAAGGCTATGGAAGCCTCTTGAGTTTGCCGACTCTGATCTTATTTAGAAAAGGTCATAGTCAAAGTGGAAGCTCTCTCCTCCCTTCAGAGAAAGGTATCTCCTTCTCTGATGGCCTGTTCTTTCTTCTGGGATCTCACTCGCAGAGATCTTTCATTTGGGTGGTTTGTTGTTGTTGTTGTTTTTTTTTTTTTTTTTTTTTTTTTTTTTTTGCCACAGTGTCTTGGCTTTCCATGCCTGAAATACTCTCATGGGCTTTTCAGCTGGATCTGAATGCCTTAAGGGCTGATTCTGAGGCCAGAGTGCTGTTTAGGACATCTGCCATTCTATGGGTCTGCTGTGTATGCTGTGTATCCACGTTGGATAGATCTCTCCTTTTTACTTCTATCAGTTAGTATGAGCAGACACTAGTCTTGTTTATGTGATCCTTTTGACACTTAATCCTATCATTATGATCAATTATGAACTGAAACTGATCACTTTGACTAGTGAGATGGCATTGGTATATGCCACCTTGATGGGATTGAATTGGAATCCCCTGGCACGTTTCTAACTCTTCCATTAGGGGTAAGTCTGAGTGAGCATATGTCGAACTGTACATCTCCTCCCTCTTTTATTCCCACTCTTATATTTAACAGGGATCACTTTTCATTTAAATTTAAACACCTGAGAATAATTGTGTGTTAAATAAAGAATTCAACCAATGGTGTTAAGTAGAACAAAAAAATACTAAAAGGAATAAAGTAGTGAGTTGTTCCTCTACATCATGCTGAGTGAAATAAGCCAGTCCCAAAGGGACAAATATCATATGTTCTCCCTGATCGGTGACAACTAACCGAGCACCAAAAAGGAAACCTGTTGAAGTGAAATGGACACTATGAGAAACAATGACTTGATCAGCCTTTGTCCTGACTGTATAGGAACAACTTAATACTTTATCCCTTTTAGTATTTTGTTTTTTGTTCAACTTAATATGTTATAGTTTTTTTTTTCTTCCTTTGGATGAATGGATTGGATTTGCTTTGGAAATCGCTTGGCAGAATTAAACAAAACTCCCCACTTTAGAATACAGACCCTGCCACAGAGGCAAGATTTCGATTTCTAAGATGTAGAGAAGAGTGTCGAGAATGGGGGATAGGAAGCCACTGTACTCACAGAAGTCAGGGTTTCAGTGGCATTTTTAGAGAAGTCTGGGGTACGTTGGTAAGGAAAGGGTAGCATTGGGTTGTCAAGACCTAAAACAAACTGGAGTGAGGAAGAAGATGAAGAAGGAATATATAACAAGAGAATGAAATCCATTCTGCCTTGTTCACAGTTTGTTCTAAGGCAGTAAAAGATTAAATATCTAAAATTTGCAGCTTTTCTTTTATGCTATTTGTGAAATATTGAACTTTCCTTTTAAATTATATGAATAGTGACATATTTAATTTAGTTCTTTCCTGAGTGGAGGAGTAACTTAGTACATTTTAAAGTAATATTCTTTTCTGCATTAATTCACATGTGTAGGTGCTAACTGATGTATGAAATAGTGTCCTATTAGTACAAGACAGTCATATAATGTCATCAGTTTCTGTCTTGTTCAGTTGTATTTGTTTTGATAGAGATAAGGAATGATAAAGCTTTTAAAAGTAATAATTGAAAAAATGACTTTTACTATAAAAATTTAAAAGTAGAATTCATTTTATAACAGAGTTGTGATCAAGTCCCAGCTTTCTGCTTCTGATCCAGATCCCTGATAACATGCCTGGGAAAGCAACAGATGATGGACCAAGTACTTGGGTCCCTGCTGCTCATATGGGAGTTCTGGGTCGAGTTACAGGCTCCTGGCTTTTTCCTGGACCAACCTTGACCTTTGTGGCCATTTGGGAAGTGAACCAACCAGCAGATGGAAAATTCTCTTTATTTTTCTCTCTCTTTCAAACAAAATAAGTAAAAAATAATAAAAAAGTGAAAATTGTTAGGAATAATGAGCAAAATAGATTCAACTATTTTTTTTCAAACATGACGTTTGGATACTAGGTGATGCCAAGGGTGGCTGTAAAAACTAATGCATGCATAGTTATAAATGTGAGATGAAAATAACCCCCATGTCATGTAAAATCTTAGAAAAATTATCCACAAGGTTAAAGCATGAATAAAAATAATACTTTTTATACCTTAAAAAATCCTTTGGTCCCTACGTTTGTGTACTTGATTTAAAAATGTCTGGTTGGTAATTTTTGGATGTAGACGAATTTGATTATACTTGTCTTATGCTTTTTTTCCTTGAATAAAGTGGGAGATGACAAGTAATGTAAGTAATGTAAGATATAACTAATGAGAATGACATTTTAATCTCTTCTAACTTAAAATGAAAAACACTGCCCTTCACAAATTTCCATATTTAGTTATGATGGATAGGTATGATTTAACACTGGTTCTGATTTTAAGAAGTTTTATTTATAGTAAATTCAGGTAATACTCTTTGAGACAGGTATGTAATATAAAGAAAAGTGTGGATGTGAGAAAACCTAATTTTTGAAAAATTATTTATTTTTATCTACCTGAAAATCATAGTCACAGAAAGACAAAATTATATATATATATATGTGTGTGTGTGTGTGTGTGTCACACACAGAGAGACCTACAGAGATAAATAGAGATATTTTCACCTGCCAGTTCACTCTTCAGATATCCTCAACAGCCAGAATTGGGCCAGGCCAAAACCAGGAACCAGGAACTCTTTCTGGGTCTCCTGGGTCTTCTACATGTGTGTCAGAGACCCAAATACTTGAGCCATTATCTGTTGCCTCCCTGGAAGCATTAGCAGGTTTCTGGATTAGAAGCAGATTAGCTAGAAATTGAACCAACACTCTAATACAGAATGCAAGTATTCCAATATACTTATTATTGGCATTAGTGGGAGTTGTATATAAATAAAAGTAATTGTACATACACAAAGACGTTGAGACTGTGTTTTTCAGACAGAAAATCTCATTGAAGTTAAATAGGCCAAATGAAAGTCTGAAATGTAGTATTTCTATCAACGCTTGAATGGATTTTGTACTGCCCTTCTTGTTTTATTATATTGTCGTGACTTTGCAGGAAAAAAGAATTTGAGGAATGAACTTTAAACTTTAATTGCTCTGTATATTTGAATTAGTTATTAATATATTGATCTGATATATTGTTTAAGTATGCAGGAAATCCTTTGATGAATTGTGAGGTAGACAAATGTGTCTTTGATCTACTTTTCGTTTATTGTATTTCAAAAGCTCTTCTCTTAATCTTAGCTAACTATTCTTTATCCCAGTCTGGTAAACTTCAGTGCTCAGTTATCTGCAAAGCAAATTAAGGGTGACTGGATAAGAGAATAACACATAGATAGGTGTAATTACCATGTTTAATCCATGGAGGTTCAGTGCAATATAAATAAAGGAGGGAAACAAAAAACAAAACTGGTTATGTGTGACCCCTGATAATTTCTAATTTTATGAATCAAAGTATATTTAACAATATTTTAATTTTTAAATGATAAAACATACTTTACAGTGTTACTTGTATTTTAATTGGAAAATGAATTTACTTCAGGCTAAAAATGCTAATCATTGTAAACCCAATTTCAGACTGCTCTATTATTTATGGCTCCAGAGGCTTATTTTTCTATTCTTGTTTCTGCTCACATTCTCATGGAGGTTTATTTCCTCATGTCTGTAGAAAGCACGTGTGTATTTTTATGTGAGTGGTTGAGGAAGGGAGTTGTCCATGTCAGGCTAGTTTTTCCTATTACTATAGTTACTTGAAGAAGGTATTAGTAACAGATTAACTTCAGAGTGAGAGGGCAGTGGGATGACAGGGACATTCTTGAGGGCATCACATGGACTTCTTATGCCATCTGTTCCTAAGGCAGGTCCTGATACTTATTTTAAATTTTGTTTGTATGTTTGGAGTCTTTAGAACTGTGTTTTAAATTTTTCATTATAATGAAAGGCTTAATGCTCCACCAAATAAAGATTTCAACAAATATAAAATAAAAAGACCATAGTTCAGAAGGTATATAGTTAAAAAGTATGAACAATGATCAAATAAAAAGATGTTGAAGGTTGTTCATGGAGATTTTAAAATAGTCCCTTGTAAAAGGCAACTTTTCAATGTAGTAAATTCAAAGTGTTGCATCAAAATTTTATAATGCTAGTTTTAGAAGCATTGTTTTCTTGGATGTTTTACAAGTCTCTTGGAAGATTCAGTTTCAATTGAAATCTAATCCATTACCAAATCCTGTTTATTCCACATCTAAAAAAGATGTTCAATCCATTGACATCTGCTTGTTTTCACTGCTGCTGCTCTAGGCTAATCAGATTTCCTCCTGTGATCACTAGATCAATCCCTGCCCAGTCCGAATGCCTTCACTTCTGTCTTCGTTTTCCATCAAGTGCCAACTGAGCTCTTACAATGTAACCTCATTATGGCAGCCAAACATGAAGCATCAGGAACAGTGGCAATGGACATATTGCAGAAGCTCCACTCATTGGAAAATTATATTGTATTTCCTCCACTTAAAAACAATGAATTCTAACTTATTTTCTTATAAAGACAGATGGTACTCAAAATAACAGTTTTATCCTCATACTATACACTATAATTAGACTCAAAATAGCTTTAATTATACCAGCTAGATACATTTTTTAAACTTAGTCTCAGCTGGTATACAAGAATAATCCATAATTGAGACTTTAAAAATTATGTCATGTCTACTGTATCCTAACCAAAAAACAAAATAAAAACTATATTTAGATTTTACTGAAAAGGTGTTATTTCTCTAAAGGGAAGCAGTTAGTATGCACTTGATTTTTTTCCTACTAATTTATTTTTCTTCTGGAATTTGCTACAGATCTTCTCTACAACTTTAGAATCCAAATAAACTGACTGTTGTACATGAAATTGCTTCACAGAGAAAGGCTGAGAAATGACACTAATTCTGTGACTTTCTGTAAAATTGAATTATTTTTTCTATAAAGAGGTAGAATGATAATTATCTTTTTGTAATTTTAACCAATTCTATTGAATATATGGTCCTATATAAATAATTTTCTGTTTGACTCATTTTCTCTGTAATGAAATAAACAAGATGAGAAATTCATAATAAGAATTGACTTATATTAACCCTCTAATGCCTATATTATGGTATCAAATTATTTTACCTTCAGAAACAATTTAATGGTAGATAATAAGCTGAAATCACCATCTAAAGTGTTTTACTAGAAAACCAGTATTCTGACATACATTGTATGTATGCAGTGATGCACACACATAGAAGGAGTATAAAAAATAAGAAAAGCCAGGGAGATAAGACTAAGTTTGATGTGGAGTAGATAACTCCTCTATTATTTCTTTTATCATTAGATTTCAAGCTTTCTCCTATCATGAAATTTAATTCACCAATATAGTAGTTGAACATTATTTATACTTTGATAGTTGAGTCTTGCAGACAAACACTGGGGTTTATTTAAGTTTTTGTAAAATATTTTCAGGTGATTTCAATATCTCCTTGGTCCTAGTCTATGAAATCCTTGTTCTCCTCTGCTGTCTGACTCATTCCTTCACTTTTTTTTTTTTAAGATTTATTTTATTTATTTGAAAGAGTTACAGAGAGAGGTAGAGACAGAGAGAGAGGTCTTTCATCTGCTGGTTCACTCCCCAGATGGCCACAACGGCTGGAACTGTGCCGACATGAAGCTACGATCCAGGAGCTTCTTCCAAGTCACCCATGTGGGTGCAGGAGCCCAAGGACATGGGCCATCCTTTACTGCTGTCCCAGGCCATAGCAGAGGGCTGGGTCAGAAGAGGAGCAGCCGGGACCTGAACCAGCGCTCATATGGGATGCTGGCGCTTCAGGCCAGGGCTTTAACCCGCTGCGCCACAGCGCCAGCCCCAGTCCTTTGCTTCTAATGTCTCAACTCTGAGCTTATCATCAGTAGCTTCAACCCATCTTGGATCTCAATTTTAAGGAGAAAATTCTATAACTACTATATATTTCTAGCTCATTTCCTCCACCATATCAGTTTCCAAAATTTTCAAACTCATAAGGATCTGCAATCCCCTTATTTTTATGACAACTGTTTTCTCACATTTCTCTCTTGTGCTCCATTCTCAGTTATCCAATTTAGATTTTATGTTTAAACTGCTCATTTGTAGATTCTACTGCTTACTTCCTTGTCCATTTCTCACTCTTCTCATGTTCAGTTGGTAAAAATCCCAGACTTGATGAAATTCAATGCTCAAATTGCCATCTGTGTGTACCTATGCAAATGAATATGTCCCAAAAACATGAAAGCTATCAAAACTCATTCTGAATTCACAATTACTAACCTGAATGTATCCTTAGTGTTAGTAGGTAATCCTGTTCCATCGATATAGTCAATTTTCCCTGACAGTCTTGTAGATGACTTCTAAACTGCTACGGACTCTACCACCCTATCATCCTCACTCTCGACTGACAACTTTTCTTCACATCTTATTGAGGAAATTGAAACAATCAGAATAAAAATTACAAAAACTATCACCATGACAATAACTCATCACATAGATTTTTACGCATATACTTTGTTATCCTGTTTTCCTCAGTGCTGATTGTGCTCTGATTAAAGGCTAATCTCTTTGCTGTGCACTAGATCTTGTCTTTTGTTGCCAACTCAAGGGCATTGCTCAGACACTCTCTCTACTTTCAACATAAACTTTTCTATTGCTATTAGGTCATTCACACCAAAAGTTAAATATGCTATAAATTTTCTCATCATATACCACTGTGTTGGGACCAAACATCTCATTTTCTGTTCTCCTTTACAGTAAAGCTCTTTAAGATATTTATGCATCCTGTGTCCAAGTTCTTTTCTCTTACTGTTTTCTCACTTAAAACTTATATTCAAATTTATTGATCAATAATGTATAAATATATTTTTTATTTCTTGAACTAGTGAATTTTATCTAATTTTACAATTTAATATATTGAAAATATTTTTGCTTTCTGTTGTCTTTTTTTTTTTTTTAATTTTTTGACAGGCAGAGTGGACAGTGAGAGAGACAGAGAGAAAGTTCTTCCTTTTTTGCCATTGGTTCACCCTCCAATGGCCGCCGCGGCAGGCGCGCTGCAGTGGGCGCACCGCGCTGATCCGATGGCAGGAGCCAGGTACCCATCCTGGTCTCCCATGGGGTGCAGGGCCAAAGTGCTTGGGCCATCCTCCACTGCACTCCCTGGCCACAGCAGAGAGCTGGCCTGGAAGAGGGGCAACTGGGACAGAATCCGGCGCCCCAACCAGGACTAGAACCTGATGTGCCGGCGCCGCAAGGCGGAGGATTAGCCTAGTGAGCCGCGGCGCCGGCTGCTTTCTGTTGTCTTAAAAACATTGCTACTGGGGCCAGCGATGTGGCACAGTGGGTTAACCCCCGGACTGAAGCGCCAGCATCCCTTATGGGTGCCGGTTCTAGTCCCGGCTGCTCCTCTTCCGATCCAGCTCTCTGCTTAGGCCTGGGATAGCAGTAGAATATGGCCCAAATGTTTGGGCCCCTGCATCTGCGTGGGAGACCTGGAAGAAGCTCCTGGCTCCTGGCTTCAGATCGGCACAGCTTGGGCCGTTGCGGCCAATTGGGGAGTGAACCAACAGATGGAAGATTGGAAGACTTCTCTCTTTCTCTCTCTCTGCCTCTCTTCTCTCTGTGCAACACTTTCTAAATAAATAAATAAATAAAACCATTGATACTAAATAAAGTTGCCCTTTACTAAATTATCAATAAAAACATAGTTAAATGTGTTATTTCACCTTTTTAAAATTTATGAGCTATCTTTTTTAGAGCTTATTTTGTAACTGTCTTTGTGACCATGAATATTACCATTTTATCTCAGAGTTGATGATATTTAAAAGTCAAGCTATTAGAAATACTTTCTAGAGTAGCTTAATAAAAGTTGTTTTAAGTAGAATCATACCCAATTGTTTTTCCTATAAGAAAATTGCAGTGCTTTTCTTTCTTGATCTGTCTCTAACCAGGCTTCCTTTCAAATTCCCCTCTCCGGTGAAAGTCTTGTTGTTGAGGTCTCCATGTTGCTAAATCCATGTTGATTCTCAGATCCACTCAGATAGAGATTATTACTTTATTCTTGAAACAACATCCCACTGACTCCCAAGACTCTTGCACAGAAATCACACAGTTTTGGTCCTTCTTCACTGGTCATTCCTTCTCATTCTCACTGAGTGATTAGTTGTAATATTCCATACTTAGAAATGCTGGGGTACCTTGGAGTTAAGGCCTTTGCCTGTTAACACCTAAAAATTTGTATCTTCAATGCAGACTGCTCTCCTAAACTCTGAATTCAAATGCTTACTGGGCATTTCCACCTAGATGTCTGCTAGGCATCTCAAACTACCATTTCCAAAACTAAACCTTTTTCCCCCTAAGTTTATTTGAAGAGAGAGAGAGAAATTTCTCCCACCTGCTGGTTAATTCTATGAATGGACCTAAAAGCTGAGGTCAGGCCCAGTTGAAGCTACAGGCTGTCAGCATTATCTGGGTTTACCATGTGGGTGGTAGGGACCTAACTAGGTTGAGCTATCACCTGCTGCCTCCTTGTGTGTGCATAGACAGGAAGCTGTAATTGGAAGTGGAGGTTGAACTTGAATCCAGGCACTACAATATAGGGTGCAGGCATTCCTTGTATTGTCCTGTTGTGCCCAATGCCCACCCTCAATACTGAACCTCTAACATCTCACTTACCTCTAAACCTTCTGCAAAAGCTTTCCAATATTAGTAAATGGAAAATCCTTCTGTCTAGTTTTTCAGACAAAAAGTGCTAGAGATATATTGATTTCTCTAAATATCATCCATAATTAGATCTGCCAGCAAATCATGTAAGATGTACATTGCATTGTGGCATCACAGGTAAAGCTGCCACCTATGCTGGCATTCCTTGTGGGTGCTGATTCAAGTCCTAACAGCTCCATTGTTGATCCAGCTCTCTGCTAATGTGCTTGGAAAAGCAGAGACAGTATGAGTCCTTGGGACCCTGCCACTCTTAGGAGACACTCTGAAGAAGCTCCTGGATCCTGGCTCTGGCCTGGCTCAGCCCTGGCCCTTGTAGCCATTTTTGGGGTTGGATCAGCAAATGGCAGATCTCTCATCCTCTTTGTCTCCCTCTCTCTCTCTCTGTAACTCTGCTTTCAAATAAGAAATCTTTTATTTATTTTTTAAAACATGAACTCACATCTTCATTGCTCTCTCCCTGTTCAAGGTAATATCATGGCTGGCCTGTGATACTATGTATCATATTCTAGTCTTCTAATTGGTTGGTCTGCTTTGTGCCCTCTGCTCTTGACTATGTTCTTTTCTCATCACAACATCCAGTACTCACATGGCTTCTCATCAGCTCTCTGACATTACCTCTTTTTAACCTCCCCATCCCTCACTTAACTGCAGTCACACTGACTTGGAACACGTCAGGCAAGCTTCCTCCTCATGGATGTTGTTCTTGCTATTCCTTCTACCCAAAATACTCTTCCTCCACATCAGGCTTTGCCTTAGCAGTTTTACCCATAGCTTCATCTCTGCTGATACGTCACTTTCTCAGTGAGGCTAATTTTGGCCACCTGCCCTCCCTGCAGTGCTGTAAAGAACACTCATTATAGAAGAAATAAAATACATATTTTAGGAAGAGTTTCATAAAATTGTGAAACTTGATTTTTTAAGGTAATAATGAAACTTAATTTTATTTAGAAATATGAGTATTTTGTGTCTTTTTTTAAACTTTTATTTAATGAATATAAATTTCCAAAGTACAGCTTATGGATTACAATGGCTTCCCCCCCATAACTTCCCTCCCACCAACAACCCCCCCTTTCCCCCTCCCTCCCCCCTTCCATTCACATCAAGATTCATTTTCAATTCTCTTTATACACAGAAGATCAGTTCAGCATATATTAAGTTAAGAATTCAACAGTTTGCACCCACATAGAAACACAAAGTGAAAAATACTGTTTCAGTACTAGTTATAGCATCAAATCACAATGTACAGCACATTAAGGACAGAGATCCTACATGGGGAGTAAGTGCACAGTGACTCCTGTTGTTGACTTAACAAATTGACACTCTTATTTATGGCATCAGTAATCACCCCAGGCTCTTGTCATGAGTTTCCAAGGCTAAGGAAGCCTTTTGAGTTCACCAACTCTGATCATATTTAGATAAGGTCGTAGTCAAAGTGTAAGTTCTCTCCTCCCTTCAGAGAAAGGTACCTCCATCTTTGATGACCTGTTCTTTCCACTGGGATCTCACTCACGGAGATCTTTCATTTAGGTTTTGTTTTGTTTTTGTTTGTTTGTTTGTTTGTTTTTGCCGGAGTGTTTTGGCTTTCCATGCCTGAAATACTCTCATGGGCTTTTCAGCCGGATCCGTGTGCCTTAAGGACTGATTTTGAGGCCAGAGTGCTGTTTAGGACATCTGCCATTCTATGGGTCTGCTGTATATCTCGCTTCCCATGTTGGATCATTTTCTCCCTTTTTTATTCTATCAGCTAGTAATTGCAGACACTAGTCTTGCTTATGTGCTCCCTTTGGCTCTTAGTCCTATCATTATGATCAATTGTGAATAGAAATTGATCACTGGACTAGTGAGATGGCATTGGTACATGCCACCTTGATGGGATTGAATTGGAATCCCCTGGTATGTTTCTAACTCTACCGTTTGAGGTAAGTCATCTTAAGCATGTCTGGAATTGCACATCTCTTCCCTCTCTTATTCCCACTCTTATATTTAACAGCGATCACTTTTTCAGTTAAGTTTCAACACTTAAGAATAATTGTGTATTTATTACAGTATTCAACCAAAAGTATTAAGTAGAACAAACAAACAAAATACTAAGAGGGATAACATATTAAGTTGTTCATCAACAGTCAGGGCAAGGGCTGATCAAGTCACCATTTCTCGTAGTGTTCATTTCACTTTAACAGGTTTCCTATTTGGTGCTCAGTTAGTTGTCACCGATCAGGGAGAACATATGATATTTGTTCCTTTGGGACTGGCTTATTTCACTCAGCATAATGAGTAAACTTGATTTTTTTAATGTTTATGATCACTGGCTATCTGAAAAAATGTGCTTATAAATGGAGCTATTGTTTCTCAGTACTGTTGGATATAGGAAATGTCATGCTTTTATTCTACTTATACAATGCATGCAAATACATTAATGCAAAAGTAGTTGATTACAGTATATTAGTAAACAAGTTTTATCAATTTAAGGACCAATTCGGACTTAACCACTTCATTAAAGATCTGCGTAAATGTGTTTGTATAATGTTGGCAGACCAGCCCATAAACATTACATCAATATAGTTTTTTCAAAATATAATCTGCTTTATTTTTCAAGATCTCTTTTTAAAAATATTTTTATTAGTGAGAGAAAGACAGACAGACAAGGAGGGAGATATCTTTTATTCATTGGTTCACTCTTCAAATACTCAACAGCCAGCACAGAGTCAGGTTGTAGCCAAGAACCCAGAACTCAATCTTGGTCTCTCACATGGGTGGCAGGGACCCAAATATTTGAGTCATTTCCTGTTACCTCCTAGATTATACATTAGCAGGAAGATGGAATCCAAAGTGGAGCCAGGACTTGAAGCCAGGAATGTGGGCATTCCAAGTGGGATCTTAACCTCTGCTCCAAAGGTTTACACTCTAAAAACTTCAAGACTTCTTTATAGCCTGTGTCTCATACACTGTTTAGTATACCAGGGGATCTTTGTTCATTGCTCTAGATAAGAGAGTACTGAGGAAGATGATGAGAAAAAGGAAAAACTGGGGGATATTTTGATTTGGCAAGAAAGTCAAAGGAAACGTGATGAAGTCTTTGACTAAGTCTGGGGGATCCTGAGGAAGGAGCCACACTGACTGCCTTCTTCCACTAAATAAATCCCAGGTAAGGAGCAATAGAAACCTCAAGTAGAAAAGAACTAGAGCTTATCTCCATGGAAAGGCTCAGGACACCTGGTAGAACTGGCTTTTAAGGACCTTTTAGCAGAGCAAACCTTCCTGTGGCTCAGTATGAGCTGCTGTGACTGAGTAAGTCCTCAGACACTGGAGACGGTTGCTGGACAGGACCTTGTGATGAGAGTCATGTTTTACATAATTGTATCCTTGGTAGACTTTCAAGGATCAGACCAGATCTCAGGGGTACAAACCTGGACACCAAGGAGCACCCTCGAACCCGGTGCTTTAACACTGCATTGGACCCTTGACATTTAGACTCAAACCTGAGTAAAAATAGCTGGAGATGGAAGGAATTTAAAAACTAAATTTTCATAGAAAAATAAAGGATTATTTTCTCACATGACTATATTTGTGAATGAAACTTTATAGTTGCTTCACATGTATCTTTCCTGACATACTTAAAGTTTTAGCTACTAAAATCACATGAAATAATTGCCTATTTAGGTAAATTCCAGGGGTCAGTTGGTTGGAATATGGCTGGACTTTATGAAGCTCTGATTGGCAGAAGTATCTTCTGCAGGTACTCCAGAAGTGAGATTGCCTTAAGCTTGGGGATCTTTGAGATCTATACAAAGAATCTAGATACTCTCCATTATATTAAAATATCATAAGTAAATAAGTTCCCATCTGTTGAACCTAGTAATTAATAAATAAAATCCACACTCAGAGATTTTCAGACTTCCAGACCCAACACTGAGTAATTCCCAAGTTCGTGGTGAATTGCCTCCTCCCCTCAAAGTTTATGGGTTTATTCTGGAACACAGCTCTCCAGACACCAGAACAGGCCAGATGTCAGGCTGCCAACAAAGCAATATGGGACGTGATTGAGAGCACTTTTTAGACTCAGAACCACAGATTTCTAGAGCTGAAGGTTAGTTTTTCTTGCATCTAAATACTGTTTCCCTGCTGATCTTGGTGATTAATGAAATAGAAGAGGAAAGGTGATGTTTAAACTCCTGGACAAAGTGTGGTTGGATATAGATGCCCAAATGTGGGTGCCATAAATCTAATACAGAATTGGAACATAAACTCTAAATATGTGAATTATTTAATTTTAGCCTTAAACACCCTATAAAAATAACAGCATGGTATTCTATATTTTATTAGCTTATAGTCTGTGAAATATATATTGTTAAATCTCTAAGTTGTGTGGAAGTATTTAAAACAAATTTCAGTAGAGAAGGTAGAATTTAATATGAGCATTTATAGACAGTTTGACTGCATATAGAGGGAACAAAATTTTAAGTTCATTTGCTTTTAAGTGTAGAAGGCTGAAAGTTAAAACTGAATAAATATCAAAATGTTTTATCATCAAGTGTGAATGTGGCCTGTGGTAGAAAATATATTGTCATATGTATTCAGAATAGTTTTTCCTACTCAAGTCTGATTTTTGACCTCTGAGTGTGAATATTGGAACTCTGTGTTGTGCTCTTATTTCTGAAACATTGTAACTAGCAACAGAATTTATTAGATCATAAATAACTTGAAGAATATTATTCATTAGGGATACATAATTATTTCTTCGCATAGAACTGAATACTACAGATGTTATTTTTAACCAGTTAGCAACAGAAAATGATCATATGCGGAGTCTTCAAAAAGTTCAAGGAAAATACACATTCTGAGCAGTCTACGCATGTGATTTCAAATTTTTGCACAAAAATACTTACATTTTAATTCCATTTTCACAAAAATTTTGGAGCATCATTTTATATTTTGAAGAAAGAACATTTTGCTTCATTGATATGAGTGATAAGGCATCTAAATTGCCTGGAAAAAACTTGGAATCTGTCATAGAATGTTTTCTCTGATCATTCTCTGCCCAGAAATTTCCCCATAAAATACAGAATGGAGCTTTAAATTCATCTTCACAATCCTGTATACTTCTCATTATTCACAGACTTCCCTCCATCAAGGTCAGCCTCATAGGTGAGTTACTATGCAGTTGTGTTGAGTCCTACACTTAGAAGGGCCCCTTCCTCGGCTTAATGCTCTTTCACCATCATGAATGTTTTAATAATTTTGAATAAGGGGCCAGCGCCGCGGCTCACTAGGCTAATCCTCCGCCTTGCGGCGCCGGCACACCGGGTTCTAGTCCCGGTTGGGGCGCCGGATTCTGTCCCGGTTGCCCCTCTTCCGGGCCAGCTCTCTGCTGTGGCCAGGGAGTGCAGTGGAGGATGGCCCAGGTGCTTGGGCCCTGCACCCCATGGGAGACCAGGAAAAGCACCTGGCTCCTGGCTCCTGCCATCGGATCAGCGCAGTGCGCCGGCCGCAGCACGCCGGCCGCGGCGGCCATTGGAGGGTGAACCAATGGCAAAGGAAGACCTTTCTCTCTGTCTCTCTCTCTCTCACTGTCCACTCTGCCTGTCAAAAAAAAAATAATTTTGAATAAGATGCTCCATATTTTCATTTTGTAGTGGGTCCTGCAAATTATATGGTAAGCCTCACTCATCTGTCCCAGGAAGATTTTGTTCTTTCTTCCTGTTATGCTTTTTTTCCCCCCAAGCTTTGTGAATTATGATACTGGCTTATATTATGTGTTGACTCTCACCTACCTAGTTTACTAGATGACTTTAACTGGTACACAAATTTCTTTTTTTTTAAAGATTTATTTATTTATTTGAAAGTCAGAGTTCCACAGAGAGAGGAGAGGAAGAGAGAGAGAGAAAGAAGTCTTCATCTGATGGTTCACTCCCCAACTGGCCGCAAGGGCCAGAGCTGTGCTGATACGAAGCCAGGAGTCAGGAGTTTCTTCCAGGTCGCCCACATGGGTGCAAATCTTTGGGCCATTTTCTACTGCTTTCCCTGGCCACAGCAGAGAGCTGGATTGGAAATGGAGCAGCGGGGCCTAGAACCGGCACCCGTATAGGATGCCAGTGCTTCAGGCCAGGGTGTTAACCTGCTGTGCCACAGCACCGGCCCCACAAACAAATTTCTTTTTCCAACCAGTTAACCCGTCTCCTAGCTGATGTGAGTGTTGGCTGCTCATGGCCTACAATTGATATTCTCCAGAGAATTATTTTCTTACAGAGACGGCAACAACAGATCCCTTGCCTCAAATTGGGACCACTTTGTGGCACCATGCCTGTTCCTAAATACCTTGTGGGTCTCCTTTGGGATCAGACAAAGTCTGAGTTCACACTCTTGCCATGCTTATCCTCTGACTTACCCCACTCCTCTCACTGCTTTTTCCTTTTAAGTATCCCAGTCGACTCCCAGGCTCTGTTTCTGGTTTGTCCTACGTAAGCCAACCATGAATTAGCATAGGGTCCATGTTTTACTCATCTCTGCACTTCTATTATTGCCAATGGCCTGAATGCTTGAGCCCCCTTAAAAATCCTATGTTGAAATCCTAAACCCCAAGGAGGTGGTATTAGGAAGTAGGATCTTTGGAAAGTGATCAGGAGTTGAAGGCTCTTAGTTCCGGGATGGAATTACTGCCCTTGTTAAAAAGACCTCAAGAGATCTCTGCCACTTCCATCATGGAAGGTTATTGTAAAAAAGGCACCAGCTATGAATTAGAGAGTGGGCCTTCATCGGGCACCAGATCTGCTGACACCTAAATCTTGGACTTCTCATTCTCCAGACCTGTGAGAAATAAGTGACTTTATTGTAAGTTACTCAGTTTATGGAAAGGATTGGTGGAATAAAAGAAAATTAAAAACCAGAAGCAAAACTGAACTAAAAATGAAAATCCAGCATTAAAATATGTGGAATACTATGAAAAAAAGCAAAAGAGGCAATTTAGAAAACTAAATGCTTACATTGGAAATAAGGTAAGATATTAAATAAGTAACATAAGCTTCTACTTCAGAATGCAGAAAAATAACAGCAAAAGAACCCAAAGCAAGATAAGAAGGGAATAATAATGGTATGAGCAGAAATTAAAGAAATAGAAATCAGGAAAATAAATTATGAAATAAATAAGTTAATACAGTCATAAATTATGAAAATAAAAAGCAATAGAGGAAAGTAATCTAAAATCCATAAAGTTAATAAGCTTATAGCAAGATTAACAAAAATTAAAATACAGAAAACACAAATAGATGATATCAGGAATGAAATAAGGGATATCACTCCAGATCCTATAACTAATAAATGTTAGTAAACCAGTATTATAATTTTATATTCAAATTTAATGATGCAGAATAAAGGGACCAATTCCTTGAAAGCCACAAACTACAAAACTCAGGATAAACTAGATAATCTGAATAACCCTATAATTATTAAGGAAATTGAATTCATAATTTAGTACTTCCTGTGAAAGACATCCCCAGATCCAGAAAGTTACAGCAGAAAATTGTAATATACATTACACTTGATCTTAGCCAAAAGGCTGAGAAGCAATGGATTGTAATATACATTTAAAGAAAAGTTAATGTCAATTTCACACAATCTCATTCAAGAAATAAATGTGTTGGGAAAACTTCTCAAGGTATTTTAAAATACCAATTTTACCCTAACACCAAAACCAGACAAAGATAGTACAAATAAAGAAGACTACAGACCAATCTCTCTCATGAACTTAGACACAAAGTTCTTCAACAAAAGATTAGTAAAATAAAGGCCGATGTTATGGCACGGTGGCTTGGGCTACTGCCTGGGACACTTTCATCAGGTATGTTTTGCAGTTCAAGTCCTGGCAGCTCTACTTCTCATCCAACTCCCAGCTATGGTGCCTGGGAAAGCAGTGGAAGATGGTCCAAGTGCACAGGCCTCTTGCACCCATGTGAGAGGCATGGATGGAGTTTCAGACTCCAGGCTTCAACCTGAACCACTCTTGGCTGTTGGTAGCCATTGGGGAATGAACCAGCAGATGGAAGCTCTGTCTCTCCCTGCCTGTGTAATTATGCCTTTCAAATAAATAAATAAACTTTAAAAAGATTAGTAAAATAAATGAAATAGTATATGAAATGAGTTATATACTGTGGGGAGCAACTCGGACTAGACTAAGTTACTGGAATTAAGACTTATTCTATGCATCTGCTCTCCCACAATATGGCGCTGGGAGAGGAGGAAACAGCTTCTACACAGCTGCCTCTCACCAACTTGACAAGCTGCAGGAGCTGCTCCTGATTGGAGGAGAGCAGCATACTCGGCATGTGGGTAGCAGAGTTGGGATTGGTGGAAGAGGACTATAAAGGAGGAGAGAGACAACATGCACCAGGAACATCTAAGGGGAACGTCCGAATAACATCTGAGCAGCCCCCGAGAGAGCCGGCCGGCGGTGTGCCACTCCCCCGCAGAAGTGGGGAAAGTGGCAGGGGGAGCCACCCTTCCACGGAGGTGGAAGGATTGGCAGCCAACCCGGGAAGAACCAGCAGCAAACCCGGGAAGGGCCAAGCAGACAAAAGAACAGCGCAGGGTCCTGTGTCGTTCCTCCACGAAGACGGGGAGCGACAATATACCTTGACCAAGTAGTATTTATCGTAGGTATGCAAAGTCTCAATCAGTATTCAAAATCAGTCAGTGTAATCAACCATATCAACAAGCTAAAAAAGAAAATATCATTGCCAAAGAAAAAGCATTTGACAAAACTCAGTGCCTTTCTATGATAAAAATTCTCAGCAAGTTAAGAATAGAGGAGAATCATCTCAGCTTGATGAAGAGAACTTACCAAAAATAATTCGCAAAACTCATACATAATGGTGGAGTAATGAAGGCTTTTCCCCTGAGTGGGGAGGGAGAGAGCATTTTTGAATCATAGGAAACAAGATGAGGATGTCCACTTTCTTTTTTTATTTTTATTCTTTATCAGTTACATAGTTTGCAGATATTTTCTCCCATTTTGTCAGTTACCTCTTCACTTTGCTGAGTGTTTTTTTTTTTTAATTTTTTTATTTGAAAGGCAGAATTACATAGCCAGATCTTCCATCAACTGGTTCACTTCCCAAATGGATGCAAAGGCTGGAGCTGGGCCAATCCGCAGTCAGGAGCCAGGAGTTTCCTCCTGGTCTCCCATGCAGGTGCTGGGACCCAAGCACTTGGGCCATTTTCTACTGCTTTCCCAGGCCATAGCAGAGAGCTGGATAAGAAGTGGAGCAGCCAGGTCTTGAACCGGTGCCCATATGGGATGCCAGCACTGCAGGAGGCAGCTTTACCTGCTACACCACAGCACTGGCCCCCTGAGTGTATCTTTTGCAGTGCAGAAGCTTCTCAGTTTGATGTAATCCCATTTGTTAATTTTGGCTTTGATTGCCTGTGCTTCTGGGATCTTTTCCAAGAAGTCTTGGAATGTCTTGTAGAGTTCCTGCACTGTTCTCTAGTAATTTGGTGGTAACAGGCTGTAGATTTAGATCCTTGATCCATTTTGAGTGGATTTTTGTGTAAGGTGTAAGGTAGGGGCCATTGTTTCATACTTCTGCATGTGGAGATTCAGTTTTCCCAGCACCATTTGCTGAAGAGACTGTCCTTGCTCCAGGGATTGGTTTTAGCTCCTTTGTCAAATATAAGTTGGTTTTTTGTGTGTGGATTGATTTCTGGAGTTTATAATGTTCCATTGGTCTACAAGTCTGTTTTTCTACCATTACAAGGCTATTTGATTATAACTGTCCTGTAGTATGACTTGAAATCTGGTATTGTGATGTCTCCAACTTTGTTTTTGTTGTATAAGATTGCTTTAGCTATTCAGGACCTCTTGTGTTTTCATATGAATTTTGGCACCTTTTTTCCTAGATCTACATAGAATGTCATTGGTATTTTGATTAGAATTGTATTGAAACTGTAAATTGCTTTTGGTAGTATGGACATTTTGATGATACTGATTCTTCCAATCCATGAACATGGAAGATTTTTCTATTTTTTTTGTCTTCTATTTTTCTTTAATGCTTTGTAATTTTCATCATAGAGATCTTTCACATCTTTGGTTAAATTTATTCCAGGGTATTTAATTTTTTGTAGCTTTTGTGAATGGGATTGATCTTAAAAATTCTTTGTCAGTGTTGGCATTTTCTGTGTATACAAAGGCTATTGATTTTTGTGTGTTAATTTTATATCCTGCCACTGTACCAAACTCTGCCCCGCAGCCAGCATCTTACTGAAATAGGGAAAGTTGGAAGCATTCACAATAAGATCTGGAACAAGACAAGAAAGCACACTCTTATTGCTTCTCAGTCCTGGAAGTTTTAGCCAGAGCCATTAGGCAAGAAAAGGAAATCAAAGGGATACAAATTGGAAAGGAAGAAGTCAAACTATTCCTGTATGCACATGACATCATTCTGTATATAGGGGATCCAAAAGACTCCACTGAGAGACTATTGGAACTCATAAAAAAAATGTCCACTTTCATTACTCTTATTCAATATAGTACTACAAGTTTTAGTCTCTGCAATAAGACAAGACAAAGAAATAAAAGAAGCTTAGATTGAAATGGAAAAAAAAATATTTGCAGGTGTTATGATATTCTACATAGAAAATTTCAAGAAATATACCCAGTATTCCTCCTCAAACTAACAAATGAATTAAAACTTTTTTAAAAAAGATTTGTTTATTTATTTGAAAGGCAGAGTTAGAGCAAGAAGTGAAGAGAGAGAGAGAGAGAGAGAGAGAGAGAGAGAGAGAGAGAGACAGATTGATTCTTCATCCACTGGTTCACTCCACAAATGGCCACATTGGCTGTGGCTGGACCAGACTGAAGCTAGAAGCCAGGAGCTTCACCCTGGTCTTCCACATGGGTGGCAGGTGCCCAAGGATTTGACCCACCTTTTCCTGCTTTCCCCAGGGGTATTTACAGAGAGATGGACCAGAAGTGGAGCAGCTGGGACTGGAACCCTGGTGCATACAGGATGCTGGCACTTCAGGCAGTGGTTTAACCTGCTGCACCACAATTCTGGCCCCAAATTACAACTTCTAAGTGATACTAATTAGTGTATTCTTAAATTAATAAGGTTGCATGATACACTATCAACACACAAAAAATAATTCTACTTCGTATCCTAACATTAGGCATGTGGAAATGAACAAATTAGAAGCATAATACCACTTATTATATATATCCCCGCCTCCTTAAAAAAAGAAATATTTGGTTTACACTTAGCAAGCATGTAGGAATTTTATGCCTGGAAATTAAAAAAACTCAATGAAATAAATCAAACATATAAATAAAATGAAAAATATGAATGTCTTTATGGACTGAGAAGCTTAACAGAACAAAGATGACAGCTTTTCCAAATGAGCTATTGGTTTATTGAAATGTCTATCAAAATCCCACTAAGATCTTTTGTAGATACAGACAAGCTTATTCTAAAAGTTGAATGTAAGGTATTAACTGAAGAGAAAACTAAACCAACCTTGACAAAGAAAAAAAAAACATGGAAGGAATCACTCTGCCCCTCTTCCCACTATTAAGCTTTGCAGTACTACATAGAAACACTAATTTAGTGTTAGTAGAGCAACATACTGATAAGTGGAACAGAAATAACCCAGAAATAGACTCATACAAATATGCTTAACTAACTTTTGATGCAGGTGCAAAAACAGTTCAATGGTGAATTGATAGCTGTTTCAACAAGTGGTGTTGGGGCAATTGGACATCCACAGGCCAAAATAATAAAAATCTCAACCTGAATAAACCTCATAACTTTACCCAAATGTGAAATCAAAATGAGTAATAGAGTTAAATGTAAAACTAACATTTTTAGATAAAAATTTTGGGAAAGTTTTAATCTAGAAGTAATAAAAAAAGTTCTTAGATATGACAGTAAAAGCTTTATCCATAAAATGGAAGTTGATAAATTGAACTTCATCAAAGTTAAAAACTTATGCCATGTGAATGCCGGTGAGTAGAAGACTGGAGGGAAATATTTGCAAACTACATATCCAACAAAACATTGGTATGTAAATTGTATGAAGAATTCTCAAAAGTTAAAAATGAAAACATGTTTAAAGAAAATTAAATAAAACATAGAAGATATGAAAACAGATTTCAACAGATAGGATAGACAGGTGGAAAACAAACACAAGGAAATATATTCTTCGTTGGCCTTTAGAGAAATGTAAATTGAAATCACAATGAGTTATCAATCTATAACTGTCACAATTGCAAATACAAAAGATGGTGAGAACACCAAATGCAGACAAGGATGTAAAGAAATTTGATCACTCAGATATTGTTGGTGGGAATGTAAAATGGTGCAGCTATCCTGGAACGCAGTTGGGCATTTTCTTATAAAACTTAATATGCAATTATCATACACCCTAAGAATTATACTTTGGCATTTATCCCAGAGAAGTAAAAATTTATGTTCATGTAAACACCTGTAGAATAATATGCATAGAAAAATTTTTTCGTGTTAGCCGAAAACTGAAATTAGCTTAGTTGTGCTGAAACAGAGAGTTAAACAAATGATATATGTGTATATATATATATATATATATACACACACACCATATATATATATTTATATATACGTATGTATATATATGTATATAGGTGTGTGTATGTATACACACATACATTAGGTATATATACATGTATATGTATATATAATGACATACTTATCAAGTATAAAGAAATGGCCTATTGAGACACTCAGGTTGGATGAATCTTCTGGAGATTTTCTTAAGAAATTTCAACCATGGAAGTTGTTTACATACTTTGTTGTCATTTATAAAGCATTTCTGAAATGACAAACTTTTGGAAACAGTACTGATTAATGGACTCTGGGGGATAGAGACAAAGGAAGAGTTGGAGGTGAGAGGAAGGTAAGTGTGGTTTCAGAAGGGCAACAGGAACACTTTCAATGATGATGATGAAAATATTTAGTGTCATGAGGGTGGTGCATAGAGGAACCTACATAGCTTGTGAAATTGTGTAGAACTAAACAAGCACATGAATGACTATGAGTAAGACTAGTGAAACCTGAATACTATTGGTTGATTTTACCAATGTTAATATTCTGCTTTGATATTTTATTATAGTTATACACAATTTACTACCACTGAGGGAATCTGGATGGAAGTATACACGAGATCTCTATTTTTTTAAACTTCATGTTAATCCATAATTTTCCCAATGAAAACTTAATAGAAAGTTGTCTCATTTATAGCCAGAAGAAATTCACTGAATAATACTTCTAAATTTATATTTTAAGTAATTTTTGTCTAGTTTTATTTGATTATAGGAAATTACTAACATACAATTTAATAATTGTCCCCAAAGTTTATTTTCTCATTTAGGAATTGTATGCTGATACCTCATTATAAGATATTACTTGATGTACATCTGGCTCTAAGATATAGAATATATTGATAGTTTAGTAATCATAAAATTATGTGAAGAAATGGAGCTGGTGAATGGAGAGGTGGGAGGGAGAGAGAGAGCGAGAGAGAGATAGACAGGCAGACACCCATCTTATATCTTCTGGTTCACACCCTCCCCCCAGATGCCCCCAACATCCATGGTTGAGCTAGTTGAAAACTGGTAGCTGCAATCTGTATCTCTTAACATCGGTGGCAGGGACCCAAGTAACATGACCCATTGCTTATTGTCTCTCTAAGTGTACATTAGCATTAAGCTGGAATTCAAAGTGGAGCCAGGATTTGAGACAGGTATTCTAACAAACACCAAACGCTCATCCCTGAATAATTCTTATGAGTATGATTGTCTAACTTTTAAAGTTCCTATTTTTTGTAGAAGCAATATAATATGGTGCTTAAAAGCATGGATACCCATTTTACAAGGAGATTTCAAAAATGTCATGGTAGAATAGTATTAAATTATATGCTTATTTGTGCAAAGTTTTTTGAAACCTGTGTATTGTTTTTTCCTGATACACATTTTCATGAACTTCAAGCCCCCTCATGTATATGGGTAACTATAAAAAGAGAGAAGGAAGGAGGGTGGGAAGGAGGGAAAGAGGGAGGGATGTTATATCATTATGTTCTTAGAATTGTGTCTACAAATCACATTGAATTTGTTAAAAACTAATTAAAAGTTTTTTTTATCACAATTTTTCTTCATCAAAATAAATGTACCATTCAGTCTTTGAACAAACTTTTGAAAGCACCCTTGTGTGTATGAAAAGGTGAGACTGAAGACACGTAGGAAACATGGATGTTGGTGAATGTTGCTACTGATGTGTTTGCTGCTTTTCCTCCAGTGTTATTATCTTCAAACAAACCATATGGTGGCATTTTATTAAGCTACTGACCTTAAGCTCATCACATGAGCTAAAGGTTGACTAAAGAGAATCCTTGGAACTTTGAATGGGATGTCCAATAACTATAGTCAAATCAAGCATAAAATAACAGGTGTTCTTCTCTTTAAAGTTATATTAACTTGTGATTAACTGTAATGCTAATTTCTCCTAGAATCATTATAGAAATCACTACACTATGAATAAAAATCTGCGAAATTCATGGAGACCCAGAAATTAATTTTAAAAACTCTAGGATTCTGTACCTACCCAATAGGTTGAATAAAATGGGAGAAGGCTTCAAAACATGCTATGTTAAGAAGAATGTGTCCTGCCAAAAAAGAAAAAAAAAAATTGTACCAAACTTAAAGACAATAGCTCATGCAGCAATATGCTTATGGAGCACATGTGGAAAACAGACTTTAAAGGAAGTGCTTAATGTAGAGTCATATTTTGAATCTGACTGGCTATGTGGCTTTCAGGGCTTTTGGTGAATAGTATGACCATAATAGTTATGAGCTGCCTAATAAGACATCTAAAGCCATTTAGTTGTGAGACATTATAGGAAAGGAACTACATGTGACACTCAGGAAGTCATGTGCTGGAGTTACAATCCCTGCACCCCCATTTCCCAACTGTGGGGCATTATATAAATTGTTTAACTTCTCACTGCCTCTATATTCTCATCTCAAATATAGGGATAATAATCACCACATGATAGGGATGTTATATTAGTTAAGTGAACTGTTAAGAATGCTTGGTACTTAGTAACCATTCAATCATTTAATCTTTATTACTTGTTAATTTAGTGATAATTTCTTTTTGTACAGAATTCAAGGAAAAAAACTTTTGATTTCTACTTTGGAGTGACTTCTGTTGTAAAAACATTTCAGGATTACTTTCCCTTTAGTACCTGTTTTCCACACTTATCACATTATTTAAAAATATGACACTAGAAATATTTTTTAATCAACAGTATTTTTAGACATGGTCATGTTCAGCGACATCAGGCAGAATGTCTATTAATAAAACTAACTGTAAACATCTGATTCACCTCATTATGTTTCTCATGAATGTAGCTTGAAGACTGAAATTGTAAACAGGACCCAGATGCTATGAATCCTTAACATATAGCTTCAAAGTCATTATACAAGAAGAACAGATTTTTCTAAGTGAAATACAATCACAAATATTTAGTTTCTAGAACTACTGTAATGGCAAGATACATGATGTAGGAGGATCAGAAAGAAGGCCAAAATCACATTCTAACACAAGCCTAGGATTATTTAAATCCAAGCCAAAAGCTATGTAGTAAAAATAAAATGGAGTATGGGATATTTGCACTGTATGCTTTTGTTTAAAAAGTGGAATACTTAATTAAAATATTGGGTTTAATTAAAAATTTGAATAGGTTCAATCAGGAAGTATATGAAGTTACATCTTACAAAGTATTTTAAGAGTTATTTTAAGTTGATTTGTAAAATTTAAATAAAGAAACAACTTCAAGCATGTGTTGTAGCTGTAACATTTTGATAAGTACCTTCAGTCAACTCTCAAAAAATATATTAATAACTCTCTATTACCTAGCACAGAGAAGCTACATTGGATCTCTTGTGCAAAAAGTTTCTCTGGATGTCAAGACTAAGAAACTTTAATAAAATGTGTTTGATGGGCCGGCGCCGCGGCTCAGTAGGCTAATCCTCCGCCTTGCGGCGCTGGCACACCGGGTTCTAGTCCCGGTCGGGCCGCTGGATTCTGTCCCGGTTGCCCCTCTTCCAGGCCAGCTCTCTGCTGTGGCCAGGGAGTGCAGTGGAGGATGGCCCAAGTGCTTGGGCCCTGCACCCCATGGGAGACCAGGATAAGCACCTGGCTCCTGCCTTTGGATCAGTGCGGTGTGGCGTCCATTGGAGGGTGAACCAACGGCAAAGGAAGACCTTTCTCTCTGTCTCTCTCTCTCTCACTGTCCACTCTGCCTGTCAAAAAATAAATAAATAAAAAAAATTACAATGCTTTTTGTTTTTCTTTACAAGATTAACTTTAATTACATATAGTCCTATATTGACATTTGTATAATTTATGCTGTCCTTTCTCTACATCCCTCTATCTTTACATCTATAATGATAATGATTAAAATGAATTATATAATATGCTTTTAAAGTTTAGTTGGAAGCATAAAATAGATAGTAGGTCAAGAATATTTCTAGTAAAACCTAAACAGTTCATATTTTAACTTTGTTGAGTTTCCAGTTATAAAAAATTTATAGAAGAGTTACACATTCTTACACTCCCCATATTAAGGAGACCACATGTATGTGACATCATTTGAATATTTACAATTTGTCAGTTGTCCCAGTACAATAATCTTTTAGTCTTTTTTAATAAGTATTTTTGGTTTATTTTAAGCATTATCCTTTTCTTTCTTTTTTTTTTTTAATTAAAGACTTATTAGGCCAGCATTGTGGCATAGCAGCTTAAGCCACCACCCACAATGCTAATATCTCACATGGCTACCAGTTCAAATCTCAGATGTTCCACTTCCAGTCTAGCTCCTTACTATGCACCTGGGAAAGCAGCAGAAGATGGCCCAAGTCTTTGGTCCCATGCAGCCATGTGGGAGACCTGTGAGTAGTTCCTTCCTCCTGGCTTGGTTCTGACCCAGACCTGGCCGTTTTGGCCCTTTGGGGAGTGAATGAGCAGATGGAAGAGTCTCTCTCTGTCTTCGTCTGTAACAGCAGAGCAAGAGAGCAAGAGATCTTCCACCTGCTGTTTGACAAGCACTTGGACCATCATCAGTTGCTTTTCTAGGTGCATAAGCAGGGAGCTGGGTTGGAGCAGATCAGCAGGGACTCCAGCTGGCATTCTGATACAGGATACCCTTTTCACAAGCAGTGTTTTTGTTTGTTTGTTTGTTTTTTGTTTGTTTGTTTTTAACAGGCAGATTTAGACAGTGAGAGAGACAGAGAGAAAGGTCTTCCTTCCATTGGTTCACCCACCAAATGGCCGCCACCGCTGATGCACTGTGCCGATCTGAAGCCAGGAGCCAGGTGCTTCTTCCTTGTCTCCCATGCGGGTGCAGGGCCCAAGCACTTAAGCCATCCTCCACTGCCTTCCCTGGCCACAGCAGAGAGCTGGACTGGAAGAGGGGCAACCGGGACAGAATCCGGCACCCCAACTGGGACCAGAACCTGGGGTGCCGATGCCACAGGTGAAGGATTAGCCAAGTGAGCCGCAGCGCCGGCAAACAGTGGTTTAATCTGTGCCACAACAGTAGACACATAATAGATGTGTGTTCATTGAGTGCAGGTAGAGTGTGATAGTTTTCTTAAAAAATTACTTCTAATTTTTGTATTTTTCCTAGTAATCCAAGCTACAATATGAATAATAAATTCCTACTTCAGGAATTTCCCATAGCTACTAGTTGCCATCTATTAGGTTAAATACAATACATATATACATTAAAGAAAATTAATTAAATCTCTTCATAAAAGATGCCAAGTGAGAACCCTTAACCAATATATGTTTAAATATGAAAGTGATAGTGAGAAATTATTGAAGAGAAACTACCAGGAGAAAATTGAATTTCTTGTCTGGATGAATGGTATTCTAGTCGTTTCCTACTGTAGAATAAGTTACTTTTTTGTAGCCTATCAAAAATAACTGTAGAGTCACTTAAACATATACTTTCCATGTTATGTGACAAATTCTTTTCATGGTCAGAAAAATGGCTTATGATTTCAGCCTAACATCAATTCAAAAAGTATACTGTATTGTAGAGGAGGAGAGTTTGGGACAATAGTGGGCCTTGAGCTTTCCAATAGTAATTTGAAACCAAATTTTGAGAATTGCGTTTTGAGAGATGGGTTTTTCTCTTTGATCCTGTTATTAATCTTTCAGGAATTTAATAACACCTTAACCAATTTTATTATTTAACTAGCAGATAACCAATAATTACAATAAACTTTAAGTATCTATAATAGCATAATGGGAAAAGGGAAGACCAACAATCCCGTGAGTCAGTTTTAAAAGTCTTTAATCCTTCAAGTCAATAAAAAGAGAATTATTGGCATAAAAATGGTCTGATTCAGGTGAGTTAACCCACAGGTGAGCAAGACATTACTAAATGAAAATGATTATAAAGCCCATTATTCCCTTGGTGCTTCATTGTATCACATCAAAGACACTAAGCTTTATACTTGAGGACATCTTTGCATAGCTGGTGATTCTTTATCTACCTTTCTTACTCGCCATCTCTTTCACCTAACTCTAAATAAACCTCATAGTTAAGAAAGAGTATCATTTTAACTCTGAAAATAAAGAAAAATATGTGTTGGAATTGCTGGAATAAATAAAAATAACTGGAATAACTATTAAATAATAGCTACAATTGTATTAAAAACTGACTTGTTTATAAATTTATTTTGATGATAACCATTTTCTTAATATAAAAACCATAAAATATTATTGAATTACCTAAACCTACCCAGGCTTGTGTCTATTCTAATAGAAAGGAGCAAATGACTGGCAACACAAATTCCTTTGCTTAATTTTTTTTTCTTTTTCTTTTCATGTAACACTCAAACATCTAAAGTTGTATATACCTGTGCTTAAATTTCTTCTCTGAAGTAACAAACATCTACAACTATCTATAGAAATTTTAATATGTTTAGAGAAATAAGAATCTAAACTATTTACTTTAGAACATTTGCTTCTTTTTGAGAAAATATATTTATTTGAAAGGCAGAGTTACAGACTGAGGGAGAGAAAAAGAGATCTTCGATCCTCTATTTCACTTTGGAAATGGCCACAATGGCCAGGGCTGGGCCAGGCTGAAGTCAGGAGCTTTATCTGGGTCTCCCAGGTTGGTGGCAGGGGCCCGAGAAGTTGGGCCATTTTCCACTGCTTTTCCCAGACTGTTATCTGGGAACTGGATAGGAAGTGGAACAGACAAGCTTAGAAACTTGTGCCCATGTGGGATGATGGCACTGCAGGCGGTAGCTTTATCCATTATGGCACAGCACTGGACCCAATGCTTCTCCTCCTCCTCCTCTTCTTCCCCTCATGCCCTCCACTCCTCCCTTCAAAGATTTATTTGAGAGGCAAAGTGATAAGGAAGGGGAAAGAGATCTTCCATTGGCTAGTTCACTCCCCAAATGGCTGTGATGGCCAGGGTTGAGTCAGAATGAAGCTGGGAGCTTGCTTCATCTCGGTCTCCCACATGGGTTCAGGGTCCCAAGCACTTGGGCCATTTCCACTGCTTCCCCTGACATGTTAGCTGTATTGGAAGTGGAGCAGCCTGAACTCAAACGGGGATCATGTGAAATGCCAGCATTGCAGATGGTTGCTTACCTGCTATGCCACAACTTGAGCCCCAAGAACTTTTGCTTTAATGTTAATATTCAGGCTGGCGCCGGGGCTCACTTGGCTAATCCTCCACCTTCGGCGCCGGAACCCCAGGATCTAGTCCCGGTTGGGGTGCCGGATTCTGTCCCGGTTGCTCCTCTTCCAGTCCAGCTCTCTGCTGTGGCCAGGGAAGGCAGTGGAGGATGGCTTAAGTGCTTGGGCCTTGCACCTGCATGGGAGACCAGGAGAAGCACTTGGCTCCTGGCTTCAGATCAGCATATAGTGGCCACTGGGGGGGGGGGGGGGTGTGAACCAATGGAAGGAAGACCTTTCTCTCTGTCTCTCTCACTGTCTAACTCTGCCTGTCAAAAAAAATGTTAATATCCAAAGAACTTTTTCGTAAAACAAGCATAAACTTGTTATGCCGACAATAAGTACTTTCCCATTGAAGTTGTTTTATTGAGACATGCATGTGACTGCTTGAGAAAAAAATTTAGAAATGTATGAGTATTATTCAAGTCATTTGTCTTATTGGTCAAATTCCCAAGACCATTTTCTTGCACTTTCCATTTCATTCAGTTTCTATATGGTTGGTCTTGCTATTTAAAAAAACAATTGGGAAAAACTTTACAAGACTCAGAATACTCTTAGACTGAAAAGTTTGTGATATTAGGACACTTACAAAAGTATGTTTATGTGCCAACAACGAAGAGATGGAATTTAAAATTTCCTTCTTTCTTTCTTTCTTTGGGGTTGGTGTGTGTGTGTGTGTGTGTGTGTGTACACGTGCATGCATGCGTACATGTAATGGTCTAATGGTCTAAATGTGTCCTTCAGAAATTCATATGTTGATACATTATCACAATCTGATAATATAAAGAGGTAGGGTCCTTGCTGGTGATTAAGTTATGAGAGCAGAGAGCTCACAGATAGGATTGGTATCCTTATGAAAGGGTCTCAGAGTCAGGTGTATGTAAAAGCAGTGAAGCCACCATTTGGGATGCTTGCATCCACTTGGGAATGTTTGAATTCCAGCTCTACTCTCCATTCCAGCTTGTTGTGAATGTGCATCCTGGGAAGCAGCAGATGATGGCTCCTGGCTTTCACCTGGTCCAGCACCAGAAGTTTCAGGCATTTGAATAGTGAGTCAGCAGATCGGAGATTGATTCTCTCTCTCTCCCTCTCTTTTTCTTTCCCTCTCTCCCTCCCTCTTTCATTATGCCTTTTAAATAGTCATAAAAATAAATATTTTTAATGAAGAGGCTCATGGGAGCTTGTTTTTTCCTTCGACCGTTTGAGGACACTGTCTTTATCTTTATCAGACACCTAATCTGCAGGTACCTTGAACTTGGACTTCCCAGCCTCCATAACTGTCAGCAGTAACAGTTGTTTATAAAATACCCAGTATGAGGTATTTTTTTACAGTAATCTCAACATACTAAGGTGGTAGTGAGTGGTAATTAATTCTAAATCATTTTTTAATAATTACATGTGTATCCATTTATGTGTTCAGTTCTTTTAAGAATATGTTGTCAATCTGGTATGTTTAAGGCTTTGGGATATAGTTGGATGGCAAAAGGAGCATCTAATGTAAAGTCTGTGTTGAAGGAATGTTCCATGAAATGTGAGTGACAGATGATTTACATGATCATAATTCATAAAAGAAGTAAAACAAAAGTATATGCATTCCTGTTGGGAAACAGAAAATGTGGTTATCTCTGGCTTTCAGGAAAGTAGTTAATATCTTGAAACTTGTAAGAAGCTCTGGTTACCAGGTTCAAAGTCAGTTTAGATTGTGACATAAAGATATTTCTTCTAGAAAGTTGGGCTACATATTCAGGAAACAAACATTTTAGTGCAGAGTTAGCTTATTATCACAGTAAGCCATCAGAATCCAAGTTCACAAGGGCAGCAATCATGCTTGTATTTTTACAACTCTATCTTCAGCACCTAATTCAGGGCCTTGCTGTAATAAAGGTTCAGTAAATATTTATTGAACAAATCAGTGGATTATGATAAGGACAGATGAACTTCAATAAAGAGTTCATTTGTAAGAGATCAGATTTTTCTATCAAATTTCTAGTTTCACAATCTGTTGAGAAGTAAATAGTAAATGTTTAAATATAAGCTTGTGTGCAGCAATGCTTTCAAAATTTTGATCGTGGACTAGGAAGAAAAGGAATAGGAAATTAAAAGTAAGGTACAGTGGTATGAGCAATGTTTTTTTTTTTTTTCAGATCAGGTAGATTAGAGCATACTGAAATGATGGTTAGAAGTCTTACAAATAGAATGCAGTTAATGAAGCTTGTCCCATGAGAAACTTTCAAAAATATGAATCAGACCACAAGCAGAGAATTTACTTTTTTGAGGGGAGGCCAGACCCTTTTCCCACAGGAGAGAAGAGAAAAAGCCTGTCCATTAATGCAGCTCAGCTTGTAGTTCAGCTGGCAGAGAACAGAGGGCATTCTGTTGGCTTAATTTCTACTGTGTAGTGCTAATATCATTTTGAAAAGTTCATTTATTTGAAAGAATGACTTGAGGGGTGTGGAAGGGGGAAAGAGAGTGTTTACATCTCGGTCCACTTCCCAAGTGCCCATAACAACCAGAACTTGGTCAGTCCCTATACAGGAGCCTGAAGCTCCATCTGGCTCTCCTGCATAGGTGGTGGGGGCTCACGTTCTTGGGCCATCTTCTACTGCCTCTCAAGGGCATTTGCAGGAAGCTAGATTGGAAACAGAAGTAGGGCTTAATCCTAGACACTCTTTTATGGGATGTGAGCTTCCCAAGTGGCAACTTAATTGCCTATGCCACAATTTTGGCCCACCCAAAGGTCATTATTTTATATTTAAAAAGGATTTAACCAGAGCTTTGAAATGGTTGTTGATATTTTGGAATGGTTGGTGATGGAAAAGGGAAGAGCGAGCTCACTTGTGGGACCTGCAGATATTCCTAGATGGCACTGAGTGAGCTGCTGATTTTGAAAACCTTAGCTTTCCAGTGGCATTTATGTGTACTACCTACTTTCTCTCTCAAGTTTAAGCTTCCCAGGTATAGAGCATGTTCACATAGGGTTAAAGTCAGTGAAACTGTAGTATATGGATAAGCAAGGAATTTGAGTGTATGGTGAAATAGTGAGTAACAGATTGTGCTAGTCTGTTGAATTATGAGAGAAAATAAATAGGTACATGAATAGACTATTTGATAAGAAGTGGACACCTTAAATATTTGGGCCCCTTGCTGAGTTCTAAGAGCAGGTTCAACATGGAAAAACTGAATGATAAAGCTAGGATGGTGGACAGCTGAGTAGCTTAAGAGAGGACCAGTTAGTTATAGGTGATGACAAAGTTGAGGGTGTGGATGTGAGCATTGCTTTGCAAACTGCAATAAAAGGTTCACTGATGAGGGGGAGGCAAAGGAACTCATAGATTAAGAATTATCTATTTGGATTTTGAAGACACTCAGGATGATATAAGCCATCAGAGTAGAAGACATGATGTTGAGAGCACAAGCCTTCAATAAATGTTTATGGATGACTAGAGATTGATAAACGAACAATAGGGTGGGATGGGTGGAAAACTGATACTATAGAAGCCATTAAAGATCAAGGAAAATCAAATGGAATTCTATACGCATGAAGAGGTGGAGGCATCATTGAGGATTTAGAGTATTAATCACCACTCATCCTGATTCAAAACAAAACCAAAACTTAAAACAGTATGCTGGCTTTGCATGATCATCAGGTTTTCCCATCTGGTAAGAGTTGGGAGCTCTCATGTTGCTTGGAACTAGTCAACCATGACCTGAAATGGATTTACGCTAAGACTTGAAGATGTAATACTTGGCTTAGAGAAGAAGCATGGGTAGGTATAACAGGCAGAAGGAAGAAACATAAAAGTATCAAAGTGTGAGAGTACTTATAAAAGTTCATGTAAAATGGAATAAGAGGCAAGTTTATTGTATAAAAAGTTGAAATACATGTAAATGAGGGATCTTTAATAAGTTTATGTAAAGTGGGTGTTATGAAAAAGCTGCATGGTTTCCAGAAGATTTTGGAAAATGAAATTAAAGCATAAGTTTTTGTATAGATTTTTTGTGATATATATTTTTCCATGAACTATCTGAATACCTCCTCTAAGTGGCAGGTAACGTAAATGCTGAAAAGTTAAGTTTGAGTAGAGCAATAGGATATATGTGCTTGAGTTTTAGACCATAAGGCTTAACTGTAGTGGAGTAAAAGATTTCACTGATGCTGATGATTAAACAGAAAACAGTTTTGTGCTCTTTATCTCTGTGACTGCAATAGCTTCTAGCACATAGAAAAAGCACTCTGTTACTATTTATTGAGCAAATACATTTGCAGTGACTTAAAACTTTCAAGATTAATTAATTTGAGTTGGAATTATAAAAGATGACGACAATCTTAAATGAGCCAAAACCAATGAGAAACAATTTAATATAGAGGCCAATATAAATTCTTAAATGCAGAATAAAGGATTGGAGGGAACAAGCTAGTGGTGAGCCAAACTTAAGAGCAGTTCAGTACCGAAAAGTGTAGGGATTTTCATTGATCATAGCCAAATATATGTCAACACTGTCACCGAACTGCTTCTAAATCTTGGGTACATAACTATATATCATATATCATAAGTTACAAGAGCAAAGTGGGTAGGAACTTCGTGGCCTATTCAAGTCAGTCTTCACCTGGAGTCTCGTAATTTTATGAGTCATATGGTGTCAGAACTTTAGATAGCGAGTGTGAGGATGGACCAGGACAGAGGGCTACCAAAGAGAGGCTCACTACAGCAAGCCAACCTTCTCTATCTTCATTCTGGGAAAATACTAATTTGAAGTCTTACGGGAGGGCCTAAAACACCCATTATTTGGAGACTACGTGAACAAGCAGGTATTGACTTTTAAGGATCTTTATTTAGTTTTCTAATAGTACTGCATTAATTTAAAAACCTCATTTTGAGTACTTGATTTGTTAAATTGTTTCATTGTAGAATATAGCACAATGAAATAGAAATAAGCCTGATAGAACACTGTTCTGAGAGGGTCATTCTTGAACTCATTTTATTTCCTCAGAGCAGCAAAATCTTGATGTTGCTAGCCAGGTGGGATACATCCAGTATGTGAGTGCACACCTAGTGCTATTCTCTATCAGCATTTTTTCTGTGATAACCTTCTCAGACACAATAGCTAGTTAGTTTTACCTTCATTCCTGGAAGAATATACTTCATATTTAAGAATCTTTTTCTCCTTAAAGTCTTCTATTATCTTCAGCATGGAAATGCCAATGTATTTCCCAGGTATCATTGTTAAATTTCCGACACACAATAGGTTAACTGTAACAGAGCTTCGTCAATCATGCCCCAATAGTATGCAAGTTCATAAGGTACTAAGGTCACTTTTGCATGTTAGTGGATAGAATTGACTCTGTTCAGGGATAGGTGGTGAGGTGAGAATAAATTCTCCAATTATCATTATACACACCTTATAATGTCACTTAAAAGATAGTGTAATCAATGACAAATTTTTTAAAAAAGCCTAGTGATTAAGATACCTGTGTCTGTTATCAGAGTGCCTGTGCTCCATGTTTATCTCTGGCTCTGGACTCCAGCTTCCTGCACATCATAGAACAGGCAGCAATGGTTGCTCAAGTAATTGGGTTTCTGCCATTTGTGGGAGAGACCTGGATGGGGCTGATAGCTCTTAGCTTCAACCCTGGTCCAGTGCTGGCCCTTGTGAGCTTTTGGGTAATGATCTGTTGAGGGGACTCCCTTCCACCCTCTCCTTCTCAAAAAAATAAAATATTAATACCACAGCTATATTTATGTACAATTACAAAGACTTTGTACTGGATTTTTAAAATTATGAATTAATTAGAGTCTAACTTATTCCACAAATGATTTAAGGCAATTTATAACAAATAAATATAAATTAGAAGCAGGAAATACAAGAGATGTAACATAGAACTGATATGCTGTAGCTAGGAACATTACTCCCATGAAAATGCATCCCAAGGGTACTATATATTTGAATAGGTGGCTACAAATTTGACTTTTAAGGAATTATTTAAGTAGAAAAGAGAAATAGAGGACTCTTGCTATTAAGGCAATGTGGATAAATGTGCTGGTAAAATAGAGAAGTGTGTAGATAAGTATCAAAAATGTAAATAAAATATCAGGATCACTTGAAAGCCTACACATTAGCATGATGAAAGTTATATAGTAAGAACTGAAATGGTAGAGATTTTAAATTCATTCCTGGCTGATTAAACTGACAAAAAACGGTCATTCATATATTTTTTTCTAAGTAAAACACGGCTTCAGTGATATCAGATTAGGCCTGATACTTCCATAGGCCTATTTCCATCACAACAAATGGGTAATTTTATTCTTATATGCCTAATACAATATTTATGCTGATTTGAATATTTTACTAATTGATTTAAACAGTGGTGGTTTCTGTTTCTGCTATATGAAACTGAAATATAGGAATGTTTTTAATTTATTTTTAATTGTATCAGAAACACATACATGAAATGTATATGCTTAAATTTAAAAAAAAAAAATTAATGGGGCCAATGCTGTAGCACAGCAGGTTAAAGCCCTGGCTGCAGTGCTGGCATCCTATATGGGCGCCGGTTTGAGACCTGGCTGCTCCTCTTTCGATCCAGCTCTCTGATATGGCCTGGGAAAGCAGTAGCAGATGGTCCAAGTCCTTGGGCCCCTGAAGCCATGTGGGAGATCCGGAGGAAGCTTCTGACTTTGGATTAGCACAGCTCTGGCTGTTGGGGCCATCTGGGGAGTAAATCAGCGATGGAAGACCTCTCTCTGTCTCACAGCTCTGGCTGTTGGGGCCATCTGGGGAGTGAACCAGCAGATGGAACACCTCTCTCTGTCTCTACCTCTCTCTGTAACTCTTTCAAATAAATAAAATAAATCTTAATTAAGAAGTACCTTTAAAAAATTAAAACATTTATTTTTACTTAATGGAAAATTAAAGAGGGTGAGAGGCAGAGAGAGAGAGAGAGAAAGAGAAAAATAAAGAGGAAGATACCAAGAGACAGAAATATTTCCATTCACTGATTCATTTCCCAAATGCCTAGTACAGCTAGGGCTAGGCCAGGTTGGAGCTAGGAGCTGGGAACTTAATCTGGTCTCCCACATGGGTGTCAGGAACCTACTTACTGGAGCCATCATGTCCCAGTTTGTACATTAGTAGGAAGCTGGAATCTGAAGTGGAGTTGGTACATGAACCCAGGCCCCTTAATCTGAGTGTCACAAGTGATTTCTTCTGTTCAAATGCCTGTCCCTGCCATACCTGCTTAAGTTTTTAAGGGCACAGTACAGTGTTGTTAATAATGTTGTACAGCAGATCTCTAGAACTTTTTGAAAGATTTTAAAGATTTATTTATCTATTTGAAAGTCAGCATTAGTGACAGGAAGAGACAAAGATCTTCCATCCACTGTTCATTCCTCAAATGGCCACAATGGTCAGATCTGGGTTAGGCCAAAGTAAGGAACCAGGAGCTTCATCAGGGTCTCCCACATGAGTGGCAATGGCCCACATACTTGGACCATCTTCTGCTGCCCTTCCCGGGTCATTAGCAGGGAGCTGGAGCTGAAGTGTAGCAGCTGGAGTCACATCTCAGATGCTGATGTCACAGATAGCAGGTTTACCTGCTAGGCCACAATACCTGCCCCCAAATAGTTAGTTATTTACTCATTAGAAATGCAGAGGGGGAAAAGGTGGGGTGGGGGAGTAGAAGAGAGAGAGAGAGAGAGAGAGAGAGAGAGAATGAATCTCCTATCCTCTGATTCTCTTCCCAAATGTCCACAACAGCCAAGACTGGGCTGGGCAAAAACCAGTAGCCAAAATCAGTCTCCCACACATGTGGCAGAAACCCAAGTACTTGCGCTGTTATCTGCTGCCTCATGGGGTATCCATTAGTGGGAAACTGGTTTTTAAGTGAAGTAGCCAGGACTCAGATACTCAAACTGTATTAGAATGTGGCCATCCCAGGCAGCAACTTTGTGCCAATGTCTGCCCCTGGGTCTTTTATTTAAATTTTTAATCCACCTTCAGATTTTTTGTGTATGTGTGATGTAAGATAAGGGTCCAGTCCAGTTTCATTCTCTTGCATGTGAATATCCAGTTTTCCTATCACCATTTGTTGAAGAGACTTTTCTTCTCCCAATTGTATTATTTTATCATTCTTGTTGAAGATAATTTGGCCATATATGTGTGGGTTTATTTCTCATCTGTCAATTTCTTTGTTTTACATGTTTTTCTTTATGCTAATATTGTATTACTTTAATGACTATAGTATTGCAATATTTTGAAGTCAGGAGGAGTCTACAGATTTTGTGTTCTTTCTTAAGATTATTTAGGTTATTCAGGGTCATTTGTGATTCCATATGAATCTTAAGATTACTATTTCTATCTTTACAAAAAAAGAGAATGGGATTTTCATATGATTGCTTTGAATCTATACATTATTTTGGAGAGTACTGGCATTTTAACAATATCAGGTTTCTCAATTATAGATGCAGATTTATTTCTATTCACTGGTATTTAT
This sequence comes from Oryctolagus cuniculus, assembly GCF_964237555.1. NCBI lineage: Eukaryota > Metazoa > Chordata > Mammalia > Lagomorpha > Leporidae > Oryctolagus > Oryctolagus cuniculus. The sequence goes on along the minus strand of NC_091439.1, from coordinate 85,287,280 downwards.
CTCAGCAATGTTTTATAGTTTTCAATGTACAGGGATTTGCCTACTTAGTGAAGCTTAGTCCTAAGTATCTCATTCTTTTCTATAGCAAAGCAAAGTTTGTTAAAGCACATTCCAAAGGAGTCAAAGAGACAGTGACCCCCGTCTCATCAGGTATTGAGGTTTTTATCCCTAAAGTTTCAGGCATGTTGGGTTTGTGATGTGGCTGTGATGTATTTGGTATCTGGGAGTTGTATGCCTTTGGATTCTGCATAGGTAGCTTCCCAGTGTGCACTGGCAAACCCCTTTGGTGGGGTGGGCAAAATAGCAATGCTAATTATATAACAATGACCATATACAAAGGGAGGATCATCCTTAATTTCAAGCTGAGGTCTCATAGTGCTTGTGCCAGGAACTAGATTTTTCTGGTTTGGCTGAGTTCCGATTTTATCAGAATATATTAATCATGAGCTATTGCAAAGTGGATGGCTTGGGCAGCCCTTATGGTAAGATCTGAAGTTCTTGGCTCCACTGCTGGAAGAGGTCTTGTGGCTCTCTCCAAGTTGCTCATGTCTAACTTCCTGCCTAATATTCCCAGTTAAAAATACTGACCTTCTCAGACTTCTAACTAGGTGTGGCATGGGACTCAATTATGATTGATAAGATGTGGGAGGAATTTGCTCTGGGAAAGAGTTTGTAAGACATATAGATGGCATGATACTTCTTCCTAATGCCTTTCCCTTTTCTTTCTACTTGGTCCATGGAGTGGCAGAGTCCATCCTAAAATGTCAAGGACACAAGAATGTTTTGGAGATCTGGCTGTTTTGATAATGCCTTATCACAGCTTAAATTTTTTTCTAATTTTTAAAAGAAAAACTAGCAAAAGGAAGAATTTAGTACTTTCTGAATATTTTAATGTTACCTATTGGGAGGAATTATCAGAAAGAAACATGATATTAAAAATGAGAATTAGTCCATTATAAACTTTTGAGTTTTAAAAATGTCTTTGCAACATTCTAGGATGTAGAATATGAAAGCCACTTTTGTTTTGTTCACTTCTCTGTAATGTTAGGTAGGGTTTGAATTGCCTGCTGCTATTCCTAAATCATTTTGTAGCCTTGAGGCATTTGGCTAATCTTGTGAAATCTGTTTCCTCATTTGTGAAGTCAGATTAATACGAGGTTCTTCATTAATTTGTGAGGGTTAAATAACTTGCTATAGGTAGGTTATACAAATTCTATAGCCTATGCCAAGCACATGATAAAAGACAACTAATGTTAATGTTAATGGTTATTATTTCCACTGATATTCATAGATCCATATGTTATTTATTTTTACATTGATTATTTAAAAATTATTTTAAAGTCAAAGAGACAACAGACAGGGAGTTTGGAGCTCCCATCTGGTGGTTCACTCCTTAGATGCTCTCATTGGTCATGGACTAGGGACTGAAACCTGGAATTAGGAACCCAATCTAGGTCTCCCACATGGGTCTAGGTACTCAGTTCTTTGAACTGTCATTGCTACCTCTTAGGATCTCCACTGGCAGGAAGTTGGAGTTAGGAGCTGGAGACAGGCATGGAACCCAGACACCTGATCACCTGCCCTTCAGTGTTAGAGTACCACAGCAAGAGGTTTTGCAAATAAAGTTTGAATTGTGCACAATGTTTTTAAAAGCAAGAAGAAAACTTCAAGGAGCTAAAAGCTACCATATATCTGATAGTGCTTTGTGGAGGGTGACAGCCAGAGAGTGTGAAAGACCTCCCACAAGGAGGAAGCTTGTGTACAGCTCAAAATCCTTCCTTACCTTTCGCTCTCATCAATTTAATGTCACCAGGCCAAGTATCTCAATACTAACACACATCATGATAATGTGTCTTAGTTTTGTTGTGTCTACTTTTGCATCCCACAATGTCTAAAGCTTACCTCTACTTTTCCTTTTTTGAAGTCCTGGAGAGCGTTGTCTCCATTTGAAAAGCTTTTCACCTGCCCTACTGTAATCTGAGTTGAGCAATCTCACATGCATGTCTGTAGAACAGGATTTAGGAGCTCATTAGAAATATTAAATCCAGAGACAAGCACAGGTGCAAGACTTCTGTCTTCAATTTCATTTGCATAATAGCAGCTGAGTAATTGAAGCTGTTCACTGGTTAGCTGACTAAACACAATAGATAAAAACACTGTATTCAAGCATCCTTTCCATAATCTACCTACTTTTTACTCTTGAAAAACCAGAGCAAGTTGTTAACATTTATTAGTATGCACAGGTGTGTGGAATTCTAGGGTTCCTATTTATAAATAACTTTACTGGAATGTCCCAGACTCTTTAAGCCTTATTTTTGACATCTCTGGTCAGAAAGGAAGTTTTTGCCACTAAATCCCTTTTTCTTTTCAGGGTGGGTACATTTTGCAATTTTAATTATAGAAGAGCCTTAACTGTTGGCTAAACAAAGCTACTTCATTTCCTGCCTCAGGGAAAGTTTTAAAAAAATGACTGGAGAAATTTCTGCAGACTAAATATCTGAGATCCAGTCATTTCCCAGGGACTTTTAGCAATTGAAACAAAGAAGCTTAATAAACCCATAACAGGAATTTATCAAAACGTGTAAGAAGCCTCTTAATACAAATGGACGCACTATTCAAGCTGTTTCAGTCCAGAGCTATTTAATACAAAACAACCCGAGAAACTTTCTATTATAAAATGTGGAACCTACATACAGTAGAATACTGATGTATCGTTTGACATGGAGGTAGTGTGTTCTGGATTTCACATGTAAGAAATCAAAAAACAAATAGTACGCACAGTATAATGTACAAATAATAGGAATATATATCTATACACATATCCATATACATTGTGAACATCAAATATTTTGTCAAACAACCAAAATTTCTTAATTGTACTTCTGTGAAAATTATCAGATAGATATTGTTTACTTAATAACTAATTCAACTTGGCAAGCTTCCCACAAATAGCTTAGGTTAAGCTTCTTTAAAACTTTTGCATAAATAATAAAGTTCATAATTCTGCTTTGTGAAAGGAGGTTTCGAGTTAGTTTCCGATCTCTAAAGATATCTTTAAACTCATGGGCCAATATGTAGGGCACATTTGTGATTCCTCCAATTTACCAATTAGAATTTGTAATGCATCCAACTAAAGTTAATTAATTTTTAAATTTTCCTGTACTAAAATGTTCACATTTCTCTATTATTTCTGTTTCGTATTTTTTGGCTAAACAACATTTGGAATACCTGCCTTATATTTGGGTAGTTTCTCGTGTTATATGTCTTCACGTCCTGTTCCAAAGATTGTACCCGGGACTTTGCTTTGTTCATGTGTGTTAAAGTGACAGACATGGGGACTATTGCCTTTGAAAAAAGAATTTATTTAGTCTATTTCCAACTCCTGCAGAAACTGAATCACAGGGGAGACATAAACAGCTTTGCTTGTTAGTTTTGTGCCAAGTAGACAAACACAGAATCTAAGGTAACAATTTGAATATCCCCCCAAGTAGAAAACGGAGACCATTCTTGCTTATACATGTGACTGAGGCTTTAAGAATCACTGAGTTTGCAGAAGACTTGAATTGCAGATGTTCCAGGAAAGGGTAGCAAGCAGATTGGGAGCGCTTCTTTTGGTGAATAGAGTATCTAGTTCTTGGGACCAGCAGTGGAGAATCTTCTGAAATCTAATTTTAGTATTTTTGGTATAAACTGTGGGGTCTATAAAAGCTTCAGTGTCTTGGCCCAGTGCAAAGGCAATAATGTTTGTGCCAAATCAATTAATTCAGCGTGATTGAGTATTTTCCAAAAGCTGTAGCTTCTGAATCTGGCTTGTTGGCCTTCTTGGAAGTTCTGTAAGTTCCTTAAAATCTTTCAATATATTTCATTTATATTCAACCTAAACAGGGTAGATTCTGTTGTTGGCAACTAAAGAACATTGAGGTATATGTGAATTTCTAGGAGTCTACTTTTTTCTGAATTTTATTTTAATAAACGTAAGAAACAAAATAGCTAGAAATATTTTTAAACTTTTTTAGGTGTGACTATCAGTGAAATTTTCCTGATTTGAAACACAAATTGCTACTGTATTATGTGATGGAATGGAGAAATTGTAAGCAGGGTAAATAAAATGCTGCAAGACTACAAAATTCCAATATTTCAAACAAAGAAAACAGTAGGTAGATTATTTTGTAAAATATTATTATAAATGTAGTTTTATGATTATTTGGATGACACAAAGAAATTTTGAGGAAAATAATAATGACATTTTTAGATAGACACCAAAGTAGAGTATGTGTGTAAAGAAGAAAGATATAATTGGTATCATCAGGGTATCTGGCAAATCTCTAAACACACATTGAAAGTTAAAGCCTCTCACTCAAACAAGAAGGCAGAAGTATTAGTTTTCTCCATATCTAAGTTTTATTGTCATAATTTTAAAAATAAATATTGTATATACTGAGATATAGAAATAATGAAGAACTCTTACAATGTCACAGATGGCACCAAGCAATATTTTTCTCATGCCATATAATAAACCTTAGAAGTGACTGTCAGTGAAGTATCTAATTTTTTTCAGCTTTTGCAAAACTCTCATCTGTTCCTTCGATGAGGATTTTTCTTATTGATAGTTATCAGAGCTTGTGACCATATGGAAGGATCAGAGAAGCAGATGACTCAATTCTTGCTCTGATCTGTGTTTCTTAGTCAAATTAAAACCTTTCCAAAAATAGAGAATTTGGTTTTCTTATGACATTTATAGTAATATAGTTTTCTTTCCCACGAAACATTTCTTTCCTAATAAAACACATTTTATGTGATTTAGACATAATAGGAATAGAAAATCAGTATGTCATACACCAAGAAAGATAATTGTGAGAAATACTACACATATAATTTTTCCTAACTTTCCCGTGGCATTGCAGAAATATAATTTACCTGTTCATATGTATGCCATAGTAACATAGTTAAATGCATTTGAACTCTTTATTTCCATGTTGCATCATTGTGCCAAATGCCCACTTGTACCAAACTCTCTTCTAATGATCTATTTCACATTCTGTCTTCCCTCATTGCATTTATAACTCTTTCAGAGGAAGAGCTATATAGTATCATATTTATATCTTTATTATTACAGTAACTGATACAGTAGATATATAATAATTCTTTTCATTAATAAACATGTATTGAAGCACTCTGCTGTTCATTGGAAATGCAGTTAGGCTAAATAAATTAGAATCTTGGTATCACTAGATTTAGCCTAGATAGGATAACAGATGTTTAATATTTAAACATTAACTTATTTATTAACTTACATAAGTTATAAAACTTACAAATACTATAAAGAAATAGAAAAAGAACTATTGTAATATATGAGAGCCCAAAAATAGTAGGGTAGAAATTCCAGTTGTTTACCCGTTATGACCAATACTGAGTCATTCATTGCCAATAGAAGAACAAAATATTGCAAAATGCAATAATGAGATGAAACAATATCCATCCATATATCTAATTATGAAAACTCTCGACTATAATAAGCTCAGATTCTATGAATATAATGTGTTTTTGTCTTATCTCGTTAAGACTTGCTGGGATTTTACTATCTCCTGTCTCTCCCTGTGTTGGTTTGTTTGCGTTAGGACTCCAATAATTTGCTTGACTCTTTTTCTCTGTAATGTCACTATCTCCTGTACTAAAAGTTTAGTTTGAATTTGCTGTATTCTCTGTCACTCTAGTTGTCTTTTGCTGATTATATAATTATATAGTGTGCAACCTAAATTAGAGGGAAGGTCAATAAGGACTATGCGAGGATATGACATGTAAGAAGGAAAAGCAGATAAGCAGGAATTAGGGGGACACACACATATACACACACACATGCACAAATGTACATAGGTTCCAGGTAGCATTTTTGGCAAAGGAAACTGTTTGTAGGGAAACCCGAGAGGGCAAAATGGATTAGCTTTTTTATATATGTTCAGTATGGTGGGAGATTAGAGTGGAAGAGAATGGCAATAAAAGTTTTTGTAATGTCTTTTAAAACAGAATTGTGAATTACATATTTTATTTTAAGTACAAAGGGAAGCCATTGATTAAAGGGTTTAATCAAGAAAGCACATTTTTACTGTACTCTGGCATCAATAAGAACAGTGGATTTGAGAGTACAATTTGAGCCACGAGCAAAGAGCTATTAAAATTTTTACCCAAATCATGATAGAGGTATGATTTAGGATCATGGCAAAAGTGATAGAGGAAATTTAAAGGATTCTAGAAATATTGTAGAGATGGATTTTGAAAGACTTGGTGAATAGTGAGAGAGAAGACCATAATAACTGAATTATTGAAATGTTTGTGATAATGTATTCAGAAACATATGGTACACTTGTTACATATATGTTAATAAATATTCATTGAAATGAAAAAAAGTGCTTCTGTGATCAAATAAACTTTAGAACCAGTAGGTTTAGGCATAGTTAGAGTTTCTTTAAGGTTTTTTTTTTCTGTACTTTATTTAAACTTTTAAAAATTTTTATTAATATGAAGAATACAGAATTTATATATTCTATATATACAATTATAGGAAGATAACCATGTTTTCCTCTGTCCCTCCCATAACCCCGTCTCCTTCCTTCCTTTTTTCCTTTAATATTTGCAATATCATAATTTCAGCTTACTTTATAATCACAGGCTTAATGCACCACCAGCCATAATGTTTAACAGGTAAACAGTAGAAAAACCACTGTTCCACAAGAATATAAACAGGTACAATAAGCAATAAACAAAAAACAAGATGCCAGTTTCATTCTTACATATTTTCTGTATTCTATATTAACTCCACATATTAATGAGACTATATGATATTTGTCTTTTGGGACTGGCTTATTTCACTTAGTATAATGGTCTCCAAATGTATCCATTTTGCTACAAAAGACAGGATTTCATTCTTTTTTATGGCTGGGTGGTATTCCATAGTATGTATATATATATATATATATATCACATTTTCTTTATCCTGTCATCTGTTGATGGACAGCTGGGTTGATTCCATATCAAGTATGGTGAATTGAGCAAGCTGCTATAATCATGGGAGTGCAAATAACTCCTTTATATATTGTTTTAATTTCCTCTGGATAAATTCCCAGGAGTGGGATGACTGGGTCATATAGTAGATCTATTTTCAGATTTCTGAGGAATCGTCATAATGTTTTCCATAATGGTTGTAATAGTTTACATTACCACCAAAAACATATTAGGGTACCTTTTTCTCTACATCTTCACCAGAGTTTTTTATTTTTTTATTATTGGATGATAGCCATTCTAACCGGAGTAAAGTGAAAACTCATTGTGGATTTTATTTGGGTTTCACTGATGGCCAGTGATCCTGAGCAGTTTTTTTGTATTACTGTTCATTTCCTTTCCCCATTTTCTAACTGGATTGTTTATTTTATTTCTATTGAGTTTCTTGAGCTCTTTATAGACTCTGGATATTAATCCTTTTTAAGTTTGCATATATTTTCTCCCATTCTGTTGGTTGCCTCTTCAGTTTGTTGAATGTTTCCTTCGCTGTGCAGAAGCTTCTTAGCTTGATGCAATCCATTTTTCTATTTTTTTCCCTTTATTCCCTGTAATTTTGGAATCTTATCCAAGAATTATTTGCTATGATAATGTATTGCAGAGTTTCCCCAATGTTTTCTTAGTAACTTGATGGAATAAAATTGTAGATTTAGATCCTTGATCTGTCATGAGTTGATTGTTGTATAAATTGTAAGCTAGGGTCTTGTTTCATTCTACTGCATGCAGAGATCGGGTTTTAGCAACATAATTTGTTGATAGAGACTGTCCTTTCCCCAGTGAGTGATTTTAGCTCCTTTGTCAAAGATTAGTTGGTTGTAGATGCATGGATGCATGGATGAATTTCTGCAGTTTCTATCATGTCCCATTGGTCTACATGTCTATTTGCGTGCCAGTATCAGGCTGTTTTGATAATAACTACTCTGTAATATATCTTGAAATCTTGTATAGTGATGACTCTGGTTTTGTTTATGTATTTAAAATTGCTTTATCTATTTGGGGTTTCTTATGTTTCCCTATGAATTTTAGGATCATTTGCTCTAGATCTTAGAAAAATGTCATTGGTATTTTATTGGTATAGCATTGCATTTGTAAATTGCTTTGGGTATTATGGAAATTTTGATGATATTCTTCAAGAAATTGGAAGATATTTTCCATTTTGTTGAGTGTCTTCTATTTCTTTCCTTAATGTTTTGTATTTTTCATTGCAGAGATCTTTCATCTCCTTGGTTGAATTCGTTCCCAGATATTTAAATGTTTTTTATAGTTATTGTGAATGGTACTCACCTTACAAGTTCTTTCTCAGCTATGGCATTGTTTGTCTATACAAATGCTATTGATTTGGATGTTGGTTTTATATTCTGCAACTTTATGAAACTCATGAGTTCCAATAGTCTCTTAGTAGTGTCTTTTGGTTCCTCTCCATGTAATATGATTGTCATCTGCAAATGAAAAATTCACTTCATTCTTTTCCAATGTATTCCTTTGATTTCTTTTTCTTGCCTAAGTGTTCTATCTAAAACATGAAGAACTATATTGAATAGCAATGGTGAAAGTGGTCATCCTTGCCTGGTTCAGGATCTTATTGGAAGTGCTTCCAGATTTTCCCCATTCAGTATGAAGCTGCCTATGTGTTTGTCATGTATTGTCCTGCTTGTATTTGATTTGTTCCTTCTCTACCCAATATGCTTAAGGTTTTTGTCATTAAAGGATGTTGTATTTTATCAAATGGTTTATCTGAATGTATTGAGATAATCATGCAGTTTTTATTCGTCAGTCTGTTAATGTGATGTAATGTTTGTTGATTTGCGTATGTTGATCCATCCAAATATCCCTGGGATACATCTCACTTTGTTCAGTTGGATGATCTTTTTGACATGTTGTTGAATTCAATTACTTATTATTTTGTTGAGATTTTTGCATTGATGTTCATCAGGGATATTGGTCGATAGTTGTATTTCTTTGTTGTTTCTTTTTCTGGTTTTGGAATTAAGTGGATCCTCGACTCATATCAGGAGTTTGAGAAGGTTCCCTTCCTTGGAATTGTTTTGAAAAGTTAAGAGTCTGGTAGAATTCAGCAGTAAAGCCAGTCCTGGGGTTTTCTGTTTTGGGAAGGTTTTGTTACTGATTAATCTCAATCTTAGTTTTTGCTTTATTTTGGTTTTCTAGATCTTCATACCTCAATTTTAAAAGATTGTATATGTCCAGAAATCTATTTCTTCTAGATTTTCTAATTTTTTGGCATAAAGCTATTTGTAATAATTCCTTATGATTGTTTTTATTACAGTGGTATCAGTTGTAACATCTCCTTTTTCATCTCTGATTTTCTTTTTGGTTAGTTGGGCCAATGGTGTATCAATTTTGTTTATGTTTTTTAAACAACCAGTTGTTCGTTTGTTTGATCTTTTGTATGTTTTTATTTGGCTTCAATTTTGTTTACTCTAATTTTTATGTTTTTTTTTTTCTACTAATTTTAGGTCAGCTGGTTCTGGGTTTTCTTTGTTTTTGAGATGCACTGTTAGATACTGCATTTGATAACTTTCCAATTTCTTGTCGGCACTAATTGCTATGTTTATTCCTAGGAAATTTAAGAAACACTGCTTTTGTTGTGTCCCATAAGTTTTGATATATTTTATTATCATCTTCATTTGTTTCAAGGAATTTTTATTTCCCTTTTGATTTCTTCTATGATCCACTGTTCATTCAGGAGCATGTTGTTCAGTCTGCATGTATTTGTAAATTTTCTAGTTTCTTATGTTATTAAATACAGCTTCATTTTATTGTGGTCAGAAAAGATACAATGGTATGATTTCAGTTTTTTTGATTTGTTGAGACTTGTTTTATGACCTAGCATGTGATCTGTCCTAAACAATCTTCCATGCGTTGATGAAAATAATCTGTCCTGTGGCTATGAGATTAAATCTCCAGATAACAATTACATTCATTTGATGGATAGTGTAGATTAGCTCTGTCTTTTCCTTGTTTATTTTTTGACTAGTTCATCTGTCCATTTATGAAAGTGGATTTTTAATGTCTCTCATTATTACTGTTTTGAACTGTTTTGAAGCTATTTCTCTCTTTAAATTCATTAACTTTTTTTTAAGTAGTTGGGTACTCTATCATGGGTACATATACATTTACTATAGTCACATCTTTCTGTTCACTTGATCTCATTTTTTTCAAAGATTTTATTTTATTTTATTTTATTTTGTTTTATTTTGAGAAGTAGAGTTAGAGAGAGGAAAGATAGACAGAAAGGTCTTCCATCTACTGATTCACTCCCTAAATGTCTGCAATGGCCAGAGCTGGGCTGATCTGAAGCCAGGAGCCAGGAACTTCTTCCAGGTCTCCCACATGGGTGCAGAGTGTCCAGGTACTTGGGCCATCTTTGACTGCTTTCCCAGTCTATAGCAGAGAGCTGTATTGGAAGAGGAGCAGCCAGGATCAGAACCCATATGGGATGTGGTGTCCCAGGCAGAGGCTTAGCACAGTATCCCACAGTGCTGGCCCCTGAGTTGATCTCTTAATCATTACATAATGACATTGTCTCTTTTAAAATTTTTCATCTTAGTCTATTTTTTTTTTTTTTTTGACAGGCAGAGTGGACAGTGAGAGAGAGAGACAGAGAGAGAAAGGTCTTCCTTTGCCGTTGGTTCACCCTCCAATGGCCGCCGCTGCAGCCGGCGCACCGCGCTGATCCGATGGCAGGAGCCAGGAGCCAGGTGCTTTTCCTGGTCTCCCATGGGGTGCAGGGCCCAAGCACCTGGGCCATCCTCCACTGCACTCCCTGGCCATAGCAGAGAGCTGGCCTGGAAGAGGGGCAACCGGGACAGAATCCGGCGCCCCAACCGGGACTAGAACCCGGTGTGCCGGCGCCGCAAGGTGGAGGATTAGCCTATTGAGCCACAGCGCCGGCTCAGTCTATTTTGTTTAATACTAAGATAGCTACTCCTGATTGTTTTTGATTACTGTTAGCATGGGATTATTTTTTCCATCTTTTCACTTTCAATTCTGTATATTTCCTCATTATTCAGGTGTGTTTTTTGTAGGCAACATATGGGTGGTTCTTGTTTTTTAATCCATTCTGCCTGTCTGTTTATTTTAATTGGCTAGTTTTATCCATTTACATTCAAAGTTATTATTGATAAGTAATGACTTTGTCTTGCCATTTTCCCATAAATTTTCTATTGTTTGTTTTGGGTCTCCTTTGAACTGTTATTAGGAAGTTTTCTGTCTTTACATTCTTTCAGGATGATGGTTACCTTTCTTTGTTTCTTTTTTTAGTATATCCTTAAGTATCATTTGTAAGTTTGGCTTGAGTAGTGACAAATTCTTTCAATTTTTTTTTGTTTAGGAAGGTCTTATATTTCACCTTAATTTATAAATGAGAGCTTTGTTGGGTACAGTATTTTCAGCTGACAGTTTTTTTTTTTCCTTCTTCAAAGGCTTGTAGTATATCTCTCCAGTTTTTCCTTGCCTTTAGGGTTTCTGATGAGAAATCTGCATCAATCTAATTGAAGATTCTTTAAAGGTAATTCTGCATTAATTATTGGCATATTTTTTGATCTCTTGTTTGTGTTTTACATTTGAAAGTGCCTGTAATGTGTCATGATGAAGATCTTCTTTGATCATATCTATTTGTTGTTCTATGTTCTTCCGGTGCTGAATGTACATATCTTTGTCCAAGTTAGGAAATTTTTTTGAAATTATTTCACTAAGTTTTCAAAATAAGTCTGATTTTCCACTCCTTCCGAAATGCCAAAAACATGTATTTTAGTATTCTAATTGTATTCCATAGATCCTGAATACTGTTTTCACTTTTTCCAATTTTTCTTCTTTTTTTTTTGTGTCTGAGATACTTCAAAACTTTTTATTCAAGCTGAAATATTATTTTGCCTGACAATCTGTTGTTTAGGCTCTACTGTATTTTTTATTTGAAATATTGAATTATTCATTTTAATATTTCAGTTTGATTTTTTCAGTATTTCTATTTCCTGTTAGAATTTCTCATTCATATCATTTATAGATTTATTTAACTCATATAATCACTTCTCTATATTTTTGAGTAATCTTACAATCATTCTTTTGAATTTCTTTTCAGCCTTTTTGTCAATCTCCTCATTTTCACAGTGTAATATGATGTTTTGTGTTCCTTTTGGAGAGTCATATTGTTTCCCTTTTTCATGTTTCTTATATGTGTACTCTTATTTTTATATCTCAGGAGAAACACTTGTTGATGTCTCCTCTGAAGGTTTTGTTCTTAGTAATGTGCTTCTAAGCAGATTAGGATGCCTGTACCTTCAAGGGGATATCCAGAGGTGTATGCTAGGTGGGGCCAAGGAGCTTTGGCCAGAGTTTGTGGATGGGACAAAAGTCCAGGGTAACACCCAATTTCTGCTTGGTAGCTCTCTCTGTAGTCAGTAGGGAAGACTAAATGATTGCTCTACCATTCTCTGTGCAAGGTGAACTTCCCTATGCATGCATTCCCCATTCACTCAGGTGCATAAACGGCACAAGGAATCTATGAACTCTTTAGTGTGAATATGGAGTCCTCCACAACTCCCATTCCAGCATTCAGGAAATCCTGAGCTTCTGGATTCCCATAGTAACTACACAAAGACCCAGCCATACCCCACACTCTCATCAGTTTCCCACCTTATCGCACAGTCACAGAATTCCCACAGTTACAGGGTGTACAGTTCCTGCAGTCACAGTCTGTAGGGGTCCATACTCTGTGATGTGAATATTTCCTTCCAAAGAGATAATCTCCCCATTCCTGAGACAGGTGTTTTGGTTGGAGGAAGGGAGGGGAGCAACAGGCTAAGTGGGCACCTTGGCCCCTCCTCCCCAGCTCTCCAGGTCAGATTCCACCTGCTTTATTCTGGGAAAATGGCACTTCTCTGACTGGTCAGAAGGTACCTTGGTGGAGGGAAATGAAGGAAGCAGTGTGCCTCTGTTCAGAATTAAGTGTATAGCCTGCCCTCTGGCAACTCATCTACTCAAAAGCAAAGTCAGTTGGGATCCCATATTTCTCCCTCTGAAAAAATCCACTGGGATACATGGGTTGCTGGAGTCTGTACTTGCCTTATTCTGGGAAAACGGTGCTTCCCTGTTTGGTCACTGAGTGTCCAGATGAGGATAGAGGAGGGAAGCAGTTTTCCCTGTATTCACAGGGTTAAGTGGGCACTCCACCTTCTTCCAACTAGTCCATATAGACTCAAAGTCAATGGGGACTGGGAGGCTCTCCCCCAGACAAGATCCCCAATGGAGCACAGACTTCTGTAGACCCCTCTTCACCTTACTCTGGGAAGAGGGCCTCCCCATCAGCTCCCATCCGTGGGAGTTGCTGGTGGCGTCCCATGAGCTGCTTCATGGAGTCATCTTTCTGTAGACTTTTTACTGAAAACTTCTCCCCAACTTTCTCTCAGGAATATAGATCCTCCATTGTTTTTTTCTGGTATCTTCCTCTGATTCAAAATCTGCCTATCTTTCCTCTACTCAGCCATCTTGAAATCTCAGTACCTTCCATATATCTATATATGTGGGTGTGTATATATATATATGTGTGTGTGCATATATATATGGATATATATCTATATATGCATTGTGGATTTTCAGAGGGGCAACTATAGAAACCTTTTTGTTTTTGATGAACTTCTTACAGGCACAGTGTTTTACTGATTGCTTTTGGTGATTCATTGCTTAAAAGAATGAGTGAACTCTTTTAGAAAAGTGATTGTACATTTTAAATTCTGTTTGAATGAATTAATTTTTTAGTTGATTCAGAGTATTGATATGCTTTAGAATTTGAGAGGAGAAAAGATTTTGAAAACACTAAATACAGACTACATTGTTTTATAAACATCTTAAACAAAATGTTTATTGGTATATTATAAAATCTACATTTTTATTGCTGCAGTGTGAGAGGTAAAATATGAAAATGCTCCTACATTAATTACTTTGTTTACTCTCAGTTCTTAAATGCTACCAGCTCATTAAATATTAACTTTACAATATGTAGAATTTACGTATGAATTTCCAATAATTTTGACATTATACTTTTTACATGTAATTGTACAAATAAAAATACAGCTAATTAAAGTTGCATAAAATAAAGTTATAATCTGCAAATCACTGCAGATTTTTTGTCTATTCGATAATCATTTATTGAGCTCAAGCCCATAGTAGAAATAGTTGGCATGTGAAAATATGTGTAAGACATAGTGACTTTTTCCTGTGTATTAAACATTTAGTCAATATTAATATTTGTTGATGGTGCAGGTTAACTGTTTTCTGACTGAATTGGAAGAATCCTTAGTTATCCAACTCTTCAATCTGTGTTTTCTACATTTAAGCAAACTTCTATCTGTATATATATTTTATCTTATAAAAGCAGATTATATAGTTTAGAGCCAACTTTCAAACTAATGCTCAAATATTTTTAAATCTCTAGATGGGTAATTTCATCTCTTTGTTTAAATGGTTTAAAAATAAGTTCTATTTTAATATTTACTTAGTCATGTAGAAAATTATGTTAGAGTTGAACCCTCTTTCCCTTTCTTTCAGGGTACTACAATTCTTATGATAATGTTTATATTTTTCTTAATTGACCATCTGCTTCATGGAATAATTATGTATATAATTTAGAATATTTTCTTAATATTTAAGGATGCAATTCAACATACATAACTCTACATATGAAGTGTGAAGGCTAAAAATTACCCCTTCATCATTGTAACTTTTGTTTATTTTTTGCTTTTATGGAAGAATGGTGGGTTTTACAAACTGAGCAGAAAGCTGATAAAGGAACATTTAAAAATATATTATTAATGCTGGATAAATGACAAAGGCTATGCTACTGGTAGCCCTGTTAATTGTTTGAAATATTCATTCCAATATTTGGTTAGGTATGGACTTCCAGTGTAAGTCAAATTCCCAATAACTATGGAAACTGTTCAACTGAAATATATGAGCAACAATAGTACTTTTAAAAAATCATTTAATATAGAGTTTCAAATATCATATAGTAAGTGTAGTTTTTACAATTGTTCATTTTATTAATATGAAGTATTAAGAGTCTTACAAAGGCATTTCTTGTCAATTAGATTAGGAAAGTAGAAATCAAATTTATATGGATTTTTAAGGAAATACCATGTCAACCATGTCCAAAAGACTAACAACCTAAACTTAAGAGGGAAAAAAATGACTTTCTAATCAATCTAATTATTTCCTGTAAAGGATTTCACATTTTCAAAATTCTTTAACTTAGAAATGAAATAATGCATGATAGAAATATAGTAGACATAAAAATATATGTATTCTGATAACATACTGTTATTCCTAATGCATATACATATATTTTAAGTTCAGATACCAACTAACTATACTATAAGTTATACCATGTATATTAGTACAAGGGTACTATAAAATAATTAGCTTTTTTCCCTTAGATTGGATTTTTGATTTATATATGTATATCCTCT
The DNA here is from genome assembly GCF_964237555.1 of Oryctolagus cuniculus. NCBI lineage: Eukaryota > Metazoa > Chordata > Mammalia > Lagomorpha > Leporidae > Oryctolagus > Oryctolagus cuniculus. The sequence goes on along the minus strand of NC_091439.1, from coordinate 85,271,747 downwards.
GGTACTAAATATTATATTTCTTCATATGATTAATATGTGAAATTTTGTGTGTAAAATTTCCATGTAGTATATCTTTTAATAATTTTAAAGGAGCTTAAAAGAATCATTGATTCATTTAACACAAAAAAATATTCTTGGACCGGTGTTGTGGCGTAGCAATAAAGCCACAGCCTGTAACACTGGCATCCTATATGGGTGGTAGCTCATGTCCCAGATGCTCCACTTGCAATCAAGCTCCCTGCTAATGGCCTGGGAAAAGCAGCAGAAGATGGCCCAAGAGGATGGGCCCCTGCCACCCACATGGAGACCCAATGAAGCTTCTGGCTTCAGCCTGGCTTATCCCTAGCTGATGCAGCCATCTGGAGTATGAAAAAGTGGATGGAAAATATCTCTTTCTTTTCTCTCTCTTTCTCTCTCTTTTTCTCTAACTCTTTCACATAAATAAATCTTCAAAAAAATCCCCACATTCTGTGCCTTTCAAGGAAGTATTTATATGCAAATATTGAAATCTATTTTGCTTTCTTTATAAGGGCAGTGTAACAAATCAATGCTTCCTGGGCCATTAATTAATAAATGCTATTAAATATCACTGGTTTCATTGAGAATATGGGGCTTATTAATTCAGATTACCCAATACAATTTCTTGTGTCATTGGGAAAATGTAAATAGATCCTTAGTTTTATGCATATTGAAGTAGAGAGTTCTTTCAAATGGAAATGAAAATGAAAAATATCCATTCCCTCATCCTGACCTTTTATATATTTTCAGATGTAATTATGCCAGCGACCTTGTGGCAGACAGGCGAAATTTCTAATGAGAATATATCAGCCATGATGCTTACTGTTGGAAATGATTGATTTATTTTATTATCTAGACTTTAATGTCTTCTAGTATGTCTCCAATTGTTTGCATAGTTCTCTTTCATAGTTCAATTAAAAAGGAAACTGGAAAAATGAAAGGATTTTGGAGAAAGGTGTGTATTTTGATTTAAATATGCTTTGAACATATTTTTATATATGTAGATTTTTATATATGTAGTTTTTTATATATGTAGTTTATGCAGAACTTTTATACTCCAAGCTAGTTTTGAATGATGGACACATTATGTAATGAAAGAAATTAAAATGTTGCTTTCCCTTTTGTATTCATTGCATATGAAAATATTTGTGTCATAAAGAAGGTGATTTGTATTCTCTTTCATAGGAAAGAAATTTCACTGTGCATCTTCTAAACAAATATTTGTTCTGGTTCTTATACAGCATGCATCACAATTTTAAATATTTCATTATTTTACTCACCAATGTGTGCATCAGGACTTGATGCTTCATTGCTTTTACTGCTGGTCGTCCCCTTTCCTCCTCTTCCTTCTTCCCTCCCCCACCTTCCCCTTCCTTCAAGTGAATGTGGGCTTTTAACACAGTGGTGGTCTCAGTGTAGTTGATTGTTGCACATGGCTGTTGACTCTCAAGATAGTGCATTCCAAGAGGAACTGGCATGACATTATTTTCATGTATTCCATACAAAACTGTCAGATCCGAGGAGGAAACTGCCTTTTTGCTAGATAGTCCCTTCCCCATTCCTGCATGCCCCACCGCTCTGAGCACCCAAGTGCCCACCCTTACTGGTGATCCTTGTCACCCTGTTCAGTTGTTGAGAAGTACAGTATGGATTCAGGTTGACCGTCTTTGGTCTTTGGTGTGGAGTTGTCCCCTGGAATTTCCTTGTATCAAACTTTCCACTTTCTGATGTAGTAGGTTTCAAAAATTAGACAAGCCTACTTATGGAGATTGGACATACATAGCCCATGGATGTCAAACCTGAAGATCTGCAGTTTTTGAATGCCTACTTTGATCAAGGTGCTATAAATGACCAGCTGCAAGCAATACATAGAATGTTAGGGCTGACTCTTCTGAGGTGGGGGGAGAGAGAGAGAGAGAAAGAGAAAGGGAGAGAGAGAGAAAGAAAGAAAGGGTCCACTGCTGTGGTGTAGCAGGTAAAGCTGCCGCCTGCAGTGCCAGCATCCTAAATGAGTGCTGGTTCAAGTTCCAGCTGCTCCACTTCTGATCCAGCTCTCTGCTGTGGTTTGGGAAAGCAGTAGAAGACGGCCTAAGTCCTTGGGCCCCTGAACCCATGAGGGAGACCTGGAAGAAGCTCCTGGCTTTGGATTGGCCCAGCTCCAGCCATTGTGGCCATTTGGGGAGTGAACTAGAGGATGAAAGACACACACTCTCTCTCTCTTTCTCTCTCTCTCTCCCTCCCCCCCCACTCCCCCACTCTCCCACTCCCCCACTCTCCTCTGCCTCTGCCTCTCTGTAACTCTGCCTTTCAAATAAATAATCTTAAAAAAAAAAAAAAAGTCCAGGGGTAGACACAGCAAAGCAAAGTTTGTTTCCTTGCTTTCTGTTGTTTCATTTCATTGTGTAAGTGTAACAGAAGATGTGATCTAAGTCAGGATAAAAGATACAGTTGCCTCCCAGAGGAGAATAAAAGTAAAGTTATATTTTAATGTGTTTTTGGAATAAAATCAAACACATTTGGAGATTAAGAACATTTATTTTGTCTCCAAGCAACTCCTTTCCCTGAAAGTGTGAGTACATCTTAAGCTGCATTTAAGAACTAACAAGAGAGAAACTTGCCAAATGTACAAACAAGGAATTCAGAGACACTTTTCATATGGAACATAAGCTGTTTTGTCCTGTCAAAGAAAAGCAAAGTTATTCACCCAAAGAAGTATAGTTTGATTTAAAACACTATGTATCATAGGACACCCACTTGAGTTTTCCTCAATAAAGAAAATGAGCAGGTACAGCTGTTTAGTGTCAATGTTTATACTTCTTATCTTTCTTTTGTGTGCTTCTGGTGGTTGAATTTTTTCCGAGAGATTCTGATAGCTTCTGTATACAATTGATAATTTAAAAATTCCTTCAAATATAAGAGGATAGGTAAAGTTGTGCCATACTTATTTCAGTGGAAAATTGATCCTCATTCCTTCTCACCAATAAGTGACATCTCATTTCTCAAGTAATATTTTCTGAACGATATCAGAATATGAAATAGAAAGAGAGGGAGGGAGGGAGGGGGAATACCTTCCATTTGCTGGTTTATTCCCCAAGTACTTAAAATACCAAGGGCAGTCAAGGCTGAAGCCAGGATCCAGGAATTCCTTTCAGATCTCCCACAAGAGTAGCAGGGACTCAAGTACCTGGGCCATCATCTGCTGCTTCCCAGGCACATCAGTAGGGACTTGGATTGGAAGCAGAGTAGCCAGGACTTGAATTAGCACTCCACTGAGGGATGCAGGTGTTCCTAGCAGCGGCTTAACCTACTGTACCACAATCCCCACCCCAGCATCATATATAAAATAGATCCAAATAAGAAGTTTAAAATCTATAATGATTAAAGGATAAATACTTATATAGTCATATAAGAGAATATGGTGAAAATAAGGTATAGGTACATGCATCAGCATATATGGAACATAAACATATTCATGAAAGAAATATATTACACATATACTTTGTGATTCCATTTATAGGGAGTTCAAAAACAGGAAAAAATGAAATATATTTTCCAGTACATACTTAGATGATAAAAGGGAATAACAATTGTGGAAGTTAGAGATGAAGACAAAGAAAACACAACAGGAATAAATGTTGTAAATCCGAAGAATGTTTGCCTGTAGTGCAGGAGGTGAGAAGGTGGATTTGTGAGCAAGCGCCTGTAAGGTGTGGCTATTTTTCAGTATCTATTTGTTGACCCAGGTGATGAATTCCAACGATGGCCTTGTAATAGTTTATTGACTCTATACTTCAGTTTTAAACTGTTTTTATGTATGCTTGTTATGTTTCACACTTAGACAAAAATTAAAATTATCATTAGTTTTTTTTTTTTTTTTTAAAGATTTATTTACTTGAAAGAGTTACAGAGAGGCAGAGGCAATGAGAGGGAGAGAGAGAGAGAGAGAGACAGTTCTTCCATCTGATAGTTCCATCCCCAGATGGCTGCAATGGCTGAAACTGCCCATCCGGACTCAAAAGCTTTTTCTGGGTCTCCCACGTGAGTGCAGGGGCCCAAGGACTTGGGCCATCTTCTACTGCTTTTCCAGGCCATAGCAAAGAGCTAGATCAGAAGTAGAGCAGCTGGGACTCTAACAGGTGCCCATGTGGGATGCCAGCACTCCAGGTGGTAGCTTTTCCCACTATGCCACAGCACCTATTTCAATATAAGTGTTTTGACATAAATTCATAGTCAAGGAACAGGAATTTTCTCCATGCTGTTTGAGGCAAATCTCTACCATCTAATACATTTGGGTATTTTTGTGATGGTCTGGCTTAAAATTGTTTACATGTTGCCAAGGAGAGCTAGGAAAGAACAAATAGCCCTACTTGCATGTTAGGAGCTGAAAATGTGACTACATCTCAAGAGGGATGAAAGGAAACTTGTCATAGTTCAGAGTTGTGCCTAAGAGGTGATAAGGCAAGTGAGAAAGAATGTTGAAAGAAAAAAAGGCTGGTGCCGTGGCTCCTAGGCTTATCCTCCGCCTTGCGGCGCCAGCACACCGGGTTCTAGTCCCGGTCAGGGTGCCGGATTCTGTCCCGGTTGCCCCTCTTCCAGGCCAGCTCTCTGCTGTGGCCAGGGAGTGCAGTGGAGGATGGCCCAAGTGCTTGGGCCCTGCACCCCATGGGAGACCAGGAGAAGCACCTGGCTCTTGCCATCGGATCAGCGTGGTGCGCTGGTGGCAGCGCGCCGGCGGCAGCCGTTGGAGGGTGAACCAACGGCAAAGGAAGACCTTTCTCTCTGTCTCTCTCTCTCACTGTCCACTCTGCCTGTAAAAAAAAAAAAAATAGAAAGAAAAAATATAGAATATGTGTTCTGAAATGAGAAAGAGCACACTGAGGACTGATGTGTCCCTCCTGCCAATTCATATGTTGAAAACCTAACCCCCCAACATGATGTTATGTGAAGTGATTAGGCTTAGATCAGTCATGAAAGTGAGGCACTTACCTTGCTAATTCAGGATGGAATTAGTGCTATTGTTAAAAGAGGCACCACAGAGTTTTTCTTGTTTTTTTTTTTTGTTTGTTTGTTTGGTTTTTGTTTGTTTGTTTGCTTTTTTCTACCACTTGAGAACACAGTAAGAAGGTAGCACTCTAAAAGCTGGGAGGAGAGCTGTCATTGATCGGAACTTGTCCACGATGTCATGGTAATCTCAGATGTCCAGCCTCTGGCACTTGGGCAGGATACATTTTACATTTGTAACACTCAATGGATGGTATTTTGTGACTGGAGCTCAAACTCACTAATAAGAAGCAAACATACAATAATATCCTGAGAGAAACAATGTAAAGATTTACCAGTGTTAGAGAAACTAATGAAATACTTTATTTGAGGAAAAGTAGGAAAATTTTCCCTCCTAATTTTTGTAAAGAACAAAGAAAATTGTATCTGTTTTCGTGGAGGCAATGTCCAAACAGTTCATCTCTTTCAGAGTTAACAGAGGTATTTTATATCAACATATACTGAAACATCACCTATATTTAATTCTCAAATGAATTATCAAAAATATATACATTGGGATAAATAAAATCATGTTTTATCAAATTTGCAAATATTTTCTGTTTAGACTCTAAAAATTACAATTTGTATCAGGTAATATAAACAGAAACACAAATCACCCTTTCAATAAACTTACACATGGGATATAAAGATATTTCTAAATATTAATTTTTCATAGGTAAATGTGCTTATTTCTTAAGATAGCATAGTTTTTTGTAATACACTGATATTAATCTTTTTTAAACTTTTTATTCTGCATTAAATTTTTCCAAATTGAGTATGCAAGGAACTAAGGAACAGAGATTGAATTACATATTCAAACCAGTGCTAATGAGTTGAATATGAATTCTAGAAATACAAAATGTAGGCTGTGTTGGAGTTCATTGACTTTAAAAGAAATGATGACCACCTCAGAACAGAACAGTGGATCAGAACTTCAGTCTATGCTGGAATGATGATTGTGACTAATTAGCTTTTGTCAAGTTCCTAGGACTACTGAACTCTGATAACTACCAGGAGCGTCTACCTATCCTCTCCCTGGTGTCCTCCTGATACTTCAGGTTTCTTCTCTCTTGTGAATTCTCATTGTTTTCATAATGTAAAAACATTGTATGTAGTTATGGTGCTTTGTTATTGTACAGCTTTAGTTAAGTAGAATAAAGACTTAGAATCAGTGAGATCTATATTAAAAGCTGAATACCAGTTGATTATAAGTTATTTAATCTCACTGAGTTTCACTTCAACTTTGAAGGGAAATAGATCACCTTTTAGAGCTTCATTTGCTCTACTTGGAAGTTTCGTCAAGTGCCTAGCATACAGCCTAGTACAAAGACAATACTCAATGGGGATAAAGTGTTGCCACTTGATTTAGTTATACAAAAACCACTTATTAGATCACATCTTAATGATTAATCCTTGCCTATTAGAACATTCCAATTATACATTTAAAATTATACAATGATTAATGTCACAAATTATGAAAAGAATTTATCTTTAAAATAAGTAGGGTAGGGGGTAGGCATTTGGCTCAGCAATTTAAGATACCACTGGACATGTTAGAATACCTGGTTTGAGTCCTGGCTACACTTCTGATTCAGTTTACTGTTAATGCACACCCTGGGAGGTAGCAAATGATGGTACAAGTATTAGGGTCTCTATCACTCATGTGTGGATATGGGCTCTCAGCATTGAGCTGGCTCAGCCTGGCTTGATGCAGCTGCTTGGAAGAGTGAGTCAGTGAATGGAAGATGTGTATGTTACTTTCGAATAAAATGATTGTAAAAAATGTAAAAATAAGCAAATGTTAAAAAATTCCTTGAAAATGTTTCTCCTTTAATAGATTTTCAATTTTTATGTTTTTCTTTTTTTTTTCTTTGTTAATATAAGAATGGGAACATGTATGATAGAATACACAAACAATATACTTAAATCATAAAACCAGTAGCCTAAATTGTTAAGGATTAAGAATATGTGCAGAGTCATTCATGTAGGATTATATAAATACCTTTTGCTAAGGGTTAAACATGGTAAAAATAACTTATCCATATGACTTTTACCACATTTTGAAAGTGTTGTGGAATATAAACAACAAAGATGGAGTATTTGCATTTATAAAACTTATAACCCAAAGTTTTTGTAACAGACCTACTTCACTTCTTGAGGAAGTAAGTCCTTTTGTAATATTTACTTAAGCGAGGTTTTTCAGGTCACTGTTAAATAAACCTACTTAAAAAAAAGAATAATGCATGTTAAAGATTTAAGAATTCCTCACCACATACTGCATTAGCATTTCTCCTTTTCTAATGTTTTGTCTCACTGAGAAGTTCAGGTTTTCAGTCGTAAGGATAATTACTTATTTTTCTTCTTCTGCAAATAGCTGATGGGCTACAGACACTTATCCTTTCAGTTCCCAACTTATATAACAAAACTTCTGTCTTCCTTTTACAGTTTATGGCAAATGTGTGTGTATATAAGACCTGAATAATCATACAAAAGGAACAATTTTATCTTTTTTTAAGATTTATTTATTTATATGAAAGGCAGAGCTACAAAGGCAGAGGCAGAGAGAGAGGTAAAAAGAGAGAGAGAGAGAAAGAGAGAGAGAGAAAGAGAGAGAGAGACCTTCTATTCAATGGTTCGCTCCCTAGATGACTGCAATGACCAGAGCAGTACCAATCTGAAGGCAGGAACCTGGAGCTTCCTCCGGGTCTCCTATGCGGGTACAGAGGCCCAAGGAGTTGGGCCATCTTCCACTGTTTTACTAGGACATAGCAGAGAGCTGGATCAGAAGTGGAGCAGCCAAACTTGAACCAGTGTCCATATAGGCAACGACTTTACCCACTACACCACACCACCGGCGCCACAATTTTATCTTAATGTATTTCAGTATAGTAGTCACATTTCTTAGAATTATTACACATTAATAACATTTGGTGGTTGATATTGCACTATGCCACTTTAAATGGGGGTGGGCATTGTTTTGTAGTGGGTTAAGCTGAAACCTGCATCCCACATCACAGTGCATGGAGTCAAGTCCTGCCTCTGTTTTCTACTCTGATTTTAGCTCCTTTGTCAACGGTAAGTTGGAGAGAGGCACTAAGATGGTGTAATAGGGAGGGAGCTTATTGCTCTGGTCTAGGGGAAGACAGTTAACAAAAACACAGATTACAATCTCAGGGAAGAGTTAGAAAAAGACAGAGGAAAATCCATGCAAATTAGATGGACACTGTGGATCTATGTGGAGAATGCACAGCTTAGGACATGCACAACTCAGGACACCAACAGCTGAGAGCATCGGCACCAGCTTTGGAAAGTGACGTGATACCAGACTGTAGAAGCCCAAGCCACTAGTGATAAAGCTGCTGGAAGTGCCATGTGTGAGTCGGGCTTGGAGCCCTGTGGGGAACAGTATACCTGATAACCTACAGGGAAAAAAAGAGGGCTTATTTCTCCCTGATCACCCAGCATCAGTGTGCTGTAACTAGCTGAGAGCAGGCAGGCACCATTTTGGACATATCTCTTCTCATGCAGCAATCAGCTGAGTGAGAGGAGATGCCTGAGTCTGGCTGGGAGAGTTGACAGGACACTGGGTGCTCTTGACTATGGAAGGCTTGTGTGCTGGGACTGTGGAAACACTGTGGCTGTGGTAGAGGGTGCAGGAATTGGCTGGGTCTTTGGGCAGTCACTCTGGGCTGCTCTACATGCTCAGGGCTCCCTGATTCCCTTGTGAGGGTCATTGCTGCAGGATCCATACTCACACCGAGGACTGCACAGATCCTTTGTGTCATTCTTGTTGCAGCACAGATGATGAATAACATACCCACTGGGGCTAGTGCCTATGCATTGGTCTCCTTGGAGGAGAGGAGGTTAGTGTGAGACTATGCTAACAAAGCTGAACAAACCTACTTGCTTATTAAAAAAAAATATTTACGACACCTAATTTGGGAGTCACCTTGGCTACTCCCCTCACCCTGGAGCACTGAAGAGAGCTGCCTGGCCACACCCAGCACATGCCTCAGGGTATTCATTGAAAGAGCAGATACTCCACTAATCCACAGAGGCATAGACCAAAGATAAAAGCCATCACTGGGGAAAAAAATAAATAAACCAACAAGTCTCCCCACAAATGCCTAAAAATAAATGGAAAAATTCAAGAGACAAGAAGACAACATGAAACCCCCAAAGGAACACAATAGCACCTCAATACTAGAATCTGAAAATGAAGAGATTGAAGAAATGCCAGTAACAGAATTCAAAAAATTGATCATAGGATTACTTAGGCATAATCAGAAGCAAAACCACGAACTAAAGAAATCTATACCTGACATGCAAGGAAATTTTTCTTGAGGCTAGCACTGTGATGTAGCAAGTAAAGCAGCTGCCTGCAGTGCCGGCATTTCATATGGGTGCAGGTACAAGACCCAGCTGCTCCTCTACTGATCCAGCCCTCTGCTATGGCCTGGGAAAGCAGTAGAAGATGGCTGAAGTCCTTGGGCCTCTGCACCTGTGTGAATGAACTGGATGAAGCTCCTAGCTCCTAGTTTTGGATTGGCCCAGCTCTGGTTGTTGAGGCCATTTGGAGAGTGAACCAGAAGATGGAAAATCTCCCTCTCCCTCTGCCTCCCTATAACTCTGCCTTTCAAATAAAGAAATAAATCTTTTTTTAAAGAATATTTTACTCATTAAATTCAGATTTTAAAGAGAAATCAAAGCAAAATTTTGGAAATTAGGAATTCAATAGAACAAATAAAACATATAGTAGAAAGCCTTAAGAACAGATTCAGTGAGGCAAAAAAAAAAAAAAAATACCTGAGCTAGAAGATAAAATCTGAAAAAAAAATTTTTTTTTGACAGGCAGAGTGGACAGTGAGAGAGAGAGAGAGAGAGAAAGGTCTTCCTTTTGCCGTTGGTTCACCCTCCAATGGCTGCCGCGGCCCCGCTGCAGCCAGTGCACGGCGTTGATCCGATGGCAGGAGCCAGGTACTTATGCTGTCTCCCATGGGGTGCAGGGCCCAAGGACTTGGGCCATCCTCCACTGCACTCCCTGGCCACAGCAGAGAGCTGGCCTGGAAGAGGGGCAACCAGGACAGGATCCGGCGCCCTGACCAGGACTATAACCCCATGTGCAGGGGCCGCAAGGTGGAGGATTAGCCTAGTGAGCCGCGGCGCCGGCCAAATTTGAAAATTTTACAGTCAGACCAAAAGGAAGACGAAATTAGAAAACAGAATAACAATGTTGGAGATCTCTGGGATACCATTATACAACCCAAAATACTGGTCTTAGGAGTTCCTAAAGGCATGAAAAGAGAGAATTGATTAGAAAGCCTTTTTAGGGAGGGGGGCTGAGAGGGTGGGTACAGTTGGAAGAATCACTGTCATTATGTTTCTAAAGTTGTATTTATGAAATGCATGAAGGTTGTATATCTTAAATGAAAGATTTCTGGGGAAAAAAGATGGTTGTAGATGCATGAATTGATTTCTGGGGTCTCTATTCTCTTCCATTGGTCTACATGTCTTTTTATGTACAAGTTCAAGGCTGTTTTGATTACAACTGTCCTGTAGTATGTCTTGAATTCTGCTATTATGATGTCTCCAGCTTTGTTTTTGTTGTTTAAGAATGCTATAGCTATTTGAGATGTCTAATGTTTCCATATGCATTTTAGCATCATTTTTTTCTAGATCTGAGAAGAAGATCATAGGTATTTTGAGTGGAATCATATTGAATCTGTTAATTGCTTTTGCTAGTGTGGACATTTTGGTGATATTAATTCTTCCAGTTTGTGAACATGTAAGATTCATCCATTTTTTGTGTCTTTTTATATATCTTTTATTTATTTATTTGAAAGTCAGAGTTACACATACACACACACACACACACACAAAGAGAGACAGAGAGAGGGGTCCTCTATCGGTTGGTTCACTCCCCAGATATCCTTAGTGGCCAGAGCTATGCTGATCTGAAGCCAGGAGCTTTTTCTGAGTCTCCCACGTGGGTACAGGGGCCCAAGGACTTGGGCCATCTTGTACTGCTTTTCCCAGGCCATAGCAGAGAGCTGGATTGGAAGTGGAGCAGCCGGGACTAGAACTGGTGCCCATATGGGATGCTAGTGCTTCAGGCCAGGGTATTAACCCACTGTGCCACAGTGCTGGAAATATATATCTTCTTTAATGTTTTGTAATTCTCACTGTAGAGATTTTTCAACTCCTTGCTTAAATTTATTCCAAGGTATTTACATTTTTTATAACTATTGTGAATGGGACTGATCTTATATATATATATATATATATATACACACACACACACACACACACACACGCACATACAAAGGCTATTAATTTTTCTGTGTTGGTTTTATATCCTGCAACTTCACCAAACTCTCTTAGATATTCAAATAGTTCTTAGTGGAGGCTTTTGTTTCCCTTTTATGTAGTATTGTGTCATCTGAAAATAGGGGTAATTTGACTTCCTCCTTTCCAATTTATATTCCTTTGATTTCTTTTTCATGTCTAATGGGTCTGGCTAAAATTTCCAGAGCTGTGTTGAATAGTAGTTGTGAGAATGGGCTCCCTTATGTGGTTCCAGATGTTACTTGAAAAGCTTCCAACTTTCCCATTCAATGTGATGCTGGCTGTGGGTTTGCTGTTTATAGCCTTGATTGTGTTGAGAAATGTTCCTTCTATACTCAATTTGCTTAAGGTTTTTATCATGAAAGGTTGTTGTATTTGATCAAATGCTTTCCCTGCATCTCTTGAGGTAATAATATGCTTTTTATTCTTTAGTTTGTTAATGTGATATATCACATTTATTGATTTGAATATGTTGAACCATCTCTGCATCCTAGGGATAAACTCCCTTGGTCAAGGTGAATGTCTTTTTCATGTATTGTTGGATCTAATTAATGTTTTCTTAAGGACTTTTGCATCTATGTTCATCAGGGATATTGTTCTATAGTTCTCTTTCTCTAATGTATCTTTTTCTGCTTTACGAATTAAGGTGATACAGGCTTCATAGAAGGAGTTTGGGAGGGTTCCCTCCCTTTAAATTGTTTTGAATAGCTTGAGAAGAATTGGAATTAGTTCTTCTTTTAATGTCTGGTAGAATTCAGCAGTGAAGCTGTCCCATCCTGGGCTTTTCTTTGTTGGGACAGTTGTTATTACTGATTCAATCTCCATGTTGTTTATTGGTCTGTTTAGGTTTTTTGTGTTTTCATGATTCAATTTTGGTAGGCTGTTTGTGTCTAGAAATCTGTCCATTTCTTCTAGATTTTCCAATTTTTTGACATAAAGCTATTTATAGTAATTCCTGATTATCGTTTTTATTTCTGTGATATCCAATGTTAAATCTCCTTTTTAATCTCTGATTTGGGTCTTTTTCTTCTTCTTCTTTTTTTTTTTTGGTTAGTTGGGCCAGTAGTATATCAGATTGTTTATTTTTTTAAACAAACAGCTCTTCATTTCATTGATATTTGCATCTTTTTTGTTTCAATTTTGTTCGTTTCTTCTCTAATTTTATTTCTTTCCTCCTAATTTTGGGATTGGTTTGTTGATTTTCTAGATCACTGAGTTGCATAGATAGGTCATTTATTTGAAGCCTTTCCACTTTATTGATGTAGGTGCTAATTGCTGTAAACTTCTTTCTTAACACTGCTTTTTCTGTATCCCATAAGTTTTGATATTTTTTGTCATCCTCATCTATTTCTAGGAATTTTTAAATTTCCATTTTGATTCCTTTTATGATACACTGTTCTTTCAGGAGCATGTTGTTCAATTGCATATTTTCTAGAGTTTCTTTAGGTGTTAATTTTCAACTTCATTCCACTGTGATCATAAAAGATACCTGGTATGATTTCCAGTGGCTTATTGAGTTTGCTGAGACTTGATTTATGGCCTGGCATATGGAATATCCTAGAGGAATTTCCATGCACTTATGCAAAAAATGTGTATTCCTCAACTGTGGGATGAAATGTTTTGCAGATTTCAGTTAGATCCATTTGGTCCATAATGTAGATTAGCTCTGATCTTTCTTTGTTGATTTTTGGTCTAGTTGGTCTGTCCATTGATGAAAGTGGGATGTTGAAGTATTCTATTACTATTATTTTGGAGTCTATGTCTCCCTTTAGATCCATTGACTTTTTTTCAAAATAGAATGCATCCTAGAATTGGGTGCACATACATTTACTATAGTCAAATATTTGTGTTGAATTGATCCCTTAATCCTTACATAGTTCCCTTCTTTGTCTCTTTTGACAGTTTTTGTCTTGAAGTCTATTTTGTCTGTTATTAGGATGGCTATAACTGCTCGTTTTTGCTTTCTGTTGGCATGGAATATCTTTTTCTATCCTTTCAGTTTCCTTCTGTATGTATCTTTATTGGTGAAATGTGTCTCTTGTAGCAGCAAATAAATGGCTCTTGTTTTTTAACCCATTCAGCCAGTCTTTATCTTTTAACTGGAGAATTTAGACCATTTGCATTCTAGATTATTATTGATAAGTAACCATTTGGTCCTACCATTTTTCCATAAACAGCCTATTATTTACTTTTGATTTCTTTTGTACTTTATCTAGGAGATTTTCTGCCTTCACAGTCTTTCATAATGATGACTTTCATTCTCTGTTTCTGTGTCTAGCACATCCTTAAGAGTCATTTGTAGGTTAGACAAGTTGTGACAAATTCTATCAATTTCTGTTTATTTTGGAAGGTCTTTCTTTCACCTTACCTTATAAATGATTGCTTTGTTGGGTACAGTATTCTGGGTTGACAATTTCCTTCAGGTGTTGGACTCTGTCTCTTCATTCTCTCCACGCTTGATGGTTTCTGATGAGAAATAAGCTGTTAGTCTATTTGGGGATCTTCTGAAGTAATATGTTTCTCTCATGCAGATTTTAGAATCTTTTCTTTATGTTTAACTGTTAAAAGTTATATTTGAATATAATGTTAATATAATGTTCAAGTTATATTTGAATATAATGTATTGTGGTGCAGATCTTATCTGATCGTATAGACATAATGTCTTGTAATTGTAAACAATGGAAATTTGGGTAATTTTTTCCCTCTTGCATAACCTAAGCAAGTCCTTACTGGTACAGTTAGAAAATTAACTTTTTTTAAAATTTATCACAAAGAATTTCCACAATATTGTGATTTTTAAAAGAGAACTTAAGAAGACATTAGGTGAGAATTGACCAAGTAAAAAAAATTGTCCTGTTAAAAATAGAAAAATGATATGTTTCTTTTGAACAAGTGGCTGAGAAAATGAGTTTTATATTTTAGAAATTTAAGATTAGAGCAATGCATAGGATATATAGTAATATAGAATTTTCACTTTGGACAGATAAATTGTTTTAAAAATCTCAAATATCTGATTCTCTCCTTTGGTACTGACTAGTGGTTATTTTTCATGTTCATTTAGGTGTCTGAATTATTAGTTGATATTGATACGACAAGACAAAGTGCATCAAGCTAGAAAAGAAAAAAACAAGTTTTGATAAGTTAAAGGATTTTACCTCTAGATGAACACAATGACCATTAGGTTGCATATTATTCATAGCTTTATTGATTTAATGAAACATAGTGGGGATAGCACCTTAATTCTTCACAAAGAAAAATCACTAGGTCCATTTTACCTCTTAAATACTTACCTAACATATCCTTTCCTTCCTGAATTTGCACTACTGCTTTGAATCAGATATTTAGTCTTGCAAAGGCTTTGGAATAGTTCCTAATTAATCTCTTCAGTGTTAATTTCCTTCACTTTCATTTCTCCAAGCTGAACAAATATATTGCTTCTAACACACAAATTTGACCATCCTATATCTTCTTTTTTTAAATTTATTTGACAGATACAGTCAGACAGTGAGAGAGAAAAACAGAGAGAGAGGTCTTCCCTCCGTTGCTTCATCCGCCAAATGGCTGTCACGGTCAGAGCTACGCCGATAGGAAGCCAGGAGCCAGGTGTGGGTGCAGGAGCCCAAGCACTTGGGCCATCCTGCACTGCCATCCCCGGGGCCACAGCAGAGAGCTGGACTGGAAGAGGAGCAACCAGGACTAGAACCCGGCACCCATATTGGATGCCGGCTCCGCAGGCAGAAAATTATCCAAGTGAACCACAGCGCTGGCCTCAACCATCCTATTTCTTTACACAAGACTTTTGTGGTTCAACACATTCTATGTAGACAGGCTACAAATGCTTAAAGTAGGATCCAGACCTGAGCTGAGAGGTATTGCACTTTAGTGGTTATATGAATGACTTCTAGGACCAGACTTCCTGAGTTTAAAGTTAGGCTCTGTTCCTATTACCTGTGTGTCCTTACTAAATATTTATAACAATGTATCTGTAAAAGTGTTAAATTTTATTAATATTTAGTCTGCCTCAATTCCTGCATTTACTTTTTGCCAGCTCTGCTATAACCTAAGATTTTCTTGCAATTTTATGTCTGAATTTTTTGTTTGTTTCTTTGTAGTTACTCACAGCGCTCTCTCTTCTACCCTCCAAACTGGCTAGTACTGTCTCATTTTTTAACATTTAGTTTGATAATAATTGCTTTCAAATTAATATTAACTAACTTTTTATTAAAATGGTAGCATCTCTCTCTTATGAACTCTTTCAATACTCTGTTTATGTCTGTTGAATCAGTTACCAAATAGTATGCCATTGTATTTATATAGCAATTTATTTTCTCTGAGATCTCAGGCAAAATGAGAGCAAGAATTACATATTATTAATCATCATGCCCTGGCACAGTACCTGGTACATAGCAGACACATAATGAAAAAGATTGTGGAATATATAGGAAATTGTTGTATAAAAATTATTTCACAAATAACTCTTGAAATCATTCCTCACTATGTTGTGTACTAGTTATTGAGAGCTTTGTGATATGCTTCCTTTTAAGTTTATTTTTATATGAATTAATTTGGTTCTTAGGTTCTTAGCATTTTCTTTTGTTTGACAAAGATAAGTCATCTTCGTTCCTATTCTTGCCCTAATTCTTCACTGAAAAGCTAAAATTACCTTTCTGATCTAGTAATTATATTGGCTTAGGCATCTAGCATTTGAATTTCTTTAAATTAATAAATGTTATACTTCAAATATAGGCAATTTAAATTTATGCCAAGTGGGGAGTATAAATACATTAACTTTTAATGATATAAAAAGAACAAAATGAAATTAATTCTATATAGCTTAATATGGAATGTATGTTGTTTATTGCTCGATCCCAGTTATTTATAAATAAAGAATATAACTGCATGAAATTAAATTGAATCAGGTAGATCATTAATGATTGTTCAAGCCTACTTCACAGAGTTTGTGGAAAAATAGAATTAAATGATGAGTTAATACTGATGCAAGAGAATTTTGAACTCCATGAATAATTTTTTCACAATACACATTTTCATATTATGTTTATGGCTTTCATATCATAAGCAAAGTGTCACTCTTACTAAAGAAGCATGACTGTTGCCGCAGAGTGTTTTAAGGAGTATCTGTTAGCTAACGTGTTATAACTGAAGACTTATTTTTTAAAGGACACTGACGAGTGCTGGTAAAACTCTGCAAGATAATTTTCTGAAGGCCCTGGCAGTGAGAGAAGAAGATAACCTTAATGGGAAAATCAGCGTGAGTACACCCAATTTAAAACATACACATTAAAGGTACCATTAACATGAATAATGCAGTTTTTAATATCTTTCCTGAAAAGCGATTCAAGAGGAATAAATATGACTATTATGTATATATTATGGAAATATATGTATAAAGTTTTAATATTCTTGTTTACATTCATAAATTGAGCCAAATAATTAAAAAAATACTTAGGATTCAAACATTTGTGGCAGAGAAAATGCCTGTAGTGGAAGACTGGTTTTCATTTCCAAATTTGCATTAGGCCTGAATTGAAATATCGAGCTGTATTTCAGCCCAGTTCTGTGTTACACTCCCTAAGTTGCAAACCCTTCTCCCTGGACCATTAAGTTTGGTCCTTTGGGTACTTGATTTTTTTACAACTTCTGGAAATAGCATGATGGCCTGCTTTATAGACCTACCTTGGGAGATATAATGGAAACCGCATAATAGAAAGACTTGATTTTAAATCATGCAAGGTGAACTTGCTTTTGCTTTTTATAAATGTGTTCTCGATCAAATATGTAAAGGTTAGTAATATTATTTGGCATAAGGATTTACTTCCACCATTTGTTAATATAATATTAGTAAAAAGAGTGTTTGTAAGTCTTAAAATGTTTAAAATGAATTTTAATAAAAACGGGACATGTTCATGCTGAAACTGTAGTAAGTGATTGATTCCCAGGAAAATAACTGGAAGTAGTGTGATGAAAAATTTAGCATAGTAGAAAAATGTGTGAATAAGAGGCATTTTACCAACAAAAAGCTGTAATTTTCCTATCAGGTCCATTGATAATTTCCCATGCAGATAAAACCTTCAGTGCACTCCAAAGAGAGAAAAAAAAAAATCATACCTTGGTTAAGTAATTGAGTGGAATTAACCCATATGAAACAGGGAGAAATATCTTGTAGTTAGGAGGCTGAGAGAGGTCTTCAAAAGGTAAGTAGGGAAGTATATGTAAAGTCTAGGCTCTGGAGGGCTTTCCGAATCACAATAAGATTTGGAATTTATCTGAGTTTTAACAGAAAGCACACTCAGAGGGCAGGAAAAGGCAGACAAATGTATAATAGGAATCTACATTAAGGGTTTTCAAGAAGGAGCAAATGATCATCAGTGATAAAGCAAGGTAAAACCTGAAAAAATACCCAATGTGTTTGACTACATGTAGACTTTAAAGATTAATATTTAACAAAAACAAATTCCACCCTCTAGAGGGTAGAAATCAGATTCCACAGGATCCCGTATAGTTAGTCTGTAGAGCCAAAAAGCATAAACATCTTCGGAGACCCTAAGAGACCCACATTTTAACCATAATTGTGTATTTCTTCTAAAAATATCTGCTTTACTGCTCTGCCATTGGTATCTACTTTGATAATAGATCATCTCCTCATTTACTCAGATCACAAGTATATTAATTATTAGACTTTATTATCTCACACTCATGCTAAATGAATTCCCAACTCTCTTACATATAAGTGAAGGCAATACACTTTATACCATTAGAGCTATCATTTACTTTTGTTAAAATCACCATTATAACTTAAATAAATTGCAGTAGCCTCTGAATGATAAGCCTGTGTATTTTCCTGCCTGACTCCCATTCATTTTTCAATCACTCAGCATGTAATTTTTTTTTTTTTATCTATTCAAGTCTGGAATAGTTCTAATCACTGACACGTTGGGGCAATGTGGAATCCTTGACATTTTAGACACTGTAAATAGAAATAAAATAAATACAGTAAATGAATTCAGCTCTGGATAGATACCATGCAGAGCATAACATTAGAAAAGTAAACATATACACAGATATTTTACAGAGAGTGATTAATCATTTTTAATTGCTGTACAGAGGAAGATCACTTTGAATAGATGACATTTGTTAGAACTTGAATGAAATGAAAACCTGGTTACAGAGTTAGGAAGGAGCATTATCCCAAGAAGGAACAAGCAAATGAACAGCAATCATGGCATATTTAATAGGTGATGAGATGACCCGAATTCTTGGAATATAGTTATTGAAGATACTTAAAGACAAATGAGGTCAGAGAGAAAGTCGGAAACTAGATCATGTAGATTTTAAGAAATTTCATTTTCGCTTTTTATTCTTTTAACGTAAGAGAAAATCACTGGATGATTTGAATCATAGAAGTAACTTGATCTGATTTTCCCTTTAGAAAGAATGATCTCATTGTTATATAGGGTGGGAAATATGGGAAGGATAAGAACAGAGCAGAAAGAAACTAGTGAGCTCTTGTGATAAGCCAATGGGAGATGAAACTCTCAGAGCAGAGGGTCACAGTTGAAATGGAGTGAAGTCCGTGAATCATATCTGTGTTTTGGAAGTAGAGCAGACAGGACTCATAGGTGGAGCAGATGTGGAATATTGAAGAAAGAAGAAATTAGGATGACTTCTAGGTTTCGGGGCTTGAGCAAATAGATGGATCATGGTGCTACTTACAGATTAGGGGAAATCTTGAGGAATGCATATTTCAGTAATCAATCATGAAATAGTTCTGTTCTGATTGTATTAATTTTGTGATGCTTATCGGATATCCAAGGTAGGAAAGTTGATTTGTCATTTACATATAAATGTTGGTTTGGAACTTTGGGGAAAATTTGTGGCTAGAATTCTAAATATGAAAATTAAAAACATCTAAATGGTAAGTAAAAGTATGTAAAGATCTTTAGGATATGCCAGCATTTGGAGATCCAGAATGAATCAGTTCTGAGTGATAACTACAAACATGAGGAGAAGGAAAATTTTCCAAGAAATTTTTTCATCCTGTCAAATACTGGTGACAGGTTAAATGAAATGATGTGCTTGTGTCCCATGGCTGCTACCATATACCGTGCCACTTAAAGCTTCAGAAATCTATTCTTTCACATTTCTAGAGGCCAGAAGTCTGAAACCCAGATGTCAGCAGAACTATCCTCTCTCTGAAGGATCTTAGAGAGAAACTGTTCCTATCCTTTTCTTAGCTACTAGTGTTGCTGGCAATCCCTTGCATTGTTCAGTTTGTTAGATGCATCATGCTGATCTCTGCCTCTGTCATCATATGTTGTTCTGCCTATATGCTTGTGATTGCATCTCTGTTTTCTGTTTTTATAAAGACACCAGTCATATTGGACTAATGCCCACCTTAATTGTGTGTGTGTGTGTGTGTGTGTTTATATATATGTATCCTATTTCCAAATGAGGCTACGTTCATAGGTACTAGAAATTTAAAACTCATAATATCTTTTTGAGGGACATACTTCAAACCATAGCAAATGATTAAAAATGGTGAGATACATTGATTTCTTTTGTGAGGGTTGTTTCACTGGAAGGGTATACGTACATGGCTTATTGAAGCAGATTAAGAAAAGGAAAGGTGTGTTAGTGAAGATAACTTATTAAAGAATTTTTGCAGTGACATCATCATAGACACTTAGTGAGGAGTTGGTTTGCGATCAGGAGTGAAGAGCATTTATTTTGTCTTAGGATAGTTAATATTCACTTATATGTCAATTAGTATCATCAATTAAAAAGGGGTTATTGATGGTATAGAGGAGAAAGAGAAAAATCACTGCAGAGGACTTCTTTTTGAAAGATAAAATCCAGAGCAAAGATTTGCCTTTAATAGGGGCAGAAAATACTTATTCTACTGTAGGAGGGAGGAAGGTGAATGGGTACATCTGTTATGGAATTTGATTGATTTGGGTGGGGAAGGTGGTTAGCCCCACATTGAGTGGATCTGTTTATTTTGCATGTTGCTCCAACCAATCTTTTATATAATTATGAGATTTTTGCCCTAGGAAAGCTTGTTGCCCTTTAACTTTTACTCAGTATACTAAATAGGTAACATTTAATGTTGGTTGGGTGGTCACTGACTTGGAACCTGGAATGTTCTTGGAATCATAACTTACTCTGAGAAAAATCTTTGGTTTTTTTATTTGGGCTTTTGAACTTTGACTGTTACTTTGTAGAGTATGTAGTATAAATCACGGATCCATTTTAGTTTTATCTTTCAATTTTCTTGTCTTATGTTTGAATGATCCCGAATGGTATTTTAGCAAACTATTGATAACAGAGGACAGCACATGTTAGATAGATCTAGTGATTAGAACCATACACTTACTTAAAAGCCATTTACTGAATGGATAGGCATTTAAGGTTGTTGTATAAAATACGTGATATTCATGAGCCTTGAACTTTTTAAATTCAATATACGAAAATATCAAACATGAGTTGTATGAGACCTATGGATACATATAACCAAATAGCCTGAACTCTCCAAGGGAAATAACTATTTCCCAATCATTAAGATTTTTCTGCATAATGTGGGAGTACAAAATAAATGGAGGACTTCAACTTGAAGGCACATTTGCTACTCTTTTTTTTTCTTCTTGCTGAAAACACATAATGAAAAAATTGTGACGTAGTTTTAGAGTCAGTAGTAATTCCATAGCAATTTTATGGGGTAATTTAAATGTAGCTAGAAAATTAGGAGACTAGATTTTCTGTTCCACACTTACAACTTTTTGCTTTATGTGGTGACCCCATGTTTCAGAAACTATTTAGCATAACTTGATTTTTGTTTTGAGTGTCCTGTTTCTCCCTCTGGTCAAGGCACTGCAAAAGTGATTCTTAGTTTTCTCTATTTAGTCCTTGAATTTACTCTCCTATGGAGACTAGAGCTCTGGAAAACAGCATTCTCCTCTGCCCCCATCCCCATGGGTCGCCACCCCAGAGCTTTCAATACTCAAGTAGTAGTGTTTGCTTAGAATATGCATTCACACTTCTGAGGCCTACTGCTTTGATATCTGATCTCAGGGCTGTGCCCTGGGAGGGAATATGGTTTAGGTAAGTTGAAACTTTATGTAACTGCTACTCAAAGAATAAAAATTCCTGAAAATTTTACTTCCTTTAAACGTTTTGGTAGTCAGTGGTTCACATGCTGTTGGCATAGTTACTGTTTAGATAAACCATTTTCTAACAGAGCTTATATTAAGCATGAGGTAATATGATTTAATTCAAGTCAATGTAATTTCACAAATGCCTTCCAATTTCTTATGTGTATGTATGCATAATGTATTTGTATATATTCTGTATGCACACATATATAAACACACACATTTCTTTAAATATTTTTCAAAATACTATTTTAAATTACTATTCCATGTATTTAGTTTAGATAAAACTTTGAACTTTAGGAACAATTCATTTACAACTATATTTAAAAGGATTTTTATTACCTGTGTAATGTTTCAGATGACAAGCATAGTATGCATTTTTGTTAATATTATAACAAATTTATTTTAACTGAGCCATTCATGTTTGAAAATATTTCAACTTCATGCCTCATTTATTTCAGTTTTTAAAATTCTTAACAGGTTAAGATTATTGATTTACCATTTCCTTCTCATTTGTAAGTAGATTTATTGTTTCCTGAGAAAGTAGTTTTCTAGTTGCTCATGCAATGGCGTTTTTAACAGTGCCACCACAGTGAGGCATTGATAAAGTATGTACTTATGACAAGTGCTTGGGAAAGCACATTAAACAGGTTTGAATCTAGATACTCAGAAACTCATATTTGTAATACATGGATTCAGGTGATCACGAAAGATTCACAGAGTTCCAAACACATCGTGTCAATATGTAAGGTACTATAGAATATGTGATAGAAAATTAATGAATTATACAGCTTAGATATTCAATTTGGACTGAGACTGGGAATTTTTTTTTTCATTTTAATTCCTGAAGTATTTTAATAGAAATAGTTAAATTGCAGTAAATGCTTGAATAAAGACTTGTTATCTTGAGAGCATTTCATAAATATGATAAAGACTAAGGAAAATCTTAGAAGTCCAGATGTGATGACTGTGCAGAGAAAAAGAGAGATGGAAATGAAAGTACAGATGGAAAGTAAGTTATTATTCTGAGGTAAAAATTTCCATTTCCTTATCGACTACTCTGAGTGAGATATTTACATAATTGACCAATCTGTTTTCTCTTCTACTTTGGTGTCTCTGACATAATTACCTTAGTCTGAAAAGAAAAAAACTTTCGTTGTTTACTTACTATCTCAGTGTCTTTCTTGTGCTGATCTTGTACATACACTTTTCCTGCTTCTATTCTGCAATACATATTTTCCCGTAGTGAGTCATTCAACCCATGACTTCACTGGCTATATGTGTATTACCGCTAAACCAGTGGCCTAGATCTTTGCTGTGCATTTGACCATTAATTAATTAGATATGGAAGAAATGGTGGTAACTGGCTTTTTACCAGTCATTGACTAGCTACTTGGGATATACTGGGTGTTGTATACCTATGGAGTTTAGAGATGTTTTTGGAAGAAAGAGAATAATTAAGTATGCAAACAAAGGGAAATTTCTACTTAGACTGGTGTTATGAAAGCAAAACACAAAACCTCTGTGTAAAAGTTGGTTGAGGGATGATATATTCAGACATAGATGTGTCCTCACAGAAATGAAGGCGTTAGTATGCCTTTAGTATAGACAGTAACTGTGAATGTCTTATAGATGTATGAAGCAGATGCCAGTAGTTGCATTGCAAGGTCACATAAGAGGAGATAGCTGCTTGAATCAGGAAGGGGACAGCATAGATGAAGAGAAGACAATCTGAGAACTATTGTGAAGATAAGCTTGGCATTTTGTGGTAGTAGGATGTGACCATGGAGGTTGTTGGAGGCAAAGCAAGTGGCTAAATGGATGGTGCTGACAGTCTTTGAGATGTGGCACGCTCAAAGATTAGGAATTGAGCATAGATGTGTTTGATTGTGGATATGTTGAGTTTGAACTGTCTGTGGACAAAAGAAGGTGTTGTAAATATTTAAGGTGGTAGGTACATTAATTAGCCTAATTTGATCATTCCCAATAGATACATGAATCAAAATATCACATTGTACCATATAAATATATGCAATTCCTGTTTGTCAATTAAAAAATGAAACTTGGGCCAGTGCCGCGGCTCAATAGGCTAATCTTCCACCTAGTGGCTCCAGCACACTGGGTTCTAGTCCCAGTCGGGGCGCCGGATTCTGTCCCAGTTGCCTCTCTTCCAGGCCAGCTCTCTGCTATGGCCTGGGAGTGCAGAGGAGGATGGCCCAAGTGCTTGGGCCCTGCACCCCATGGGAGACCAGGAGAAGCGCCTGGCTCCTGCCTTCGGATCGGCGTAGTGCGCCGGCTGCAGCGGCCATTGGAGGGTGAACCAACGGCAAAAGAAGACCTTTCTCTCTGTCTCTCTCTCTCTCACTGTCCACTCTGCCTGTAAAAAAAAAAAAAAAAAAAAAAAAAAAGAAAGAAAGAAACTTGAAATTTTGAAAGGATATTGAGATGTTAAGTAGGGAACTAATTTAAAAGATCTGAACTCTAAGGCTGATCTCCATTTTCCTCTACCTCAGTTACTTAAATTTAACCTATAACTAAACCAATTTTCTTACCTTCTTTCAGTCCTCAGATCTCATGTCATGTTAGTCACCAAGCCTAGGTCAATTATACCCTATAAATATTTCTCAAATAAATATGTTGTAGGAGGCAAGGAAGTCAAAGCGTTCAGCAACAGCCACAATAGAAGGGATCTGTTGCTATGCTCAGTTGCATGGACAAAGCTGTGAATATGACGGGTATCCTTGAAAGAATTTAGACAAATGGTTAATGTGATCAGTCATGCACTGTAAGAATTTACTAGGTTGGGCCAGCTCTATGTTGTAGTCAACTAAGTCTCCACCGGTGGCAACCGCATCACCTATAGGCACCAACTCGTGTCCCAGCTGCTCCTCTTCTGATCCAGCTCCCGGCTTATGGCCTGGGAAAGCAGTGGAAGACAGCCCAAGTGCTTGGGCCCCTGCACGCACCTGGGAGATCCAGAAGAAAGTCCTGGCTCCTGGCTTCAGCTCCAACCATGGCAGCCATGTGGGGAGTAAACCAGCAGATGAAAGATTTTTCTGTCTGTCCCTCTCTCTGTCTGTAACTCTACCTCTCAAAGAAATAAATAAAATCTTAAAAAAAAAAAAAAAAAAAGAAAAAAGAAAACAAAACAAAGCAAAACAAAACTAGGTGTGGGCCTTTTGCCTAATGGTTAAGACTCTGACTAGGATGTGTCAGAGTCCCTGTGTTTGATACCTGGCTTTCTCTAGTTTCCTGCTAATGTAAATCTTGAAATGCAGAAGTGATGGTTCAAATACATGGGTCCCTATGTGGGAGACCTGGATCAGGTTCTTAGTTTTGGCCTGGCCCAGTCCTGGCTGTTGTAGATATTTGAGGAGTGAACCAGTAGATGGGAGCTATTCTTATCTGTCTTTTTCTCTCTGTCTTTCTGCTTCTCAAATAAATCAATAATATACTGGAAATAGTATGTGGAGATAAGTGATCTGTGTGGTGGGAAAATGAAATAGGAGATAGGGAGGTCAATGGAAGAGGCCATGGAAACAGTTCAAGCAGTAGATTATGAAAGAAATGATAGAATTAATGGTGAGAAAAAGATGTATTTCACTGATAATAGATAAAATCTGCAAAGCAAGCACTTTGTTTTGATGTGGAAATGGAGTTATGGAGAACTAATCACATGTTTCTACTTGGGGACATTAAATGTAGCAACTGGAGTAGCTAAACTCAGGTTCCAGATTCTTCATTAAAGATTGATACATTTTCTAAGCCATAGTGTCTTGCTCCATAATGGGGAATTAATAGAGCTCCCTTATCTTAATATTGATTATTAAAATAGGTTTTAAATAATTTTTATCTATTTTCACTTGATGTGAAAGAGAAGCAAAGACAAAGACACAGACAGAACCAACCACTGGTTCACTCTCCAAGTGCCAGCAACATCCAGGGTTGGAGCAGGTTGAATCCATGAGTCTGGCAGTCAATCTGGGTCCCTCATGTAGATGGCAGGGACCAAAGTACTTGAGCAGTCATCTGCCTCCCTGGGTGCACATGAGCAGGAAGCTGTATTGGAAGTGAAGGAGCCAGGACCTGATCTATCCACTCAGATATGGGATGAGGGTGTCACCAGCAGCATCCCAACCACTGTGCTATATGTCCTCTCCCCTCAACGAAAGCTTTTTAAATGCTCGGTGTGCTTCATGATATATGATGAATACTTAATAGGTAATATAGTTTTTGCTAATCAAGTTATAAACTGCTAAAACTGTAATTGTAAATAAAATAGATATAGAAAATATGTAATATTTCTGTTGATAGTTTTTAATGGAAATATGAAATAGGATTGAATTTTTCATTAGACAGGATGGTTGAAAGGATTCTTTGAGATAATCAGTTGCCTGTGGATTTTATTATGGATCTAACAATTGTTGATCAATGGCAAGGAATCAGGATATCAGAAACTGCAGTCTGTTTTATTAATGTTCTACTCTGTGTAATATTTTGCCACAAAGATGTGTAAGTCATGGACTCTCCCTACAGTCTAACATAACAGGATTACGTAACTTTTTTAAGTGGCTAAGTAGCTGAGAGGGAGGGGTCTTATTTTTCAGAATGGCATTAAACTAAGAATCTTTGATTTGGTGAATGGGAAAAAAACAAAAATAAAATTCCTTTCCTAATCAGAGACTCAGGAGGATTATAATGAAAGGTCACATGCTGTTCTGGGTGGGGCCTATTGACGCTTATTTTCCTTCTGAGTGTAGACTATGTAAACAGGCTGAGTAGTTTTGGCTTTGAAATATGCATTATTGAAGCTGGTATAAAAACACTGCTTACAGCTTTTCCTTGAGAGTCATTCAAAGGAACCACTGTACCAAGGTCAGGAAAACCTATGAATTAGGCCATTCCTAATATACCCATTTCCTGTGTTGAAATCTCCATGAAACCTAAGATTGCGTTGTATATGACCAATAACATTGTGCTGACATGATCTTTTCCCTCCTTGCTATTTTCCAACTTCTATAAAATGTTCCCTTTCAAGAAAATGAAGGCATTATACAGATGTTTATTTCCTTTTTAGTGGAATCCATGCTGTCCACTAATAAACCCTTATGGAAATTATATGACTCATACAATCTAACCTTCATTTTAAACAAATTACATCAGTGTTTGGAAAAATAAAATGTCAATCAACTTCCATTTCACTAGAAAAAGTATAGTTGAATAGATACTTAATTTTTTTTAAATTTTCAGGATAAAATGCAGTACAGAGTGAGTGAGAAGTACAGGAAAAATGGAGGTATTAGAACTATATTATCCAACTTGGGTTGTTGGGTTTATCTCTGATTACTAAATTGCAGATTTTCAACACTAAACAGCCTGGGTTTTCCCAGTCCATAATATGAGGATAATAATTTTCCCACTGATAAGGTATTTGTAGAATAAAATAACACATTGTGTAAAGCATACATATTCTTAATATTTAGTAGGTGTTTAATAAATTATAAATAATATGTACTGTTTTAAGTCAGGTTTCCTAAAACAGACCGTAAGATGTAGTTTTCAATGCAAGGTATTTGTTGGGAAGGTTGTGTCACAGGAAACCTGTAAAGGTAGGTGGGAAGCATGATACACAAAAGAAGCAGCTAGGGAGAGCTGTGGTTTCAATGGAAATGCAATCTCATCTTGATCACACAGAGAGCTCTGGGATGTGAATTGTGTCACAGTTTATTCTGCCCGGAAGCAAGGAGGATGCACTTGTTCCTATGCACTCCCCTTCCCAATTCTTCCTGTTAATCATCAGTCGCAACACAGGTGGGGAGGTGGAGAGAAAAATATGGCTCTGTCAGCTAAGGGCAGTCCTTTTGAGGAAGGTACAGGTGGGAGCCATAAGTATTAATACCTGCAAGGTCTGGGGCTGGGTGCAGATCCCTTGGGAAGTTGATGGGGGAGGGACCCCATCAACTACTGCAGAGCTCAGTACGACAGGCGCAAAAACTTTGTTGCAGCTGTTTTAGAAAATAATGTGTAGTTTCAATAATGCCATCTTCTTTAAGGAGAATATATTTTTGTTTAAAATATTTTAATCAATCAGCTTATATGAAAGTATATTTTTTAAAAAGATATATTTACTTATTTGAAAGGCAGAGTTAAGGAGAAGCACAGGCAGAAAGAGAAAGAGAGAGGTCTTCCATCTGCTGGTTGACTCCCCAAATGGCCACAGTGGCCAGAGCTAGACAAATATGAAGCCAGGAGCTAGGAGATTCTTGCAGATATTCCACATGTGTGCAGGGGCCCAAGGACTTGGACCATCCTCTACTGCTATCCTGGGCCATAACAGAGAGCTGGATTGGAAGTGGAGCCAGTGAGACTTGTGCCATTTCCCATATGGGATGCCGGCACTGCAGGCAGTGGTTTTACCAGCTATGTCACAGTGTTGCCCCCAATATATGTTTAATAAAGTTTAATGGCATCTTTTTTAGTCCAACTTTAAATATTAAAGTGTCAATTAAAATAAAATTATTTATTTATAAAGGAATCTTAATTTATAAATGCAATCGGAATTCCTAGTTTGATATTTAGGTCCAGAAATACTGCATATGTAGGAGGGTTTCCGATTTACATGTCCCCATGCTAGAGTGTTTGAATTGACTGAATCAGGACAGTAAATCTACTTATGAGTGAGCAACTATTTTCATATCTCAATACCTGGACAAATGACATATTTGTGAATGTCATAACTATTAATTGTAGTCATAAGTAATAGAGATTCATTTTATTTTTTAAGCACTGTACATCTTGATATCCAATGAAATATATTTTGGATACTTTTGGTTGCTTGTGGAATAGAAAAAAGAGTAAAGCTGATAAAAATAAATAGCATTTGAAAAAATGAATCACTTTGCTCCATAATAGAGCTATAATTCCAATGTTCTATGCAAACCATGTCCTTAGACATTTATCTAATGGTGAAATAGAGTAGGACTATATGACGTTAATAGAGGTGTTCTTATATTCTTGTTCAGAACACATTGATCTTTATAAAAGAAAATAAAGTTTACAGTCTGTTGATTTACCTATAGCAAATGAACTGATGCAGTTTTGTGTGAATTTTAAGCCTATAATCCCATATGCACTAATCTAAATTCCAAAATATTCTGAAAACCAAATGATTTTTTAAAGTTCAAAATAGAATATTTTATCATGTGGCCATTTAAAGGCTTTACTCATTTAGAGTGACTATCTCCTTAGCTCATTGCAGCAAAACTAATTAAATGTTGAATAATAGAAGTATATCTACCATATTGCTTTTCTAAAATCTAAGTATTGTGAATTCTGAAACAATCTAAGTACATTAAGCTGAGAAGCTTCTGCTCTGCAAAGGGAACACTAAGCAAAGCGAAGAGAAAATATTTGCAAACTATGAAACTGATAAAGGAAAAGCATCCAGAATCAATAAAAAGCTCAAGAACCTCAACAACAAGAAAACAATCCAGTTAAGAAATGAGCAAAGGAATTGAATATAAATTTTTCAAAGAAGGAAATTCAAATGGCCAACAGACACGTGGAAAATTGCTCAGGATCACTAGCCATCAGGGAAATGCAAATAAAAACCACAATGAAGTTTCATCTCACCTCACCACAGTTAGAATGGCTCTCATACAGAAATCATGAAACAATAAATGCTCACAGGGATGTGGGGAAAAGGCACCCTAATCTTCTGTTGGTGGAAATGTAAACTAGTACAGCTATTGTGGAAGATCGTATGGAGATACCTCAGAGATCTGTTTACAGCCCTCATCTCTACTGTTGCAGAACAGTGTTTTTTTTTTTTTTCTTACTATTTGTTAAATTCTTTATTTTATGTACAGTTAATCTTTGAGTAAAGTAACCTGAAATTAGATCATTGAAAGAATTAAGAGAGCTAATATGAGAGGAAAGAGGTGGAATGGTGGGAGTGTGGGCAGGAGGAATCACTGTTTCTAAATTTGTATATATGAAATACATGAAATTTCTATACCTTAAATAAAATAAAAAACATAAGCAATTTAAGTCCAAAATTTTTAAAGATTTGAACCTTGCACTTACTGCAAATATTTGAAATATTAGTGGTATTAAGCCAATCTTGATGCTTTGATAAAAATTGATTATTCTCTCACTTGATCCATAGTTGCTTTTCTATGTTAAAGCCACTGTAGGACTTTTTCTATTTTGTGTCCTCATTCAGAGCTCTAGTCTAATACATAATCTCTATTATTTTCATTGGATAGCTTCAGAAAATGCACTGCACAGTGAACGTTAGTTCAAGGAAGAAAAAGAGAAGAATTATGCGGAAGGTTGTTTATGAGTTAGGCTTGGGGGTATGCTTTTACAATACTCTGTCCAATTCTATTATGTAGTACCCAGTGATATGGCCATATCTAATTGGAAAGTCTGGAAGATAGTGTCCAGCTGACTGTCAGAAGGAAAGAAACATGTGATTAATATACTAGTACTTGGTATTAGTATCTGCCATATGTGTACATACAGGTTATATCATTGATATATTCCCAAAACAAAATATTTACAGAGAAGTTATTTCTTAAGCCTGTTAATGCCCACTAGTAAATAGATATGTCTAAATACTGAAATAATAGAAAAACTGAAAAAGAAGTAATTGTATGTAAGAACCAATCCTCTTTTCAAATAGTAACGTATTTTAAAAAGCCGCCACTATTAAGTCAACATGATACCAGAGCAGGAATAGACAGATCAGAAACCCTAAGACTAGAACAAAAAATATGTAAATGTATGATTCAATAGTGTCATCACCTCATATCAATGGTGAAATAGTGGAAAATTACTTTAAATATTTATTTACTTATTTGAAAGGCAGAGAGAGACAGAGCCAGAGAGAGGTTACATATATATGAAAAAACATGAAAAAATTAAAGAGTGCAAAATATATATCTCATAAGTATGCAAAAAGAAAGTTAGTCCAGTGATATTAATCTGAAATAAAGTAGAATTTAAGACAAAGTACATTCATGGAGATAAAATTGAAAAATATATAATTACAAAAGAAACAATTCATCAAGAAGATATAGCAATGATTACATTTAAGCATGAAATAACAAGATCTTGAAATAAAATGCATAATTTTACAGAAATGCCAGTGCAAAAAAGCACACAATCACAGTTAAAGATATTACCATAACTCTCCTGCAAACTAATAAGTTAAGTAAAACACTGGTTTTACTTTTCAAATGCACCTACATAATTTTCAAAGTTGCCTACATATTTGGTGAGAAAAGAAATCTGAATAAATACTAAGGGGGATATATACACGACATATTTCTAACTATAGTTCAATTAAATATAAATTTTTTTAAAAAGTACACAATTTTTGTCAAGAAATCAAAATGAAATCTAAAAAATATTTCTAGCCAAATAACAATAAAATTTATTCTTATTAGTGCTTACTTGGCACAGATAACATTTTAGAGAAAAACAATTCACAGAAATACATGCATTTATTTAAATAACAAGAACAGAGGCTGGTATTGTGGCATGGGTTCAGCCAGCAGCCCACACACCCGGCCTCCTATCCAGGTTCCTGCTAATGCACTTGGGAAGGCCAGCAGATGATGGCCAAAGTACCTGGGCCCCAGCCACCCACAGAGGAGACCAGTATGAAGTACCTGGCTTCTGGCTTCTGGCTTCTGGCTTCAGCCTGGCCCAACTCCATTTGGGGAGTATATCAGTGGATTGAAGATCTCTCCTTCTTTGTCTCTGTTTATCACTAGGCCTTTTAAATAAGTAATACATCAATAAATCTTTAAAAAATGACAAAAACCATTAACAAGCAAATAAACCAGTTGAACATTTAGTTAATAAAATCTAGATAAAGCTTAATGAAATAAACCAGACATTAGTAGGCTGAATATTTTAAAGATATTGAGATATTATTTTGATAATATTAAAGTTGGTTGATTTTAAAGATCTCTTGAACTGTACACAAATAGTTTTGCTTTTTTTTTTTTTTTTTTGACAGGCAGAGTGGACAGTGAGAGAGAGAGAGGCAGAGAGAAAGGTCTTCCTTTACCATTGGTTCACTCTCCAGTGCGTTGTGGCTGGTGCACTGTGCTGATCTGATGCCAGGAGCCAGGTGCTTCTCCTGGTCTCCCATGCGGGTGCAGGGCCCAAGCACTTGGGCTATCCTCCACTGTACTCCTGGGCTACAACAGAGAGCTGGACTGGAAGAGGGGCAACCGGGACAGAATCCGGCGCCCCGACCGGGACTAGAACCCAGTGTGCCAGTGCCACAGGTGGAGGATTAGCCTATTGAGCCGTGGCGCTGGCCAACACAGATAGTTTTGAACATAACACAAATACTGTAACTACAGAAGATTGGAATTATTTTTAAAGGAATTTTGTAAACAAATCAATGTCAGTATTTAAAAGTTAAATGATATAGATCAACATTTAGAGAGATATAAATAGCCAAAATTGATATTGGAAGAAGTAGAAAAATCAGACCAACAGTCATTATAAAAAGTAAATTAATGAAAAGTCTTCTCTAATTCTATTAAAGATTATCTTGCTAGGGGCAGGCATTTGGCCGAGTGGTTAAAATGCTTGTTAAGATGACTATATTCTACTTCAGAGAGCCTTAGTTCAACTCCTTGCTTAAACTCCTAATTTCAGCTTCCTGCTAAATAGATCCTAAGAGGCAGTGAGTTGGCTTAAGTAATTGGGTTCCTGTCACCCACATTGGAGACTTGGATTGAGTCCAGGGAACCTGCTTTGGCCAGGCCCAGCTCCAGCCATTATGAGCCTATGAGGAGTAAACCAATTTATGGGAGTTCTCTCTTTTCATCTATCTAGTTCTATCTCTGTGTCTCTCAACTAAAAGAAAATGCAGAAAAAAGAAAAGATTGTTGTGCTAGAGCAGAGTATGGCCCAAGATTTTATAAGAGATTATTTTACCCCTTGGTATGTCAAGTGTGGATGTCTTTTACAAATATAGCTGTATTATACAAGCTGAAGGGGGTGGAGGACAAAATAAGAGTTATAGTATACTCATTTTGGGAAGTATATGTAAATTTGATCTAATATGACACTAATAGAAAAGGAAATTATAGAAAACCTCACTTGATTAAGGTCCTAGATATAGAATGCAAAATAAATTTTTAAAGTTCTGAAAAAATTATAAATTATGACCAGTAATGCATGTTCAATATAAAAATCTTGTTAGTGAGATAGTCCATATTGATTGATACAGATACCTACTTTTTGGGTAAGAATTCTGAGATTAAAAAGTTAATTATCCTGTCTAGGTTCACATAAATAGTTAGTGAGTAAGCTAAGTTTAAATCCAAGCAATCTGTTTCAACAATTTGGTTCTTAATCCCAGAGTAAGTGTACAAGATTTCCCTTAATAGAGAGTGACCTATTATGAATTCTTATTAGCTCTGATAGTGGGCACTGCAATAGAAGTAGATAAGAGTGATGTTAATGATGCTGCTAACAGCAATAGAAGAGACTCTTCCAATAAGTCTTCCATTTTGTTTAGATTCTAATTATTGCTTAAGAGCTAAGGGAACATAATTAAAACATTATATTAGTAAAGTTTATGTATAACAGAGAGGATAATCATTTAGCAGAATCCTTTAGTGAGGGGTGTTTATTACCACATCCATCCAGAAGAAGTTTCTAAAAGGTTGGTAAGTTAGTGTCTATTGATTCATGTACTGTGTGCATCTAGAAAGCTATTATTTGCACTAAGCCTATTTTCATGTACTTTTCTTTTCACATGTCAACTGAAATATTAAAAGCCATTGATGAATTGTTACACATTTGTGGGAAATGAACAATACAAATAGGTAAGGTCTAGTAAAATGTAAAACTAGAGGATGTACTGTTTTCACTGATATACACAGGGTTGCTCCTCTTCCAGTCTAGCTCTCTGCTGTGGCCTGGGAAGGCAGTGGAAGATGGCTCAAGTGCTTGGGCCCTGCACCCCATGGGAGACCAGGAGGAAGCACGTGGTTCCTGGCTTCGGACGGGCACAGTGTGCAGCCTGTAGCAGCCATTTGGGGGGTGAACCAAAGGAAAAAGGAAGACCTTTCTCTCTCTCTCTCTCTCTCTTACTGTCTAACTCTGCCCGTCAAAAAAAAAGTATGTTAATAAAATAAAACTCCTTTAGAAACTTTTACCAGTTGATTTGGATTTGGACATGTGTATGAGAGCCAAATACATCCATGAAGCAGGTAGGCCCTTGATGCAACATAATGGAGACATTTCTTTCTCCAAACCGATAAATTATAAGAAACAAATTCTGGCTTCCTAATGCTAAGAAACACAATGGCTTTTCTTGTGAATAATGCAAAACAAGCAATGGCAAAAAAATGTTGATACATGAATTATGTTTTTTAGAAATGAATGGATTACATGGCTATTATATCAACAAACTGCTCTACTTCCTAAAATAAAAAGAGTCCCATGAAGAAGATTGTAGAGAAAACCAGTTGTCAAAAAGTTGTTCTGTAAACTATAATAATAATAGAGCTGACAGAACAATAAGAGAGCTTAATGACGATTAATCTTTGAAATTTTGAAAATTATTGTTGAGACTGATTTGCAAAACATGGTGATGAATTTAGCAGAAAAAACTAAAGTTCTAATATATAATACTTTTTTTGCAACTAAGAGAAAATTATAGTGCATCATATCCTCTGTCTCTCTCCCCCTCATATATATATATACACACATTATTTCAAAAGATTGATGTATATACTCACAGAAAAATGTACATCACAAATAGAAATTCAGCACTCACTGATACCTATGTTCCTCCTAAAGTCCAGTATGTGGTGAATTAAGTCTCTTTGCAGTTCAGCTTGTGAAAAGCAGTATTCAGTTTTTTAGATTTAATCACTAAAAAGGAAACACTATTGATCCTTCCCATTTCTTTCTCTACTACTCTGGAGTCTCAGAAGAAGGGTGTATTTTACAGATGGATATTTATAGGTTTCTGATCCTCTATATGAGAAAACTGTTGCACATGTTGGCAGAGTCTCTGCTTCAGACCAGTTCCGGATATGTGTCCATTGCCATTCTCTCTCTCTTTTTTTAAGCTTTTATTTAGTAAATATAAATTTCCAAAGTACAGTTTATGGATTACAATGGCTTTTCCCCCCATAATTTCCCTCCCACTCACACCCCACCCATCTCCCGCTCCCTCTCCCATTCCATTCACATCAAGATTCATTTTCAATTATCTTTATATACAGAAGATCAATTCAGTATATATTAAGTAAAGATTTCATCAGTTTGCACCCACAGAGAAACACAAAGTGTAAAATACTGTTTCAGTACTAGTTATAGCATTACTTCACATTGGACAACACACTAAGGACAGATCCGACGTGAGGAATAAGTACACAGTGACTCCTGTTGTTGACTTAACAATTTGACACTATTGTTTATGGCGTCAGTAATCTCCCTAGGCTCTAGTCATGAGTTGCCAAGGCTATGGAAGCCTTTTGAGTTCATCGACTTTGATCTTATTCAGACAGGGTCATAGTCAAAGTGGAAGTTCTCTCCTCCCTTCAGAGAAAGGTACCTCCTTCTTTGATGGCCCCATTCTTTCCACTGGGATCTCACTCGCAGAGATCTTTCATTTAGTTGCTGTTTTTTGTTTGTTTGTTTGTTTGTTTGTTTTGCCAGAGTGTCTTGGCTTTCCATGCCTAAAATACTCTCATGGGCTCTTCAGCCAGATCCGAATGCCTTAAGGGATGATTCTGAGGCCAGAGTGCTATTTAGGGCATCTGCCATTTTATGAGTCTGCTGTGTATCCCACTTCCCATGTTGGATCGTTCTCTCCCTTTTTGATTCTATCACTTAGTATTAGCAGACACTAGTCTTATTTGTGTGATCCCTTTGATTCTTAGACCTATCAGTGTGATCAATTGTGAACTGAAATTGATCACTTGGACTAGTGAGATGGCATTGGTACATGCCACCTTGATGGGATTGAACTGGAATACCCTGGCACATTTCTAACGCCACCATTTGGGGAAAGTCCGATTGACCATGTCCAAAATTGTACATCTTCTCCCTCTCTTATTCCCACTCTTATATTTAACAGGGATCACTTTTCAGTTAAAATTTAAACACCTAAGAATAATTGTATGTTAATTACAGAGTTCAACCCATAGTACTAGAACAACAAAAAATACTAAAAGGGATAAAGTATTAAATTGTGCATCAACCATCAGGCCAAGGGCTGATCAAGTCACTGTTTCTCATAGTGTCCATTTCACTTCAACAGGTTTCCCCTTTGGTGCTCAGTTAGTTGTCGCCGATCAGGGAGAACATATGATATTTGTCCCTTCGGGACTGGCTTATTTCACTCAGCATGATGTGTTCCAGATTCCTCCATCTTGTTGCAAATGACCAGATTTCATTGTTTTTGACTGCTGTATAGTATTCTATAGAGTACATGTCCCATAATTTCTTTATCCAGTCTACTGTTGATGGGCATTTAGGTTGGTTCCAGGTCTTAGCTATTGTGAATTGAGCTGCAATAAACATTAATGTACAGACAGCTTTTTTGTTTGTCAATTTCATTTCCTTTGGGTAAATTCCAAGGAGTGGCATGGCTGGTTGTATGATAGGGTTATATTCAGGTTTCTGAGGAATCTCCAGACTGACTTCCATAGTGGCTTTACCGATTTGCATTCCCACCAACAGTGGGTTAGTGTCCCTTTTTCCCCACATCCTCTCCAGCATCTATTGTTGGTAGATTTCTGAATATGAGCCATTCTAACTGGGGTGAGGTGGAACCTCATTGCAGTTTTGATTTGCATTTCCCTGATTGCTTCCACTCTCTATCTTTACTCACCTGCTGACCTTGGGTAGTGAGGTTAAAAGGAAGAGACCAGATTTAAATCAGTGTCTTCATCATAATCAAGATAGCAAGATGATCTGCTTGAGTTTGCAGAAGGACTTTTTGTACTTTGATACTCTGTTTTTGTTCTTGAGATGTGGAGGGAATTTCTCAGAAGGATCAGTTTATTTGTCATTCTTTTTTCAGAAATCTCTTCTCCTCTCAATATTTGACCAATATAGGGCCTTAGCAATATCAACACTTACAATTATAATTAAGGTACTTTAATGTATTGAATCCTATTTTCAGCTTCTCAAAGAGATAACCACACATCCTCTACTTGAGCAGTTTAAGTATTTTCACTGACAGGCAGCTCATTTCTTCATAGGTTATTTCTATTTCGGCAAGTTCTAATAATTAGAACTGAAGCAGTTCTTACTACCTTATTTTAATTACTGGTCTTCTGGAGCTATGTAAAATAATGCTGTTGCTTTACTTATTTTTGAAGGTAGCTTTCACTTGGAAAAAAATTCTGGACCTTTTTAGGCTCAATTTTTTAAATTCCTTCTATCACTAAAGCTTTTAGCATTCTGGTTAATTTCTTCTTAACACTTCCTAATTATCAACATCCTTTAAAAGCTTTCTCTTTAAAATTGAAATTTAGTATACATACAAAAGTTCATAATCCATAAATATGTAGTTACATAGATAACCACACAGTGAACAAGCCGTTTGCATATTATCTGGAGTAAGAAAAAGTACATTGCTGATACCAACTGAGCATCCAATGTGCTCATTTTGTTTCTTCTTTTCTACTCATACAGATAAACCTGTTCTGAGATCTAACTCCATACAAAGGTTTTGTCTTTTTAAGAAGGTTTAGTAATTAGAACCATATTGTATGACTTCATCCAACGAATGTTTGTGATATCAGTCCTGTTGTGTGTGGTTGCCATACATACTATTTCACCTCTATTGTTTTCCATTACATGATCATGTTATTTCTTCTTCTGTTTTACTGTCTATAGACAGTGGATTATCTCTTCTCTGTTCATAAATAGTTAAAATGTTTAATTTTTTTTTGCTGCTCTGAATAATGATGTTGTGAATATTCTTGCACATGTCTTCATGTAGTTCAGTATGTAGGTTGCTGTTGAGAATTTACCTACAAGTCAAGTGAGTTCACAGAGAAATCTATGCATATTCAGTTTCGTTTAGTTATAATGCCACTTTTCCTAGTGATTGAGATAATTTGTGTTCCAATCAACTATGCATATCTGCTGTTTCACAATTTTGCCAACACTTGGTATCTTAATCTCTAATTTTAGATTTTACAGTAAGTATTTGGTATTATGTCATTGTTGCTTAAATTTGCTCTTCTGTGATTACTGATGAACTCTTTCATATGTTTACTGTTTATTTGGATACCCTCTTCCACCATGTGTCTACTCAAGTCTTTTGTTCAGTTTTCCACTGTGTTTTTTGCCTTGTTTTATTGATTTAAGGCATTTTCCATATATTCTGGATAAAATTACTTTGTTATCTAAATGTTCTGAGAGTGTTTTCTCCCTTTCTTGTAGCTTCTTTTTTTTTTCTTTTAGTGAAATTCCCTAATTTAAAATATGGCTCCCTTTATTAATCTATTCCTTTATGGCAAGAGATTTTTCTGTCCTGTTTAGGATGTCTTTTTAATCTAGGGTTACATTCATTTATGTCCATGTTATCTCCTCTAGGTTTCATTGAGATAAATTTCACCTATTATTACTGATGTGCATGTGGTGTGAAGCAAGAATCAATTTATATCATGATACCTATTGCACATCTTAGGAAAGATGTCAATCAAGCAAAAATATGGAAAATACAGATTTCTAGTGGAGGTCTGAGTTGAAAGTAAAAATTTGAAAGTTTTAAGTATATGAATTATCTTAAAGTTATTAGATTGGTTGCTTTGCTAAAGCAAAGTGAGTACAAATGCCAGAGACACTACAACTTTTTACCCCAAACTAGACTTAGTACAACAAATGCTAGTGTACTCTTCTAGAGCACAGTGTGTTAAAGATTCATAAAATCTGGATATTATTTTACTAGTGTATTCTCTGGCCATATTGATTAGCTTATGCCACAGCCAAGTCACAATATACACTCGATTGTTAGAGCAAACCAGATTGTGAAATCTAAAATATGAATTGCTATTGTCATGTCCTTCATTTTTCATTAATGGTGTTGATTAGTTTGAATATATATATATATATATATATATATATATAAATCTATGTTTTTCCTTAAAAATGTTAAGACATTTCTTGTTATTCAGGTAATGTGCCCCAACCTTTCAGGTTATTTTGGAATACAAATTAATTACGCCCACCTAATAACTATCTATCTCTCATCCATTCAGTCAACATTGTGATGGTTGGTAAGGAAGTGACTGATGACGTATATTGGATATCCTCAGATCATATCATAAAATCTTTGACAGGTTTATCAAAGACTTTCCTCTTCCAGCTGATTATGCTGTTAGTTTCAAATCTTGTATTAGCAAAGCTATTATTCAACCGAATATAAGCTATTGTCATTCAGGTCATATTTCTTCAGATTTGCTAGCAAGGAAATCATGAGGGAAGTTGTATCTCTTAGAATCTCTGCTTCACATAATCTTGAGGTAGAGAATCCAACATTAGAAACTTGACTGTGTTCTTGTCTGAGGTAATCACTTTTACTATAGGTTTATATCACCTCTGAGAGAAACCACATCCACAGATGGCATGGACATGTCCAAAGTCATAGTTTGGCTTCTTAGCCACCTCCAATAGTGTCAAAGTAAAAGCTTTATACAGAATTTTATTCAGTCTTGTGCAGGAAGAAAGTCCCAAGTATGCATTCACTTCAGTTGTAACATTTATGAGTTGCCTAATTTATGCACTACACTATTCTAGACACAAAAGGCATGGCACAGATTATGGCTCTTGTATTAATTTGTTTTCCATTGGTGTAACAAAATACCTGAGGTTAGATGATATCTAAAGAGAAGAGTTTCATTTGGCTCAGTTTCGGAAGTAGAAAGTTCAAGTAGCATAGCACTAGCTCTGGCAAGGGGCCCCTTGGCGATGCCACATCCTAGCAGGTGGTATCATGGCGGGAGCACATGTGCAATCAGGAGATCACGTGACTAGACAGAGCAGACAGACTTGCTTTTATAATAGCTCCCTCTCGTGAAAACTAACAGGGGTCCCACAAAAAGTACCTTAATATTTTCATACTTTCGGAGGGCAGCAGTACCTCTAATGACCTAACTACTTCCTTTTAGGTCCTACTTCTTACAAGCTCTGTCCCCTCAACACCACTACATTGGGGACGATGTCTCCAACACTTGAGATACAACCCACATCCAAACTAGAGTAATTTCCTTCTTTCATACTTATGTCTAATCCCAGATCTCTTCTAACATTGCTGGTGAATCCACAGCTTTATAGTCTCCTTCATTTTCTTCATAATTTGTTTTCAAATCATACTATATGATTTCATTGTTTCTTACAACACCTCAATAAGTTGTTGTAAGGTGCTTTTAAAAATTTCTCTGTACTAGCAATGGCAACCTTTGACTCTTTACCATTATGTGCATAACACGTATAGCCTGTGAACCATGTTTGATTCTCTGCTGTCGTACATAGAGATAGTAATAGAAGATAAGAATACTAAGTCTTGTAGAGGTTAAGCCATGTAGTTACTGACTCAGTTATTCTAGAAAACAAATTTCCTATCTCTACGCTTATTATTTTTTAGTAGTTCACAAAGTGTGTCTTCAAATCACAGAGGTATTGAATTTAAGGACCCATGTTGACAATGAGTACAATTTCAGAATGTTTTTAGGTATAGCTCAAGATTATGTTATGGATTTTATGCTTCCCCTGACCTTGCAGGCTACCACTGTTAGACTCCCAGGAAATCTTTAAGTTTTGAAACTTATATTTAGATTGCAAGGGATCAGTTATCCCTGAAATATTTACAGCAGTGCTTTCATAAGGCATGTGACCAAATCATAATGTGCGCCTTTAGCAATGAGGCAATGAAGGTTGTTATCAGTGGGAAACCTGGATGTTACACATTTGAAATTGGGATACAAAAGAAACAAAAAGCTAAACACTAATAGATCTCAAAAAGAAAACATAGTAATCCATGAATTATAAATAGAGAAAACATTTTTTAAAAGACAGGGTATTTGAATACCTCTGAGATCAGTTTAACAGACATGATCTGCACTTATGTTTAGCAGATTACAAAATTCAAACTGACCTTGGCCACTGAATAAGTGCAATATTTTTGGAAGAATGAGCTGTAGTGAGGCAGTTTCTGCAATATATTAGGTACAGATATGCTTTCCTTCCATGTTAGGCATGCGGGACTTTCCCCCACCTGTTTATTTTTCCTTAAACAAACATATTATCAGATATAGGTAGTCCAAAGAAAATTTTCTCTTCCTCTACGTGAATGAACTCCCCTTTTAGCTGTTCCCTAAATCCTAGAGTTCTGAGGTAGTTCAGGATCTTACCTTATACCCAAGTCTCTTTTTGGAATCACTTCAATGGTATAGTGCCTTCACTTATTTTCAAAAATTTAATCAGCTTCTGTTTAAGTCAGTTTTCTTATTTGTAACTGTAACTTTATTTTCTAAATGAAAAAAATTTATTTAT
Organism: Oryctolagus cuniculus; assembly: GCF_964237555.1. Taxonomy (NCBI): domain Eukaryota; kingdom Metazoa; phylum Chordata; class Mammalia; order Lagomorpha; family Leporidae; genus Oryctolagus; species Oryctolagus cuniculus. The sequence goes on along the minus strand of NC_091439.1, from coordinate 85,230,618 downwards.
TTATTTGAAAAACAGAGAGAGAGGTCCTCCACCCACTGGTTCATTCCCCACATAGCCACAATGGCCAAAGATGTGCCGATCCAAAGCCAGGAGCCAGGAGCTTCCTCTGGGTCTTCCATGCGGCTGCAGGAGCCCAAGCACTTGGGTCATCCTCTACTGCTTTCCCAGGCTACAGCAGAGAGCTGGATCAAAAGTGGAACGGCCAGGACTCAAACCAGTGCCCTATGGGTTGCTGGCACTGCAGGTGGCAGCTTTACCCGCTATGCCACAGCACCAGCCCCAATATAAATGTATGGAAATGCACAGAAAGCCAAGACACTCTGGCAAGAAAAATGATCTAAATGGAAGATCTCTGTGAGTGAGAGCCCAGCGGTTAGAACGGGCCATCAAAGAAGGAGGTACCTTTTCTCTGAAAGGAGGAGAGAACTTCCACTTTGACTATGGATTTGTCTAAATAAGATCAGAGTTCATGAACTCAAGAGGCTTCCATAGCCACGGCAGCTCATGACAAGAGCCTCGGGTGATTACTGACGTCATAAATAAGAGTGTCAATTGTTAAATCAACAACAGGAGTCACTGAGCACCTACTCCCCATGTAGGATCTCTGTCTTTAATGTGTAGTACTATGCAAATTAATGGTAAAACTACTACTCAAACAGTAAGCTATACTTTGTGTTTCCGTGTGGTTGCAAACTGTTGAAATATTTACTTAGCATATACTAAGTTGATCTTCTGTATATGAAGATAATTGAAAATGAATCTTTATGAAGAATGCAATGGGAGAGGGAGCGGGAGATGGGAGGGTTGTGGGTGGGAGGGAGGTTATGGGGGGAAAAGCCACAATAATCCAAAAGTTGTACTTTGGAAATTTATATTTATTAAATAAAAGTTGAAAAAAAATTTAAAAATGTATTATAATTCAGACTGTGTTGTTGTAAAGTTTTAAACACACAAAAAAGCTTTTTCTCAAAATCATTTGTAGTTGAAAAAAGAAGCAAAAATATGAATATTTCATAATAGTTTATACTGTTGCTCTTTTAGCAATTATTGCCTACTGTGCCTATTTACTTTCTTTTCATCTTCAGAAATGTTGGATTTCGTTTTTGAATGGACAGCTCCTGAGGGAATGGTTCTTGGTGTGCAAAATAGAAGAAGGGAGGTTTCTCATGGATGGATTTAGACATATGCTGTGGGAATGATAGAAGCCTCTGATGTTAGAATTTTAGAACCAAAGCTGAACTCTGATCCTTACAACTTGGAGCACTTCTGGAAAACTACATTCCTCTTCTGTGCCTCAGTTTCTTCAATTTTAGAATGAGGGTGACAATGGAATCCACTCATTGGATTCTAGAATTCTTTAAGTGAGACAGAATAGATGACGTGTCTAGTGCAGTGTCTACTTACTAAATGCCTCAAAAATATTAGCTGTAATTAATATTTCAAACTTCTGAAGATTATTATATAAAGTAGCAACTTTCTCAAGTGGTTAAAGAGAAGAATCACTAGAAAAGAGTTCAGGTATTTTTAGTTTATAGGCGATGAACTTGAGGATCAAAGAGATGATGGCTCTTTACATAAATCCTAATTATTTGAGAAGATAAGTTGGAGAATTTCAACTTCTAATCTCACAATTTTATCATATGGCATTATTAAAGTAGAAAATTTGTGCTACTGTAACTTATTTTTACCTAAATTTAGAATTTATCTGACTTTGAAACTTCTTAGTTTATTTTCATTTGATGAATGAATGTCCCATATTTATATATACTTTGTTTTGTGCATTTTTTAATTTTTGAAATTTATTTGAAAGGAAGAAAGAGAGCAAGAGTGAGTTATCCTATCTGATAGTTCACTGCTCAGATACCCACACCAATAGCCCATGCTAGGACTTCCTGAATCCAGGGGCCAGGAACTCCATCCAAGAATCCTACATATGTGGTAGGGACCCCACTACTTGAGTCAGCATGTGCCTCATCCAGGGTAAGCATTATCAGGAAGGTAGAATGAAGCGCAGAGCTGGGACTGGCACCTGTACACTCTGACATGGAATGTGAAAATCCCAACTGCCTTCTTTACCACTACACCAAATTCCCACCCTGTTTTGTACATTTTATAGTGGAAATGGTATGCATAAGCAAACAGTAAATACTATTTAAGTTTGATAGCAATACTTACGTGAGATTTTTGTGTTCAACATAAATCTAGAATCAGCTGAGAAACTCTTGAAGTCATGTGGAATGAGAATACAATATCAGCTCTCAAACAGATAAACATAAGTTGGGAAAATGACTTTGGATAAGAGCTAATGGTGGCCGGCGCTGCGGCTTACTAGGCTAATTCTCCGCCTTGCAGCGCCGGCACACCTGGTTCTAGTCCCGGTCGGGGCGCCGGATTCTGTCCCAGTTGCCCCTCTTCCAGGCCAGCTCTCTGCTGTGGCCAGGGAGTGCAGTGGAGGATGGCCCAAGTGCTTGGGCCCTGCACCCCATGGGAGACCAGGATAAGTACCTGGCTGCTGCCATCGGATCAGCGCGGTGCTCTGGCCACAGCCTGCCAGCCGCAGCAGCCACTGGGGGGTGAACCAACCGTAAAGGTAGACCTTTCTCTCTCTCTCTCTCTCACTGTCCACTCTGCCTGTCAAAAAAAAAAAAAAAAAAAAAAAAAGAGCTAATGGTCTTGATATTGCTTCCCTTTTCTCTTTTCTGGACTTGGGGACTGCCAGCCTTCATGGACTTTTTTTTTTTTTTTTTTTTTTTTTTTTTTTTTTTTTTTTTTACAGAGAAACCTTTTATTTAATGAGTACAGATTTCATAAGTACAACTTTAGGAATATAGTGGTTCTTCCCCCTCTCCCTGCCCTCCCACTTCCACTCCCATCCCACCTCCCTGTCCCTCTCTCATCCCATTCTCCATTAAGAATCTTTTTTTTTTAAGATTTATTTTATTTATTTGAAAGATAGACTTACAGAGAGAGGTAGAGACAGAGAGAGAGGTCTTCCATCCAATGGTTCACTCCCCAGATGGCTGTAATGGCTAGAGCTGCGCCAATCCGAAGCCAGGAGCTAGGAGCTTCTTCCGGGTCTCCCATGGGTGCAGGGGCCCAAGTCCTTGGGCCATCTTCTACTTATTTCCCAGGCCATATCAGAGAGCTGGATCAGAAGAGGAGGAGCTGGAAATAGAACCAGTTCCCATTTGGGATGCTGGTGCTTCAGGCCAGGGCTTTAACTCACTGTGCCACAGTGCCAGCCCTAAGATTCATTTTTAATTAACTTTATACACAGAAGACCAGCTCTATATTAAGTGAAGATTTTAACAATTTGTACCCACAATCATACAAAATATAAAAAAAAAAAAACAGAACAAGTTTTACAGTTAATTCTCAGAGTACAACTCGTTAAGGACAGAGATCTTACATGGGGAGTAAGAGCACAGTGACTTCTGTTGTTCCTTTAACAATTAACACTCTTGTTTATGACATCATGATCACCCACTGCTCTACACAAGCTGCCAAGGCTATGGAAGCCTTTTGAGTCCTCAGTCTCTGTCAGTATTTAGACAAGGCCATAAGCAAAGTGGAAGTTCTCTCCTCCCTTCATCATTTTCACCCTTACCAGACATAATTCCTTCAAGAGCTTTCCCTGGAGCTGGCGCTGTGGCATAGCAGATAAAGCTGTCAGTGCCAGCATCCCATATGGGCGCAGGTTCAAGTCCTTGTTGCTCTACTTCTGATCCAGCTCTCCGCTATGGCCTGAGAAAGAGAAGATGGCCCAAGTGCTTGGACCCCTCAACCCATGTGGGAGACTCAGAAGAAGCTCCTGGCTACAGATCGATGCAGCTCCAGCCAGCCATTACGACCATCTGGGGAGTGAACCAGTTGTTGGAAGACCTCTCTCTCTCTCTGCCTCTCTGTAAGTCTGCCTTTCAAATAAATAAATAAATCATTTAAAAAAAAGTTTTCCCTGGGGGAAAGAGGATCCAAATCCAAAGAAAATTTTTCAGTCCCGATACAGAACACAGTATAAAAAGACTTTATAATTTAAAAGATGGGTTTGGGAGGCAGGAAATATCTTGATTGTCATAGGCTGAAAGCTTGAGGGACTTCGGTCATATATAGAAAATAATAGAGTGGAAAGAAATGCAAGCTGATATACCTCTTTTGTCTGCCTTTTACTATAACAAAGGTTTTACCAGCTGTCAGGGAGAGAATTAGCAGTGTATCTCACTGAACTTTAGATACTGTTGGGCCCCTCAGAGAGGGGCCAATGTCCTACTATCTAGGCATGTCTTCACATGTAGTAGCAAGTCAAAACAATTTAAACTCAAAATGTGTTGTAGGGAAACAGAGTGAAGGGATCTTTTACCTGGCTCCAAAGATATGCTCTGTGTTTAACATGGTACCTGGGTGGCATCCTCTACCATGAATAAATAAGGTTCTTGTGCAGGTGGCCCGAATGTAGACTCACAAAGTCAAGTTCACCTAGGTAGAAATAAAGAGGTCTTGAGTTGGAGTATTACGATGAACTGGTTGGGACCACAACCTGAAAAACAAACTGAGGTATCTCTGTTTCAAAGTGAATGCAGAAATAGCAGTCAAACACAAAGTACAAATTGCACAAAATTAGAGAGTGTACATTACATGAGGAAGGCAGAATTGATAGGTGTCAGTGGCCATGGATTATACACTTTTCCCAGAGACCAGTGTGATATCAGAAGGACAAATTTAACCTAGGACGGTGAAAAAAAGAAGATGGGAAAGAGGGGAATTCTGAACTGACCGAATGTTTTCCTCAAAGAAAGTGTGTTTAGACAAGAAAAAAACAGTTGGTGAGTTTATTTTATGTTGGCATGAACACATGTTTTGCCACCAGAGAAAATGGGGGCTCACAAGGTGAGTTAAGTTCTGTTATAGAGAAAAAATTTGAAAGGTACAGTTTTCATGCCTGAGTTATGTAAAATGCATACCTCCTTGAAAAGAGGGATGATTATTTGTAGTTCTACTTGAGGTCATATTGAAATAATTTATTCATATTTCAGAAAGTGGGAGTTGGATGATTTTTATTGAAGAGATACTTCTGTGCAGATGCATTTTCCTTTGAGCAACACTTACCTTTCAACTAAATGCTCTATTAGAATATCTGATTTGATTTTCCAATGCCAAAAAGTGGCCGAATGGGAGGAGAAAGAAAATACCAAAATGATTTTCCTAAAATGTTTTCATAATAATCATTTTTCCTTAAATATAAAAGAAGTTACACTAACATATTTTACTATGAATACAGATTTGAAAATTGAAAACTAGATTATATTGCCAAGAGGAAATCACATTATGAAATACTCTTACTGATTTTACTACATCCTTTCAAATAAAATAAATAAAATCAACTTCAGGAATATGTTTTTAAGTATGAACTTTTTGCTTGTGATAATTCATTCTAAATCTAAGCATAACCTGTGAATAAAATTTAAATATTCGTTTTTATAAGTTAAAAACAGTTTGTCTAATCATTAAAAACAACTAAACTGTTGTAATATCATCTTTGCTTCCTTTAAATCTTCCTGTTTTGAAGTAATTTTAAGCTATAGAAAAGACGCTAAAACAATGGCAAAGAACACCTGTTTATACCCTTACTCAGAATCATTGAATATTGGCTATCATTTTAAATGATACCCAAAAAGTTTAAACATGCTATTTTGTAGCTTTATTTGTGTTACATTATTTTGTGTGTGTTTGTGGGCAGCATCTCTGTCTCTCACGGGTTCTGAGGAGGCATAGCTTTCACTAAGCCACATAAGTCTCACTTTACTCAATAGGACCCAGATTGTCTTTCTTTGTATTCACTTGGGGAGAGAAAAGTCAAGGAAGCACCAAACTATCCTAGCTAATAGATAAATTTGGAAACAACAAATAAATGGTATGTGTGCATACAAATCTTAATTTTTAAAGTTTATTTGAAAGAGCGACAGAGAAAGAGAGTGAGCAAACACACATGCATGCATGTGCAGGAGAGAAACAGAGATCTTCCTAATTTTTTTTTTTTTTTGGACAGGCAGAGTGGATAGTGAGAGAGACAGAGACAAAGGTCTTCCTTTTGCCGTTGGTTCACCCTCCAATGGCCACCACGGCTGGCACGCTGCGGCCGGCGCACTGCGCTGATCCGAAGGCAGGAGCCAGGTGCTTCTCCTGGTCTCCCATGGGGTGCAGGGCCCAAGCACTTGGGCCATCCTCCACTGCCTTCCCTGGCCACAGCAGAAAGCTGGCCTGGAAGAGGGGCAACCAGGACAGAATCCAGAGCCCCGACCGGGACTAGAACCTGGTGTGCCGGCGCTGCTAGGTGGAGGATTAGCCGAGTGAGCCGCGGCGCTGGCTGAGATCTTTCATCCACTGGTCACTCTTCAAGTGGCCACAGCAGCCAATTCTGGACCAGGCTGAGGCCAGGAGCCAGGAACTCCATCTAGGTCTCCCATGTGGGTGATAGTATCTCAAGCAGTTGAGCTGTCACCTCTGCTCCCCAGGTGCATTAGCAAGGAGCTGAATTGGAAGTGGAGTAGTTGGGACTCCAGAGGGCACTGTGATGGGGGATGTGGGCATCCCAAGTGGTGGCTTAAATCAGTGTACCACAATGCTTTAGATACAAACAAATCTTATATAAATTTTAAAAGTTAAAGTCTCATTACACAACCTCATCACCTCTCTCTGTAACTAACAGCATCTTACAAAGCTTTCAGGAAATATAAGGGTGTATAAAGATATACAGCCATAGCTACAGTAATAGGCATGGTATCAGTTGTGGACAGATACAGAATTAGAAATACATCTGTAACCTGTATAACAGATATGAATTTAGAAATAATTTTCCATAGTTCACCTAATGGTAATATATTCTATGTATATAAACTCTTTGTTTCCATGTCACAATACACTTGATTTACCTTGTGACATTCATTCATATAGCTTTGCCTCCATCTTTTTAATGGTTGCATAATACTTCATTGATGGATTTCCATAACTTTTTAGATTTACTTATTTATTTGAAAGACAGAGTGGAGGAGAGGGAGAGTGTGAGGGATAGGGAGAGACCAATATCTTCATTTGCTGATTCACTCCCTAAATGCCCACAAAGTTCTGGGTTGCTCGAGGCCAAAGAAAGGTGCCTGGAACTCCATCCAGGTATACCACATGGGTGGCAGGGGCCCAAGTATTTTGGCCATCATCTGCTACTTTCCCAGATAGCTGGGAGTTAGACTGGAAGCAGGGGAGCTGAGTCTTGAACTGGCACTCTGATATTGATGTCATAAGCAGAGCTTACCTTGCTGTACTACAATGCCATCCTTGCCATAATATTTTAGTCCATACCTTAAATGACAAGCACATTTTTTCTTTTTCTTTTTTCACATTTGTCCAAAAACATATTTTTTGTTTCTTTTTCCCCAGAAGCCTTTTGTTTAAGGCATACAAACTTTATGCATTTCATAAACACAACTTCAGGAACACAGTAATTCTTCCCACTCTACCTGCCCTCCCACACACTCTCTCAAAACTAAGGGATTTTCTAAGTCAGATTTAAAAAAAAAAACTAATTTCTAGTAGATTATTTTTGCATTTAGATTGTGGTAATTTTTAAATTTGAATAAGCATTGTTTGAAATTTCTTTGGTGCATTTTGTAAATATTTGTGGAAGAAACTAGTTTTGGGAGGGGACAGTGGTTCTTTTTCACAAGTGAAAGCGACAAAGGACCTTCTAGTCAAGAGAAAGATTGTGTTGACTTTCCAATTTTATATTGTGAACTTTTTATATCTTTCAGAGGCCAGTTCAAATATCATTTCCTTGGGAAGAGGATAACAAAAACATTATTAAATGTTTATTGCATGATCCCATGATACCTTAAACGTCATCACATTTGAATTGTTGTTCAAAATCTCCTTAGATAGACAAGAAACAGGAAACTGTATAGACCTTATATGTCTCAGTTGTGAAGGAATTTTTTATTTCATAAGAGTGTATAGGGATTCAGAATTTTAGAGCAAAAAAGGCTAGGAAGAGAGAGAGGGATTGACAGAATTAGGGACAAGAATCTCTCACACACACACACACACACACACACTTATATTCTCAGTGGTGGGAGGGAGGCAGAGATAGAGATGGAAAGAGGAAGAGAGAGAAAGTAGTGATCAGAGGGAGAATAGAAGGGAGGAAATGGGAAAGACAAGGGTGGTGATGCCAGAGCTTAGAGCTATATCCAGCCATTGGGGAAATAAATAACAATGGGTGATGCTAATATAGAAAACACCCAGGCATAAGAATTTCAGGATTTTCTGATTTCGGAACCAAGTAAACATTGTGTCATTATCTAGAAAATAAAAGGAGTTGATGATGACAGCTTGACTTCTTGCCTGCTGCATAGAAGCTATGAGCATTAGAAGGGCGTGGTTCAAAACAGGAAGTCTTATTTTGAAGCCTTGTCTTATACTTTAAGTGCAAAGAAAACTGAGAGATGTGTCACCTTAAAGATGAACTGCCTCCTTTATAGTCTCTAGTGCTGTGTGAATAGAAATTTAATTATGGTCATGAATCTTCTATAATGAGCCAGCTTGGAAATGGCATTGAACTAGAAGGCTATGTAATATTACAATGTAATGTGTACATGAAGTAGCTTTGCTTATTTTTATTTTAAATTACAATGTAATATGGTGAAGGCATTTACACAGTGTTTCTTAGCTAAATTTTCTTAATTCTATATTTTAATTCTGTACATAGAGATTTATGCATTATATAATGTATGTAGACATATATAATTGTAATGTATAAAATATTCACATTAAATATGTATGCTGTTTTAATTTTTATACCATTCATGAGTATCATTACATCTAAATTATTAGAAAATAGATTAGTGAGTTCATAAGCTTTTCATTTCTTGTGTCTCATACTCTCCTTTTCTTGACTATGTATCTCATTTTCACCAACATTGGAAAATGAGTTCATGAAAGAATAATAAATGGAATTCACATAATCTTTCAGTTTGCATAATTTCTGTTCAACTTACTTACAAATAGTCTCAGATGTGTCAATATGCTGGACTGGAAACTGATTCCAGTAGTAACAGAGCCTGGCATTCAAAATGTGTGGTAGATAGGAGGATTTGTTAACACAGGGAATATACCTCACTTGGATTTCCTCTCAACTTATTGAAGCTTAATTAACAGGCAGCTGATGCTGCTCATGCTTTAAAGAAGCAGCTTGCAGAAAGATCTGCTCATGGAAAAATTTCCTTTACAAGTTAGAATAACATTTTGGCTTTATCCTACATGCATTTTCCACTCCAAGGTCTGTTGCTACTGTTTTCCAAATTACTCACTGGTTTAGTGAATGGCAATTACAAATAGTACTTTTATTGCGATGTACAGATGGCGACATTTTCCATGATTTTTTCGAGTAAATGGAGGGCTTGCATATTGGCAAAACTCACTTTCAATGTAATAAAATAACTCCAATTTCTACTTTTTAAAGATCCATACAACTTTACATTTTTATTCTTTTTTTTTTTTTTGAGAAAGTTTGTTTAGAGATCCTGTGCTCCTTGACATTGATAGAAAGCAAATGTTACCAATAGGATAAAACCAGGAGGCATAATGAGTAATAATAAAATAATCCTAATGAGGGTCAGAAATTGGTTAGAATCTTAATATAAAGACAGGGTAAAGAGGTAAAGATCACAGTGTGTGCATGTGTGTGGTATATGAACATGCACATAGAGAGGGAATGAGAAAGTGATGAGAAGGAAAAGGAAATATTAGATTAAAATGTAAGGGTAAATCCAGTTCTTCAAATGGTTCATGATTACCCATATTTAAATTTATTATAATTCAGTGTTTGGGATTTACATAGTGTGTATGACTATTAAATCAGAGCTTATAACTCAATACAAAGACTGTGTCCTTGGAAAAACTTACCAGGCATACATATATTCACTATTTGAGCATCTTAAGGCTGACTCTAAAAAATGTTTACGTTCGTTAAATAATGTGACTAAACAAATAGGACTCTTGGTCTTGTGTGTGTTTGTTATACTAGCAAAACTTTATGTGAAATTTGAATAGTATAGTTATTAAAATGTTTTCTGTGATATCATTTACCTATATTAGGGAATGTTGATAACTATGTAAGGTTGTTCATGCATATTATTTCCAAAGTTTGAAAATTTTAAATGAGAAGAGGAAGCTATTGTGTGTGTGTGTGTGTGTGTGTGTTGGTGCAGGGGAGGGGTATCCTTTCAGCAATGTTTCAAGATTTGATTTATAAGGTTTATTCATTACAGTGTAAGAATTAATTAGACAATTTTCTTGATGTTGGATTCTTTCAGCAGGACATATTTTTAATATCGTATAAATTTTAAGCAATCAAGGGTAGGAAGTTCGAATGTTGTTTTTATTCTTATTTACCTTCTAAAAAGCCAAATCATAGAATATATAATGATTCTTATAGTATATTTTGATTTTTGAAACTTTTCTCTATTTTGTTTATATGACATTTATAGAATTTCTTATAAATGCTATTTTATGAATAACCATATATTTTGAGTGATAACTTTCCAGTAATATTTAGCCTGTCTATATATTTGCATATTTGTACACAAAATTCTGTAAGATTTGTGCTGTTATACCTGTGACTACTTGATGGATTTTGGCTACTAAAATAGTAATTTTGCCTGAACACTGTAAGTAATCCTCAAAATGATAGAGTGAAAAGAACCTGAGATTTCTGAACTGTCTTAAAGACAAACCAGATGTATTTTAGTAGGTCTATCCTACTCCAAAGCCTCCGTGAACACCATTTAACCCATGGGAAGTTTCCTAACACAGAATCAGGCTAAATAATGCTCATTAGTCTGTATTGATTCTCACAAAATTTTCCCATTTATCTTTATACTTTATGAAGTAGTTCTAAGACCAGTTCTCCTTTGTGTCTCCTCTTTCCAGTTACATTAACCATTTTTTGAATATTGTGTTAAAAACTAAATGACAACCAGTGAGGGTCAGAGGGATATCAGTCTGGTGTCCAGATGACTTGACACCAATTTCACTGGAGTATCACTGAACTCAACAGCACCCCCTGGGCTGCCATGACCCTTAAGCCAGACTTAGTAATAAATGGAGAAAAGATTCACATTTAAGGAAAAGAAAGCAAATTCTAACAGAATGGTGTGCAGATTTAGTGCTGCTAGAAACATAGCTACTTCCTGATTTATCTCATTCTATCTGTGTCTTTCCTATAACACTCATCATATTCTTTGTCATGTTATGGTATTTCACATTTACATCTTCTCTTTAACACTTTCAATTTTCTTAAACTCAATTTCTTATCCCAACCCTCTAAAAATAATAGTGTAAAACGTAGTCCTTTAGGACATTAGTTTCAATACTGTAAAAGCTACAAATGTCCCTTTCTAACTGCAAATCTATGGTAATAAAGCTTATTATACCTAGATTGCTGTCTCTATCTTATTGTTAGTCCAGAAACTTGCTGGCAGGAGGATTTCATCAGTTATGGTTAAATTGCTCTGGGTGGCCTGTAACCATTATGTCATTATCAGTGGGAGGATGAGCTGGTCACATTGTTTGTAGTTTCACTAAGCTGTTCTATCAGCTCTCCAGAAGTAAATGCAAATAAACGCGTTCCCAACCCCTTCAGAGCACACTGTAAATCTTTGTAACTTCATGGCCAAATGGTAAACCGCGGGACCACATGACTCGATTCCCTTGAGACAGTTGTGTTACTGCTGTCAGACTTTTCTTCCCTCATCCATCAGTTGGAAGCTTTCATCTCCTTTTAAAGTCATGGCCTTTCAAGTAGGGGTGAAATTACACCTGTCAGTAATAAATGTTCCCAGTGCTCTCTGTCATTCTGTCATTTCGCACAAGAAATTAAAAGGAAACATGGTCTATTTTGTACCAGTTAGCAGCATTTTCTTCCTTCTCCATAGAATTTTAAATGTCTTGGTAATGTAACCTGTTGAGCAAATTTTTAAAATATTGACTCAATCAGGAGACATATGGGAATGTAGGGAAAATTAGCTTCCATGTGAACTATTTGTAATATTCAGCAACTGCGTTAAAATTTTTTTTGACAGATTTAACTATATACACAATCTACAACGGCAGTCTAAATGTGCCCCTTGGCACATTTGTTCTGTTTATTTTTTCTGTATTACACTCTGATAACTTTGCGGTTGCCTATAATACTATACAGCAGGTGCACCTGTGCAGCCACCATTTTATTTACATAGAGAGGAAAGTTAATGTTTTATCAAACAGAGGTCACACCTGGGTTGAGACATTAGTAGGAAGTAGGGTTGAGATCAAAATTGCAACTTGCTTTTAGCCTGATATTTGAACTACATTGAGCAAATTCTCCTGAGTTCTCTTCAGAGTTTTGAGGACTTGGTCTCTCAGCTCTCCATTAACTGCAGGATTAAAGAGGAGCTGGCAGGCTGAATACCTATAGATCCGGCCACTCATCATCGTAGGTCTTGCCTTAAGAAATGAGAACAACTGAATTCTATCATTACTGCTGTTATTATACACTGTACCAAGCAGAGAGCTCTTTAAATACAAATACAATTATTTTGATGTCTTTGAGTGTGAGGGCAAAAGTTTTGATCAATGTCTTTTTGTTAAAGTTCTATTTATTTGAAAGGCGGAGTTAGAGAGAGGCAGAGGCAGAGAGAGATCTTCCATTCACTAGTTCACTCCCCAAATGGTAAATGGTCACAATGGCCAGAGCTATGCTGATCCAAAGCCAGGAGGCGGGAGCTTCTTCCAGGTCTACCACATGGGTGCAGGGGCCTGAGCATGTGGGTTATCGTCCACTGCCTTCCCAGGCCATAGCAGAGAGCTGAGTCAGAAATATAGCGTCTAGGACTTGAACCGGTGCTCATATGGGATGCTGGCACTGCAGGCAGAAGCTTTACTCTCTGCCACAGTGCTGGCCCTTTGATCAATGTTCTAAAACTGAACTAAATCAATGTATGTTGAGGAAACTTCGTGAGTCACTGAAGATGTTCATTCCTAAAGCATTGTTTTGTTTTTTTTTTTCCCTCAAAAAAAAGTATGTGCTTATTGTTTTCAGGTTAGTAATAGAGCAAAACATTGCATTTTATTTTTTCAGAGATCAAAGTAATTATATAATACCTCTGTGTCTATATCTGATTTCTTTGTTGCCTTCTTCCCTTTTCTATTTCCCCTTGTGGAGAAAACTAGCATTGTAAATTGAAAAACAAAATATAATATTTGGTGAAAGGGATGAGATAACTCTGAGTTTTACTAGCATAAACATGTATCTCAAAGGCATGATACAGATTTCTCTATAACAAGAATAGTGTCTGCAAATACTAGCTGATAGAATAAAAAAGGGAGAGAACGATCCAACATGGGAAGTGAGATACACAGCAGACCCATAGAATGGCAGATGTCCTAAGCAGCACTCTGGCCTCAGAATCAGCCCTTAAGGCATGCGGATCTGGCTGAAAAGCCCATGAGAGTATTTCAGGCATGGAAAGCCAAGACACTCTGGGGAAAAAAAAAAAAAAAAAAAAAAAAAACAACTAAATGAAAGATCTCCGCGAGTGAGATCCCAGTGGAAAGAACAGGCCATCAAAGAAGGAGGTACCTTTCTCTGAAGGGAGGAGAGAACTTCCACTTTGACCATGGCCTTGTCTAAATATGATCAGAGTCAATGAACTCAGGGGGCTTCCATAGCCTTGGCAGCTCATGACAAGAGCCTCGGGTGATTCCTGATGCCATAAACAAGAGTGTCAATTTGTTAAGTCAACAACAGGAGTCACTGTGCACTTACTCCTCATGTAGGATCTTTGTCCTTAGTGTGCTGTACATTGAGATTTAATGCTATCACTAGTACTCAAACAGTATTTTTCACTTTATGTTTCTGTGTGGGAGCAAACTGTTGAAATCTTTACTTAATGTATGCTAAACTGATCTTCTGTATATAAAGAGAATTGAAAATGAATCTTGATGTGAATGGAAGGGGAGAGGGAGTGGGAAAGGGGAGGGTTGCGGGTGGGAGGGACGTTATGGGGGGGAAGCCATTGTAATTCATAAGCTGTACTTTGGAAATTTATATGCATTAAATAAAAGTTTAAAAAAATTATTATGGGTACTATCATTCAAGGTTTTTTGTTGTTGTTTTTTCTCCCAGAGACCTTTTTCTTAATGTATGCAAACTTCATGCATTTCATATATATAATTTTAGGAACACAGTGATTCTTGCCACCATATCCTCCCTCCTGCCTGTACTCTTGTTCTTTTTCTACCTCCCTTTCTTATTCCCATTCATAGTTTTTACAAAGATATGTTTTCAGTTAATGCTATACTCATACGATTAACTCTACACTAAATAAAGAGTCCAACAATAGTATGAAGAAAGGAAAAAAAAAAAACACATTTCCTCAAAGGCAAGACAAGGGCTGTTCAACATCATATCTCAAAGTGTGAATTTCGTGTCTATAGATTACCTTTTAGGTACTCTATTAGTTATCACAGAGAACATATAGTATTTGTCTTTTTGGGACTGGCTTAGTTCACTAAGTATAATGGTTTTAGTTGCATCCATTTTATTGCAATTGACAGTATTTCTTTTTTTTTACTGCTGTATTCCATAGTGTATGTAGATCAGAATTTCTTTATCCAGTCAACAGTTGATGGACATCTGGGTTCATTCCATATCTTAGCTATTATGAATTGAGCTGAAATGAACATAGGGGTATAAATCACTCTTTCTTGCTGATATATTTTTGGGTAAATTCCCAGGAGTAGGATGGTGGGCCTATATTGAGATTTCTGAGGTATCTCCATTCTGTCTTCCACAGTGACTGGACCAATTTTCATTCCCACTAACAGTGGATTAGGGTACCCTTTTCCCTACATCCTTGCCAGCATCTGTTGTTTGTTGATTTCTGTATGATAACCATTCTTCCTACCTGGGGTGAGGTGAAACCTCATCATGGTTTTGATTTGCATTTTCCTGATGGCTCATGATCCTGAGTATATTTTCAAGTGTCCACAGGCCACTTGAATTTCCTCTTTTGAAAAATGTCTGCTCAAACCCTTTGCCTGTTTCTTAACTGGATTGTGTTTTTGTTGTGGAATTTATTGAGCTCTTTATAGATTTTGGATATTAATCCTTCATTATTTGCATGGTTTGCAAATATTTTCTCCCATTTGTCAGTTACCTTTTCATATTACTGAGTACTTCTTTTGCAGTGCTGAAGCTTCTCAGCTTGATGTCAATTTTAGCTTTTATTGCCTGGGTTTCTGGGGTCTTTTCCAAGAAGCCCTTGCCTGCGCCAATGGTTTTATCATTAGAGTTTGATAATAAAAAACAAACAGTATCTATTTAACTTCAATTCTAATCAACTAGTATCTATATGGAAGTACCCTCAACTCTCTCTCTCTCTCTCTCTCTATGTATATATATATCTGTATATATATATATATCTGTATATATATATACATACATACATATATATAGTGTTTTCTGAAATTTCTCTTTTTCCATATGTTTATTATATTAATAAATAATTTGAGAAATTAATTTATCCCTAAATGTGTACTCAAATTATCTACTAAATAATTTTGTGTGGTTTAAAGTGTTCCAATAATATTTCCGCTTAAATAGAGGTTAAACTTAAAACTCTAAAGTCTCGGAATTAAGTACAAATGCCTTTGAAAATCCTAAACTCTTAGCATTATGTCCTTGAACTCTCACAAATCTTCTATATTTATCACATTGTTACTAGCAAGTTGGTTATCTGTTTTATTCACCTTCAAAAAATAAGTCTCATCAAACCAATTTAATACAATGGTAGGAAGAAAAAGACTAATTTTCTAAGGGAGAAAGGAAAAGTAGCAATGATGTGCTGGATATTTTATCAGGCTGTTTCATTTCCATTAACACATCTCACTCCCTACAAGCCTAGATGAGAGAGATCACTTATTTCAAAGATAAGATAAGGCAAAAGGAGCTTTAAAATTTCCCCAAGGCTAGGAAGTGGCAGACTAAGGATATCAACTAAACATATTTATCTTAAATCGTGGGGGGAGGTGTGTAGGTACCATACCAGTTATTTGTCCTACTTTAAGTGTTATCTGGTATTTTCTGTTGAAGCAAGAACTGGACAATTCACTTTAGAAAGATTTCTATAGAATGTGAAGCTATGTACAAATGATGATACCTGAAATTGCTGGCATCCCGTCATTTCTGGAATTTCTTATTTTCTAAAGATAATTAATATATTATTTTACTTTTTTGTTATTGTTGCCTAAATCATCTACTTCTAAACCGATATAGTATCCATAGTATCTCAAATAAATTTAAATTTATGTAACTTAATTCATTCAATTCAATTAATTATAAGTACAAAACTCACTATTTCTTTCACCTAAAATACATCACAGACAAGGGGCCTTCAGAAAACTTCTTGCAAAATACAAATCATTTAAAAACTATTCCCCTAAAGATCTTCCAGCAATTGCTAAGTGAAATAGGGAAGACATAATTACTTCTGAGTTAGTACTGCCCTATCAAGAGGAGTGAAGTAAGCCAGACACAGAAAGACAAATATCGTATGTTCTCCCTTATATGTGGAAGCTAAAATTAAAGGTCAGGAAATAGAAACAAAAAAGAAATGTCTGTGTTTATCAGTATTGCTGCAAATATAGCTTTGTCAAACTTTGGTTTAAAAAAAAAAAAGAAGGCGAAAGCCTACTTTGGCACTATCAGTGGTGTCAGGCTTCTAATCCAATGTAGACATACTGTAGCTAGCCAATACAATATGTTTTATGCTTCACTTTGTAGGTTTGACTGCTACTCTAACACTTCGCTATAAATAGATAGAAATATTAGAAAAGTAATTGCTATTTACTTTGTACTTGGGCAAGTTTGTTTCCCTATCACTGCTTACCTTGCCCATGAATAATGTCTGACCTGTCTAAATTCTGAACTCTGCTTTCAATTCCCTAAACTCAAATTAGATTGCCCAAATCCTTTGTACTAATTTGTTCAGATGAGTAAATATTAGCAATTTCAGTTTTCAGTATTATTCAAAATTAATTGGCTGCAGAGGGCAAGAAAGAATGCAATAAAGATTTTCAAATAAAATATTTTATTATAATGAGTGCCATTTTAATGTTATTTATCATTGAGGAAATCCATAATATGGTATTTAAAATATAATTACATGATTAATATTTAAATTCTCAATGATAAATGGGAAACCAGGGGCTATAATTACATATAACAATTCACAATGTTCTGGTACAAGTACAGCCAAAGGTGTCCCACACATTGCCACAATATTCATGTTTTTCTTTTCCGATCACATACCAACAGAGAACATTCCAACTTCAAACAGCATTTTAACAGCATTTGTAAACAGTGTTTTCACAAACTTTTTAATAAATGGGTCTAACTCATTGAAATACAAGACTTATAAATCACATTGAGAAGCACATTACCAGCAATTTTCAACATTCAATCTTTCAAGTGTAAAAAAAACAAATGGAATAGAAAGAAAAAACATTGGCCAAAATATTCTAATTTCTCTGTCAACCAAAAACCTGTTAACTTTGCCTCCAATCTTTTAGTGGGCCCTAGGGTTCGCATCTACACACGCAACACATACTACCCAAGCAGTGTTTCAGGCTCATTTTTCCCTACTACCGACATCACATCAGAGTCATCTTCTCTAAGAACTGTGTCTGTGCTGTCTAAGAGATCAGCTGCTCTTCAACAGAAGTTCCTTAATTTAGAGTCAGGGCCTCAGCACTAGCAAGGACTGTCTGTCATCTCTATTAAATATAGAGCAAAGGAGATCAGGTTATTTTTAGTCAAACAAAGGCACCTCTTAGGACACTCTCTGTCAGGGACTCATTTTTCAATCTGTTCATAATCATTCCTTGAAGACTGGAGATACTCTAGGTAGTAATTAATTTTAATCAAAACTCTTTCTATAATGATAGAAAAAAAAGCTTAATTTCAGAGGAAACCAGCATCAAAATACTGTTGGAGTAAATTTAATCTGAAAAATGGATGAACTATTATATAGAGAATAGGAAGACAGAATGGAAATCAACCAGTGTCCTTAACTGACAAGGTGGAGACATGGAAACTACAGCTTCAAATAACAAACCCCTACCCCAAATTAATTTAGAGATCATAGTTTCACATAAAATTAAGTGGAGAGAGTGAACATACACATGCCAGCCTGTTTTTCTATAGCTTTCCTTACCATTCTTCTCTCAGTCAACAGTGTACTGGTCAAGTCTTTAGTCTTTGGAAGTACAAATGAACTGTGAAATGCAGCTGAAGAGCAGTTTCATCTTCAAGTGCAAAGGGAAGTGACACTGAACTGAAAGCCCTCTGAGTCTCAAACTTTGATGACTCTAAGTCCTAATTCCAGATGACCTAATTCAGTGGACAGCTACCTAAAAAAACAACACCAGTGAGACTGTTGCAGATGATAAATGCACTGCATTTTATCAAATGCTGCTTTGTGGTATGTATATCAGCAAAACATAAAAGTCGGTTGACATTTTTATACAGGACAGAAATGGGAGAGGAACAAATGTTTCAAATTTTTGTCTGTCTTGAATGGCATTAGACACAGGGATATTTCAAAAAATAATGACTAATGGTCATTAGTTCTAATTATCCACTGCTTTACTTCTAACTCACTCCAGGAATTTGGAACTATTTCCTTTGACAGACGAATGCAAACACTGATGTCCAAGAATTACTTCAGATAAACTGATAACAAATATTATACTGTAGTATATTATATCTACAAGTTATATGCAAGTTTTTACTTGTGTGTCTTCCCAAATAATCTGTGACATTACTCCTGTGTACTTCAAGTACCTATGACTGTAACCAGGCCAAAGTGGCTCTTTTTTATGACCCCAGGCCTTTTGTATTTTAATAGGTACAGCTGAAATGTCCATAAAGATAATCTAGCACTGACTTCTATAGGAGAAAACCTCAAGCTGAATTAATAGGGTGATTTTTTTCATGGCCCCAATGCAAGTTAATAGTAAAATTGAAGCATACAGAATTCCTGACACTCAGACAATGCTTTCCAGTCTCTTTAGGATTAATATTCATGATACTTCTCAGATTTGTGATGTATTTGTGATTCTAGCATAGTAGCCAATTTGAAGATGCAAATATTTCACTGAAAAAAGTGTATACAATTCTAATCGGAAAATTAGTAAAAAAATAAAAAAACAGAAGTACATTCTTACAGGGACATAATTAGGCATACAAGCATACATATATCTCTTTATATATTATGTGTAATACACTTTAAAATTCTAAATATTACCTGTTTGATGAGAGCAATGCTAGTGAAGATGCTGAGATGCATTGAGGATGAAAGCATACCTTGATACAACATTTTGGAAAGTTTTCTATACAAGCTGAAATGTGCATAGCCTTTGATCTGACAATTCCTACTTTTGAAGCTGTCTATAGAAATAGAATTGTAAACATAGTGGAAAATGTTAAGCCACTCTTATAGTGGCAAAGAATTAAAATAAATATAATTGGTTCATCATTAGTGAAATTGAATTTTCCAAAACAATGGAATTATGAGTATCAATTAAGCCCTTGGCAATATATAACTGCAGGTTAGTTCTGAATGGAACTAATGTCTTTTAGTAACCATATATTCTTTATGAAATGTCTCATCTTTGCTTGGAGTTGTTCAAAATTATGATAGGTATCTTCATTAACTGGAAATGAATTCCTTATTCCCTCTTTCAGAGCCTGACTTCTCCATGGTTATGATCACCAGACCCAACTTCCAGTCTTTAAGATGGCATCATGCCCCACTGTCAGTTTAGCTGTTTGTTCTCCTATAAAGCAACATTGGATGACTTGCTGAGTATGCACGAAATGATCAGTGAGGTTCATGATAAGTTTAGATAGCTCAAGAAGTCTATGGTCCAAAGGAAAGGCATGTTCTTCTCCAAGATTATCATTAATACTTTGTAGTAAAATTACCTCGAACATCCCTTAAAACTGGCAGTTATAAATTCCCATCGAATGTTAAAATCTCCTACATAAAAGACCCAGTCATGATGATGATCTGTGGGAATGAAGCAGTTTAATTGAGGAAGAGCATGAATGGAAGAACTGAGAGATAATAATTATGTCTTTTATATGATATGAAACTGTAAAGATAAATGCTTTGATGTGTTCTTTACTTATATGACCAGAGCATTTAAACAGATGGAGTGATTGGGAATTGTTTTCGCTGCCTTTCTCAGGTGACATGAATCTTTTGTAGTAACTGCGTTTCTAAATAAAAAGTGTTTGTTTATTTATTTATTTATTTTTTGAGAGAGAGAGAGACAGAGAGAAAGGTCTTCCATCCATTGGTTAACCCCCCGAATGGCCACTACTGCTGGCACTGCACTGATCCGAAGCCAGGAGCCAGGTGCCTCCTCCCGGTCTCCCTTGCAGGTGCAGGGCCCAAGGACTTGGGCCATCCTCCACGGCCTTCCTGGGCCACAGCAGAGAGCTGGACTGGAAGAGGAACAACCAGGACAGAATCCGGCGCCCAAACCGGGACTAGAACCCTGGGTGCCGGTGCCACAGGCGAAGGATTAGCCAAGTGAGCCACGGCGCCGGCCTAAAAAGTGTTTATTTTATTTGGACATCAGAGCAACACACACACACACACACACACACACACACACAGAGGGAAGGAGGGAGGGAGGAAAGGAGGGAGAGAGAGAAAGAGAGAGAGCGAGCGAGCTATTAACAATATGAACAGGAATAGATCTTCCATCCAATGTATCACTCCTCAAATGGCCAGGCTGAAGCCAGGAAACAGGAAATCATCCTGGTCTTCCATATAGGTGATAGGGGCCCAAGTATTTGGGTCATCTTCCACTGCCTTCCTAGGTCATTAGCAGGAAGCTGAATCTAGCATCCAAGACTAGAACTGCTGGATCACAATGCCAGCCTCTAGTAATTGTATTTTAAAGATTTGCTCAAATAAGTAAAAAGCACATAGGCTCACCTTTTCTTACTGAAAATGGATGCAGCTGGAAACCATTATGATAGTGAAATAAACCAATCCAAGAAAGACAAATAACATATATTTTCTCTGATATGTAGTAGTTAATATACAATACAAATATTGTAGGAGTAAAATAGACATCTGATAATTTGGTTGCTGTTTTTAGCCCTTGTTTATATTCCTAAGGATCTGTGGACATTCTACTTTTTACTTGGTGAATATTACAGTTAGTTTTGCATTAAGCCTGACATTATAGAGTAGACTGAAATTAGTTTTTTGCAAAAAGTAAGGAAAAAGAGGAAGGGGAGGATTGAGGAGGAAATTTGGGGAGGGAAGTATAATTATCTTTTTAGAATTGTATCTATGAAATACATAAATATGTTCATTTTATATTATCAAAAATTAAAAAAGTAAACAGGGAACATATAGCTGTTAACTCTAAGAAATTATAACAAAAAATAAAATCAGACAAATTTAGAGGAATTAAAGAAAAAATAAGATATACCGTAGTCTGCATATTGCATAAGGGGTCTTTAAAGATGACCCATCAAAATGAAGTGGTAAGAAACCCTGATACTATATGAAGTATTCCATGGTTAAAGCACAAGTTAAGTCTGGAAGGAATATGCTTTTAACTCTCTCAGGGGTTTGAGTGAAAAAAAAAAAAAAACAACTAAGAGGTAGAGCAAGGTATACTTCTTGGAATAAAGAGATAGGTGTTGTAGAATGATGTCAAACTATTTTTAAAAAAAATAGTTTCTATCTGCAACATGTCAAAATATTTAAGATTTATTAATTTATTTTGAAAGGCAGAGTTACAGGGAGGTAAGACACACACACACACACATGCACACACACAGAGAGAGAGGGAGGGAGGAAGAAAGGGAGGGAGGGGTGGAGGGAAGGAGGAAGGGAGAATCTTCCACCTACTAGTTCATTATCTAAATTGCCACAACAACCAGGTCTGTGCCAGGCTAAAGCCTGGAACCAGAAACTATTCCCACAAGGATGGCAGGGGCCCAAGTACTTGGGTCACATTCTGCTTCCCTTTCCAGGCTCATTAGCCAAAGCTGGATGTGAAGCAAAGCAACCAGAACTCAAACTGGCACTCTAATGTGGTTTACTGGTATCCCTACTGTTGGATTACGCAACATATAAAAACTTCATGTCATGGCCATGTGAATAGAGGGAACTAACAGATTTTCTCAAACAGTAACAAAGTACTGATTGGCAACCAAGCAATTTGATAATATTCTATAAAATCCTTTCAAGTATATGATCAAATATTCTTAAAATTCAGAAATATGTCATGGATACAAAAAAGTTGATTACCTGTACTGTTAAAAAATTGATGAAATATGTGAGAATAATTTGGCAGTGAATTAAAATGAATTGAACATCCATGAATTCTTAGAAGAAAAACGTGAATCAAAATAATATAAAGTGTATGTGAACACAGTTGAGGCAGAGTAAAGGGAGTTCTCTCTGAAGGATTTTGTGGCCTAATCAGTCATGTGAATTCTGATTATTTCCGTGGTTCTTAGTACTACTAAGCTAAAAAATGTATTCATTATATTAATTTCTTTCTGATACACTTGAGGATTAGATAGCTAATGACAAGTGGATTTTTGCTTGGTGTGGGGTATACTACATTATAAAAAAAATAAACTGTGTTGTAAGTGATAAAATAGCTTCCAATAGTAATAATGAAATTAAAAATATGTTATTTTTACACAATGTGAAAATCATATTAAATTATTCACAAATAAAATGTGCATATATTAGTTCTTAAACAGCTTGGTGTTCCATCACTTTTTGAAGCTGTTTAGAATTGTGGGACAATTCTAAGTAGTTATATTTTATTGTATGATATTGTTCTATGTGAATATGTGAAAATGCAAACACAGTATGAAAAAGAACTACCTTTGCAGCATTGAAATCCAGCTAGAAATAGTTTTTTTTCAAAGTAAATATTTGGGGATGATATAGTTTTTTCTTTTAAAAAATTCTACAATGTAACTTTTTATTTGGAGATATATTTAGATTTATAGAAAAGTTGCAGAAACAATATGGAGAATTCCCACAAAGTTCCATTTAGCTTCTGCTATTATTAATCCCTTAAATAACCACAAAATGCCCAAACTAAGAGTTAACCTTGGGATAATTCCATTTACTAAGTTATAGAATTTATTTGAATTATATTGTTTCCCCAATAGTGCATGTGTCTCCTCTGTGAATGTTCCTTAGTCTCTCATGGCTTTCAAGCTTGAAGAGGATTGGGAAGTGGCTTCGTAGAATGTCCCTCAATGTCTTTTCTTCTGATATGGTTGAAAGGATATATATTATTGAAACGAATTCTGGAGTATGGTCAGTGTATCTTATCAGGGATACCTGATATATATTTACTAATGATGTTAACATTGATTACTTGGATAGACGCTAAATGCCAGGATTCTTCACTGGAAAGTTACTGTTTTCCCTTTCATTAAGTTTAAACTTTCTTTTGTGATATGTTAGGAATTAATCACCTATCAAAACTTACTGAATTAAAATGCCACAAGGTGGCAGTGGCCTTCTCAAGGTAGAATCTTGATAGAGAGCAAGAAGGGCCATCTGTTACCATTCTGTTTCCTTCTTGTGTTTGTTGATAAACTTCTCTTTCAAGAAACATAGAATTTTCGAGTGTTGAAAAATGTTTACATATTTAATTCCATGATTTTTTATAATTCTCTTTGATAAAAAAAGAAATAAGAAATTGACATAAGAAAACATTTATTATATATCTTTCTTTTTGAGACTGCTTATTTCACTAAGCATAATGGTTTCCAGTTGCATCCATTTTACTGCAAAACACAGGATTTCCTTCTTATTTATGGCTAATTGTATTCCACAATGTGTGTGTGTGTGTGTGTGTGTGAGTGTGTATTTAAGGAATACAAAGGTCATGTATTTCATATATACAGATTTAGGAACATAGAGATACTTCTCACCCTACCTTCCATTCTGCCCACACTCCCAGCCTTCCTCATCCTGCCTCTTTTAATCCCTCTCTTAATTTTTATAATGATTTCCTTTCAGTTTACTTCATACTCGTAAGATTAACTTTACACTAAGAGTTCAACAAAAGATAAGAAGAAAAAAAAACAATGTTCAGGGCTTTAAATCAAAGAATCAAAAAAGGTCAATTTCACTGCTATACATGGCATGTTTTATAGTCTATTGTTTGCCATAGTTCAGAGAAAACATATGGCATAAAACAGGATTTCATTCTTTTTTATGGCTGAGTAGTATTCCATAGTGTATATACACTTTAATTTCTTAATCCAGTCACCAGTAAATGGCCATCTGGTTTGATTCCCTATCTTTGCTATTTTGAATTGAGCTGCAATAAACATGGTGGTACAGATCACTCTGATTTCATTTTTCTTGGTAAATTCCGAGGAGTGGTATGGCTAGGTCATATGGTATATAAATTTTCAGCTTTCTAAGGTATCTCCATAGTGTCTTCCGGAATGGCCTTACTGATTTACATTCCCACCAACAGTGGATCAGTGTAACTTTTCCTCACATCTGCACCAGCATTTATTTTTTGTTGATTTCTGTATGAGAGCCTTTCTAACTGGCTTGAGGTAAAACCTCATTATGGTTTTGATTTGCATTTCCCTGATGGCTAGTGATCCTGAGCATTTTCCATGTATCTTTTGGTCATTTGAATTTCCTTTCTGAAAAATACATGTTCAGGGCCTTTTCCCAATTATTAACTGGATTATTTGTTTTGTTGTTGTAGAGTTTCTTGAGGTCTTTATAGATTCTGGATATTCATCCTTTATCAGTTGCATAGTTTGCAAATATTTTCTCCCATTCTGTTGGTTGCCTGTTCACTTTGCTGAGTGTATTCTTTGCAATGTTTTTTCAGGTTTAGGTTAATGTAACATTGGCTTCATAGAAGGGGTTCAGGAGGATTCTCTTTCTTTCAGTTGTTTTGAGTTTTTGAGAAGAATTGGAGCTAGTTTAACTCTTTAACTTTTAAATTAAAAGTTAACATTTAACTTCTTTAATTTCCATCTTGATTATTGATATGTTTAGGTTTTCTGTCATTACAGCTCAATTTAGGTAGATTGTACGTGTCCAGTAATCTACCCATTACTTCTAGGTTTCCTAATTTGTTGGCATATAGTCCTTTGTAGTAATTTCTGATGATTCTTTTTATTTCTGTGGTTTCTGTTCTTTTTTTTTAACTTTTATTTAATGAATATAAATTTCCAAAGTACAGAATATGGATTACAATGTCTTCCCCCCCCCATAACGTCCCTCCTACCCGCAACCCTCCCCTTTCCCACTCCCTCTCCCCTTCCATTCACATCAAGATTCATTTTCAATTCTCTTTATATACAGAAAATCAGTTTAGCATACATTAAGTAAAGATTTCAACAGTTTGCTCCCACACAGAAACATAAAGTGAAAAATACTGTTTGAGTACTAGTTATAGCATTAAATCTCAATGTACAGCACACTAAGGACAGAGATCCTACATGAGGAGTAAGTGCACAGTGACTCCTGTTGTTGACTTAACAAATTGACACTCTTGTTTATGGCATCAGGAATCACCCTAGGCTCTTGTCATGAGCTGCCAAGGCTATGGAAGCCCCCTGAGTTCACCGACTCTGATCATATTTACACAAGGCCATGGTCAAAGTGGAAGTTCTCTCCTCCCTTCAGAGAAAGGTACCTCCTTCTTTGATGACCCGTTCTTTCCACTGGGATCTCACTCACAGAGATCTTTCATTTAGGTGTTTTTCCCCCCACAGAGTGTCTTGGCTTTCCATGCCTGAAATACTCTCATGGGCTTTTCAGCCGGATCCGCATGCCTGAAGGGCTGATTCTGAGGCCAGAGTGCTGTTTAGGACATCTGCCAGTCTATGGGTCTGCTGTGTATCTCACTTCCCATGTTGGATCGTTCTCTCCCTTTTTTATTCTATCAGCTAGTATTTGCAGACACTATTCTTGTTTATGTGATCCCCTTTGGTTCTTAGTCCTATCATTATGATCAATTGTGAGCAGAAATTGATCACTGGACTAGTGAGATGGCATTGGTACATGCCACCTTGATGGGATTGAATTGGAATCTCCTGGTATGTTTCTAACTCTACCGTTTGAGGTAAGTCAGCTTGAACATATCCCGAATTGCACATCTCTTCCCTCTCTTATTCCCACACTTATATTTAACAGCGATCACTTTTCAGTTAAGTTTCAGCACTTAAGAATAATTGTGTATTGATTACAGTATTCAACCAAAAGTATTAAGTAGAACAAAGAAAAAAAATACTAAGAGGGATAACATATTAATTTGCTCATCAACAGTCAGGGTGAGGACTGATCAAGTCACCGTTTCTCATAGTGTTCATTTCACTTTAACAGGTTTCCTTTTTGGTGCTCAGTTAGTTGTCACCTATCAGGGAGAACATATGGTATTTGTCCCTTTGGGATTGGCTTATTTCACTCAGCATAATGTTTCACTAGGTCCTAATCTCTTGTTAATTCACCCCGCCCAGAGTCAGGTTTTTCTGCTTGGCTCAGGGCCAGTGCAGACCTGAGGTTGCTCTGCTTATGATGTATGTCCAAGATGGCGCTTGCTCTTTGTCTTGCTCGCCTTTGAGAGGTGAGCGGAGAGAGTAGAAACCCGTGTCCGTATCGGTCACTTTTTTTTCTCTCTCTGTCTCTCTCTCTTCTGGTTAGCCTGGTGGACTTTTCCCCCCGGGATCATTCCCTCTAGTCTCCTCTTTCTGCTTGCCTGCCAGTGTCTCAGGCTATTGCGGTTCGGCTCACCTCGCGTTCCAGCGCTGGTGTGTTGAGTCTGCCGTTGGTGTCCTGAACTGTGTGCTCCCACGCTCTCCACGCAGGTCCACTGTGAATCACACTTTCCGTAAGAGTTTCTTCTGCTGTTTCTTCCCCTACTCTTCCTTGAACCTGCAGTATCTCCACTTTTATTAAACTGTCTCTCCCCGGACTGTCAGTATGCTCCCTTCCTATTCCGCCATCTTGCCCAGAAGTCCCGGTTTCTGTTCTTATATTTCCTTTTTCATCTCTAATTTTATTGATTGGGTTTTCTCCATGTTTTATCTATTTATTCATATTTTTGGTTAGTTGTGCCAAGGGTATGTCCATTTTATTTATTTCTTTCAAAAAACGAGCTCTTCATTTTGCTGATCTTTTGTATTTTTTTGGTTTCAATTTTGTTTATTTCTTCTCTTTTAATTATTTGTTTTCTCCTACAAATTTTAAGTTTACTGTTTTTTTAGTTTCTTGAGATGCATTGATAGCTCATTTATTTGATGACTTTCAAATTTCTTGATGTAGGCACCAATTGCTATAAACTTTCCTCTTAACACTTCTTTTCCTGTATCTATAAGTTTAATATGTTCTATTGTCATCTTCATTCGTTTCCAGAAATTTTTTGATTTCTCTTTTAATATATTCTATTACCACTGTTCATTCAGGAGCATGTTGTTCAGTCTCCATGTGTTTGCATATGTTCTAGAGATTCCTGAGTTGATTTCTAGCTTCATTCCATTGTGGTCAGAGAAGATGCATGGTATGATTTTGATTATTTTGAATTTGCTGAGACTTGCTTTATGGCCTTGCAAATGGTCTATCCTAGAGAATGTTCCTTGCACTGATGAAAAGAATGTGTGTTCTGCATCTGTAGGATGAAAAGTTCTGTAGATATCAATTAAATGCATTTGGTCTATAGTATAGTATTGCTGTGTTGTTTTTTGTTGATTTTCTGTCAGGTTAAATTGTGCATTGATGAAAATGGATATTTAAGTCCCCAATTACTATCATATTGGAGTATATATCTCCCTTTAGATCCGTTGACGTTTGTTTTAAATAGCCAGACTGAGCTCAAAAACTTTGTACTCCGCCAGGCTGTTCCTCCAGCTGTATCACAGTGGCATGGGCTGCTACAGTTTGCTCTCATCTTCTTCTCCAAAGCTGTTCCTTCCTTTGGTTCTTAGCTGCGAAGACCACTTGCTGTGTCCTTGCTCATTGCTGCACGTCTACACCTTATATGCTGATCTGTTGTGTCCCTTTTCCTTCTGTGTATATCCACGGCATAGTTCTCTCCATGTCTCCCCTGGGAATGCACTTTCTCCATTTTTCTGTTAATATTTTCCTCAGCCTAAAGCAGTACTTCTTTTCCATGTTCCACCATCTTGGAATCTTTTTAGCTCATTTCTTGATTTTTTGTTTTGTTTTGTTTTTGTTTTGAGGCTTGCACTCTTTATGTACCCTGGATATTAATTAAATTTTTTTTAAGTTTGGTACATGGATTTTATTTATTTTAAAGATTTATTTAATATATATTTAAAAGGCAGAGTTATAGAGAGAGGTAGAGGTAGTGAGAGAGAGAGAGGTCTTCCATTCACTGGTTCACTCCCCAAATGGCCGCAACAGCTGGAGCTGGGCCAGTTTGAAGCCAGGAACCAGGACATTCTTCCAGGTCTCCCACACAGGTGCAGGGACCCAAGTACTTGGGCCATCTTCTACTGCTTTCCCAGGCCATAGCCAAGTGATGGATCAGAAGTGGCGCATCTGGGTCTTGAACCAGCACCCATATGGGATTGCCAGCACTGCAGGAGGTGGCTCCACCCACTATGTTACAGGACCAGCCCCTGGATATTAATTCTTTATCAGATGTACAATTTGCATTTTATATATTTTATATATTTTCGTCCATTCTCTCAGTTGCCTCTTTATTGAAAGTTTCCTCTATTGTACAGAGCTTCTTATCTTGCTGTAATCCCATTTTTCTGATTTTGCCTTTATTGCCTGTGCTTCTGAGATCTAAGAATTCTTTGCTTATGTAATGTCTTGCAGTGTCTCCCCTATATTTTCTTCTAGTAACTTGATGCTTTCAGGTCTTAAATTTAAAGCCTGAATCCCTTGTGAGTTGATTTTTCTGTAGGATGTAAACTAGACATCTTGTTTCAGACTTCTGAATGCAGAGATCCAATTTTCCTAACATTTTGAAGAGACTCTCCTTTCTCCAGGGAGTGGATTTAGCTTGTTTGTGAAAGATTGGTTGTGGATGCATGGATTCGTTTCTGGGCCTCTTACCTGTTCCATTGTTCTGCATGTTCCAAGCTATTTTGATTATGCTTACCCTATAATATGTCTTGAAATCAGGTATTGTGATGGCTATTATTTATTTTAATTGGTTAGGATTGCTTTAGCTGTTTGGGTCTTTTGTGATTCCATATGAATTTTATCATCATTTTTTTTCCAGATCTGAGAAGAACATCTTTGCTATTTCAATTGTGATCACACTGAATCTGTAAATTGCTATGGGGAGTATGGACATTTTAAATTCTCCCTATCTAGAATATGGAATATTTATCCATTTTTTTGTCTTCTGTTCCTTTCCTTAGTGTTTGTTTATATCATTGTAGAGATTTTTGATACCCTTTGTTAAATTTATCCCAAGATATTCAGGTTTTTTGTAGTTGTTGTGAATGGTACAATATTACAAGTTCTCTCATAATGAAGATATTGCATATAAAAAGGCTATTGATTTTTATGTATTGATTTTATATCCTGCAACTTTACCAAACTCTCTTATGTTTTCCAGTAATCTGTTAGTGGAGCGTTTTGGTTCCCCTCTATATGGAATTGTATCATCTGCAAATAGGGATAATTTGACTTTGTCCTTTCCAATTTGTATTCATTTGATTTCTTTTTATTGTTAAATGCTCTGGCTAAAATTTCCAGAACTATGTTGAATAATACTGGTGAGAACAGCATCTTTGTGTGTTTTGGGTTCTTAGTGGAATGCTTCCAACTTTTCTCCATTCAATAACATGCTAGCTGAGATTGTCATAAATTGCTTTGTGTTGAGGTATGTTCCTTCTGTACCCAATTTGCTTAAGGTTTTTATCATGAAAGGATTTGCATTTTATCAAATGCTTTCTTTGTACTCTTGGGATATTATATGATTTTTATTCCTCAGTTTGTTAATGTGATGTATCACATTAATTGATTTGCAAATGTTGAACCATCCCTTTATCCCAGGGATAAATCCCACTTGGTCTGTGTGAATGATGTTTCTGATGTGTTATTGGGTTCAGTTAGCTAGTATTTTGTTGAGGATTTTGCACCTATATTTATCAGGAATATTGGTCTATAGTTCTCTTTCTTTGTTGTATCTTTTTCTGGCTTAGGAATTAAGGTGATGCTGGCTTCATAGAAGGAGTTTGGGAGGATTCCCTCTCTTTCAGTTGTTTTGAATAACTTGAGAATTTACCAAAAAAAAAACTCAAGATGGAGCAAAGACCTAACTTTAAGACCTGAGACTATGAAGTTGCTGGAAGTAAACATATGGGAAACACTCCAAGAAATTGGTGTTAAGGATGGCTTCTTGGAAAAGATCCCCAAAGCACAGACAACAAAAGCAAAAGTAAATAAAATATATTATGTCAAACTCAGAAGCATCTGCATAGCAAAGGAAATGATCAAGAGTGAAGAGACAATCAACAGAATGGGGAAAAATATTTGAGAGCTACCTGATGAAGGATTAATATACAGAATATATCAGCAAATTAAAAAGCTCAACATGAAAACAACCAACCCACTTAAGAAATGGGCAGAAGACTTCAATAGACAGTTCTAAAAAAAGAAATGCAAATGGCCAACAAATTTATGAAAAATGTTAAACATCACTAGCCAGAAGGTAAATGCAAATCAAAAATATAATGCGATGTCACCTCACACGTCAGAAATCACTAAAATACAAAAGACAATAACAAATGCTGGCAAGAATGTGAAGAAATAGGAACACTTACACACTGTGGGAATGTACTGTAGTACAGCCATTGTGGCAAATGCTATGGAGATTTCTAAAAAAAAAAAAAAGGTAGAATTATATGGTTGAAATTGTCATCTTGCCATTTGATTATATAGCCTTTGCCTATATTCCTGCTAAACTATGATCTTTTTACTTGTTGAACTCTTTATTTGCAAGAGTACTAAGCCCTTGAGTATAATGTAAATTATATACATATTTAAAATATGTTATCTTAAAAATGCAACAAAGAAAGGGAGCAAGAGAGGTTGGGAAGAAGGGAGTATCATTATATTAGAACACCTGTTAGGAATTTGGAAAACATTATGCTAAGTGAAATAAGCCAATCCCAAAGGGACAAATACCATATGTTCTCCCTGATTGGTGACAACTAACTGAGCACGAAAAAGGAAACCTGTTAAAGTGAAATGAACACTATGAGAAACGGTGACTTGATCGGCGCTCACCCTGACTGTTGATGAGCAACTTGATATGTTATCCCTCTTAGTTTTTTTTTTTGTGTGTGTGTTCTACTTAATACTTTTGGTTGAATACTGTAATCAATACACAATTATTCTTAAGTGCTGAAACTTAACTGAAAAGTGATCACTGTTAAATATAAGAGTGGGAATAAGAGAGGGAAGAGATGTGCAATTCGGGATATGTTCAAGCTGACTTACCTCAAACGGTAGAGTTAGAAACATACCAGGGGATTCCAATTCAATCCCATCAAGGTGGCATGTACCAATGCCATCTCACTAGTCCAGTGATCAATTTCTATTCACAATTGATCATAATGATAGGACTAAGAACCAAAGGGGATCACATAAACAAGAATAGTGTCTGCAAATACTAGCTGATAGAATAAAAAAGGGAGAGAACGATCCAACATGGGAAGTGAGATACACAGCAGACCCATAGACTGGCAGATGTCCTAAACAGCACTCTGGCCTCAGAATCAGCCCTTCAGGTATGCGGATCCGGCTGAAAAGCCCATGAGAGTATTTCAGGCATGGAAAGCCAAGACACTCTGGGGAAATAAAAACCTAAATGAAAGATCTCTGCGAGTGAGATCCCAGTGGAAAGAACGGGTCATCAAAGAAGGAGGTACCTTTCTCTGAAGGGAGGAGAGAACTTCCACTTTGACCATGGCCTTGTGTAAATATGATCAGAGTCGGTGAACTCAGGGGGCTTCCATAGCCTTGGCAGCTCATGACAAGAGCCTAGGGTGATTCCTGATGCCATAAACAAGAGTGTCAATTTGTTAAGTCAACAACAGGAGTCACTGTGCACTTACTCCTCATGTAGGATCTCTGTCCTTAGTGTGCTGTACATTGAGATTTAATGCTATCACTAGTACTCAAACAGTATTTTTCACTTTATGTTTCTGTGTGGGAGCAAACTGTTGAAATCTTTACTTAATGTATGCTAAACTGATCTTCTGTATATAAAGAGAATTGAAAATGAATCTTGATGTGAATGGAAGGGGAGAGGGAGTGGGAAAGGGGAGGGTTGCGGGTGGGAGGGACGTTATGGGGGGGAAGCCATTGTAATCCATATTCTGTACTTTGGAAATTTATATTCATTAAATAAAAGTTAAAAAAAAAAAGAACTGTATCTTAACTGTGTTGAATTTGTTACAAAAAAAAAACTAAAATAAACGAATAGAAATGTATTTCAAAATACTTGAAATATTCTAAATATAAAATAGAAATTATTTGCAATTAAAACAAATTAACAGCTTTATTTATGAAGTGACACATTTTCTCTAGTTACCCCCACCATTCCCTTTTTTTCCATGTAAATATTATGAATTCTAATAAAAAAAAAAAAACTAGTGTCTAGTTGTATCCATTTTGTTGCAAGACAGGATTTCATTGTTTATTGAACAGTTAAGTTGATTATTTAATGTAAATTAGTTGTATAAATTACTTATATAAATTGTCTCAAGAATTATTTTAGCAAATTATGTTAGCATGATGTTTGAGAAATTCATTAGGTTTCTAATGAGAACACACCATCACCAATAGTGACAGGAAGATACCATTAGAATTAAAAATTAGAAAGCATAAAGTACGTATGATCAATGGCAAGATTATTCATAAAATATAGTTGCTTTCTTTTTGAGTAGTGTTGTTTAAATTAATATAAAATAACATTATGTGCATATCAACTAGCTAGTCTTTAGTATGTCAAACTATCATATTGATTAGGAGTTTTTTTGCTTTAATATTGAAGAACAATAGAAGTGTTTGTGATTATTAAAAATTTCCAGAAGTTGATAACAAATGTTTAATGTTTTATAATTTATTTTTATAATAAATGTTTTGATATAACTTTATGTAATTGATATTTTGTTAATTTCATTCTCATGTATTATTGGCTTATCTAAAAATTACATGAAATTCAGTACCAGTATTTTAAACAGTTTTCTAAATAATATCAAATACAAATCATTAATTAAAGAATTAGGCTACAAATGAGTAGTTTATAAAACTAAATGTTAAAAGAAAAAAATATTGTGGGATTCCAGGCCCCAATGATTTATTTCTTTTTAACAATTTGCTGTTAAGCAAGAATCTTTTCCTTTGTGCTTTTTATATAACCCAATCAACTCTGACATTCAGAGATATCTTTTAATTTGAAAGTAAACAGATACTTTTTCCCCTCTTGGAATATTGAAAGTCAGAATTCTGTCATTTGACTATATCATTTTTAGGTTTCATTATTGCATGGACATTTGCTTTCAAATATTCTTTTCATTCATATCATCTTGGATTATGATTGTTTTAGCTATGTTAACAAAGGTTAAAATATTTTGGAAAAGTGGAGTTATTCAGATCATTTTTTCAATAGTTTCATTTTGTAGGTTTTTTTAATTGGTTTGTGCTATTGAGCTGGATGTTCTTATTTCCCTAAAATACATATGTTGAATCCTTACCCTTTGGGAGGTAAGTAGGTCATGAAAGTTCTGTCCACAAGAATGAGGTTAGTGCCCTTAGAAGAGGGACCAAAGAAAGTGGCTTTCATGTTTCAAACATGATTCTGGACTTTCTAATATTCAGAAATAGGAGGAAAAAAATTTTATTGTCTATAAGTCATATGGTGTAGCATATTTTTATTAACAGCCTGAATAGCCTAAAATTGTTTCACTATAACAAATATTTTGTGACAAAAATCAATTGCTTGTATCAGAATTATTTAAAAACCAATTTGGTTTTCTCTTCACAAAGACCAAGTGTGTTTTAATTTATTCTTAAACAGATTCATTCCTCCATTTCTTAATAATAGTTTATTTGGCCGGCGCCGTGGCTCAATAGGCTAATCCTCCACCTTGCGGCGCCGGCACACCGGGTTCTAGTCCCGGTTGGGGCACCGGATTCTGTCCCGGTTGCCCCTCTTCCAGGCCAGCTCTCTGCTATGGCCAGGGAGTGCAGTGGAGGATGGCCCAGGTGCTTGGGCCCTGCACCCCATGGGAGACCAGGAAAAGCACCTGGATCCTGGCTCCTGCCATCGGATCAGTGCGGTGCGCCGGCTGCAGCGGCGGCCATTGGAGGGTGAACCAACGGCAAAGGAAGACCTTTCTCTCTCTGTCTCTCTCACTGTCCACTCTGCCTGTCAAAAATAAAAAAAATAAATAAAAAAAAATAAAAAAAATATTTAAAAATAATAGTTTATTTGCCTATTTATTCAATGTATCTAAATTTATTTAGGTTGTGTTATGCACCAGGCAAATTTGCTAACTTGCTGTCCAGAAAAGTAGAAGAGAATCAACAAGGCACTTGACAGCATGGAATTACTGTTCCATGAGAAAGACCAACAATAATAAACAAATGAGTAAAAATTCATGATGTTTACAAGTGAAGGAAAAAAAGTTAATAATAATCATGTTTGTGACCCCTGTATGAGCATATATACATTTCTTTCTTCAAATATGTATAAAACAAGAAATAAAGTCATCTTTTGGGGATAGGTGTCTTTTTCAAAGTCTCATTGCCTACATATCACGCTCTAAGAGAAAATGCATTCTTAAATTGAAATTTAATTTTATAAGATGCTGGTATTCTATTAATCATATTTCCAGGAAAAAAAGGTAGAGAAAGTAGCTTAAAAATTAACTTCCATATAAGCAATGCGACTTAATAAGTACAAGTCCATGTCAAGTTGAAAACTTGCAACATGAAGGATAATATTATGTAAATGACTTATTTGATATAACAATAAACACATTATAAAGCTTTACTAAAAAGGCATATATTAAAATGATCAATTCTCTTTTCTAAAAATACCTATTTGGGAAAATTTTAAGTTCCTATCTTGACAATATAATTTCTTCTTAAAATTGAGACACATTTAAAGCATGTAGTCTCCAACTTAGAATGGTCTGAATTATTTTTTGACTTGATGGTGCAAAATGAGTACAATTGAATAGAAATTGTTTTATAACTTTGATGTTTTTCTTGACCGATAATATATGCTGTGATGCTTTCTCAAGGTGCTGGGCAGGGCCAGTAAACCACAGCACGTAGTCAGCCCTGCAAACACAAAGGTATACATCTCCTGTCTACCAGAGAGAAGTGTGCTGTACTGTGAGGCTGTGATGTCAGTTGTTCAGTATATTCAATGAATTTGTACCTTCTAATATTTTCAGTTTATAAGGGTTTGTGGAATACCCTATCATAATTCAAGGAACATCTGTACGTTTTGTTAGTACCTTTGTATTTTCTGTTTAAAATATGAAAATGATTACTTAACTTTTAAAATTATCATTTAAAAATTACCGTTGACATTTTAATAGGCTTCGTTTAATTTTCCATTCTTAAGAGATGTTTAACCAGAAGAAAGGCATTGCATAATTATACTGTGGCTTTAGGGTTTTCTGCCTGGCAAGATACTATCAGACATGTTGATACTTTCCTTCCTGACTTTTCTTTGCATCTAATTAAGGTTATAAGTAAACTGGCCAATTAAAAAAGAAAGAATATTGCTCCTTTGCTTGCTTCTAAATTTCATGGAAGAAAAATTTATTTTTAATTGTACAGTTTATATACTTTGCTTAGAGACAACATATATATAACATCAATATATTAAAATCTAAAAAGCAATGTTTGCTGAAAATATTAGTCTTAATTACAGTTTTTTTTACTACATAGCTAATATATTTCCTCTTTAAACTTTTTTAATTCTGTGAAGAAGATAATGAAAACTCTTGCAACTATTAGTATAAAAAACAATAATTGTACTTGTGATTTCTAAGAGGAAAGCTCTTGAGATAGCACAGCATAGGGTTTAAGAATACATGTGCTAAAGCCACAACTACATTTCAGGTCAGTTCTGTTGCCATCTTCTTGGGGAGTTCACTATGAATATCCATTATTTAATAATAGTTGCTTTATGGTTCTGGTTGACAAAGAGTTCCATTTAGCAAATGCCAGCTAAATTAGAATTTGGTAAAATTTAAAACACGTGGATACTCTTTGTCTAACCTAAAATGAACAAAATGTGAATAATGAAACAAATTTGACATTATGTACTCCACTGAGGTCACTATAAATCATTTCTTTACTATGCTACCTCCCAGAGGAATTTAATATGTGACATGATTAATTACCCCCAAAATTGTACTGTTCTAATTATGGGCATCCTTAATCTAGCTTTATAAACTCATCTAGCTCTATAAGTAATCTAATTTTATAAGTTCTGTTACTATTTTTTAAAAATTTTATTTCAGTTATACAAGTTTCATGTATTTCCTGTATACGGATTTAGGAACATTGTTAACACTTTCCCCCCTCCATGCTCCATCACTTCCTCTTCCTCCCTTTCAAGTTCCCACTCTTAATTTTCAGAAAGATCTATTTTCATTTTACTTAATGATCATATAGTTAACCCTACAGTAAGTAAAAGAGTTCAACAAATTGTATGAAGAAAAACAAAGACAACAAACAAAACCCCACTGTTCCTCAATAGAGGAGACAAGGGCTGTAAACAATCATCATTTCTCGAAATGTCTGTTTCACTTCAATATATTACATTCCAGGTACTCTATTAGCTACTCCAGATCAGGGAAAATATATCTGTCTTTTTGGGACTGGCCTATTTCACTAAGTATAATGATTTCCAGTTGCATCCATCTTTTTGCAAAAGACAGGATTTCATTTTTTTTGTTACATACCGTAATTTCTTTATCCAGTCAACAGGTGATGGATATCTAGGTTGATTCCATATCTGAGCTATTGTGAATTGTGCTGTGCTGAACATGGGGGTATGGATAACTTTCATGTGCATAATTCTTTTGGTTTGGGTAAATTCCCAGGAATGGGATGGCTGGACCATATGGTAGGTTTGTATTCAGATTTTTGAGGTATCGCCATATTGTCCTCCATAGTGGCTGCCCCAGTTTACATTCGCATCAACAGTGGACCAGGGTACCTTTTCCCTCATATCTTTGCCAGCATTTTTCCTTTGTTGATTCTGTGTGTGAGCCATTCTAACTGTAGTGAGGTGAAACCTGAACCTGGTTATGATTTGCATTTCCCTGATGACTAGTGATCATGAGCATTTTCTCACCCATCTGTTGGTCATTTGAATTTACTCTCTTGAAAAATGCCTGTTCAAATCCTTTGCCCATTTTTAACTATGTTGTGTGTTTTGTTGTTGTTGAATTTCTTGAGCTCGTTATAGATTCTGAATGCTAAGCCTTAATCAGTTGCAAGGTTTGCAAGTATTTTCTCTTATTCTGTCGGTTGCCTCTTCAATGTGTTGAGTTCTTCTGCAGTGCAGAAGCTTTTCTGCTTGATGCAATCCCATTTTTTCAGTTCTGGGTTTAATTGTGTTTCTGCGGTCTTCTCCATGATGTCTTTCCCTATGCTTACAGAGTCTCCTTCAATGTTCTCTAATAATTTGAGGGTATCAGGTCATAGATTTAGGTCTTTGATCCATTTTGAGTAGATTTTTTTGTAAGGTGTAATGTATGAGTTTAATTTCATCCTTCTGCAGATTTATCAGATGGATGCTTAGTTTCCCAAGCACCATTCATTAAAGAGACTGTCCTTGTTCCAGGGATTGACTTTAACTCCTTTGTCAAAGATAATTTGCTTGTAAATGCATGGATTGATTTCTGGAGTTTCTATTCTGTTCCACTGGACTAAAAGTCTATTTTTGTGCCAGTACCAGGCTGTTTGGATTATAATTGCCATGTAATATGTATTGAAATCAGGTATTATGATGCCTCCACCTTTGTTGTATAAGATTGCTTTAGCTATTCAGGGTTTCCTGTGTTTCCATATGAATTTTAGCATCATTTTCTCTAGATATGAAAAGAATGTCATTAATATTTCTATTGGGATTGCATTGAATCTGTAAATTGCTTCTGGTAGTATGGACATTTTGATGATGTTTCTTCTACTCATGAGCATGGAAGATGTTTCCATTTTTTTAATGTCTTATTTTATTTCATTCTTTAGTGTTTTGTAATTTTTATTGTAGAGATCGTTCACATCCTGGGTTAGATTTATAGTGAATGGGATTGATCTTGAAAGTTTTTTCTTAGCCATGACATTGTGTATACAAAGGCTGTTGATTTCTCCATGTCGATTTTATATCCTTTCACTTTACCAAACTGCTTTATGGATTCCAAAAGTTTCTTAATGGAGTATTTCAGATCCCTTATAAATAGGATCATGCCATCTGCAAATAGGGATCGTCTTATTTCCTCCTTTAAAATTTGTATTACTTTGATTTATTTTTATTGCCTAATGGCTCTGGCTAAAACTTCCAGGACTATATTAAATAGAAATGGTGAAAGTGGACATCCTTGTGCAGTTCCGGATCTTAGTGGGAATGCCTATAGCTTTGCTCTATTAAATATAAAGTTGGCCATGGGTTTGTCATAAATTGGTGTGATTGTGTTGAGGAAAAATTGCTTCTATACTAATTTTGCTTAATGTTTTAATCATGAAAGGATGTTGTATTTATAAAATGCATTCTCTGCATCTATTGAGATTACTGTATTTTTTTTCTTTAGTTAGCTAATGTGATGTATGACATTTTATGCTTTGTGAATGTTGAACCATCCTTGCATACCAGGGATAAATCCCATTTTGTCCAGATAAATAGTCTTTCTGATGTGCTGTTGGATTCTATTAGCTAATATATTGTTGGGGATTTTTGCATCTATATTCATCAGGTATTTTGTTCTATTGTTCTCTTTCTCCTGGATTTTTTCTGCTTAGGAATGAATGTGATGCATAATTCATAGAAGGAGTTTGGGAGGAATACCCCCCTTTCAACTGAGAAGAATTGGAATTAGTTCTTCTTTAAATGTCTGGTAGAGTTCAGCAGTGAAGCCATTTGGTCTTGGGCTTTTCTTTGTTGGGAGGGTCTTTATTACTAATTCAATATCCATCCTGGTTATTGGTCTGTTTATGTTTTCTATGTCTTTTTGACTCAATTTTGGTAGATTGTATGTGTATAGGAATCTATCCATTTATTCTAGGTTTTCCAATTTGTTGGCATACATCTCTTCATAGTAATTTCTGATGATTCTTTTTATTTCTGTGGTGTCTGTTTTTACATTTTTTCATATCTGATTTGTTTTGGTTAGTTGGGCAATGATGTATAAATTTTATTTTTTCAAAATACCAGCTCTTCATTTTACTGATCTTCTTTATTTTTTTCAATTTTGTTTATTCTCTAATTTTAATTATTTCTTTCCTCCTAATTTTAGGTTTGGATTGTTGTTGTTTTTCTAGGATCTTGACATGCATTGATATCTCCTTTATTTGGTACCTTTCTGATTTCTTCATGTAGGCACTGATTACTATAAACTTTCATCTTAACACTGCTTTTGCTATAACCCATACGTTTTGACATGATCTATTGTCATCTTCATTTGTGTCCAGAATTTTTTGATTTCTCTTTTGATTTCTTCTATGACCCACTGTTTATTCAGAAACATGTTGTTCATTCTCCATTTGTTTGCTTATGTTCTAGAGATTCTTGAGTTGTTGATTTCCAGCTTCATTCCATTGTTGTCAGAGAAGATACATGGTATGATTTGATTTTTTTTTAATTTGCTGACTTGCTTTATGGCCTAGCATATGTTCTATCTTAGAGAAAGTTCCTGCACTGATGAGAAGAATGTGTTTTGCAACTGTGGGGTGAAAAGTTCTGTAGATATCACTTAGGTCCATTTGGTCCATAGTGTCAATTGGCTCCATTGATTCTTCGTTAATTTTCTGTCAAGTTGATCTGTCAGTTGATGTAAGTAAGGTACTGAATTCCCCTATCATTATTATATTGCAGCCTATGTCTCTCCTTAGATCCGTTAACATTTCTTTTAAATAGTCAGGCACCCTGTAATAACATGTGTATACATTTATTATAGTCACATCTTCCTGTTGAATTGATCCCTTAATCATTACATAAGGCCCTTTTTCATCTCTTTTAACAGTTTTTATATTAAAGTCTATTTTGTCTGATATTAGGATGGCAACAACTGCCCTTTTTGCTTTCCATTAGCATGGAATATCTTTTTCCATCCTTTAATTTTCATTCTGCATGTATCTTGTTGGTGAGATGTGTTTCTTGTAGGCAGCAAATAGGTGGGTCTTTTTTAATCCATTCAGCAAATCTGTATCTTCTAACTAGAGAGTTGAGGCCATTTATATTCAAGATGACTATTGATAAGTAACAACTTGGACTTGCCATTTATCCACAAATATTCCTATTTTAATTTGGATTTCTTTTGTACTTTTACTCAAAGGTTTTCTGCCTTCACATTCTTGCATAATAATGGCTCTCTCTTTCCATGTTTCTGTGTGTAGCATATCTTAAAACATTAAAACATTTTTTGTAAGGCTGGAGGAGTGGTGACAAATTATTTCAATTTCTGTTTGCTATGGAAGGTCTTTATTTCACCTTCATTCATAAATGAGAGCTTTGCAGGGTAGAGTAGTCTGCATTGATAGTTTTTTTCTCTTAAGACTTGTACTATATCTCAGCATTCTCTCGTAGCCTGTAGGGTTTCTGATGAGAAGTCGTCTGTGAATCTAATTGGAGATCCTCTGAAAGTAATGTATCATTTCTCTGGTGCATATTTTAAAATCTTTATATTTTACTTTGGTGAACGTGACTACAATGTCGTGGTAAAGATCTTTTCTGGTCACTTCTGTTGGGAATTCTATGTCCTTCCTCTACTTTGGCTTCCCTTTCTTTCTCAAAATTGGGAAAGTTTCCTGTATTTATTTCACTAAATAGGCCTAGTAGTCCATTCTCTCTTGCCACACTTTCAGGGACTCCTTAGACCCGTATGTTGGGTCATTTGATAGTATCCCATCTTTGAAGCCCCACAAAGTATTCACTCTCGACTGAAGTCATCCAGTTGTCATGCCCAATGTTACAGGGCAGAAACCTGGGTCTCCTACAATGGGATCCACAGGATGGTGAAGTCTCAACATAGTTGTTCCATCTGGTTTTCCTCTTTCAAATTCACACTGTTCAGCAGCCGCCTGGTCTGCTTTCCTCCAGACTCCTTAATGATACAATGGATCTGCTCCTTCTTTCTAAATTATTGCTTTTAAACTTATCTTCAAGCATATCTTTCTTTCTTTTTATTGTCCTTATTGGGACTCCTGAAGGCTTTTGCTTCAGCCCCTCCACAGCACTCCCTCTGTTGCAGCCAGCAGCTTCTGTCCTCCCCACTCTGTGATGTATCTGTCCGATCTTTTTGCTTCTGAGTTTTTTTGCAAGTCTACTATGAAGTCTATGCTTTGCTTCAGGCTCTGAATTGTTTCCTGGCTAAGAATTTTCATCCCTGAATGTAATAGCTTCTTTGCAGCTTTATGATATATGGTCTGTGGTTTGTTAAACAACATAGCATTAGAACACATCAGTTTGAAGTTATCCTTCAGTTCTTCTGCAGAGTGGTAGTCACTGTTATTGATCTTTTCTTTCATGGTACTAAGATCCATGGGGTGCTTAATGATCATGCGGTAGCCAGGAGCAATAAAATCAGGAAATTAAAAGAAAGCACTTGGGTCTTTTCTTGCAGTTGTCTCCTCAGTTGATTCAAGACTTCTTGAAGGGGCGTCTGTTCTACTTCTTCCTGTTTGGCGAAGGAGCTTGCAAGAGGCTTCTCAAGAGGTGTAATCTCACAGGGTTGTGACTCTGGAGGTCGTCTTCTGCCTCATTCTCCACACGGTCTCGATCTTGCTTCTTTTTATCCTCCTTGACCCTTGTGCGTTTGCTCCCTTTCTCTTCCCTGGGAACCTGCTCCTCTCCCTTCTTCCTCCTTTTCCGCTTCCTTTCCTTGTGCTTGTTGTGGTCATTTGTGACTTTGAAGAGTTTGGAGTGGTACCCTGAGCTGCCCATTGAGAGCTTGGTGACTTCGTTCCCTCCCGCTTTTAGGGCCAGTTTCAAGGGTCTCTCGACATACACCTCATGGAGGTGTTTGTCTGACTTGTGCTTTTTATGTTTCTTACCCATGTCCGACTGTGCCCTGGTACCCACCCTCTGCATCAGGCCCAGGCCATGTGTTTCTGTTTTTGGTGCAGACCAGGCAAGCGGAGGACAGGAGTGGAGCCTGAAAGACCCCGCACCACAAGGCAGAAGGTGCGGGAGACCTGGCCAGAGCCTGAGAGCAGTGGCAGAGCATTTATTGAATTTCTGCATTGTTTTTAGTCATTTGTGGAACTGATTCTTGTTTTTTCCCCTCTGATGACATTTATCTTTGAGCTCTGACTCTGTGGCTTAATGGAAATGTCTGTGCTTTCAGAAAATACCTAGAAGTGTGTAGTGGGTTGGGCCAGAGAGCTCTGGTCAGTGCGTGGGGGTGTGGTGAGTATCCAGAGTTACACCCAAATTGGGTGTGGTAGATCTCAATGCCTGGGTTTAGCCCCTGGTGTGTTTCATGCCACATTTGCACCGTATAAAGGATCTGCACAGTCCTTACTGTGGACACAGTTCCTACTGAATGATCTGCTGTAGACAACCAAGGAGCTCCGAGCATGTGGAGCTGCACCTAGGATTGCCTAGAGACCCCACTACACCTTATACCTTCTCATGTAACTATAAAGTCTCCTTGATCTCAGCACACAAGGCTCTCCCACTCTCTGAGTGCACAGGTTTCTGCTCTGCCAGCCTGTCCAGCCTACAGAGAAGCAGATGTTCCCCGAGACATCTCCACCTAGGTGTCTAGTTCCTGGGAGGCCATGGGCGCCTCACCATCCTACGTGAGGTGCCCAGCTACCTCCCAGCAAGGTTCAGAGTCACTGGGGACTGTGAATTGTTCCATCTGCTAGAATCTCTGGGTTGCACGTGTGTACACAAGAGCCATTGGCTGAAAGTTGCTGTCTCCCTTCCGCTACTGCCAGTAGTGCCAAGAAGATGCCATCCTGTCTCAGCCAGTTGCTGTGCCTGCCCTTTCTCAGTTGGGCAGCAGGTACTGTTGTGGGGAAGCTGGGGCCAGATAAACATGCCCTCTCTACTTCCACTGGGTCTGTGGCAACTGCTAGCAACTGCTAGCCTCCAGGGCTCCAGTCAAGACTTGCCATACTCTCCTGCTCTGGCTCTTGGCTGCTACAACTGTGCTTCTGATTGTTTTCATGCCATTTGTCCATACCTTTCACTCAGGTACATGGAGTTCTTTCTCTTATAGGATTTCCAGTGTAGTTTTCTCTCCAATTCTCTCCTGAGAGGGCACTTTCTACACTTTTTTTTTTTTTTTTTTTTTTTTTTAGTATTCATCCCTAGGCTAACACGGTATGTTGTTCCCTAATCCACCATCTTAGAATCCCAAGTTCTGTAACTCTTAAAATTATCAAATAGGAAATGAATTTTGTACGTGTTTTCAGAAATCTTTCATTTATAATATAGCAGAGATCATTTAGTTCTAGCTCACAGAAGGTGTGTTACATCAAGAAAGATATCCCTCCATGGAATATTGAATACGGAATTAAAACTTCCTACCATCAAATATAGGATCTGCTTTTTACCTTTCTCCTTTTTCTTTGTGCCATAACCAACAGTTCATAACTGGCAACCACTTTCCCTGTCCTAATTTACTTCCTTTACTGTTAGCCAAAATAAATAATAGAAGGAGACAGACAAATTTGGAAATGTTATTAAAATAAGATTCTTTATGAAATTTGAAGGTAAATCCTCCCTAAAAACTGATCACAAATTTAATCTGTGTTACTGATTCATATGTCCTCTTTATTTTCTGTGACTTATTCTTGGAATTGGAATTAGTAATAAATGTCAGGATAAAATTAACAGTTGATTTCATTGTTTTACGTGATCACATACCATTCCACAGCTGCCTTCAGATTTCTTCCTGATAATACAGCAGTAAATTCCTAGAAAGCAGATTTTTATGACCTGTGTTAGTAGTGAAAGTAGCAGCAGGTGTTCATTTGTCAGTTAGTAT
The DNA here is from genome assembly GCF_964237555.1 of Oryctolagus cuniculus. Lineage (NCBI taxonomy): Eukaryota > Metazoa > Chordata > Mammalia > Lagomorpha > Leporidae > Oryctolagus > Oryctolagus cuniculus. The sequence continues at coordinate 85,186,256 of NC_091439.1, read as the reverse complement.
TCTACAAACCATAGGCCTTCACTTATTCAATTTAATGAGTGTTGCCTTAGGCAGTTCTATGTACAGCATAGGATTTATAGATGTTAGATCTTTTGTTAAGCATGGCCCACTGCTAATTGAGTAGTTTCACATTCTGATAGGAATAGAAATTATGTATTTCCTGAAAGAAATTTCATATGCATTCACTAATTTTCCGAGGAAATATACTATGAAAAACAAATTTTATCAGATTTCTGCCAAGTTCATAAATGTTACATATTACTATCAACATAATAAACCCTTGAGTACAATTGTTATATACCCATAGTTACTAAAATGTCTCAGAAGGTTTGACTAGTATAGATTAGTCTTTCTCCCAAAAATTCACTCCTCTTCAGCAGTGCAGACCAAATTAGAGGCGGAAAGGAACCATCTGCCCAGCTGGACACGTGAGCAGCCTTATCCTGCCTGGGTGGTTTACGTGATAGTAGATGTTATAGTAAGGTAGTCCTAACCCTTCCTTTCTGATGCTAAAAGGTCATTTATGAGTCAATAAAGCATTTCATTTGTAGCCATTCAGAAATTCTATTGAGTGGTTCTAAAAGTTTTTTTTTCCCAAGGAAAGCAATAATTTTTGCAAATAAGATTTTTTAAGATTAAAAGCAACTGTTCCCAAGAATTAGTTAACCTTTGTTTTCTTAACATTTATTTATGAATAGTCAAAGGACCTGTTTAAGTCACTATAGAAATGTTAGGATTTGATAACAATAGCTGGACCAAACAAACCCCTTCAAATTATGATTGAGGAACTCAGATAGGTTAGGAGACATACCTAAAGTGACACATTTGGTAGAAGTTGGTAAAAAAGTTTTTCTAAATCATCATACCATAGCACCTAAAAGCCATTTGCCCCATAATGATGATTAGCTCCATGACAGACTCATAAATGATGGTGAACCTGATAAGAGTATAATGGAGTGGAATTGAAAAATTCTTCTCTCCTTCTATGCCATAACTGTCATAGCATCATGGTGTGTTTATGATAATACTTTGTTAACAAGTCTGTGCTGTCGTTCCAGTTATGTATAATACATAATACTTGAGAGCTATAATAAAAATCTTATGTTAATGGTTTGTGTGTTTATCATACTTTTTACCAATATTTGGGCATATACTTCAATTTGTAAAAAAAATGGCTTACTGTTAAACGCTATGCCACATAATACTGGCAGTAACCCCATAACTTATACGTCATGTTTACCTTATCTCTTGATTGCATCAAAAGGCCATATCAACTGACTGATTTGTGTAAATCGTCTATGATGCTTGAACAACACATTTCCTAACAAATTTCTCAGAATTGTTAGGTCGCATGTGACTATATTCATGATTTCTGCAATACATCAAACATAAGGGGATAGAGGAAAAGTTGGTAAACTGTTGTCCTTGGGCAATATCTAACTTGCTATATGGTTATGTAGATAATATTATATTTTTAAAATATTTATTTATTTATTTGAAAGTCATATTTATACAGGGAGAGAAAGAGAGAGAGAGAGAGAGAGAGAGAGGTCTTCCATCCACTGGTTCACTCCTTAATTGGCTGCAATGGCTGGAGCTGTGCCAATCTGAAGCCAGGAGCCAGGAGCTTCTTCGGGTCTCCCATGCAGGTGCAGCGGCCCAGGGACTTGAGCCATCTGCTGCTGCTTTCCCAGGCGGTAGTATAGAGCTGGATGGGAAGTGGAGCAACTGGACTCGAACCATCACCCATATGGGATGCCGGCACTGCAGGTGTGGCACTACTCCACAGTGCCAGCCCTGATAATATTAAATTGAAGCACAGCTATGTTCTTTCATTTTTATATTGTTTCTGGCTATTTTTGTGCTGGATGAAAAATAAACAAATTATAACAATATGTTTGGCTCTCTAAGGCTAAAATATGAGGGAATTTCAAAAAGTTAGTGGAAATGGAATTAATGGAATTAAAAGTTTGTTTTGGTGCAGGTTTTCAAATTTCTACATTGTTATTTTTATAGCACATATTTTGCATGAATTTTTGAAGTATCCTCATATTCATGTATTTCAATATTTATATAACAATTTTTTATCTAAACTTTCCATGAAGCTTCCTCATATTTTTGGCCTATTGTAGAAAAAATTGTTCCCAGTATCGATAACTATAAGAATATTTTAGAACATAGACCAGTTGAAGTTTTAGTTCAATGTATTTATCACAAATAGTTTGATAGGTGCACTCTGAATCTCCAAACAAAAATAAAGGCTGTGATCACCTATGAATGCTAAAAATTATTCTTTCAGTTAATATATGCTAAACTGATCTTCTGTATATAAAGAGAATTGAAAATGAATCTTGATGTGAATGGAAGGGGAGAGGGAGAGGGAAAGGGGAGGGTTGTGGGTGGGAGGGAAGTTATGGGTGGGGGCATTGTAATCCATAAGCTGTACTTTGGAAATTTATATTCATTAAATAAAAGCTAAAAAATGATTCTTTCATAAATTAATTTTGTTCATTGTAAAAAAAATTACGCATCTAAAATTCATGGTATTATACTTATCAAAGATAAAAATATTGGTATGGAAGGTCTCTGTATAGAGCTATGGATCATATCCCTAAATTTGATTCTGACAAAGCAGAAGAAAAATGTAAAAAAAATACCATTGACAGCAAGGTATAATAGCTACAATATAATGTACAGTAAAAAAGAAAAGTGATAGACATGCATTTTTTTCTCATGAAATGCCCTTACTTTGGAAAAAAATTAGTTGTCAGTGCCTTTGCATTTCCTTGACAGATTATACCATACTGCACAATGGCAGCATTTGTCTTTGGTCTGTGGACCTAAGACATTCACTATCGATGGGACTTTTTCAGTACTGGTAATAATAAGGTGGTCAGTCATGCAACTGAAAGATCAAGTTTAAAGTTAAAATTAAGGAAGAATTCCCAGCACTATAGCATTTCATTTTATGTAAAGCTCTCCACAAGATAGACTCGTTTACTTGTCATAGGCACTCAAATGAGAATACAAGGTTGACCTGAAAGATGCAAACAAGTAAGGTAGTTTCATTCCATAGAAAAGGAGCTAATAGAAATACCAGAGCAAGCCTATTAGATGACTTAAAAGAATAGCAAAAAGAGTAATTGATAAAAGTGTATGACCTCCATCATGTCCTCCAAAAAATAATATATCAAAGCAGTAGTTCAACTGGAGGTCATGGCTCCTTACTCCCAAATCCTCACTGGAGAAGCCATATTTCAAGCCAGCACAATCTTTGTAACTCTTTGTCATATAAAGTGGACTACCCTAAGATATTTAAAATATCATGGTGAATTTCTAGTAACAAGGACAATTATTTTTAGATTAACTTACTATGAGTACTTAATATTTTACCAAAATGAAAAATACATAAACCACGTGTGGGGCCTTTCCAAGTTCAGGATGCTGTGTGATTACCCAGGAGTTCTATCTAAGAAACCTCCTCTAATTTGCAGTAGGCTAGATCAGTGGTTAAGCCATTAGATGTGGCTAAAATCCTGCAGCCCTGAAAAGGTGGGTATGTCTAAGCTGGCAGGAGATGAGCACTGAAGAATAGACAGAGACAAAGTTGATTTAGCAGATAATATTGCTTCCCTAGCCAATCAGGTTTACCATTATTTCCTCTTAATAAACTACCTATTTTGTTCATGTATTTATTCCTCAGGGAAAGTAATCCTATTCCAAGAAAAAAAGTTTAATATTATTTAGCCTATGAAAACAGCAATATTTAGAGTGTTCCAATTGCCAGTGGTTGTTTTAGCAGCAGCCTCAAATTCTTCATTTATATTCTTCATAAAATTCTGGGAAATACACATAATGCTTTAATTAGTCCTGGGGATTTTGCAGTTCTCCCAAAGTGAACTTCAGTAGTGACATTAGATAGCACCTACAATATTGACTGTATTTGTTTAAATGTAATATTTTTTATCTGTATATTTTATCATGCATTTTTGTTTTCTTCCTGTGTGCACATTGCTTATATTGTGTTTCTCAGGGGTTATTCAAGATTAACTAATGCCCCCACTGTGTTTAAAAAGTGACAACCTCTGCAGTTTATCATTGGAGAAATCATCTATTATTTACAAAGTGCAGATGAAAATATTTTACATTTCAGTGCAAGTATTAAAGTAAATGCAAACACATTTGCCATGTCCATTAATTAAACTTGTGTGGATAATTGTGTCACTAGAGATGTGAAGTCTCAATATTTGCTAGATATGTCATCTTGAATTCATTACATGAGTTTGAATAATTTTATTAGGCAGAGTAATACATTTTACTACTGGTTTTTCTTGGATCATCCAAGCCTGTTTTTATAAATTAACCTTTGTTTCTAGCAGGGGATTCGAATTCAATCCCATCGAGGTGGCATGTACCAATGCCATCTCACTAGTCCCAGTGATCAATTTCTATTCACAATTGATCGTAATGATAGGACTAAGAACCAAAGGGATCACATAAACAAGAATAGTGTCTGCAAATACTAGCTGATATAATAAAAAAGGGAGAGAATGATCCAACATGGGAAGTGAGATACATAGCAGACCCATAGAATGGCAAATGTCCTAACAGCACTCTGGCCTCATAATCAGCCCTTAAGGCATGCGGATCCGGCTGAAATGCCCATGAGAGTATTTCAGGCATGGAAAGCCAAGACACTCTGGGAAAAAAAAAAACAACAAAAAAAAAAAAAAACCAAACCTAAATGAAAGATCTCCACAAGTGAGATCCCAGTGGAAAGAATTGGTCATCAAAGAAGGAGGTACCTTTTTCTGAAGGGAGGAGAGAACTTCCACTTTGACCATGGGCTTGTCTAAATACGATCAGAGTCAGTGAACTCAGGGGGCTTCCATAGCCTTGGCAGCTCATGACAAGAGCCTAGGGTGATTCCTGATGCCATAAACAAGAGTGTCAATTTGTTAAGTCAACAATAGGAGTCACTGTGCACTTATTCCTCAAGTAGGATCTTTGTCCTTAGTGTGCTGTACATTGAGATTTAATGCTATAACTAGTACTCAAACAGTATTTTTCACTTTATGTTTCTGTGTGGGAGCAAACTGTTGAAATCTTTACTTGATGTATGCTAACCTGATCTTCTGTATATAAAGAGAATCGAAAATGAATCTTGATGTGAATGGAAGGGGAGAGGGAGTGGATAAGGGGAGGGTTGCGGGTGGGAGGGATGTTATGGGGGGGAAGCCATTGTAATTCATATTCTGTACTTTGGAAATTTATATTCATTAAATAAAAGTTAAAAAAATAAATTAACCTTTGTTTTTATGCAGATATAATATATCTGTATTTTAAAAGTCATTTTTGTTAAATTAACATATTTATCCTAGAGTAATTTGGTACATAAATCAGGGTTTTCTTTTTAAATCCAAACTAAGATTGTTTTTAGTGGATATTGTAACATTTTACCCAATTTTTCAAAGTAGGATAAGAATTTTTAAAATTAAGTCTGTATTATGCCAAAAGTACTGACTTAGCAGTCATGCGGAATTTATTCAAAAAAAATAATTCTGCATACAACTTTTACAACAGAATAATATCTGTAGGCAGTGGCATCTAGCACACATATTAGAGTGCTTGGTCTTGAGTAGAGAGAAGGATGGTTCAGAATGCTGTATGATAAATGGGAAGTGTATATGAGTCCAAATGCAGGGACTGGGTGATTTGATCATGGAAACATTGATATTTTTTTCTTCTTGTTTTGGTATTCCCTTGATTTTCTAGGAATAAGAATCTAGTAGTTTAGTTGAGAATGAGGATTTTTTTTCTATCTTACATTAATAATCAGAAATATATTATTTCATTATAGACTTAAAAGAAAAAATTTAGAATAAACTCATGTGATTTTATATTCTCGTTTGACAGATATGTGCAACCCTAGATGGTATATGATGATTTAGTACTTACATGATACTGATTTATGCATTATCTGATTTTTAAGAAAAAGTTACTTTATTTCTAATGTACATCAATGGGGAAATAATTGAATGTATCATAGTATATCCACACTAGAGAATATCATGTGGTTAGAAAGTAAATGGGGGCTGATGATGGGACAAAGTGTTACCGTAAAGCTACCACCTGGAGCACTGGCGTTCCATATGGATACCAGTTCAAGTCCCGGCTGCTCCACTTCCAATCCAGATCCCTGCTGTTGTGTCTGGAAGGCAACAAAAGAAGGCCCAAGTGCTTGGGCCCCTGCACCCATGGGAGAGACCTGGAAGAGGCTTCTGTATTCAGTCTGGCCCAGCACCAGCCGTTGCCACCATTTGAAGAGTGAACAAGTGGATGGAAGATCTTTCTTTCTCTGTCTCTCCCTCTCTCTAACTCTATCTTTCAAAATAAATAAATAACTATTTTTTGAAAATGAAGCTTATATGGTGACTTATAACAATAAATGGAAGTTAGATTTAGACCATATCTATTGTAATTGAGTTGATTTCCAAAATGACTCTGTCTACTGAGAAAAAAAGCTATTACAAACTAATGTGCTTATTATGATGCTTAATTTTGTAAAATCAGACAATACTTTTTGTGAATTTTTTTGTATCTCGTTATTACTGTGGCAAACAATATAAAGTGATATATACTAGCCTACTAGCATTGTTTATTTTTTTGGAGAATGAGAAAAATATTGATGACATGATTAAAAGCTTTATTTTCATGTGTTTTAAAGCTTTGTCATAGATTTTTTTTTTCAGTTTCTCAGGTATTAATGAATAAATATTATGTATCTGATTGAAAACAGAAGATCACATGGTTTTAAAGACTTTGTGAACCAACTCAAAATAATCATTTAGTAACACACCTGAAACTTAAGTTCACATATAACACTTCCATTTGGAGCTTATTTCATTAAAAATAATAAAAAAAAAATCTTTATCAACTCTTGGCATGGTGTGGATTTTTGAAGATTGGAAAAATCTTTCTGCTTCTTCCTACCTCATGTAATTACAGATCAATTGTAATTGGGGTGGAGACAGTAATAACTGTTTGTCTAAGTATTCTATGAAAGCTCATTCAGATGAACCAAGTGTTCAGAGGATCCTGACTGTGTAGATTTTACACTCTGCAAGAATTTTATGCCAAGACAGCTGCTGCCTCTGTAGTGATCGTATGTGTGACTCTGGGCTCGTTGCCTAATCTCACAGGGCAATATTTCTCAGGCTTCAATGTGACATGGATTTTTTTAAATGCCTAATTCATAGCAAAAATGTGAGGTGGAGGATGATGTTAGATACAAGTTGTTTTTCAACTTTACTCTAGTGATATTTAGCCGTGTCGGTCACTTAATTATATTCTCCTTCTTATAAGTTTGTGTTAACTTAGCTTATGTGATGCCCCCATGCTGCTTCAGAGATTTTACCCTTACCCATATCTTTCAGTCCAGAATTCCTGAGTTTCAGAGATTGTCTTTGCCAGATCAAAACATTTCAAACTTGACATTTCTCAAGCTAACCTTTGATGTTTTCCATCACTGTACCCCGATATTTGCCTCTGAATGAATAGTACTATCATCCATCCACTGAACTTTAGGCTTTGCAGCTCCCTCTCCCTCTTGCTCAGTCCACCATCAGTTCCTGTTGATTTTACTTCCATTTGCATGGCACAACTCAGCGTCCTAACCAATCTACATTCCTTCTCTTTTGTACCCATCTCTCGCTACCCCTCCTCAAATCTGCCACCACCCATTGATTTTTTGCTGTAGTCAGGTTAGCCTTGACACTATTTCGCTTTAAATTTGTGAATGATTTCTCATGGATTTTAAGATACTACTCAGCTGTAAAAAAAAAAAAATATATATATATATATATATATATATGAAATCCTGTCTTGCAACAAAGTGGATCCAACTGGAAACCATTGTACTTAGTGAAACAAGCTAGTCTCAAAAAGGCAAATATCATATGTAACTCATAGAGTACAAAAAATGTAATGTATAGGAATGAAATTGACATTTTGAAATTCGATGATTGTTTACAGCCCTTGTATCTATTGTTGAGGAACAGTGTTGCATTTTTTCTTCTTCTTACTATTTGTTGGACATTTTACTTGGGGTAGGATTAATCTTATGATACAAAATAGACTGAAACAGATCATTGTAAAAATTAAGAGAGGGAATAAGAGAAGAAGGAGAGGAAGCATGGAAGTGTGGGGGGAAGGGAGGGTAGGGTAGGAAGTATCACCATATTCCTAAATCTGTATAATATGAAATATATGAAATTAAATTTTTAAAATTTTAAAAAAGAAAATAGAAAAAGAAAATGCAGTATATATATACATATATATATACACACACACACACACACAATGGAATATTATTCAACTACAAAAAAAGACATGTTCTATGATTTGCAGCAAAGTGGAATCAACTGGAGAACATTTTGTTGAGTGAAATAAGCTGGACCCAGAAAGACAATTTCCACATGTTCTCCCTTATATGTGGGAGCTAAAATAAACACACACACACACACACACAGAGAAAGTAATGTCTATGCGTATAAGTATTGACTTTTGTAAAATTTTGTTTTATACCTTTGTCAAACCAATGGTTAAGAATGCTATACTAATTTAGTTTTAATAATCTCTTTAAATTTACTGTATAAGGGTGAAATGGTCACTTTTCCATTCAATTACCATTTATAGCTGCTGTCTATGTTCCCACTAAACTAATGTCTTTTTGTATTTTAATTGTTAAACTTCCTATTAAGCTCTTTTACTGAAATAAAAATTTAGAATATGTTATCGCAAAAACTATAAAAAGAAAGGGAGAAGGAAGGCGACTGGGAGGGAGAGAAGGTGAGGGAGGAGGGGAATATCATTATGTTCTTAGAATTGTATCTACAAATCACATTGACTCTTAAAAGCTAATTAACCCACTGTTGGTGGGAATGCAAACTGGTCAAGCCACTATGGAAGTCAGTCTGGAGATTCCTCAGAAACCTGAAGATAACCCTACCGTTCAACCAAGCCATCCCACTCCTTGGAATTTACCCAAAGGAATTTAAATTGGCAAACAAAAAAGAGGTCTGCACCCTAATGTTTATTGCAGCACAATTCACAATAGCTAAGACCTGGAACCAACCTAAATGCCCATCAACGATAGACTGGATAAAGAAATTATGGGATATGTACTCTTTAGAATACTATACCGCAGTAAGAAACAACGAAATCCAGTCATTTGCAACAAAATGGAGGAATCTGGAACACATCATGCTGAGTGAAATAAGCCAGTCCCAAAGGGACAAATATCATATGTTCTCCCTGATCAGTGACGACTGACTGAACACCAAGAGGGAAACCTGTTGGAGTGAGGTGGACACTATGGGAAATGGTGGCTTGATCAGCATAGCCCTGACTGTTAATGAACAACTTAATACATTATCCCTCTTAGTAGTTTTTTTATCTGTTCTACTTAATATGACTGGTTTAGATCTGTAATTGATGCACAGTTATTCTTAGGTGTTGAAAATTAACTGAAATGTGATCCCTGTTGAACATGGTGGTGGGAATGGGAGAGGGAAGAGATGTATAATTTGGGACATGCTCAGGCTGACTTGCCCCAAGTGGTGGAGTTGGAAGCATACCAGGGGATTCCAATTCAATCCCATCAAGGTGGCATGTACCAATGCCATCTCACTGTTCCAGGTGATCAGTTTCAGTTCACAGTTGGTCATGGTGAAGGGACTGGGAGTCAAAGGGAGCACATAGACAAGTCTAGTACCTGCTAACGCTAACTGATGGAGTAAATAAAGGGGAGAGTGATCCAACATGGGAAGTGAGATACTCAGCAGACTCATAGAATGACAGATGTCCTAAATAGCACTCTGGCCTCAGAATCAGCCCTAAAGGCATTCGGAGCTGGCTGAAAAGCTCATGAGAGTATTTCAGGCATGGAAAACCAAGACACTCTGGCAAAAGATCTCTGCGAGTGAGATCCCAGTGGAAAGAACAGGTCTTCAAAGAAGGAGGTACCTTTCTCTGAAGGGAGGAGAGAACCTCCACTTTGACTATGACCTTGTCTAAACAAGATAAGAGTCGGAGAACTCAGAGGGCTTCCATAGCCTTGGAAACTCATGACTGGAGCATAGGGAGATTACTGAGGCCATAGACAGGAGTGTCAATTGGTAAAGTCAACAACAGGAGTCACTGTGCACTTACTCCTCATGTAGGATCTCTGTCCTTAATGTGCTGTGCATTGAGATTTAATGCTATAACGAGTACTCAAACAATATATTTCACTTTGTGTTTCTATGGGGGTGCAAACTGTTGAAATCCTTACTTAATGCATACTAAACTGATCCTCTGTAAAAAAAAAAAAAAAAAAAAAAAAAGAAATTATCAATTCCCAACTTGACTCTCACTGGGATTAAACATGACAATAGGTCTGCTCTGATTTCATCATCATTTAAAAAAAATCATCTATTATTTTTCACTTTATGTTTCTGTGTGGGAGCAAACTGTTGAAATCCATACTTAATGTATACTAAGCTGATCTTCTGTATATTAAGATAATCGAAAATGAATCTTAATGTGAATGGAAGGGGAGAGGGAGTGGGAAAGGGGAGGGTTGTGGGTGGGAGGGAGGGTATGGGGGGGAAGCCATTGTAATCCATAAGTCGTACTTTGGAAATTTATATGCATTAAATAAAATTTAAAAAAAAAAAAGCTAATTAAAATTAAAAAATTAAATAAAAAAAGAGATTATAGGACTAATAAGGGATTCTAAGCCCTGTCTCTACAGTCCTTGCTCCCTTTTGGTCTATTTGACCCTCCTTCTGAACCTTTTTACAAAGCTCCCTTTTGTTTCTAGATTGTTGCACATACACTTTTTTTGCATAAACATACATTTTGTGCCCATATTACTTAGCTGGTTAATTTTTACTCAATCTTGAAATTTCACTCTAAGCAGTACTTTCTCAGAAAAGCCTTTCTGGACTTTCTAGACTAGGCAAATTTCCATACTTTTAAGTTTCATATACTTCCTCTTCTCAGTTATTCATCATAAATATTGACATTTGTTTTTATAATTTGATTGATATTTCTAATCTCTTTAATATTCTCAACTGGTTTCATTCCCTATTGTCTTCCCAGTGTCTAAAACCAAGTCTATTAAAGGCATTCAGTAAAGATGTGTCTAATAAATGAATGAATAGATGAGATGTATAAAATTCAACGGTTCACCAATTTTTTTAGTTCACTATTTTATATCATTCATATTATATATTTCTATGTGAATATATTGATATGCACATTTACTACCTCTTGCTTAATATTTTGTTTTGCTTTGTCTTATCCAGGAGTTTATTCTCAGATTATCATTAATCATTTTTTTATATTTATATAGTCTCAAGAATTATTTTACATGTTATTACATTAGTATCATTTTATGTTCAGAGAGATTGTTATCTCATAAAATTAGCTAATATTTTCTTTTGGAAATAAACACTAAAAATAATTGAAGACCTGAGAAGAGATTTCAATGATTTAAGAATACCTTTCATGTATAGTAATTGAAGAATGATTCTGTTGTACTTAAAAAAATCAGAGGTGTTGTGCTTAAAAATCCAGAGGTGTTGTGCTTAGAATAATATGAATGGAATTTCTTAATCTAATAAAATACAGAAGCAGGGGTATTCTGTTGAAAGAATGTGCATCTTCAACAGCTATCCAACAAGATTTAATCTGTTAATTCAAGGAGCTGTTGTAAGGAATACTAAGTCAAATTCAGTCCAATACTCGAATCACAACTAGGTAATGAGCTAGGTTGCTAAGGAAACACAGTCATCTTTTCAAGGATTCTTTGGCAAAATTTAGTGCATTGAAACCTGACAGCAATGCACTAAATGCCCTTAAGGTAACAAGGTTACATCATCTTCAGTAATACAAAGTAGAAATTAAGGAAATTATAACATCAGGACATAAGTAATTGTTTTTGAATCCAAATTAAGGATACTTGTCTAAAACTTCAAAGTCTGAAATGGTATAAAATCCAAAAATTTTGAATGCTAACATGACACTAGATACAAAAACTAGGGAAATATTTCAAAATAATAAAAAAAGCCTCTTAAAACAGAAATACTTCTTGTACCAAACTTCTTGGATAATGTATACCTTATCTGTACTAATACCAGAACATGAAATAAATTCAAAATTATGTAATAAAAGTTAAGTTTCTTACCTCTTGCTAAGAGAGATATATGCAGAGTATCCCATGTCTATCACTGTTATCAGGTATTTACAGATCCTAAAAATTGTGTTTTAGTTGCAAGTGAGCTAGCATAGTCAATTCAGGCTGCTACAACAAAATACCATGGAGTGTGTGGCTTACACAATAGACATCTGTTTCTCACAGTTCTGAAGTCTGTAGGAGTGAGGCCAGGGTGCCTGTGTGATCTGCTTCTAATTGCAGGAGGGCCCCCTGGTTTGAGAATGGCTAGTTTCTTGAGGTGTCTGTATGTGACACAGAGAGGAAGGGCTAGCTCTCATCCTCTTTTACGAAGACTTCAAACCCATCTTGAGGACTCCACTATCATGACACAGTTTTCTTCCATAGACCTCACTTCCAGATACTATCATACTGAGACTTCAACCTATGAATTTTGGAGAGCACAAACATTTTATCCATTGCATATAAGGAATATACCATGGGGCCAGTGCTGTGGCGTAGTAGGTTAATCCACCGCCAGCGGCTCTGGCATCCTACATGCGTGCTGGTTCTAGTCCTGGCTGTTCCTCTTCCAATTCAGCTCTCTGCTATGGCCTGGGAAAGCAGTATAAGCTGGCCCAAGTGCCTGGGCCCCGGCACCCACATGGGTGACCCAGAAGAAGCTCCTGGCTCCTGGCTTCAGATCTGCCCAGCTCCGGCAGTTGCGGCCATTTGGGGGAATGAACCAGTGGATGGGAGACCTTTCTCTCTCTCTCTTCCTCTCACTGTCTGTAACTCTACCTCTCAAATAAATAAGTTTTGATTTAAAAAAAGAATATATGACACACAGTATTCTTTTTACATATGGGCTGTGTTTACTACATCACAAAAATATTCCATATTTCTATCTGTTGAGTAGTTTCATTTATTTTCATGGCTGCAAAATAGTCCATTTTATGGAAATTCCATCATTTACTCAATGATCTACTGGTTCTGACATGACTTTTCTTGTATATATGTAATTTATATGTGTGAAAGAATGTATTTTGGACATTTCTAAAGGCAGGATTTTTAGAATGAAAGATTTTAGCATATTTTCAATATTACTGTGTCTACAAAAAGTTTCTTGGTAAGGGTTATTCTAACTTAAAAAAAAAAACACATTTATTTATTTGAATGATAGAGTGAGAGAGAGAGAGAGCACGAGTGCACACCAGAGAGAGAACAAGTGAACTCTTCCATCTGCTTATTCACTCCGCACCCCCAAATAGCGAGGAGCCAGAAATCCCATCTAGACTTACTTGAGTGAAAGGAATTCCAGTACTTGAGACATCATCAGCTGCTTTCCTGGTACATTAGCAGGGAACTTGATCAGAAGCAGAGTAGCCAGGACTACTCTTGTGGACATCCCAAGTGGCAGCTTAGCCAGATGAGCCAAGATATCCACCCCAGTCATTTTTTCTATATTCTTGCCAACAGTATGGCAGTTCTATTTTTCCCCTCACCCTTACTAACATAAAGGGTTTGCCACTTTTGGATCTTGACCAATCTGATAAAAAAACTATTTCCTATAAGCTTTCTATTTTTTTTTATCTCCTATGAGTTTTTTTTTAATGACTTTATATAAAGGATAGTAAACACACAAAGAAGTCCATGTAGTTGTAGTCAGTGTCCAGAGGAGAAGCACAGCTCTCCCAGCCTTTTCAGAAGCCCACTTTGTGCTCCATCTTCTTGTGCTCCTCTCCAAAGCAAAGGGAAACACTGACTTGACTGCTAACATAGATTAATTATGCCTCTTTTATCTTCATGTTGGTAGAATCATAATGCATGTGTGCCGTTTTATGCCCTGTTTTTCTCTCTCAACATTTTCCTGTAAGATTTATCAACTCTATTGAAAATAGTTGTAGATTATTCATTCTCATTCATGGATAGTGTTCCATCAGGTGAATATGCCTCATTTTATCTATTTTATTTTAGTAGGCACCAGGTAAATGTTAATTGTGAGTCATTAAGAATACTTTGGCTACAGAAATTCTAGTATGTATCTTTTTTGTGAATTTTTGAAGTATTTCTTTGGGGTATATATCTAGGAGCAAAATATAAATTTAATGCATTTTTAATTTAACATTAAAATACTTCAATGGAAAGTTGAGGAAGGGAGACTATTTTAAAGTTATAGTAATATGGTTTTATCATAAATGATTGAATGTAGTTTAATATTTTTCCTTAAATTTAATTTCTTTAAAATAAATAATTATGTATGAAAAAGGAGCAGTTGACCTACCACTCTGTCCTTTTCATGTAGTAGAAATTTTTCTTACACTAATAAGCACATTGCAACTATAAATCTTGCATTTTACACTGAGCATTATTGACTAATGAATTTCTATTAGTGACTTAAACAATATTGAAATCTGAATATAAATGTAAAGACTTCAAAATTAAAATATTAGATCTTGATACATCAAACACTTTGAAGAACGTTGGATGCAAATGTTTGGGATCTCTTCTATTTTATTTTTTTCTTTGACAGGGCATGGTTTTGGGATTGAAAATGAAGGCTGGAGGAATCACTCTTGTTTCAAAGTCATTTTATGATGACATTAAGCACAGAAAGAGTAAATATGCTGTTTGTAATAATATTATATAAGAAATAAAGCCAGCTGAAATAGCAAGGCATTTGACACATTTTGATCTTGAGTCTATATCCTTATTTTAGTCAAACCTTGTATAGAGGATAGAGTTGCTTTTGAGGATTGTGGGTTTTAGAACTATGAAGAAACAGCCTTGTCTATCTAGATTCTATTAGCCCTAGTTTTTTTGTCTTTTTTTTTTTTTAATGTACAACATGGTAATGCTTTTGGATAATCTGGGAGCATCAAAAGGAAAAAAATGCATGTATCTGTCAATAGTCTATAATCTTGTGTCTGTATTAACAGATCTATCTGTCTACCTATACATATACATACATGCATATACAATGATGCTTCAAAAAGTTCTTAGAAAATGAAATGGGAGAAGTTGCTGTGGCAAAGTGGGTAAAGCCACTGCCTGCAGTGCCAGTATCTCATATGGGTGCTGGTTTGAGTCCCAGCTTCGCCATTTCCAATCCAGCTCTCTGCTATAGTCTGGGAAAGCAGTAGAAGATGGCCCAAGTCCTTGGGCCCCTGCACCCACGTGGGAGACCAGGAAAAATCTCCTGGCTCCTGGCTCCTGGCTCCTGGCTCCTGGCTCCTGGCTTTGGATTGGTCCAACTCCAGCCTTTGAGGCAATTTGGGGAGTAAACAAGTAGATGGAAGACCTCTCTCTCTCTCTAACTGTATTTCATTTTTTTTTTTTCAAAATAGGAAATGAAAAATGAAAAAAAAAACTTATTTTGGTGCAAAAAATTGCGTTCCATACAGTTTTCCATAATTACCTATTTTTTATTATCTTTCTGAAGACCTCCCTTTGTATCTGAATCAGATTTTTCAAATATACATGTAATTCTCAAAAATATACACATTCACCCTAGGTTACTAATTGACACAGCTAATACTAAAGAAAAAGTTATCATAATTATTATAAGTCCTTCATTGTTGATAGACTTTGATTTTGCCCAAGTTTCTTTATAGAACACGTTAGTTCTATTGCTGCTGTTAATGAAATAGTACTAATTTGGTGACTCAAAGCAACACAAATTCATTATGTTACCATGCTGAATGTCAGAACCCTGAATTGAGTCTCACTGAAGTAGAACAAGGCTGTTGGCTAGGCTGTGATCCTTCTGCAAGCCTCTAAGGGAATCTGGCTTCTTGATTTTCCCTCTTTCTCTAGACCACCTGCATTCCAGGATTTGCTACCACTCTAACAATTGTTGGGCTATATCTTTTCCATGCTTCCAGCTCTCTGGTTCCCCTCTTTTGCCATTATCTTTCACTTATTGAGGACCTTCATGATTACATAGGCTCTACCTGGAAAATCTTCCCATCTCAAAGTCAGCTATTTAGCAAACATAATTCCATAAGCAGCTTTAATTCCCATTTACCATGCCTCCTAGGCTAAGAATGTGGATATCTTTGTGGGGCCTTTATTCCCAATATACATTTTCACAAGGGAAAAATGCTATATTCAGAAAGTGAAATTTTTTAATACCTTAACAGTAATGGGTTTGGAGAATAGACACAAAACTTACAACTTAGGATGTTTGAGTCACATGCCCTCGAATTTATGGTATGTGAAATAACTAGAGAAAATGGAAGCACTAACTGCAATCTAGGTAGGTAGTTGAAATGTTTTCCCATCATTTTGATTGTTTTTGAGGTTGGGAAGAGATGTTTGACTGCTGTGGTGCCTTTTTTCTTTATTTTTTTACATGGTGTATTTTCTAGGGTCTTTATGACTGGAAGGTCAAGTGCTGGTGGTTCCTTTTCTCCCAAACAACAGTAAGTTAAAGTGGAGCAAGTGCTCAGTAGATGAATCTGCAAAGAATTTTTGTTGAAAACCTTTGCTTTTTCTATGACTGAATTTCTCTCATGTAAAAATTGAGCATGATCTTGAAAACTCTTCAGCTCTTAGGAATTAGCTTTTCATACACTGCTCACTAAAAAGGCAGCATCCTTTCCTCAATGTGGTGTAGTATCTTTGAATCACAAGTTAATTAAAATGGACAATTTTAACTTCCAAACCACAACAATGCCTCCAGACTCTGGAGTTTTGCTTTGAATTGGTGCAAATGCATGTGTTTTACATATGTATTACAAAGTTTAGACTTGACATTCCTTTGTCCCATGCAATATTTGTTAAGTGAAAGAAAGGAGTAGACATGCTTCACCCAGATGTGATATTTAGTCATCCTAGAAATTCTTTCCCCATGGCTTTACTGTCACCAAACAGTACTCACCAATGCTGGCCTCCTGTAACCAATTTAAATTGATGATTGCTGGTGACTTATTATCCTAATTTTTAATCAGGTAATTACAATACACCTACTGTGCAGAACAAGAGTACTGTAATTTATTCTAATAGAAACAATTTTATTTTCAGTTTCATGGTTACAAAGACTATATTTAATTATTTCTGTTGCAAAAGCAACTTTAAAATGTTTGAACAAAATAAATCCAAATAATTTTTCAAGTTTTATCAGAAAACAAGATCATATATACCAGCTTTCTCATATGCAATTCTGGAAGACATTGCACAATGATTCTCTTTGATAATATTCACTGTTTTCTCTCAATTCCAGATGCCAGGCGACATAGGAAATCTTGATGCTGTTTTGTTCTTCCCATCTTCTGTTTCCTCCTTATTCCTTCTGTTTCCTCTGCTCTTATTCCTTCAACTTGTAAAACATAAATCATTTTTATTTGTGTTAATAAGATGTACTTATTTAAAAATGGATTAAATTTGTTGTTTTATGATTCTCTAATCTGACAGTATGATTTTCAAGTATATGTATTTGAAAAGATTTGAATTTAGATTTAAAATATATTGTTTTTCTCTCTCTACATATATTTATATATATATATATTTCTAAAGCACAGAAAGATGAAATGTAAGAATGTAGATTATTATCAAAGAATGTGTTTTTCTCCTTAAAAACGTTTTTCATATGATAAAGAGTATAGAGTGCTTCAGCAAGATGCTGCACTCGATTCTCCAGATGAGAATTGTGATCTTCATTATTTTTTAAAATTTTTTTTTATTTGAAAGAGTTGTAGAGAGAGAGGGAGAGACAGAGCAGTCTTCTATGTGCTAGTTCACTTCCTAAATGTCCGCAGCAGCTAGGGCTGGGACAAGCTGAAGCCAGGAGCCAGGAACTTCATCCATGTGTACCATATGGACACAGGAGTCCAAGCACTCAGGCCATCATCAACTGCATTCCCAGGTATACCAGCAGGGAGCTGGATCAGAAGTGGAGTAGTCAGCACTCAAACATCCTATATGGGATGCCGTCACTGCAGGTGGCTGCTTAGCCCACTATGCCACAATGCCAGCCCTGGTCTTTATTTATTTTTAATTTTTCTTTATTTATTGTAATTTTATTTGAATGGTAGAGAGGGAGCAAGAGCGAGAGTGGAAAGCATGTTCCTATCTGCTGCTTACTCCCCAAATGCTGCATCAGCCTGCATAGCTTATCCCAAAGCTGTTGTGAGGTTGTTGGGTCAAGATACATTGAATGACTGGGTCCAGACTCTTGTCTCCAAAGAAAAAAAATTAGGATGAGATGTAGCTTAGTAAAGGAATAAGATATATTTGCCTGTAAAGCAAACAGAGGGTCTCATTTGGTAGCCAAGGTTTCCCATTTCTAGCTTATATTGTGGCTAGACAGTATTGCAAAATAGTTCAGACTCTTTGTTTAGACACCATGTTAAAAAGTTTCCCAATTTTTAAGGAGGTGACCCAGGGATGAGTCCATGGGGATGGACAGGTAGTTACTCATGATTGAAAAGAACCTCTGGCCGGCGCCGCAGCTCACTAGGCTAATCCTCCGCCTTGCGGCGCCGGCACACCGGGTTCTAGTCCTGGTCAGGGTGCCGGATTCTGTCCCGGTTGCCCCTCTTCCAGGCCAGCGCTCTGCTATGGCCAGGGAGTGTAGTGGAAGATGGCCCAAGTACTTGGGCCCTGCACCCCATGGGAGACCAGGATAAGTACCTGGCTCCTGCCATCGGTTCAGGGTGGTGTACCGGCCGCAGCGCGCCAGCTGCGGAGGCCATTGGAGGGTGAACCAACGGCAAAGGAAGACCTTTCTCTCTGTCTCTCTCTCTCACTGTCCACTCTGCCTGTCAAAAAAATAAATAAATAAATAAAAAAGAAAAGAACCTCTTTGTGACCTAGGGAGAAATTTAAGAAAATAGGGAAAAGAGTGGGCTATGGCTCTATTTAAGTGCTGCAACAGTGGACTGAGTCAGATACAGCATCCCAGCATCTCAAATTTGTTCTCCAATTCCCTGAGTATCCCCAGGGGGCCCCTTGTAGACCAATTTGGACCTGGAATTCCAGGATCTCAAATACAATTCCTAATGCCTATGCCTTTCTACGTGGGGAGGGGGTAAAAAGGGTTGGTCATAAGAGAACTCAGGTCTCATTTTTAACAATCGAACAAAGATAGTAACCTGCTTCTATTCCAGCCTTCAGAGGTTCAATCTGACTTTTAGAATAATCCTGAGCATTATCAGTTCAAGGGAAGGTAGTGAGTTTGTCTTTTAAAGAACATGGAGAAACTTTCAAATGGAGCATTCCTTAGAGAGCCTCTCAGTCATGTCCTGGGATCACATCTATGTACCTTGTTCTTGAGTGTTGCCATGGATATGGGAGATGACAACACTGTAAAAAGTGAAGAAGAAAACAGAATCCCATAGTAAATAGAGGTGTCATGGTCTTCTAGGTATTGGAGCCTGGAATATGAAGGTGGACATTAATCAACGGTTTGTCCATAGGGACAAAAAGAGTTCTAGGGGACCAGAGGAAGACAGAATTTATTTGCCCTATGTAGGTGGAGGCTTACTGCATTGGAACAAAACATCACACTGGGTGATAAAATATTTGCTGGTGCACTCATCCTGAAGGCGTAAATGAAAGAGAGGTCAAGCAATAAGAAATGTCCAGGGCCAGACGGAATAGAAACAGTGAGTCCCTCCTGGCACTTCACAGTCGGATAGCAAGTCCCAGCTGCTCTTATAAATCTTCTTCTTCACAAAAGACCCAAAGGTGTCCAATCTAGGTGGCATAAGCTCTTGGCCTAATTACATTCAGTACTTGCTGGAGGGACCAGACATGATTGGCTTTATAGAAATTAGGCCATAGCAGGTTGGAATGGAGTGAAGAGGGATAGAAAGACAGAACAAAGCCAAGGCTTTTGAGCATAAGGGAGGTGAGAGGACAAAGATTGACCAGTATTGGGGTTGGCTTCCAATTCTCTCCTGACTGGTTAGCCACAGATGTTATGGGGTTACTTGGTTAAGATATAATTAGATGGCTAAGTCAAGTTGTTGTTTCCAATGCAAGAAAGAAATCAAGGATGAAACAGGTAAAGGTTATCATGGGAATAAGAATAATTTACATGCACAGTTAATATGCATACTTGATTGAGAGTGTTGGAATGCTGGAGGGTAAGCTATATCCAGTGATGCTTGGGGCCATTCTTTTATTTGATGTGGAGGCATACATAGGGTGATGACTAGCATGGGGTTTGAGTGCTGCCTATTTCCTTGCTTTTTTTTTGAAATCTCACAAGTGTCATGGTAACAGGTTCTTTATGGGAAGAAGAGTGTCATGCATGGTCATTTTATTATAATGATATCATAATTAGCTAACAATCATTGCAGGGACACAGTTGGCAGCCATGTTGGGTTATGTTGACCAGTGCCAATTCTACTTAGTAATTTTTGCAGAAGCTGCAGTTTTCCACAGCACAAAATAAAGGGTTGGGGGAGAACAGGTGGCACTGCAAGAAGGGACAAGTGAACTCAGCTTTTCCTTGGCAGCTACCTCCATACCTGTGTCAAAATCTTGAACTCCATCCAGGTCTTCCATGTGGGTGCAGGGACTCAAGTACTTGGGCCATCACCTGCTGCCTCCCAGGGTGTGCATTAACAGGAAATTGGAATCAGAAGCAGATGCAGGACTCAAACCCTGGCACTCCAGTATGGGACATAGGCATCCCAAGTGGTGCCTTAACTATTACACCAAATAAAATACCCCAAGAGAAATGGTCTTTAGACCATAGCTGGCAAATGCCAGGAATTTGCAAAAGCTTACAAACATTCCTAAAGATATAAGTTTAATAATATTAAAATTTGTATCCTGAAAAATTCTGTATCTTCAATATGTTAACTTATAAAGACAGGTGAATGAAATAATCTTTCTCCTTTAATCACTATACATATGATGGATTGTCACATACATCTTTAAAATAATCAGATGTATAATTATCTTTGTATTGATCATTTGAAAAAAAACATACTTTAGTGCCTGTGTCCTTCAGTAAAATGGTAGCAATGAAAAATAATTTTTTCACACTTAGAATTGGGGAATTCAAAGTTGGAAAATGTGTTTCATGAAACATAATCCATAGATATTTCATGTATCTAATTTGCAAATATATATTTTTATGTAAATGTGGGTATATGTGTATTTACATACATGTGGATACTTTATATTATAAATAAATGGACTTGGATATTGATACACAGGTAAAGATAAAGTTTATTTTTAGTGTGAGATGTATGTGACCAATATTTTGTGGAGTGAGAGTCTAGAATAGAAGTTCTAGAAGGGAATGGGTCTTTTTATCACTATATTTCCAGAATCTAGAGTAGTTTGTTGCATGTTTTGGGGGGTCAATAAATATTTATTAAATTAGTAAATAGATGACTTCACAGCACTTTTGCATAGCGCTCAATCAAACATGTAGTCTCAGACATATCCATCTGGTGTGTGCTCTTGTCATTATAGACAGTGAAAGATTATTAGGTAACTTTTAACATAAATTTTAAAAATTTATTTTGAAATTCAGAGGGAGGGAGGGAGATAAAGAAGGAGGGAGAGAGAGAGAAAAAGAGAGAGAGAGAACAAAAGATGTCCCATCTGCTTGTTCATTCTCCAAATGCCTACAACCAGGCCAAAGCTTAGAGCTGAGAATTTCATCTTCTCTCACATGGATCACAGGGACTTAACCATTTGAACCATCATCTGCTTCCTTCCAGGGTACACATTAATAGGAAGCTGCTACTGGGAGCAGAGCTGAGACTTGAACCCAGGCACTCCAAAAAGAGGATGTTGGCATTTAAAGTGATTTCTTAACCTCTGAGACAAATCTTACTCCTCAAATAATGATTTAATAGCGAGTCATAAGATGATGTTCTAGAAAGATTTAACAAATATTTCGTATTTATAATGGGGAGGCCAGGTGTTATTAAATAATTAGTATACTGACCACTTTTCTCCAAAACCCCCTGACTGATGGCCACTGTAGGGTAAATAATTGCTCTTAGTGGAGTCCTCATTTGCTGCCCTTTCTAGTCATGCTGTGTGCTAACTCAGAGCCATTTTTCTTTGTTTTCAAACTTGTCTATGCTGGTTGTTCTTGTTAGTTACTATTACATTTGATTTAAATTGAAATTATTCATGTAATTGAATCAAATGTAATGTAAGAAGACGAAATATGAAAGCAAAAGGAAATATTATTTCTAAGGAAAAAAAGTTAAATGCTTTGGAAAATATTAGTGGAATTGTGGTAAGTTAGATGTGGAAATACAATTGTAAAGTATTAGAAAAACAATTCATAAAAATCTAGATGATTGTCATGAATTGTAGCAAACATTTGATTTCCTGCTGTGCTTTAAAGAAGCCAATATTACAATTTGTAGTTGATGTACTTAAGTGGAGTTGTTTTTTTTTTTTTAAGATTTATTTATTTATTTGAAAGTTAGAGTTACACAAAGAGAGGAGAGGCAGAGAGAGAGAGAGAGGTCTTCTGTCCAATGGTTCACTCCCCAGATGGCCACAACGGCCGGAGCTATGCCAACCCAAAGCCAGAAGCCAGGAGCTTCTTCCGGGTCTCCCGCCAGGTGCAGGGGCCCAAGGACTTGGGCCATCTTCTACTGCTTTCCCAGGCCATAGCAGAGAGCTGGATTGGAAGAGGATCAGCCGGGACTAGAACCGGTATCCATATGGGATTCTGGCACTTCAGGCCAGGGCGTTAACCCGCTGCACCAAAGCACCAGCCCCTTAAGTGGAGTTTTAGTAAGAGAGATTTAAAAAAACACTGAGGAACAGCCACTTGCATAGAAGCCTGATTCAGAATTAAAAAACTGCAATCACATGAACATTGGAATGTGTTATACAGATAAACTAAGTTTGTTTCCTTTTCACAATCCTCTACTTAACCTATCATTAGACCACTTGGTGATTACTATCCAATTGTATCAGGTTGAGAAGAATTCTACCATTATTCAACCTTGACTCCCCTTACGTATTTGTGGGACAGTGTTAACTAAAGGAAAATCTTGAGATTGAAAGACAAGAAGTTAAAAGCTTAACACAATTTTCAACTTCATTGTACATGTCATGAATTTCTTGCTAGGGTGCAACTTGAAGAAAATTTGAGAAAAAAGTGAAATGTTTTGGCTGATAGATCAGAGGACAAGTGTTGCTCAGATTCCTTCATTTGAAATGTTTCTGCAGTTTTACTGTTTTCTTGGATATACTACAAAATAAATAAAATTTATGAATGCAAACCTAAACAAGAAATTCTAAAGCATATTTTACCGAATTGAAGGGCTATATAATTTTTCATTTAAATGTGTTTGTCAAAAATGTTGCAAACACACTATTTTAAAGTACACCTATGATTAAGACACTCTGCCTGGACTTTCAAGAGACCACAGGAAGGACAGTGTAGCTTTGACACAAAGGAGATTTGCCCATGGTGAGCTTACATCCCACTAAGGAGTTAAGGGAGGCTTCTTCTAGAAAGTATAGCTTGAACTGCACCTTAAAACATACGTAATCTTCTGGAAGATAGCAGATATCTGGTGAGTCAGATAATGTCAGAGGGGAGATTAGATGAACTAAAGGAGAGTGTTACGGAGGAGCAAAGAACAAGGAAAGGATCAGCCTCCAGCCAAGGCAATGGAAATTCTAGCCAGTTTGGTGTTTTTAAAGGTAGTTATGATGCCTGGTCTAGAAATGACATCACTCATGGCTTAATTTAACATCCTTAATGATAGGTATAGAACGTTATGGGAGAGCTCGTGAAATAGTACACAATTCTGCCTATCAGGAAGCTTCCTTGTAGAGGAGACAGCACTTTATTTTGATGCATGGTTTGGGGTTACTTACAGAACTTTCTTTGAAGCAGGAAGTCTTGAGGCAGTGTATAGTATATATAAAAAATGGGGGAACCTCCATTTTGCTTTTGGAATTTTTTTTAAAGATTTATTGACTTATTTGAGAGGTAGAGTTACAGACAGTGAGAAACAGAGAGAAAGGTCTTTAACTCCCTGGTTCACCCCCAAATGGCTGCAATGGCCAGACTTGGACCCATCAGGAGCCAGGAACCAGAAGTTTCCTCCAAGTCTTCTGACCCATGGGCACAGGGGCCCCACTTGAGCTGTCTTCCACTGCTTTCCCAGACTATAGCAGAGAGCTGAATTGGAAGAGGAGCACCTGGGACACGAACCGGTGCCCATATGGGATGCTAGCACTGCAGGCAGATGCTTAGCTTACTACACCACAGCGCTGGCCCTGAAACTTATTTTTAAGTAAGGTGTTTTTGGTTGCATGATGACTTTAAAGTTTAAGTCCTGCATCTCAAAAAATAGATGGGGACTCAAAAAAAATTATGGGAACTCCTGTCTGCATATCCTGATAGGACTTGGAAAATAACTAACACCTTAGGAAATGCAATTTAAGAAAAGCATATCTAAAGAGGAACAGTCTCAGACAACAATACAGACCTTCACTCTTTGTCTCATGAACTTCTGTGTGGCCCAATAACCTGGCCACTGCTGCAAAGCTCCTTGAGTCCTTTATCTGAGACCATACCAGACTTCTGTGGATGCTTGAACTGAATACAAATGAAGATCTTGATTCAGTTGTAGGAAACTTCAGCCTCCATTGCTCAACTGGATCATTCTGCATTCTTTTCCCACTCAAACATTTGGACCGGTTCGTTAACTTACTCTTATTACTGCTCAGTCCATTAACTGTCCTTTATATTATCACAACTGATTGTTAACTTAGATTGTTTTACCTACTGTTCTTACAAGACAGGTTGTGAATTCAATGCATTGTATTTGATTGCTTGGATTGTATGATGATTTAGTCTACTGAATTAACATTAGATTAAACACTTTCCATTTGCCTTGCATAAGTTTGTCTCTTTACTTGTGACTAGCAGAAGGCTGTCATCTCTTGGTACCTTGGACCCCCCAGACCTGGGATTCCTGTAACTGATTTGGTTGGAATGCTCACTAAAGCATGATACTGTAGAAAGTCAACCATGGGCTGAGTGATCAGTTAAGTTATCCCTTCTGTCCATGACAACTGGTGTAGCTGGCATCCCAAATCAATGGCTCTCAAATTTATAAACAATATCTGTGTCTCTACAATCAGTTTTTTACATATTATTAGAATGGTGCAATTGAGAGTAGAATACCAGGGATTGGATAATGAGACAGTAAATGATTTAAAGCTGGGAAAAGATATTATTTTAATATAAAGAAAGGCAAGAGGCAAAATTAATAAATGGCATCTGTAAATACTTGTAGCTTCACTGGTCAGTGGTATATAAGGAAATAGTATGTAATCACTATTAAAATTGCATGACATGAGAAAAATTGTATAGGCATGCAAAGAAAGAGATGTCTTAATACAGCCCTTTCTGTGAAGACCTCTGGTGTAATACTGAATTTCAATTGCACCATTCACAATAGCTACAAAAACAATCAAATACCTTGGAATAAACTTAACCAAGGACATTCAAGATCTCTACGATGAAAATTACAAAACCTTAAAGAAAGAAATAGAAGAGGATACCAAGAAATGGAAAAATCTTCCATGCTCATGGATTGGAAGAATCAATATCATCAAAATGTCCATTCTCCCAAAAGCAATTTATAGATTCAATGCAATACCAATCAAGATACCGAAGACCTTCTTCTCAGATCTGGAAAAAATGATGCTGAAATTCATATGGAGACACAGGAGACCTCGAATAGCTAAAGCAATCTCGTACAACAAAAACAAAGCTGGAGGCATCACGATACCAGATTTCAGGACATACTACAGGGCAGTAGTAATCAAAACAGCATGGTACTGGTACAGAAACAGATGGATAGACCAGTGGAACAGAATTGAAACACCAGAAATCAACCCAAACATCTACAGCCAACTCATATTTGATCAAGGATCCAAAACCAATCCCTGGAGTAAGGACAGTCTATTCAATAAATGGTGCTGGGAAAATTGGATTTCCACATGCAGAATCATGAAGCAAGACCCCTACCTTTCACCTTACACAAAAATTCACTCAACATGGATTAAAGACTTAAATCTATGACCTGACACCATCAAACTATTAGAGAGCATTGGAAAAACCCTGCAAGATATAGGTACCGGCAATGACTTCTTGGAAAACACCCCAGAAGCACAGGCAGTCAAAGCCAAAATCAACTATTGGGATTGCATTAAATTGAGAAGTTTCTGTACGCAAAAGAAACAGTCAGGAGAGTTAAGAGACAACTGAGAGAATGGGAAAAATATTTGCAAACTATGCAACAGATAAAGGGTTAATAACCAGAATCTACAAAGAAATCAAGAAACTCCACAAGATCAAAACCAACAACCCACTTAAGAGATGGGCCAAGGACCTCAATAGACATTTTTCAAAAGAGGAAATCCAAATGGCCAACAGGCACATGAAAAAATGTTCAAGATCACTAGCAATCAGGGAAATGCAAATCAAAACCACAATGAGGTTTCACCTCACCCCGGTTAGAATGGCTCACATTCAGAAATCTACCAACAACAGATGCTGGAGAGGATGTGGGGAAAAGGGACACTAACGCACTGTTGGTGGGAATGTAAACTGGTCAAGCCACTATGGAAGTCAGTCTGGAGATTCCTCAGAAACCTGAATATAACCCTACCATTCAACCCAGCCATCCCACTCCTTGGAATTTACCCAAAGGAAATGAAATTGGCAAACAAACAAGCTGTCTGGGCCGGCGCCGTGGCTCAATAGGCTAATCCTCCACCTTGCGGCGCCGGCACACCGGGTTCTAGCCCCGGTCGGGGCGCCGGATTCTGTCCCGGTTGCCCCTCTTCCAGGCCAGCTCTCTGCTGTGGCCAGGGAGTGCAGTGGAGGATGGCCCAGGTGCTTGGGCCCTGCACCCCATGGGAG
This sequence comes from Oryctolagus cuniculus, assembly GCF_964237555.1. Classification (NCBI taxonomy): domain Eukaryota; kingdom Metazoa; phylum Chordata; class Mammalia; order Lagomorpha; family Leporidae; genus Oryctolagus; species Oryctolagus cuniculus. The sequence continues at coordinate 85,159,170 of NC_091439.1, read as the reverse complement.
ACCAGGAGAAGCACCTGGCTCCTGCCATCGGATCAGCGCGGTGCGCCGGCTGCAGCGGCGGCCATTGGAGGGTGAACCAACGGCAAAGGAAGACCTTTCTCTCTCTGTCTCTCTCTCTCACTGTCCACTCTGCCTGTCAAAAATAATAAAAAAAAAAAAAAAAAAAAAAAAAAAAACAAGCTGTCTGCACCTTAATGTTTATTGCAGCTCAATTCACAATAGCTAAGACCTGGAACCAACCTAAATGCCCATCAACAGTAGAATGGATAAAGAAATTATGGGACATGTACTCTATAGAATACTATACAGCAGTCAAAAACAACGAAACCCGGTCATTTGCAACAAGATGGAGGAATTTGGAAAACATCATGCTGAATGAATTGAGCCAGTCCCAAAGGGACAAATATCATATGCTCTCCCTGATCAGCGATTACTAACTGAGCACCAAGCGGGAAACTTGTTGAAATGAAATGGACACTATGAGAAACAGTGACTTGGTCAGCTCTTGTCCTGACAGTTGATGTACAATGTAATACTTTATCCATTTTAGTATTTTTTTTTTGTTCTAGTACCATAGGTTGAACTCTGTAATTAACACACAATTATTCTTCGGTGTTTAAATTTTAACTGAAAAGTGATCCCTGTTAGGAATTTGGAAAACATATGCTGAGTGTATTAAGCCAATCCCAAAGGGACAAATACCACTTGTTCTCCTTGATAGGTGACAACTGAGCACCTAAAAGGAAACCTGTTAAAGTGAAATGAACACTATGAGAAACGGTGACTTGATCAGCCCTCACCTTGACTGTTGATGAGCAAATTAATATGTTATCCCTCTTAGTATTTTTTTGTTTGTTATACTTAATACTTTTGGTTGAATACTGTAATCAATACACAATTATTCTTAAGTGCTGAAACTTAACTGAAAAATGATCGCTGTTAAATCTAAGAGTGGGAATAAGAGAGGGAAGAGATGTGCAATTCGGGACATGCTCAAGCTGACTTACCTCAAACGGTAGAGTTAGAAACATATCAGGGGATTCCAATTCAATCCATAGAGGCAGCATGTACCAATGCCATCTCACTAGTCCCAGTGATCAATTTCTGTTCACAATTGATCATAATGATAGGACTAAGAACCAAAGGGATCACATAAAAAAAATAGTGTCTGCAAATACTAGCTGATAGAATAAACAAGGGAGAGAATGATCCAACATGGGAAGTGAGATACACAGCAGACCCATAGAATGGCAGATGTCCTAAACAGCACTCTGGCCTCAGAATCAGCCCTTAAGGCATGCGGATCTGGCTGAAAAGCCCATGAGAGTATTTCAGGCATGGAAAGCCAAGACACTCTGGGGAAAAAAAAAAAAAAAAAAAAAACAACAAAAACAAAAAAAAAACTAAATGAAAGATCTCCGCGAGTGAGATCCCAGTGGAAAGAATGGGTCATCAAAGAAGGAGGTACCTTTCTCTGAAGGGAGGAGAGAACTTCCATTTTGACCATGGCCTTGTCTAAATATGATCAGAGTCAGTGAACTCAGGGGGCTTCCATAGCCTTGGCAGCTCATGGCAAGAGCCTAGGGTGATTACTGAGGCCATACACAAGAGTGTCAATTGGTTAAGTCAACAACAGGAGTCACTGTGCACTTACTCCTCATGTAGGATCTTTGTCCTTAGTGTGCTGTACATTGAGATTTAATGCTATAACTAGTACTCAAACAGTATTTTTCACTTTATGTTTCTGTGTGGGAGCAAACTGTTGAAATCTTTACTTAATGTATGCTAAACTGATCTTCTATATATAAAGAGAATCGAAAATGAATCTTGATGTGAATGGAAGGGGAGAGGTAGTGGGAAAGGGGAGGGTTGCGGGTAGGAGGGACGTTATGGGGGGGAAGCCATTGTAATCCATAAGCTGTACTTTGGAAATTTATATTAATTAAATAAAAGTTTGAAAGCAAAAAAAAAATGTCCAATTAAATTATAAAAACTAAATAAAATATGATAAACTTTGAAAAAAAAAGAAAATGATTAGCTAGTTGTACCCTGGAAAATATTATAACAGATTTAGGGTATCCTATGAATGAAAAACTCTTAAGAGTACCCAAAGAGGAAGTCCCATCATTATTAATGTAATCTATTTCTCAGATACATAGGGTTAAATTCAAGGGACAATTAGTATGTATGTATGTATGCATGTATATATATATATATTTATTTATATATAGAGATACAGATAGAGAAGGTGAAGAGAGAGAGAGATATCAATCTATCTGTTGGTCTACTCCCCAAATGGCCACAACAGCCAGGGCTGGGCCACGCTGAAGCTAAGAGCTTCTTCCAACTCTCCAATGTGGGGGCAGGGACCCAAGTGGGCCATCTTCCACTACTTTCCCAGGCATGTTAGCAGGGAGTTAGATTGGAAGTAGAGCAACTGGGTCTCAACTGGCAGCCATATGAGATGCTGTCACTGCACACAGAGGCTTAACCTTCTACCCCACAGTGCTGGCTCTAAACAATGAGTATTTGAAATGCTAGAATTGGTTAAATCCACTGGGAATATAATTAATGATGAAGATGACCTAAAGCCAAAGGACCACCAGCCAAAGGACCCAGGGCGCTATGATGATTCCTTTTTTTTTTTCCAAGATTTATTTTATTTGATTGAAAGTGTCACAGAGAGAGGTAGAGACACAGAGAGATCTTCTATCCACTGGTTCACTCCCCAAATGGCTGCAATAGTCAGAGCTGAGCCAATCCAAAGCCAGGCGTCAGGAGCTTCTTCTAGGTCTCCCAAGTGTGTGCAGAGGCTCAAGGACTTGGCCCATCCTCCAGTGTTTCCCCAGGTACATCAGGAGGGAGTTGGATCAGAAGTGGAGCAATGAGGACTCAAACTGGCCCCCATGTGGGATGCCAGCTCTGTAGGCCGGGTCTTTAGCCCACTGTGCCATATGTAGCATCGGCCCCCAACCGTGATTATTCTTAAGGAAGTGTTTCCTAAGCCAGATCATCATTATGAGAAACAGAAACATAACTAGAACCATGTTGTAGGACAACTCTAAGACATAAATGAAAACAGAGAGTATAATAGAGCAGAATAGACTCCTTCCAAAGACAAATTACAGACATAGAATGGCTCTTAAACTTTTGGAACTAAGGTGCTTCCCCTGCTAAGAAAGGAAATGAATCAAGTTAGCTCACTTGCAGAGAATCCAGCACTTAACCACAATCTCATAGAATTAATTACCTACTGACCCAACAAAGAGCTACCCCTGTGGGGCTAGATAGCAGTAGCATGGAGAGAAGTTGAGCAAAATTTGAGGACAAATTGAAATAGTATAATGTAAGAATATTAGCAATTTGGCAATGGTATGACAGCCAGCAACAATATCAAATTTCTTTTGATGTACTAGCAACAAATGACATTAAGCATGTACCCCCTCATGGGAGCTGCTTCAGATCTTAAAATCTCTCATGTAAATGCCTTTTTAGTTTGCAGAACTAGGTAAGATCTGTTGGAAATGATAAAATTATGTACAGGAATTTTCAGACACACACAGGTAACATTCATGACAAAATTCTTAAAATGCCAAGCTGGACCTAGGCAAACACTTAAACATTTTAATCACATTCTACATTTTCCAAACAGAAAAAAAAAAAAAAAACATGAACCATAATCCATACGAAACACATACAGAAACTTTGAACAAAACTCGTTTAAGCCTTTATGGTATAGACGATTGGCCCAAGGGCCAAAAACTTTGGCAAAATAGAAGGGATTAAATACAACAAAGATATGCACCAAATAGACAGTATAACAAAATCAATAAAGGATTTCACAGATTTTTTATCCTTCCAAAAAGTGGTAAACCTTTGGCAGCAAATGATAAGCTGAAAGAAACCTGGTATAGCAGACCATGTATATAGCCAGCATTACAACATGGCAAACACAAACATAAGCATTTTTGATCAACATAGCATACCAAGTAAGCCTTAAAACTACCACACATTTTATGCCAGAAGATCTTGGTGGTAATGTGGTAACTGCTTTATTCAATCCTGTGCTAAGATTGTAATGGATAACTCTGACCCTTATTTCTCACATATTTTTCTGTTCAATCCAAGTTTCAAATATAGATATGGGCTTATTACCAAAATTATGGAAAATACGCTACCCCTAAAAATAATAAAAATTATGTGAATTCAACTAGCTCAGGTAAACATTTAACCTGAATAGATGCCAGCACCAACTAATACATCATCCACCCAACAATGCCTTCTAAAAGAGGTCATAAGGAAGTCAAGGACAAAATTATAGAATTCCTAAAAGATATAATATCTCCCGATGGTTGATTAACTTTCATAGCCCCGTATGGCCAGTGTTACAACCTAATGGCCCCTATAGATTGACTGTTGATTACAACATAATGGAGTTTCTCCTAAATGACCAGGCATGTTAACAGATAAGAAAGCAGTGATTTAAAAAATTACTAACTACAGTGATAAATACTATGTTACCATAGGTGTAACACACATTCTTTGTTATACCTATTGATAAAACCAGTCAAGAATATACTACCTTCTCTTGAAAAGTCAAACAATATCAGTACGATAGGCTACCATCAGGATTACATGAATAATCCAGCTATCACTCTTTCTTTTTGATCATCACTAATTAACCATTCTGAATATTCTTTTATGATAATATATTATATAGATGATATTATTATGGTTAATAGTGACAAAGTGGAATTATAAAAAGAAAAGAGAACAAGGATGGACTATTAATAATGACAAAACTATAGGCTATGTCCAAAATTTATATGTTTGAAATGCATGAAGTTTATATTCCTTAAATAAAATTAAAAAGATTAAAAAAAGCCAAACACACATTTTAAATTCTAGGGAATATTATAGTCATCAGAAGAAAGATAAATCCCTAATAGAGTCATGGATAAAATTCAGAACCTAAGAATGAATAGGCAATATTGAGATTCATAGGTATTTTTGTATATTAGATGTTACACATACTTTACCTTAATATGGCATTAAAACTGATTTACAAAATAACATGAAAATCATAAGACTGAATCACAAAAACAAAAAGCAGCTTTTGAAACTTAAAAAGATTCTATCTATACTTTCTAAGCCTTATATTATCCTACAAAGAGTTCACAGCTGAGGTTAGAAGTTACCATGAGGCCGGTGCCGCGGCTCAATAGGCTAATCCTCCACCTTGCGGCGCCGGCACACCACGTTCTAGTCCGGATCAGGGCGCCCGATTCTGTCCTGGTTACCCCTCTTCCAGGCCAGCTCTCTGCTGTGGCCCGGGAAAGGCATTGGAGGATGGCCCAAGTGCTTGGGCCCTGTACCCCATGGGAGACCAGGAGAAGCACCTGGCTCCTGCCTTCGGATTAGCGTGGTGCGCCGGCCACAGCGCGCTGGCTGCAACGGCCATTGGAGGGTGAACCAACTGCAAAAGGAAGACCTTTCTCTCTGTCTCTCTCTCTCTCTCACTATCCACTCTGCCTGTCAAAAAAAAAAAAAAAAGTTACCATGAACAATGACCATGGTTCCTAGTCCTTGTGGACAAAGTTGGAACCCCAAATTTTTTTATTCATACAATTCTGGACCATCAAATTCCCATATTCAGGAATAAATATTCGCCACTTGAAAAATATATATCTGGCTAGCTTATGAAGTCTTCAAAAATACAGAGCTCTGACTAGCATAGCTAGGAGTACAATTTGTGGCTGTATGCTGATCTCTCACTGGAAAAATTTGAGTCCTGAAAAGTTGACAGGTCTCCAAAGTGATCCCAAACTTCTAACATAAAGCAGTACTTCTGATGTGGAATCAGTCAAAGCAATCAACTGCCAGGAACAACCAGGTGTCCTCACTGAGGAGGTACACAAAACTGAAATAGACTTACTGACCAAAGGGTCGAGGGATGGTACAATCCATGCCCAAAATATTGGGAAATGAGGATGGTCTTGGTCTGAAACTCTTACCAATACCTGGTTATTAGACAGATGGCCTCTATGTCCTCTGGAAAAATGATACGTACAGCTGCTGCCTTCTGAACCCAGGACCAAGCAATCCTTCAGGAGTAGGGTAACAGCAGATCTGTAAAGAAGGCAGAGCTCATGGCTGTGGTCAGAGGTTCAGAGGCTCAGGAGAGGAAGGCTGAACAAAAAATATGTATTCACAGGTTCGTAGGCTAATGGCATTGCCCCACGTTTACATAAATGAATACATGATGACTTCAAAATTTAAAGGTACATACCTTTTGCTCTAAAGAATATTGGAAATAAATTTATGAAGCTTCCAAGAAGATTAAAATTTTGTTACGCATATATTAGGATGTTGAAGGGGCCATCACAGCTACTAAATTTAAAATCATGTAGATTGCACACACGTGAAACGTAGAAAAGCAAGATTAAACATTTATGAGATAAATGAGGACAATGGTGACACTCCCACCAATTGCATTGTGAAAATATCCAATTGACACTTGGGAAATAGTATAGGTTCCATTAATTAGTATAAAAAAGACACATGTAAAATCATTAAAAACCCTGTGATATTATATGGGACAATATCCTCCAATTACACATCCAATAAGGATAATAGTGATGCATGAAGTATACATATGGCTTACAAATAGAAACCAAAATGTCACAATGCAAAAAAAAAAAAAATCATTCCTGCTTGCTAATAATATACCCTATATTTGAAACATACAGATATATAAAATCTATTGATAATCTAATAAACCAGAAGTTTTAATATTTATGTGTGAGATATTTCATAGGACTCAACTGCTATAGCCAAAGAAATATGCAGTTACTGTAATGGACATATATTCAGGGCTAAGAATCATCTGCAAAATTTGTCATATGAATGTTACATGATTGGGCAGCTCACTTTGGTGTAATGAAGATAATTGAAAGTGATCAGGGTTCACATTTTCTTCCAAAAACTGTTAAAAGTTAGCAGAAGCATGGGTTAGTCGATGGGATTTTCATTTAGCTAAAATTCCAGCAGAAGCTGGCTATATAGAAAGATTTCATGGATTAATGAAAACTGAATTAAGATTTATTGTTAAGTAGCCTACCTTCCAACAGTTTTGTCCACTGCCTGTTTTAATTTACTCCAGACAAACCAGAAACAGGAGCCTCGTATCAGGAATATGATGAATACGAAGAAGAGGAATGGGGGGAAGCGATGATGGTGGTACTAGTAACTCCTTTTCAAACAGTCATCCAAATTTTAGACCACCAAAAGAAAATTTCCTAATTCTATATGGTCATCCAAAAGATTATAATAGAACTAATAGTATTATAACCTGTTATGATAGAAATATCACATAGTATTATTATTATTTAACAGGTTTTCCAAATTTCCTTGTAGGGGACTACCTGGTGGAAAATATAGCTAGTATACTAAAGTTACACATTTTCTTATACCAGCTGCATTCTATGTTACAATTTTTTAAAAAAGAAATTTCCCCTGCAGAGTTAGATTGGAAACAAAAATTATATCATGGAACCCTTACCAACCTTGATTGCTGTTTTACTCACACAACTATGAATATGGAAAAATAATCTTTGCCTGTTATGTAGATCATGTGTGTAACAGATATAAATATACATGCTTCATGAGATTCCAGAGTGAATTCAAAGCAGCAGCAATGACAGAGATAGGGGAAACATCATCGTGTAACGAAGAACACTGTGTCTTGTTAACCCCCTCCCCATTTAGTTTGTTTGGAGTTAAACATTACCAGTCCTGCACACTCATATATCTTTACTGATGTACTAGAAACTACTAAATGGATGCTGTCTAAATTTACCTTATTTAAATGGCTCAGAAAATTAGCATATCTCTTAAAAATCTATTTGGTGGCCGGCGCTGCGGCTCACTAGGCCTTGCGGCGCCAGCACACCGGGTTCTAGTCCTGGTCGGGGCGCCGGATTCTGTCCCAGTTGCCCCTCTTCCAGGCCAGCTCTCTGCTGTGGCCAGGGAGTGCAGTGGAGGATGGCCCAAGTGCTTGGGCACTGCACCTCATGGGAGACCAGGATAAGTACCTTGCTCCTGCCATCGTATCAGCACGTTGGCCACGGCGGCCATTAGAGGGTGAACCAATGGCAAAGGAAGACCTTTCTCTCTGTCTCTCTCTCTCACTGTCCACTCTGCCTGTCAAAAAAATAAAATAAAATCTATATGGTGCTTAAGCACAAGAATTATTGTGCAAACTTTTTTACATGCAAATAAAATATTAATTCCAATAGATGAAATCTGATAACCTCTTAGAGTCATAATATAATAAAGCAGCTTGGTACAACAAGTAAAAAGACATACTATCACAGAATATACCACCAAATGGTGGAACGTATTTGGAACCCTTACCATTATAGCATATTTTACTTATTCCTGGTAACTTCACTGGTTTTCCCTCATCCTAAAAGCTGCACAAACATTTGGTTTAAAATGTTTTTGACTTGGTGCTGGAATGAGAGGGTAACTCTCATGTGCAATCCATTGAAACATTTTTCCTGAGATAAAATTCATTGTAAAAGATTCGAAATTTTTTTGTATGTTTAATGATGTATTTGAAATGTGAAAAACTATTGCATGTTCTCCCTTGAGAATGTTTTGTATGTTAAAGAAGTATTTGAAATTTGAAAAAAAATTCATATTCTCCATCAATATTATAATTTATTAAAACCTTTATTTTAAGCCTTTTGCCCATATATAACAGGGCTGTTTAGGATTACTGTGAGGACATGGATTAAAACATCATTATTCAGTTTGCAGATGCAAATTGGTGAGATACTTTAGAGATCAATTTTACTATGGACAAAATATACCAAACTGATCCAGGCTAAACTACGTATTTTCCATCCTAACACAACCTTGGGATATCCAGTGGACTAAAACCGTTTGGTCCGTACAACACCCAATCTATAAAAGCATTACCAGTATAGACTCATATTTACCTGTCTTTATGGTAAAGCATCTCCTTTGACAAAGTTTTGTAAGAATAAATAATCCAGAACCCTATATATTGACAGATGATACTGGAATAAGTACTTATCACCTGAGATCTTTCTGTTGGAAATCAGTGGACTCATGAAATCAGAAGACTCCCCCACCCTTTCTCAGACCTAATCTTTTTGAACAAACACTGTTAAACCCATAAGCAGAGGAGTTAAGATTATGTTTTCTAGAGAACAATTCCTGGCTTTCTACATTCAACCACAGTGGTCACACACAATTACCATATAACACACCCTTAACATTATCAGGTCAACTCTTTTGGATTAACACCCTTTAAGAAAACTCCTACAGCTCTTTGCAGCTGTAGGTATAATAAGCAATCTACTTTTCTCAGGCATTCATGAAGCAGAAATTCAAGACAAAAAATAGGACTTGCTTAACTTTAAAGGCAAAGTTAACGCCTATGTGAAAATGACTTATGTTACCAACAAGCTTCCTCTGCATCACAAATACATTTATTTTTATAAATGCTAATAATTATGAAAAATGTCAAAGGTAATTTGACTACAACATGCAGTGTGAGATTGAGTACCTATACACTAACTTGTGGACTATCAGACAGTACATGCTTTATATAGTGCTAAAAATCAATGTGTGGGAATTCAAAATATATTAGAATAAACTTAGATATTAGAAATGCAGCTATTCAAGATAAACTATATACAAGTATATGGGATACCAGTTTCTGGATGGAATCAAGCATTTTGTATGTAGTCAAAGAAGAGACTGTGAACTTAGCATTTTAGAATGAAAAAGAGGACAGTCTTTTCTAGGATACAATACCAATGCCATTCTATGAACATAAAATCAAAGTAGCTATTGCCTTAGAAAGCCCCATTTAAATTGATGGATATAAGTACTTATACAGGAAATATCCTTTCAGTGATCTAACATTATATATTATGCTTCAACTGAAATGAAACCCCATATTGACTATTTCCATATTTACCATACTAAAATTCCCAACCTATTCATTGATTTAGGAAACTTTAATTGTGTTTTATGCTTGTCTATACAGAACAATTTGGTCTATTTTAGTCATACTGCATAAGGAAATAATAGTATCATGACTGTGAATGTCTGAAAATTACCAGTTTAACTAGTAACATTTACAAGTATGTCTAAACTTGGCATCTATATGAGCCACATTTTCCACTATATTGCATATTCTGTACTCATGATTCCTTGGATAAAAATAGAACACCTAGATAATATGATAAAGGACAATCTAGAATCTCTCACTAATGTATCCATAAAGCACAACATAAGGAACTTACTCATTATAAGAAAATTATACACACAGTACTTGAAGCAGCAAATTAAATATTAAGCAACTGGATTCTGGAGCAAGTCAAATATCTACAATGAAAATGTACTTTTTGGCAATTATTTGGAAAATATAAAAACCACCATTTGTGATGGAAACTGGACACAATCGAACTCTATCAAGTGTTTAAAAATGGGATGGGACTCTACTACCAGCTGCATTTTGTCATCTTCTCAAGATCTTGCCATTTTTGTTTTAATAATATCTTTCTGCTGTTACTTCCTGGAAACCTGCTTCGTAAGCCTTTGTAATTCAAAAGTTGGAAACCAATTGCCTAGAGGTGTTGTGGACTGGGGGCCTGCCAGCTAGACTTGTTGTGGATTCTTCCCTCCACAAGTGAAATAATTGAAAGGTGAAGGCATAAATATGTACAGGAGAGCAGGATTTAGTCACAGTAAAACACACTGCAAACTAAAAAACCAAGTAGCACTCGAACAAGCAGCTAAAAATGCAAAAATCCCCAGAGAACAACCCCTCACCAAGGAAAGCAACCCAAAAATGAAAAGGCCCTCTCAAAGGAAAGTCCCCAACAAAGAAAAACCCACTTAGCAAGGTTAGGCTATCCCTTCGTAACTTCCACAGGTACTGGGGTTGATATCGAGAATGGAGTCCAACTGAATATTCAAAAGGGGTCAAAATTTGGGATGGAGTTGGAGCACCACCCTTTTCTGTGCACTCTTTAGCTAATATCAGAAGTGTCATGGCATCAGGTGCATGATGGGAGTGGGCATGCTCCCTCATGATAATTTTATTATAATGACTAAAAGTTTGCAACACTGTTGAACTTGTGGTTTCTGCTACTGGAAAAGGGATGAGCCTTTGCAAGTGCACGAGAGTTGGGCCTGAACAATGAACAGTTAAGGCAGGCTTGGGTTGTGCACAAAAATGTGAAAGTAGTTTGGATAGTACACAGAAGGGGACTGGTCATGCCAGCCAGGCTGGGCTATCAAACGTGGGCCAGCCATAGCTGTTTGCCAGCAGGTTGGCCCTGCTGTCAAATCGAGAATCACCTGGAGTTGTCTATCACTGACTCACATGTCAGTGGGGAACTGTTAACAGTCCTTTGGCTGGAGCCATCAATCACCAGCCAGAGCTGTGTCACAGCTTAGCAAGGGACTGCCAGACCTCAGCTCCTCGCCTAGCTACCTATATTTGCAAGACAGAGGTAGATGATTTACATCCTTGCAATCTTTTTCTGCATATTGGTGATTGCTAGGATCATGGGCAGATTGTATAGAGCGTAAGAAAAATTGACAAAACCTGTACCATTTTGCTTTTGGAACTTAAGTAAGATATTTTGAACTGCTTGATGACTTGACGTTAAAAAATAGGAAAACACGTTGACTTTCAAATTTAAGATCAGCATATGCATATATAGATATAATAACATGATTTATGTAGACTTATGTCTGCATATCCTGATAAGACTGGGAATTAGCTAACAACTTGAAAGAAGCAACTACGAAAAGCATGTAAAACCTTGATATTGTAATTGATTATTAACAAATTGTGTAACCTACTATTCTTATAAGATAGATTGTATATTAAGTAGATTTCCTAATTGCTTGGATTACATGATTTAGTCATTTGCACTATAGATTAATAATTTATTAGTTGCCTTATGTAAGCATGTATTATGACTAACCATGTATGCACATTTGGATGTGTGTATTTGTGTGTGTGTGTGTGGTATAAGCATGTACTGGATCTACAATAAATGGGCAGAGAAAATAGTCAATTTTGAAAATTAATCTACCATATGTATAGTTTGTTTCAGGCAGGCCTAAAGAGCTTACAGGAATAGTCCCCATGGTTATGAATTTGAGATTCACTTAAGTTGCAAGGATGACACCTTGAAAATGTGGTGAGGCTTGTGAATTGTCCCCAGTAGGAAAAAAAACTACTTTTACAATCAGAATCCAGAAATACTCCACTGAAATCTATATCCTTGGATTGTTTTGAAAATATAGAAAATAGAATTTATAAGAAGAATAAAATCTACATTTAAGTTAAAAATCAGTACTCTAAGTCTTTTAAAATACTCAAGACAATGTGTGATGTGATTGTCACAGTAAAATTTTTATCTGAAGAGAACCTGAACCTGACTACATGGGTGCCAATAAATATTTCCCATTAGAAATCACACTGTACATTTTAGGTGATGAAATACTGTTGTTAATGGATGGAGAACTTCAGTGCCAAAAGTATTTCAGCATGTGGATTCTCTGCATGAGGTCAAATTTCACCAAGGTTATTAATTTTATGAGCAATATTTCATGAATACTTATTTATGCATTTGACAAAACTATAGAAGAAATCGAGAAACAAGCAACAAAACCCATACATTTCAGGATAGTGGATAACTTTGGGAGTAAAGGAAGTGGATATATCAGAGAGGATAAACAAGGGGTGACAGCAGTATTAGGGATGTTTTAGTTGGTAGTTAAATATGGGCTTTTATATTGTTCCTTACGTTTTGTTTTATATTATACAAGGTGGTGTTTGAATCTGATATTAATATAAATATCTAATTTTAGGAATCACTAAAATTGGGTATAGTGTTTAAGATGCCACTTAGCATACTTATATCCCATGTTGGAGTGCCTGGGTTTGAGTCTCAGCTCTGCTTCTGATTTCTGCTTCCTGCTGATGTGCACCCTGGGATGGAGCCGGTGATGGCTCACATACTTGGGTCCCTTAGACTCATATGGGAAATCTGGATTGAATTCCTGGCTTCTGGCATAGATCTGGAAAGCCTGGATTGTTGTGGGCATTTGGAATTGAACGAGGAACCAGTGGGTTGGAGGTCTCTGTCTGTGTCTCTCAGCCCATCAAATGAATGAATGAATTAATAAATTTAAAAATCACAAAAATATTTACATGAATACAATAATAGTCAATATGTAGTGGTACTGAATGTATCACATGAACCAGTCACTTCCCTTAAGTCCTGGACTCCCTTTGCCAGCATATTCCTACATTGAGTTAATATCCTGTCCTTATATCTCCCTTTCTCTGGTGCTCCCTCACTCCTCTCTGGTGGCCAGCTCCCCTTATTCTGCTGTCTAGAACTGTCTCTCTAGAAATTGCCAATGTAAGTTTCCTCTAAGAAGCATACACATGAATTTTTTTAATTTATTTATTTGAAAGGTGGAGATACAGAGAGGAAAGGCAGAGATAGATAGAGAGAGAGATTGATTGATTGATTCCCTCTGTTGGTTCACTCCCCAAATGGCCACCATGGCTGGAGCTATGCCTGTCCAAAGCCAGGTGCTTCTTCCAGGTCTCCCACATAGGTGAAGGAGCCCAAGAAGTTGGGCCATCTTCCACTGCTTTCCCAGGCCATAACAGAGAGCTGGATTGGAAGTAGAGCAGCCAGGACTGGAACTGGCACCCATATGAGATGCCACAGTGCCAGCCCCATATACATGAACTTGAGCATCTATACCTGACTCATATCCATAGCAGAACTGACTTACTCCTGCCTTGCTGCCACAAAGTTTAGATTCATGCCCCTGTTTTTCCAAGTGAAGAACCAGTGAGTTCAATCAGCTAATCTGTGAAAGATGTTAATAGAAACAAGGACCTCTTTTCTCCCTTGTCTAATTGTCAGAGACAATCCCCCTGCCATTGCTACCTAATGTATTCTGAAATGACACTGAATTTCTATTCCTAGTCTCTTTAGTCAGCTATGTGTTTCTATATTCAGCTGCATGTGCACTTGTATATCAAACATATATGAAACAGAATATGTAACTGCTCACAATTATTCCAAACTTTCTGATCCTACCTCACGTCTAGATGAAAGGGCTGTAGCGCAGTGGTACAAGGAGGATGAATAAGAGCCATTCTTTCCTCATGTCTCCATTTTTACTGACAGCACCCTTGCCATCTGTTTCCTTTTCTTTGTTGTAGTTTAGGCTCTCATTTTTACTTAGCTAGATACTATGCATTGGTAAAAATATTAAAATGACAGTGGTCTCTTTATTGGTATGTCACCTACCAAAATTTATTGTCAACACACAGTGATATTTGTAGCAAGTTGCTCTGTTGCTGCCATCCTCCTGTTCAAAGTCATAATGTATCCAAGCACATACCACAGAGAGTGGGCTTGATGAGCATCAGAAGGCATGAAGAAGATATGAGCACTTCTATTGATATTTATTTTGAAAGTCACTTGATTGTGGAGTACCTTGCATAACACAAGAATGGATATTCATGATAGTGTTAAGAAATAATTCATTTTCATATAGGAGTGGGTTTGAAAAATATTTTCACTAAAATTATTCAAAGTTCGATGCTAATCTCCAACACAGAAAAAAGATAACCTAAGATAATACTCTTTTTAAAATCCTCAGTAGTTATATAGTAGTATTCTTTTCTTGCTGCTTATTTCTTATATTTTTATAAAGTTTTTACTTCCATCAACATTGTATTTGTTCATATCTATATGTAGTTGTATTCATGTTTTATCAATCTTCATGTGTCTTATTCAATTGCCTATATTCAAAGAAGATAAAGTACATTTAGAAGTTGATTATATACTGACAAATTTAAAACAGGCACGGGGTTTTTACTAGGTTAGTTATGCAAGATAGTTAGGTGGTATTTATTGGCCAATGTAGATTGCTCATGGAATTTCTCTAAACTTTGTGTCTCTCAAATATCTAGATAATTTTTCTCATGTATGTTCCAAAGAATGTGTTTATGATTCCTGGATTATTTTCCTTTCTTCAGCATTTAGGTATGTCTGTGATTTAAGTCTGATTCATTTGTTGTAAAATTTTTTTAGTATAAAAGAATGATTATTTAAAAGTAAAATATCAGTTGAAAATTAAAATAAGTACACAACTATAAACATTCCCACAGATACATACATCTTATATATTATAATGTATTAATTTGTTTAATTCTGTCTTCATTGTTTTTCTATTATTTCTAAAGAATAATAAAATTTCCATTTATTTAAATAAGAAGCATTGTAAGTCATCCCTTTCCTAGTTCCTAATACCCCCAAAAGAATATTTTTATGAGTTTCATTAAGTGTAAATTCAAGGATGATGCCAGCTAACTAATATTTAATTTATAATCTATTTAAACTAATGCCTCAGGAATATGTATACTGTACAGAATTAATGAAAGGCAGTCAAGGATTTCAATCAATGAGACTGGCTTGATAGGATGGATACTATTCATTAACTTGTTGGTAATTTATTGGTTACGCATTTATCATTTCCATTATTCTAGCTTTTTTCTAAGCAGTTTGTCTGATATCATGGACAGGAAAGATTTTTTATTAAGGAAGAATACTATGATAAACCATATTTCATTGGATCTTGATACAGTATTACTGAAATTTTGATTTCAAAAACAAATATTTGGAAATCACAGCAGGAAATATATTTCCTGTGTATTAAACTTGAATCTGTAAAAGCTAGGAGACTGAGTAGACAAAATTGCTATGGTAAGTGTGTGCTGCAGCTGTGTTGGATTCATAAATGTTTTGTTCTTGAAGAGCAAATAAAAAAGCAATGTCATCATCTTCCAAAGGCAGTGGATACATTTTTCCTTTTAATAATGATACCAGATAGGAATCTCATTTTATTTCCTTAAAATGTTTGAAACAGTGAGTAGACACTTCAACTTGATACAGCTGTTCAGACGATCAGGCACAAAAGAAGCCAACAATATTCTCAAAGTGAAATTGAATTTGTAATTATGTGAATGTTAGCTACTGGAATTATAAACGTGGGGCCCCTGGAGGAAAACTGGGAAGCTGCCAACTTCATTTTATAAAACCGTTCATATAAATCACAAGAAAACTTAGATGTTGTCACCCTCTTTTCCTTATTGGCATGCAAACTATCTCCCTGATCTCTATTTGAAGAGCTTCCTCTAGTTGGAGGTACAAGTCGCGTGGCTACAAGCTGCCATAATGATTTCCTCTCATCTGCTTATAGTGAACAGCTGCACTAAATTGCTCAACATCATCTTAATATGCATAGATTCATGCTCTTCTCAAATTTTAAAAAATGTAACTTTATGTTGGCTATGCCAGTTATTTTGTGTCAACATAAATTTCATTTCTTGGGATAAATGCCCTAGAGTGTGAATCCCATGTAATATGGTAAGTACATATTTCATTTTGTAAAACAAATGTCAATGCTGTTTTCCAGTGTGGTGGAATTATTTATCATTGCTACCAATAATGTGTGAGATATACATAATTCCACATCCTTCCCAGCATTGTATATTATCACTTTTTAAAGACTTATTTATTTATTTGAAAGGCAGAGCTAAGAGGGAGAAAGAGAGAGAGAGAGAGAGAGAGAGAGAGAAGAGAGAAAGAGAGAGAGAGAGATATCTTTTATCCACTGGTTTACTTCCTAAATGGCTGCAATGGCTGGGGCTGGGCCAGGCCAAATCCAGGAGCCAGGAGCTTCTTCCAGCTCTCCTACATGGATGCACTGGCCGAAGTACTTGGGCCGTCTTCTGCTGCTTTTTCCAGGCACATTAGCAGAGAGCTGAATTGGAAGTGGAGCAGCTGGGACTGGAACCAATGCCCATATGGGATGCTGGCATCTGCCGGTTTACCCTACTATGCCACTGTGAAGGCCTCCTTACTGTGGTTATAATTTGCATTTGCCTAATGACCAAGATCCTTAAAATGTTTCCATGTGCTTGTTTGCTATCTGTGTCTCTTCTGTGGTGAAATGTCCATTCATTTGTCCTTTCAATTTTTGTCTTTTTACTGTTGATTTTGAGAGCTCTTTATATATTATAGAAACAAGACCATTGTTAGATATGATTCGCAAGTATTTTTCCCAGATTGTAATTTGTCTTTAATTCTCTTAACCTGATCTTTGATAAAGGTAAATATTTGAATTGTGATGAAGTCTGCTTAATGGAACCTCATATACATGCCATTTCTCTCGAGTCCTGAGACCTTAGCCAATCTACCCTCTTTCAAACAATCAAAAATTAAAATGTTCAAATATTTTCTGAGGGATTTCAGTTGTAAGTTGGAGACATACAGATAATTAGATCTACTCCATATTGTCAGGAACCGGAAGTCAATCCTCATTTTAAAAATTTGCCTGTGATGGTTTTTGAGACATTGTATTTTAGGAGCTTTCCTCCAACATTTGAGGACACTATTCCTAAGTGACTTTTATTTACTTTTATTTTTCTATAAAATCTCTAATTATACATCTTACAAAGATTTATTCTAATATTTCTTCAAACACCATCATTGTCTATAGTTTCTTAACAGATAGGGTCAACTTCTAAACCAAATCTTCTTTTTTTTTTTCAAGATTTATTTATTTGAAAGTAAGAGTTACGCAGAGAGAGGAGAGGCAGAGACAGAGAGATAGAGAGACAGAGAGAGTTCTTCCATCCACTGATTCACTCCCCAAATGGCTGCAATGGCTGGAGCTGCACTGATCTGAAGGCAGGAGCCAGGAGCTTCTTCCGGTTCTCCCAGCTGAGTACAGTGCCCCAATGACTTGTGCCACCTTCTACGGCTTTCCCAGGCCATAGCAGAGAGCTAGATCAGAAGTGGAGCAGCTGGGACTCGAACGGGCACCCATATGGGATGCTGGCACTGCAGGTGGTGGCTTTACTAACTATGCCACAGCACCGGTCCCTAAATTAAATCTTAATTTCCAGTAAAATGACTTCTAATTGATATTTCCAGCCCCTAACTCAGAGCTTTGTTTTATGATTTCCATCCGGTATCTTCTTCATCAAGGGCCAAGGCCAGATCAGATTTGATTCATCTGTAACCAGGATAGTATCTTGAAAATAATAATAATTTCTTTCTGCCTTTCTGAATAAGAGAGACCCATTTTCCATTTGACAAAGGTGATGCCAGGGAGGATGAGACAAGAATTAGAGAAAGAGTGACACTGTCATATTTCATGTGAGATTTCTATAGTAAAAACTTGAAACCCAAAGTTAGAGGAGAGTTTTCTAACTTCTATAAATTTCCATTTAGCATTACTAAGACTCAGTCCTAGAAAACCTCACAGTACATTTTTTTTTCATAGTGAACTCACTCAGTGTTCACTATTAGCCATGAAGTGAAATTTGTGGACAAGGTTATTTTATAAAGGATGCATACGAAGAGGCTGCCCCTTCTGGTTCCAGGGAATGGTTGAAGAGGAATGCAGACAGGAGATGGGAATGGAGACCTGATTCAGTGATCATATTGTTTTCACCTCTCTCCTTCCCTGAAGAACTTCAGACAGCTTTGGAAGTATGCACGGAGTGAATAGAAGAATGGAAACAGAAGGCCTATGGAGTACTTTCAAAGCATTTAGTTTTGGGACTGTCCCTGCCCCAATCAGGAAGAAGACATTGAAGGAAATGTGTCTTGAACTTGATGAATTAGAGATTCCCAGATTTCCTGGATTGAATCCCATTGTGTTGAGTGGTAAGGCTTCAAACCTGACCAGGTAGCTAGACAGAGGTTGGAGCTGGGTGAACAGTAAGAGACTACCAAGGGATTATGAGACAAAGAATACCTGCAAGGCTTGGGGATGGGAGTGTATCCATAGAAACCAATGGAGTCAGAGTACACTAGCATTTCTGAGGCCCTTCTCCCCCATGGGCACAAAGTCATAAAATTTTCTCTTCCCAAGTATACCCAGAGACAGTCTTGAAAAGGTGTGGCAGAGATGTAGGCAGAGAGCTGGAACATTAGTTTAAAAAGGGATTAAGTTATTGCATGTGACCAGAATGTAGAGATTAGATTAAAATTCAAAATTCTGAGCCTTGCCTTTTGCTGTTTTTGGCTCTAAGCTAGATAGGCATGGACAATTATGGAAGCCCGTTTTCTCTGCTCACCTGGGCTTTACTGGAGTGAATGCCATCCCCTCTGAATATATTTCTCCTCTCATTGGGTAACTCATTATTTGGCTTTAATCCTCTCTGTCACCAAGAATAGTCATCAACTATTCCCTTGTTACTATATTCATTTCCTTCATATGACTTCTGAAAATTCTTCTGGTTCTATTCTCTATATTCTAAATTTCTTTCTTTGCCTGAGTTTGAATTCTTCCTGCCTCCCAAATTTATATGCTCCAAATCCCTCTCCAGTTCTTGATCAATTATGTAGAAACATATCTCTACTGAGCCTCTCTCCCCCTGAAACAATGATAATATTTTAACCATTAACAAAATAATCATATGTGCCGAAAGTCATATAATTTAATCAAATATTTCCTCAGAAAAAAACCTGTATGTTATATTTTAAAATCCTTACTAATTCTTTCACAGTAGAGAATATTCTCCATTTCTTACCTTGAACGAATAGTACTATTTAGGGAAAAAGTTATTAACAAGAAATATCCTCAGGCAATACTAATTTGTAGAGGTGAACAGATGGAATTAATTTTTAGAAGTTAATCAACTAAACTTAAAACAAATTTTGTCATTAAGCCTTCATAAATGCTTTCAGAATTACAATAATTGTCTGTTCGTGGCAACAAGATCTTTAAAAATCATTCATGGTAAGTGGTTCCACTGTGGAGATGGTAACCAGCACATGGGTCTAGGTGCTACATTATACACAGGATTCAGAAAGTAGCATATCATGAAAGGAAAGAGAGATAATGCTTTCTACAAAAGTGGTAGTTACAGCAAAAGTCACTCTATTGATTGTTAATAGAAAGTCACAACTAAAGTAGTTTCAACAAATCTCGACACATATATAGAAAAAAGATACTTATAGCATTATATCAAATATCAAGACTTGTATATGTATATATATATAATTAACAAAGTAAGTACATGTGTTTGAGTGTCACTTATTCTGTGGTTAAAAGCTGGTTGGCAACTCTTTATTCCCCTTGCTCTTATTAGCAGAACTCTGATTTTGATTGAGATGGCACTGTATCTTCCTAAAATTACTTATTGTTCATATTCATTTATAGCAAATGGTAGCCTTATTACCTTGCTCTGCCCAATAGTATAGAGTGTACATCTGCTAGGAATTTCTGGAGAAACCTCTGCTTTCTTGATATAGATACCACTTCTTCCTTCCTGCCCACTCTTTCTTTCCACCTGGAATTAGGATCAGTGCCTGGAAATGAAGCAGCCATCTGTAACCACTGAAATGAAAATGACAGGCTAAGGAAAAGTGGAGCTGAAAGTTAGAAGAGTTAGAAGGAAGTGGCATCCTTGATGACATCTTTGAACATTTGTACTTGTTTGGGCTGCCAACCACTGACTGAGTTTTATGAAATAAAATAAGCACTTATCTATATAAGGCATTCTAATTAATCTTTGTTCCTTAAAGCCGAATGCTCTCCTAATAGATATAAGATATAATTTTTAAATTGGGCAACTTTTTAAAAATTAATTTTTAATTTTTATCATTATAAAAAGAACAGATTTCATATATTGCATAGGTATAGTTCTAACAAGATAAATATAATTCCCTCCTTCACCCTCTCCATTCCCCAATCCCCCTCCTTTCTTCTCTTGTTTTCGTTAATTTTTTCAAAGATATAATTTTAATCCACTCTATAATCATAGGTTTAATTCACCATTAGCTATAATATTCAACAAGTAAAAAGTAGGAAGACCACAGTTCCACAGAAGTATAAACAAGAGCTAACAACAGCACTCATATAATAGGTTGTCAATTTCATTCTTCTACTTTTTTTTTGCAACTTTTTAAAGAAATGTTTCTATTTTACTTATAGTAATTCCAATTCCCTTAGTTTAACACTCTAGGTTCACTGTAATGAACACTTCTAGCTTTATTTTCTTTTCCTACTTCCCTTACTCTAGTAAAGAAAAACAGAGCTGCTTTTGCAGTTCATCCTAAACCATCACTTCTTGTGGCCTTGCCTTTACTGAGCAACTTTTCTTCCATGTAATTCCTTAGCTTCATCCCTACAACACCAGTCTTACTGTTCCTAGACCACTCATATTCTACCTCATATATGAAGAACTTGCCGACTAGCTTGTCTGGAAATAACCCTAACCCTTACCTGTTTTTGAAGATTGATTGATTGATTTGAAAGGCATTGGAGGTGGGGAGAGTTAATCTATCTGCTGTTTCCATCCCCAAATGGCTGCAATAGCTGAGACTGGCCAGGCCAAAGCCAGGAACCTGGAACTCCATCTGGTTCTTGCATGTGGATAGCCTGGTCCAAGTACTTGAGTCATCTTCTGCTGCTTTTTCAGTCACATTAACTGGGAGCCTCATAGGAAGTGGAGCAGCTGGTACTCAAACGTGCACTCGTAAGGGATGCCTGTATTGCAGAAGGTAGCTTAACACACTGTACTACAACACTGGCCCCATTTCCTCTCTTTTAATAATGCTTGGTTTTTATTGATACTACATCTCTTACCTTTTTATTTATTTACATTGATTGTTCTGTTCTACCATTTCATAATTTACTTTAAGAAATAAATACTTTATTTAGCTTTTAGCATGATTTGGGGACATTGAATATTTAAATATTTGAATGAATAAATGCTTTCCATTAAGGCTATTGGAATATGAATGTAATTGTCAACCAGTTTTTTTAACTTTAGTATAATCTGCATAATATAAACTTTATCATTTGAAACATTTTTGAAATAAAATGAGAGAGAGCAAGTGACAGGAAACTGCCACTGCTGTGTCAGTTTCCCAGGACATGGCTTCACTGCTGAATTCTATAAAACTTTTAAGGAAGAACTAATCCCAATTTTCTCAAACTATTCACAACAATTGAAAGGGAGGGAATCCTCCAAAACTCCTTCTAGGAGGCCAGAATCAGTTTAATTCCAAAACAAGGTAAAGACACTACAAAGAAAGAGAACCATATATGGACATGCCCAATGAAATATATGCAAAAATCTTGAACAAATTTGAGCTAATTGAATCCAAGAATACATGAGAAAGATCATTCACCTGGACCATGTGGGATTTATCCCTGGGATGCAGGAATGGCTCAACACACAGAAATTCATAAATATGGTATAGTACTTGAGCAAGTTGAAGAATAAAGACTATGTGATTATCTTGAGAGGCAGAGAAAGCATTTGATAAATTGCAATCTTTTTTAATGATAAAAACCTTAAGCAAATTGAGTATACATTCCTCAACACAATTAAGGCAATATATGACAAATCCACAGCAAACATCACATTGAATAGGGAAAATCTGGAAGCATTTCTGTTAAGACACCAAAGCACACAAGGGTGCCCACTCTCACCATTACTATTCAATATAGTTGTGAAATTTAGCCAGAGCTATTAGGCAGGAAAAATAAATCAAAGGGATATAAATTGGGAAGGAGGATGTCAAATTGCCCCTGTTTGCAGATGATATGATTCTCTATATATAGAGGAACCAAAAATCTCCACTAAGAGATTATTGGAACTCATAAGAGAGTTTGGTAAATTTGTAGTGTATAAAATCAACACACAACATTCAATAGCCTTTGCATACACAAAATAATGCTGTGGCTGAGAAAGAACTTGTAAGATAAATACCAGTCACAATAGCTACAAAAAACTTAAATACCTTGGAATAAATTTAATCAAGGATGTGAAAGTCTCTACAATGAAAACTACAAAATATTAAAGAAACACATAGAAGATAGAAAAAATTTTTAAAATGTCCATGTTCATGGATTGGAAGAATTAATATCATCAAAATGTCTGTAGTACTGAAAGCAATTTACAGATTCAATAAGATTCTAATCAAAATACCAACATTTTCTCAGATCTAGAAAAAAAACTGTACTTAAATTCACATTAAAATACAAGAGACTGCAATTAGCTAAAGCAATCTTAAACAACAAAAAACTGAAGGCATCACAATACGAGGCTTCAAGACATACCATTATGTCTTGAAATCAATCCATAGAGAAAGGACAGTCCCTTCAACAAATCATGCTTGGGAAATTGGATCTACACACAAAGAAGGATGAAACAAGACCCTACCTTATACCTTATAGAAAAGTCAACCCAAATAGGATCAAGGACCTAAATCTAAGACCTGGTACCATCAAATTTCTAGATAAGAACACCAGGGAAACTCAATAAGACATTGGTGTAGGCCAATACTTCTTGGAAAAGACCCTTTAAGCACAGGCAGTAAAGACAAAAATGGACAAATGGGATTACATCATCCTAAGAAGCTTCTGTACTGCAATGGACATACTCAAAAAAGTGAAGAGGCAACTGACAGAATGGGCGAAAATATTTTCAAACTATTCAACTGATAAAGGATTAATATTCAGAATCTAGAAAGAGTTTGGAAAGAGTAAATAAATCTATAAATAGATCTAATATAACCTAATCATCCCACTCCTGGGAATTTACACAAAGGAAATAATATCAGCATATGAAAGTTATTTGTACACCCATGTTTATTGCAGCTCAGTTCTCCACTTGATCTTAGCCAAAAGGCCGAGAAGTGATTGCAGTTCAGTTCTCAATAGCTAAAATATGAAATCAACCTAGATGTCAACTGATGACTGGATCTAGCAAATGTGATATGTATACACTATGGAATATTACTAAGGCATTAAAAAGTTGAAATCCTGTCTTTTGCAACAATATGGATAAAAATGAAAACCATTAATCTTAGTGAAATAAGCCAGTCTCAAAAGCATAAATATCATATGTTTTCTCTGATATGTGGCATCTAACAGAATACAAAAAAAAGTGTAGGAATGAAATGGTCCCTTTGAGGGGGCTGGCACCGTGGTGCAGTAGGTTAATCCTCCGCCTGCGGTGCTGGCATCCCATATGGGCGCCAGTTCTAGTCCTGGTTGCTCCTCTTCCAATCCAGCTCTCTGCTGTGGCCGGGAGGGCAGCAGAAGATGGCCCAAGTCCTTGGGCCCCTGCACCTGCATGGGAGACCTGAAAGAAGCTCCTGGCTCCTGGCTTCAGATTGGCATAGATCTGGCTGTTGCAGCCATTTGGGGAGTGAACCAATAGAAGGAATACCTTTCTCTCTGTCTCTCCCTCTCACTGTCTGTGATTCTACCTCTCAAATAAATAAATAAAATCTTTTAAAAGAACAAAAAAAAAAAAAAGAAATGGTCCCTTTGGAATATGGTTGTCATTTTTAGCTTCTATTTATACTTTTGTGGAATTGTGGTCTCTCTACATTTTTCTTGTTGAATATTATGGTTGGTGGTGAGTTAAGGCTGTGGATATATACTGTATTAAAATTATGTCCTTACAAAAACTGATGAAGAGAGAGGAGGAAGAGAAGAGAATTGAGGAAGAGTAGAGGAGTGAGGGAAGTGTGGTTGTCTTCTTGGAACTGTATCTATGGAATGCATAAAATCTGTTCTCTTTATATTAATAAACATTAAATGAAAATCAACTTTTGGTATGACTTATCGGCTTTCAATACTTAAATGTTCAAATATTTTGAATGAGAAAATGATTTTCATTAAGTCTACTGAAATATGGATGTAACTATGAACCAGAGTTTTTTACTTTAGTAAAATATGCATAACATAAACTTTTTAAACATTTTTGAAAAATATTGAGAGAAAGAGAGAGCCTGGAAGCGACAAAAACTGCCATCCACTGGTTCACTTTCCAAATGTTTGCAAAGGCTGGGTTTGAGTTGGGCTGAAACCTAGAGCCAGTAACTCAAGCCAGGTCTCCTCTATTGGTGTCAGGGACCTAAATGTTTCAGTTATCACCTGCTGCCTCCCACAGTATGCATTAGCAGGAACTGGAATTGGGGATGGAACTGTAACTCAAACCTGGATACTCTGCCTTATATAGGATGCAGATGTACCAAGCCACCTTCACTTCTATGCCAAATGTATGTACATTCTTGGGCTTTTGATTTACATTTTTCAAGATTTAATGATGAACATATTCTCATATCCCCATTTATCATTTCATATTGTCTTTGGAAAAGTTTCTATTCAAATCTTCTGCCCATTTCTAAAATCAGGTCTTTAGTTTTGTTGTTGAGTTGTGGGAATTTGCTTATATATTCTAGATATCACCTTTTATCAGATATATGATCCACAAGTATTTTCTCCTATCCCATGAATTACCCTTTTATTCTGTTGGTAATATTTGTAATACCCCTAAATTTTTAATTTTGATAAAGTCCAATTTATCTGGTTTTCTTTTTTCTCCCTTGCTTTTAGATAGTGTTTAAGAAATCATTGCCAAATTCGATATTCTGGAGCCTTTGCTGCTTATTTTCCTCTAAGAGATTTATAATTTTAGTTGTTATGTTTAGATCTTTGATCCAATTTGAATTCATTTGTTTGCATTCTCTTTAAAGTAAGGGCCCCACTTTATTCTGTTGCATATGGCCAGTTTTCCCAGTATCATTTATTTAAAAGATTGTCCTTTACCCCATTGACTAATCTTGGACTCCTAGTCAAAAATCATTTGAGCAGGGGCCAGCACTGTAGTGTAGCAGGTAAAGTTTCTGATGCCAGCATCTTTTATGAGTTCTGGTGTAAGAGCCAGATGATCCAGTTGTGATCCAACTCCCTGCCAACTTGCTTGGTAAAGCAGCAGAAGATGACCAGAGTGCTTGGGCTCCTGCACACATACGGGAGACCAGGAGTCTCCCAGGTCTGGTCCAGCCCTTGCTGTTGAGGCACTTGGGGAGTGAACCAGTGGATGGAAAATTCTCTCTCTCTCTCTCTGTCTCTCTCTCTCTTTTCTGTAACTCTGCCCATCAAGTAAATAAATCTTTAAACCAAGCAAAAATCCTTTGAGTAAATATGCAAGGTATTACTTCCAGGGTCTCTCTTTCATTCTATTCGTCTACATATCTGTATATAGTCACATTTTGATTACTGCATAATTTTAGCAAGTTTTAAAATAAGGTAATGTGAAATCTCTAACTTTTATTTTCAACATTATTTTTGCTGTTTTGGATCCCTTGTGGGTTTTACAGGAATCTTAGTTATTGACCATATTCTTGCTCAGTCCTGCAAAGGATCGTTAGAATAAAATAAATTAGTATTTCAACACCTTTTTAAAGCACAAGAGAATACTGCATATGTTTTTATATTAATAGCACAAAAACCATTAAACACAAAGAAAAAATTACGCAATGGATACAATGTGAAATAGCAGTAGAGAAGCTGAGAAACTCTGGTACTAATCTCTAAGTAGCTGTGCAATCATCAGCCAGCTGTTTAATTCTTCAGGGTCTTAGTTTCCCTATTCTTATGCTAAAGGGATTAAAATGGACTATCTCTCAGATATGTTCCACCTCTAATATTTTATGAAATACATCATTGGTGATGACTCAGTGTGATAGTGTTTTAATCCCTCTTCCTACATTCTCCTAGCTAATGTTATAATGGTTAAATCTAGCCCCCTTCTCAAAAGTGTATTATATGTATCCATTTCCATGGCAGAGGAATCTCACCTGTGGATTTTTTTTACGTGCACATGTTTATTAATATTCTGTTCATCAGGAGATTGATGAGGTGGAAGCTTAATGAAGGATGGGAGAAAAAGTTTGCCCCAAGTGTGCAAAGAAAAGGAGTAAGTCAGGTAAACAACAGAGATTACCAGGAGTTGGTGCCAGAGCCAAAACATTGTTGAGAGGCCAGTGAAGAGAAGGTGGAAAGCCTGTGCAAGTGGAAAGTTTGGGGTAGGAGTGCTGGAGACTGAGTAGCCAAGGACATTTCTACTTAGGCGTAAGAACCAGACTTGGGACTGCCTATGTTTTTAGCAGTCCAGGAATGTAGGAAGATAGAGACAGAGCAAAATAGATATTTGTGAAGTGTTGAAAGGGAAGGGTGAAACAAACAAACAAAAAAACAGGATGAAATATAAAGAGAATGCGATGTAGAACAGGAGTAGCCAACAATAATAACAGATGGCAAAATGAGTAAGATGCATAACATGATCCTGACCACTGACTACCAAATATCCCGTAAAGTCCCCAAAGCTCATGAAGCCTGTGTGAGAAACACTTTCAGTATGGAAACTGAAGAAGGGCTACTTTTCATGTCTGTATCCATGTAACATAAGGCAAAGGCAGCTCTCGAGAATTCAAGAGCCTGGAGAATATTTACTCACCAGAAATTTTCAGAACTTTGGAAAGTTACAACTTTAGCAACAAAAAGAGAACAATGATGTAAAGTGGTATTAAAATGCATATGAAAGATCACTTCTGGGCCTTTTGGCTAAGATCAAGTGTAAAATACATATGAAAGAGAAAAAAAGCAATTGGCTTATCAAATGGGAAGAAATAAGTGGTATGTGCAGAGAATATTATTCTCCAACATGTCCTTTCAAATGCATTTTTTTATGATCTGCCTTGTCTTTCTCTGTGCAACAGCATAAGCAACGTTTCCTAATGTCTTCATCTATACAGATGATCTTATGGTAACTCAAGTTAGCTTTTAGCTGTTAAATATCTTGTGTATTCTAAATCAAATGGTTAGTGTAATGTGCATGTACCATTATCAGGTACATTTTCATTGAGATTTGAAGAAGGGAGCTCTGCTGTATATTTTGTTTATTTCTTATTCTTTTGAATTTGCCTTTCCTGCTATCCTATTTCTCATCTTGAGTAAAGAGAAGAGAGATTAATGGAAGAGAGGGGAATAGTTTTATGTGATTAATGATATTATATTCAGCTTTGATTTCAACAAGCTTCTTTGGTTATAATGGTGTCCAAAAGATGATCTCCCTCTTGAAGATGCCAGTGTACTCTTGGAAGCTACTCCCCCACACCAACCATGAGAATACCTACTCTGCAGTGCCCTGCTACAGGTGATAATACTTACACTCCATTCTTGAATTTGTTTTGTTTAGGGGGTAAAAATGGAACTTATTTCAAAGGATGAAATTCAAATGGCCGACAGACACATGAGAAGATGCTCAGGATCACTAGCCATCAGGGAAATGCAAATAGAAACCACAATGAGGTTTTTCCTGACCCCAGTTAGAATGGCTACCATCCAAAAATCAAATAATAATAATAATAATAAATGTTTACAAGGATGTAGGTGAAAAGGTACCCTAATCCACTATTGGTGGGATCTAAACTAGTACAATCATTATGGAAGACAGTATGGAGATTCCTGAGAGATCTGAAAATGAATCTACCGTGTGATCCAGCCATCTCACTCCTGGGAATTTACCCAAATGAAATGAAATCAGCACATGAAAGAGTTATCTCTACCCCATGTTTATTGAAGCTCAATTCACAATAGCTAAAATATGGAATCAACCCAGATGTTTATCAACTGATGACTAGATAAAGAAAATGTGGTATACATACATACAGGAATATTAGCCATAAAAAGAATGAAATCCTGTCTTTTGCAACAAAATGTATGCAACTTGAAATGATTATGCTTAGTGAAATAAGCCATTCTCAAGATGTGTCAGTTAATACAGAATACAAAAAATATATAGGAATGAAAAATACATCTTGTAAATATCTGTTACTTTTAGTCCTCATTTATACTCCTGTGGTACTGTGGACTTCTTTTTACTTGTTAAACATTATGGTTAGTGGTGAACTAAGCCTGTGATTATATAATGGATTCAAAGAAGGACCTTGCATGAATTAAAGACAAAAAGGAAGGAAAGAGGTGGCTGAGGAAGGGGGAAGAGTGAACTAGGGGAGGGGAGGAGAAGGGAAGGAAGTATGCTAATTTTTTAGTATTATACCTATGAAATACATGAAATTTCTTCCCTTTATATTAGTAAAGATTTTAAAAATTGGCACTAAAAATGAAAATGAAAATGAAACTTGTTTCCTTGATATTTTCTAACAGCATTCTAACAGTCACTAGAGAAATTCTTATAATATGATTTAATCATTTTATTTGGGTTTTAAATATGTATGGAAGATTCATAAGCACAATCATTTTATTTTTATTTAAAACAGCACTTTAAAAGTAGAAGCAAATCATCCATCTGAGAAAGGTGATTTTTCAAATTGTTAATCTTCTTGGTTTACTCCACATGTATATAGTTTAAAATTTTTAAGGATAGTTTAGGATTATAGATATACTCCATCTATTAAGGCAGTTTTTCTCTCCAGCTCCCAACTTCAGGAAAAATGAGGGGAAGTGAGTATTATCACTGCTAATGTGTAATATTCCTCAGGTGCCTTTAACCACTCTCAAATTTCTTGGCTACACTTACACTTTATTTTTCTTTGATTTATGAACTTAGTAAGTGAGTATCTCAACTTGAAAATGTGCTGGTCTTGATTTCCTTCTACTAATGTCTTTTTGTGTGTTTCGTGGGTAAAAAAGGTACAATTATAAATTATTGGATTTGAAGTTATTTTTGCAGTTCTGAACAGATAACTGAAAATAGATCAATTCTTTGATTTAAGATTTCTTTTCTTGAGGAAAAAAGGCATGAGAAAATCATTCTTATAAGGTGTTAACAATTTAGCAGGTATAACTTTTTATTTTGAATAAAAAATGTGTGATATAGAAGAGGGTGGAATAAAAGGGAGTATCAGTAATGCTCAATTCTGTAGAAATTTCACATTCTTTCCAACTTGCTGGGCCTAATCTTTACATGAAGTTAGTTTTAATGAAGGGCTCCGCTACAAGATTTTGCATAAAATAAGTCCTCAATGAATAGTAAGTATTATTAATATAATTCAAATGTGAAACTTATCCATTCTGTTTTCAGCAAAATGTCCAATATTAGCTTTAAACATTGGAATAAATAATTCCAATTGCTTTCATATTATAAATAATGAAAGTTTAGCTCAATTAAATTGCTTTACAAATGCATATTATTTCACCTAGTTCTTGCTTATTGTAAAGTCATACAAAGTATTGTAAAAGGCATTTTTAACTCTTTCTCAGTTATTTAATTTAGATGATAAACATGCATCATTAAAAATATTGTATTTTTATGAGTGAGACTTTTGCTAAGTGATTTCCCCACTTTATCTCTATAATCCTCCCAATAACCCTGTGGTCTATCACCGGATTACCATCATAATTTTACAGATGAGAAAACTGGAAAACAGAGATCCCAATATGCCGCAAATCAAACTGAAATATAGTGTCAGAGCTGATCACCGTCATTTTAAAGTTCATATTTTCCCCTCTAAAAAGTGTGGCTCTTTTGTTTTTTTTGAAAGGATCCAACTTATTACCTAAATTCTCTTCTTAATAATAATGCAATTTGGGGGTCGGTGCAGTGGCATAGCCAGTAAAGCCGCAACCTGCTCTCCCATGTGGGTGCCGATTCGAGTCCCGGCAGCTCCACTTCCAATCCAACACTCTGCTATGGCCTGGGAAAGCAGTAGAAAATGGCCCAGACTCTTGGGCCTCTGTACCTGCGTGGGAGACCTCGAAGAAGCTCTTGGATCCTGGCTTCAGATCAGTGCAGCTCTGGCCGTTGCAGCCATCTGGGGAGTGAACCAGCAGATGGAAGTCTCTCTCTCTCTCTCTCTCTCTCTCTCTCACCTCTGCCTCTCTGAAACTCTGCCTTTCGAATAAATAAGTCTTTAAAAAAATTTAGAAGAATACAATTTTAGGGCCGGTGCTATGATGCAGCAGGTGAAAGCCATAGCCTGCAGCACCAGCATCCCATATGAGCACCGGTTCAAATCCCAGTTGATCCACTTCCAATTCCGCTCCCTGCTAATGCACCTGAGAAAGCAGCTGATCATGGCTCAAGTCCTTGGGCCCCAAAACCAACATGGAAGATAAAGAAGAAGCTCCTGACTCCTGGCTTCTGCCTGGCCCAGCCCAGCTATTTTGGCCATTTGGGGAGTGAACCAGCAGATGGAAGATTTTTCTGTCTGTCTCTGTCTCTCTCCCCCACTCTCTCTCTGTAACTCTGCCTTTCATATGAATAAACAAATCTTAAAAAATAGTTATAAAATTTCAGTGATTGAAAGAAAAATAGTGTGTTCTACTGAACAGAAACTAGCATTATTTTGTGTTTTATTTTGATAGTTTTTCCTGGAGTCACAATAAAATATTTGATAGATACTTATTACCATCCATAAGACATATAACTAAAAAAAGTAGCTAAAATTTATGCAGACCTCATTAAATGTTAAGCATTGTGTATTCTATATGCAGAGTGCATTTATTCTTTGTACAAACTTCACTTTTACCTCCATTACATAGATGAGGAAACAGAGACTTTGAAGTTTAAATCCATTTCCCACAGGTCGCATTTTCACTACTTCTCATAGGCTAGATATTCCCACCCTTTATTTCAAGAATAAAGGCGTTTATGCCTGTCTCTCTAAGATTTCATTTTCCAACTTTTACCCCACAATTCTGACCCCTTGGGATCCTTCTAGTCTCATCACCCCACACGTTAAACCTTATTCCTAGCACTTGAAGCCTGCCTTTGGATAATATCTCTGATCTCATCACCCCAGGTATTGTTAACAGTGTTGCACTGATTGGCAGCTAGCACAGAGCCTTGGGATTCTCTCCCAGAAATATTTCTGTAGGTTCTATCAATTCTTCATTCAATAAAAGGCACATTGATTTACAAATATGAAGTATCTCTTATGCATCCCATTTTTATTTGTCTCACCCACAGATTTTGTCAGTTTTTTCTCTCTCTCCTATTGCACCTGAATCTCACAGATAAGGTGAGAAGAAATTTGCTATTCTGTTGACTGATGTGGTGATGGGTGTAGGAAAGGGAAGACTCTACAGAGTGAATGAATGAAGAATAAATGTGAAGCCTCTATAATACTTATAGTTTCAAAAGGCTAGAAAATATCTAAAACTATCTAAATACATTCTCCTCTAAACAGACATATTGACAATGTTATTTAATTCACAGATCTGTATAGGTCCTCATGCTTCTTAGTAACAAAATATAGTTCATGATATTTAAATTTTCATGAAGTTAAAATTCCTGTACAAGATATCCTTGATTAAATCTAATATTTTCTTACAATGTCATATCCAAGGAATGTATAATAGAGGAAATTGCTGTTTATTCTCAAATATAAAACTTATACAGGTATATCTGAAAAATCTCTGCATTCTTTTGCTAACCTATTACGTGTCTATCAACATTGAATTTAATGAAATATCTCTGAATATGTTTATCTTTTTAGCTTAATTTTTTAAAAATATCCATTTATTTATTTAAAAGGCAGATTTGCAGAGAGGCAATTATTTTAAAACTTTAATTTTTCATTTTTCACAGGTACATTTTTCATAGGTACAACTTTAGGAATATAGTGGTTCTTTCCCCCATATCTGCCGTCCCACACCAACTCCCATCCCACTTCCTACACCCTCTCCCATCGCTTCTTCATTATGGTTCATTTTTAGTTTATATACAGAGGACCAACTCTATGCTAAGTACAGATTTCAACAATTTTCACTCACATAAACACACAACATACAAAGCACAGTTTGAGAACAAGTTTTGCAGTTAATTCTCATAGTACAACTCATTAAGAACAGAGGTCTTACATGGGGAGTAAGAGCACAATGACTTCTGTTGTTCATTTAACAATTACCACTCTTGTTTATAACGTCAATGATCACCTGAGGCTCTTGCCATGAGCTGCCAAAGCTATGGAAGCCTTTTGTGACCACAGACTCCATTAGTATTTGGACATGGCCATAAGCAAAGTGGAAGTTCTCTCCTCCTTTCAGAGAAAAGTACATCCTTCCTTGATGGCTGGCCCCTATCTTAACATTTAAAGTTAATGAGTTCCATGTGTGTACCACTCAACTGCTTAAAGTATTTTGGAGCATTTTTGTAATTCTACCTTTGAAAAATAGGAATAGCACCTGCCTTGGCAGCCAGTAGCATTGTATCATGCTTTAATTGGGTATGTGTTTTATTTTTATGACAATAAGATTATATTTGAAATGTAATAAAATTTATGAAATACTTATTGAGATGTATTATATGCGTGCACCTTATCCACAGCAAATGCTCAATGAATATTTATTTTAAAAAGACTTGTGGAAATGTAGTGCATTTTGTTTTCTATGTTATGAAACTTCTTTTTATGAGTTTCAAGGAATACCCATTCATTCTAGTATCTTATTATTTGCCAGATAAGATCATTTTTGTAACTTAATGATTTCATAGACTTCAATCCTATCAATTTTTAAGTTTCACCTTATAAACTGAAGTCCCAATGTTTTAAACATAGTCTTATATGAAAACTTCCCACTCCTTGTGTATTTCAGTTGTCATTTCTGAATCTTTCCCAAATTGATTATATCCTTTCTGTTCTACAACTGTTTTTACAAATCTAAGTTTGCAAGTGTATATGAACATTGTTCCTTGTTTAAGGACATTTCGAGGACTTTTCTGTTATTTATACAATTAAAACAGTCTTTCTGCCTATTACAAACTAATATAATTCATTAAAATCAGGACATCACATATTATTTAACTTTTTTTAATTTAACTTCTTTTATTCCAATGGAAATGCATTTTCTTGGCCTTTATCCAGGTGGTAGATTTAGCTTCTATTTTCCAGGGTTACTAGTCTTTTGTATCATTTAATGTTCTTATTACAACCACCAGCACCCTTTTCTTTTTCTGAGTAAATGTACACCTTTCTGTATATTCTATTCTTTCTACTTACATGGTGTCAAAACTGTTTTCTTCTATCTGTAAAGCCTAGGCATTTCAGATATATGTTTATATTATGTTTATCTCATATCAAAGACTAAAAGTTCAAATGGTAAAATAGTAGTTTATATAAACAGTATAATAATATTGATGTATATTACTTTGTACGATTAAATGAAGTTTAAAATGAACTAGAAAATAATTAAAAATTTATATTTGTGTGTTAGTTTACCAAGACAACAGGTAGGAAACGTATTCTTAAAGCCAGAATTTCTATATGCAATCCTGTCATCCTTACGAATTTTGTAGATAAAAGACTTGGTCTGGCCCCATACATTCACCTAAATTTCTCTGGAGTTTTCATCACTTACTCTAAGAAGCTCTTGTTCAGTGAATAAATTTTCAGACTGTTATTAAATTTAGGTTACTAGTTTCTCAGATTTGGTTTGAGATCTCTAAGGGAAAAAAAATCCAGGGCTTCAACATTAGCTACCCAATGTATAATGTCTGCTTTCAAAACAATGAGCAGGGAAATGCGACCCTTTTCTTGGGAACTGAATTCTTGCCAATTGTACTGAAGTGTGACATTCATTATGTCATACCACACACATCTGATAAGGGAAGACATAATGCTGTTGGATAGGTTCTTGTATACAAAAGCTCTATAGGTCAAGTAAAGAGCTGTTTTTCATTTAATAACTGAACTATGCAGGTGCTAATTTGGACCATATGCAGGACAATGCAGAAATACGTTACTCCACAGTGGAATGGTAGTGTGTGTGTGTGTGTGTGTGTGTGCACATGCGCATGCACACACACACTTATTGGTATTAAGGGAAATTTTTGATTAATTAAGGTGCCTATGTTCTGGTTAGTTTAAACCACAGAATTCAATTGACATAACTTTGTAAAAAAATAAAGCTTGCAGAAAACTGTCATAACGCTGAGTTTTTCCCTGTTCCTTCTCTTCACACACCCTGACTTTTTGAAGCTCCCTATGGACCAGTTCATTTGAGAGAAACATATTGGACACTGGGAAAAACCAAATTAGAGCTGTGGCAGCAACTGACTCCCTCATTAAATATGCCTGCCATGGGATCTACATAGTGTATCTGGCACAAGTAATACTGAGTGATTCAGGTTCTTAATATTTTTCATCTTCTTGTGGGAACTAGGTTAAAAAAGGACCCCAGAGGTAACATGCTAAGAACTATTTTCACAATTTAATTGCAAATTTGCAGTAATGAACCAAGTATAGCCAACATGTTGAAGATTAAATAAATCCATGGTAATTTTGAAGAAAATTTTGTTTTAATGCTATTAAAATTAAACCCCAAGAGAACATTTTAGATTGTTGCCCTATCTAGAGAAATGTCCCTTTAACATCTTTCTACCTCTAGTTCCCAGATGCTTCTCAGCTATATGTGCTTTTCTTTGGCCTATATTTTGTGGCTGTGTTATAAAAATGCCTTTATTTGTGTTGCAAATATTATTCTCTGACTTGTTTTAAAAAGTCATGAGAATTAAACGATTCTTCAGTTCATCATAAGCATGCAAATGCATTTGAAGAAAAAAATACTGTCATTGTACTGGACACTGCCCCCACTATCACTATTCTGTGGGTATTACTGTAATTGAACAACTGCCCAGTTAATGATACAGTGACAGCACATGGCTGCACCTCCCAATTCCAAGGAGTAAGAAGATTTCAATAGTGTGTAACTATTGATTGTATCTGTGGCACTAAACCAGGAAAGACCTTTACTGAGCCTTTTTTTCTTATTATTTAAAAATATTTTAGAGGGAGGGAGGATGGGAGGGAGGGAGAGAAAAAGAGAGAGAAAGAGAAGGAAAGAAGGGACAGGGAGAAGAAAGAAAAAAAGAAAAAGAAAAAGAAAAAGAAAAAGAAAAAGAAAAAGAAAAAGAAAAAGAAAAAGAAAAGGAAAGGTAGGTAGATCCTATCTGCTGGTTCACACCGCAGATGTACACAATGGCAAGGGCAGGTCCAGAGTCAGTGCTGGGAAGTTGGAACATAATCCAGGTCTCCCACATGGGTGGCAGGAACCAAATTACTTGAGCCTTTACTGCTGTTTCCAAGTATGTGCTTTAGTAGGAAGCTAGAAGAGAAACTGTAGCTAGAATATGAACCAGGAACCTTGCTATGGGACAGGGGTGTCTTAATTGGCATCTTAAGCAGTAGGATAAATGCTTGCTCCCTGATCCCAGATTTATACAGTGATATGAAGCATTTGCCCTAAAAAATAAAAATTATACTAATTCCTCCTAAAGATGCTTGTAAAACCGATCTCCAATCTACAGTGCAGGTATTTGGAAACCACATGCATAGTATACCAATCTATCCTTTTCCTAGCAGTTCAAGCTGAAATTGCATGGATGAAGCTCTTTATATACCTATTCCTATATCTACCTTTATATGCCTATTCCTATGTTGTTATAACTTTATAATTTGACATCCCCCCTAACACACCCATATTTATCAGTGTTAGAAATTCCAATGAAACATTCTTTGTAAAAGTTTCTGTATTCTTTAGAAAACCTTTTGGTTTCTAGTATAAAACCTGAATTTTCAGCTGGATAATTGAGTCATTCCACTACCTGACCCAACCAGTGTAAACTTTTTGTCTTACTACTCTTCAATGTGACTCTCTACTCAGGCAAACCCATCCTAACACAAGACTTCTGGTAGCACTAGATGATCTTGCTTGTAGCCTGAGCTCACCCAATTCCATTTCTCTGGAATGTACTCCTCCCTCCCTCTGTTTATTAAAGCCCCATATTTCACATTCCCATGTCAAACCTCAGTTCTGCCACCCAGCATCTCCTCAGCCTTAGAACACTTGAAGTTATTTATTGTAGAATCTCAGAACTTCATACCTAAAAGGAGCCTTGTAAATTATCTTAATAGCCTCATTTTATAATTAAGAATACTGAGACCCGTGGAAGATAAAATTGCAAACTTGCTATTGCAGCAATTTCCAAAGAGACACAGAAGGGGGGATTTATACTGCAGTGGGGCATTGCTATTGTAAATTCTTTGAGATCAGGGATTGAGTCATATTTTATCAATCACCAAAAAGCATGTAATGTATACTTCACAAAAAATTTGATATTGACATCCTGATCCAGATTGACATAGTAGAATATGGAGACCAAGTTTAGTCATCTGAAGGCTATTCAAGGCAGAGGGCATTGGCTTCTACCATTAGAAACTTTGCAACAAAAATAATTTGTAAAAGTCATTCAACTCAGTAGATAATTTCCCATATGACTGCCATAAAAAGCTAACCTGAGTCATTGAGAAGCTTATTCTTACTATTTCCCTATCATTTATATATGAAAATTCTAAAAGTTATCTATTTGAAAAACTTTTATGGGCAAAATTGCCAAATCTCTGAAGTCATTGGTGTTTCTGATTCACCACTTACTATTGGAAATACAACAGTTGGTTTCTGAAAGTCACACATGCATAACATTCTTTGGAATCTTCTTTGTTTGATTACTGTTGAACAACATGCAAAGCTTTGTATTTTTTCACCTGAATAAATAGTGCCCTGCATTTCACCCTTTGAGGTCAACGCATATGTCTCACAAGGCAGGCATTCTCAAGCTCTTGGTTTTTTTGTTTTTTTTTTTTTTTTTTTTTTCCCTGATTTTAATGAAAAACAAAAAGCCCAGCACCCATGCCATGTGATCGAATGTGGAAAAGTCTGTGTTTCTTATTTTTATTTTGCAAGGCTTAATAATGCCAGTAGTTTTATATATGGTAACATTTTATAATTAAGAAAGAGCAGTCTATTTCTATTTTCTGCTCCCAAATCTGATGACCAACATATTTTCAAAGCAAAAGACTTGCCAAATACTCTTAATATTTAAATTTTATTGTTAATATGTGACAACAGATGTGCAGAAGAATTGCCAATACCTGCATAGGGTTTAAGAATTCAATTAGTATTTGAAACAATAAAGTGGTATTTAGTTGATATCTTGAATTCCAGGTTGGCAGTAGCTCTCTTGCAAAGGTTTTGGCTGTCACTAGAAAGTATTGTATTTAATTATCTTTAAATGTGAATTGTAAGTAGAAGTCTTGCTTACAATTCTTAATGTATCTTAGGTTATTTACGACATGACTCAAGGTGGGGTTGTTTGATTTGGCTATATTTTGAATTTAATATTTTGTAAAAATTCATGATTTAATTGTGCATAACAATTGCATTATAAATTTGAGAGTCAAAGCAGAAATAAAAGTTTCAATTGCATAACTTAGATAAGTCTATGCCATCTGACTTTTTATTAAAGGCTAAAATGAGTTTTTTGAGGACTAAATGTGTTACAGCAGTGACCAGATATTTAGGATTTTCTAGCAAGCTCTATATACTCTGTAATATCTAGATAGTAGCATAATTAAAACAACTCAGTGTGTTTGAAAGCCCAGACAACATAAATGTGCAGAAGGCTTCCCATATTTGGGCATTGGATGATATTTCTATACCAAGTCTGTACTGCATTACCCATCTAGTAGAAGATTTAATATGTTGTTTAATAATAGGTAGTATGGACTATTTTGAATCATTCTGGAAAATCAGTTCCATTAGTATCTCTTCCAGGTAAAATCTAATTATTAACTATGGACTGTGGTGCCTTTTGTTACATTTTGTTGTTTACTACCTAGCTTCTTTCCAATCATCTTATTACAAGGAGAGCATCTTCATGTACAATTCAGGGTGAGGTCACATTGCCATCTTCTCCAAATACCTTCATTACCCAGATGAGACAAAGCTGTTTTCTATCCATTTACATGTTTTTTTCTTTAGAATGATAATGTGGTGCAAAAGGATGTGGGCAGCTGTATAAATATTGTTTGTATTCTACCCCCCTACAACCACATTTCCAAATGATTCTTTCCTTTTGTATTACTAGAATTGACTATATCAGAAAGCAACAAGTATGAACCACATATGCTCTATAATGTCCCATTTTTGATGTAAATGTAAAAGGGAATAAAAGAGGGAATGCGATAGAGCAAGGGGAACTTTAAAAGGATAGTCGTGGTGCTGACATCTGAAAAGCAAGTTGACTCTTGGGAAGAAGTAAAGATAGTGGTCTAGACAGAAGGAACAGTCAGCATTGAACACTTTGAGGCATAAACAAGCTTAGTGCACGTGTGCAATACTAAGAAGTCCAATGTGTTTGGCTATATTTTGAATTTAATATTTTGAAAAATATTAAGTGAGTACTGGGAAGAATAGTAGGAAATGAGGTTGAGTTTGTGGCCAGAGACAAGTCATACATTATCCTTATATACTATTAAATTTGGATTATTCCATTATCAATGGATAAGATAAAGGGAAGTTCATATAAAAGTTGAGTATGTTTATAAAAATCAAAGAAATTAAATGTTTAAAAATAGTCATTCCTTAAAGTGCTTATTTATATAGTTGACAGAAAAAATAATCCATGTTAAGGAACTCAGATGGGGATCCTAGTTAAACTGCCTTGAAGAAGATGGATCCTATAAGATTTGAAGATAATTTTGAAAGGAATATGTTCACATAGTCACTGTTTTGGTGTCTATTTAAATATTTATTTATTTGAAATGCAGAGAGGGAATGAGAATGAGAATATTAATATGAATATCTTCCAACCACTGGTTCATTGTCCAAATGGCTTTAGTGGCTGAGGCTGGGCCAGATTGAAACCAGGAGCCTGGAACTCCATCTGGGTCTCCACATGGGTGGCAGCAGCCAAAGCACATAAGGCATCTTCCGCTGCTTTCTGAGATGCAATCGTGGGAGCTGAATCAGAAGTGGAGCAGCCAAGATTCTAACCAGTACTTTAGTGTGGGATGCCCGCATTGCAGGTTGTGGCTTAAGCCACTGCACCACAATGCCTACTGGTGGGTATCTTTTTAATCTCTGATACTCTTAACGATAAAAATGTAATGCCTCACCTTTCCCATTCTAGTCATTCAAATTCTAGAACTTCTAATACTCTCTTGAAACAAACAGACTGAAAACAAACAAAAACAGTAACAAAATACAGAACCAAGTGGGAGTCAATCAGTTCATGTCCTTTTAAACATGGTGTCGTGGACCTACAGTGTCTAGGCTGTCTCAGGAAGTGATGGTAGTGAGGACCATTGCCTGGGAGCGATCATGGCCATCTTTTAGTTTTTTTGAACAGTGGATTTGGACCATGATAGAAGGTCAGAATGATTAAAACAGTTAGATTTATAACAATAGAAATAGTCAAAACCTAAATTTATGACTGTAACCACCCAGGTTTTATTGATTTTCCAATTTCATGTGAGCTAACATTGCATAGGACAGTACTCATACTCATATATCCCAAGATGTATCCAAAGTGACAGACAAGCTATTTTGGGTGGTATCAATCAAACTTCCAATTTTGATAAATATATATTAATTTTAATGTATTTTGTAAAAATAAGAAACAAAAAAATAAACTGAGTATTTCATAGCCCCTTGTACTCTGGAGAAGTCCAAGACACTCTATTTATTTGAGATACTACCAGATATGACAAAAAATTGTCAGTGTCACAGCTGAAAAATGGAACATAGAGGAATGCTGGCATTGACTTAACAATGGCTCCGTAATTGAAATTCTGCCCCATTGGGGCCCACACTGTGGCATAGAAGATTTAGCCACTTCCCGTGGCCCCTGCCAGTTTGAGTCCCGGCCTTCCACTTCTGATCCAGCTCCCTGCAAATGCACATGCGAAAGTAGTGGAAGATGGCCCAGATGCTTGAATCCCTGCACCCACATGGGAGACCCAGATGAAGCTCCTGTCTTCAGTCTGTCCCAGCCCTGGCCATTGAGACCACTTGGGGAGTGAGCCAGCAGATGGAAGACTTTTCTCTCTGCCCTTGCCTCTGCTTCTCCCTCTCTGTAACTCTGCCTTTCAAACAAGTAAGTAAATCTTTCAAACAAGTAAGTAAATCTTTAAATATATCATATATATATATATATATAATTATAGTGTGAGAACTATGTGATTTAATTAAAGACACTAACATAGTGTCTATCCTGTAGTACCTCAAAATATTCATTGAAATTATTATTCTCAATTATAGTAGACTCCTTGAGGACAATGATTGTGTCTTCATCACTGTTACATCCCCAGGATCTAGCCCAGTGGCTAACCTGAATGTTTTTGAGTGACTAAAAGAATGGATGAATAATGTGTCTACTAGATTTGAACTTAATTTAATTTTTTTAAGATTTATTGATTTTATATGAAAGGCAGAGTTGACAGAAAGAGAGAGGAAGTGAGAGAATCTTCTTTATGATGGCTCTGCCTTCCAGGCGCATCAGCAGGAAGCTGGATCTGAAGTGGAATATCCAGGACTCGAAGTGGCACTTTCTAATATGGGATCCAAAACAGTGGCTCAGCACACTGCACCAAAACACCCACCCTCGTTTTCCTTGTTATTTAATCTATTCATTTAATATTTTAGGTGTCTACTGTGCACTGACTGCTGTTTATGTTATATGATCATTGCCTTCAAATCACAGCAT
Source organism: Oryctolagus cuniculus (assembly GCF_964237555.1). NCBI lineage: Eukaryota > Metazoa > Chordata > Mammalia > Lagomorpha > Leporidae > Oryctolagus > Oryctolagus cuniculus. The sequence goes on along the minus strand of NC_091439.1, from coordinate 85,117,685 downwards.
AAGCTGCAGTAACTGCTGGCGAGGATGTGGGGGAAAAGCTGCCCTAATCTGCTCATGGTGGGGAGGCAAAGTAATGCAGGCATTGCGGAAGGCAGTATGGAGATTCCTCAGAAATCTGAAAGTAGATCTACCATATGACCTTGCCATCCCACCTCTAAGAATTTACCCAAATGAAATTAAATCAGCATATGAAGTAGTTATCTCTGCCCCCATGTTTATCACAGCCCAGTTCATGATAGCTGAGATATGGAATCAACCCAGATGTCCTTCAAATGATGACAGGATAAAGAAAATGTTTATATACACAAAGAAGTACCTTTGAATGAAATCATATTTTTTGCAGCAAGATGGATGCAACTGGAAACTATCATAATGTATTTTAGTGCAATAAGCCAATCCCGAAAAGACAAAATGTCATGTTTCCCCTGATCCATGGTAACCAAGAGAGTACAAAATATTTAACTTATATGAGTGAAATTGACATTTTGAGATTGGGTTATTTTTCCAGCCTTTGTCTTTACTGTGGAGGAACAGTATTTGTGGTTTTTTTTTTTTCCTTTCTTTCTTCTTACTATTTGTTGGATTCTTTATTTAGTATAGGATTAAGCTTGTGATTATGAAATAAACTGAAAGTATATTATTTGTAAAAATTAAAAGAATGAATTAGAAGGGAAGGCGGAGGCGGGAGCATGGGCAGGAGGAAGGGTAGGGTGTGAAGTTTCACTATGCTCCTAAGTCTGTATATATGACATATATGAAATTTGTTCACCTTATATAAGTAAAACCTTATTATTAAAAAAATTTCAAACTTAGAGGTTAACAAATCAGTAAGCAGGTGAGGTGTATTTGGAAAATTACTAAATGTTCAATATTTCTGGCATTATTTGAATTTTCTCTGTCTCCCTAAGCTTGTTGGTACCAGTCACTTAACAGTGATTTTAAAGTTCTGTTGCTTCTTTCTCCTTTGCATGTTAGGCCTCTATAATCTATAATTGATGGACCTCCATGGTTACTTAGTTCAGAGATCAGTCAAGTATTGTCTGAATGTGTTTATAACAAATTCTGTTACAAACAAGTCCTGTATTTGCTTTACTGGGCATTGGTGGCTGCTCTGTTGGGTCACTGGTGGCCTGTCAACACCTCTCTTAACACTACTTCATTCCTGCTCCAGCAGATACCATGCTGGCTGTTGCTACTCCTCCATTCTCCACAATTCCCTGTCAACTCTCACATTTCTTCCAGATGCAGAAAGCACAATTACTGTTTCTCCAGGCAGTATCAGAGATGCCTTAAACCCTCAAGATTTCACAATTTCTTCAAAAATTCAGGTGTTCCAGATTAAGAGAACAGTAGAAGAGATTATATATGTGCTAAATGTGGAACAGCTTCTCAACTTTGGTCATTAGGGTTTTGTTACTACATTAAGTCCATTTGTACTGTTCGTGGGCTCAGTGGCTCCTCAGATTCAGTATTTCCAAAATTTAACTCATCATTACCTTGCCAGTTAATCTACATCAGCTTTGAGAGTTGTTAATTATATGTGGCCCTAGGTTTACATTATCTTAAAAGAAATGTATGTCTTTTGCTCAAGATGTCCTACTAAGTTATTACACATGTCTGAACTTCAGCTCTGGATAAAACCTTGATGTGGAATCAATGTCCTCCTGAAGCATTGTGTGTGTGGAGAAGAGTAACAAGAGCTGGTTTTGTTGAGGTAGGCAGTGTCTGTATTGTGCCATCTAAGTTTGTATTCTTGAAGTCATTGAGAACTATTGAAGCAGGGAAATAACTCTTCAAAATTTAATATTAGATCCTTTTGGAAGGATTTAGGTAGGATTTGTTGGAAAGAATTAGAAGCAAAGAGTATAGTAGTTGAGATAATGAAAATTTGTAGAGATCTATTAGATAGGTAAATAAGAGTTATAATTTACTAACAGAGTTTGGTTTTAATCCAACAAAGGAAGAAAGGAAAATTTAAAGTTTATGTTGACATCCATTTTTCTGGCTCCGCAGCCAAATCAATATAGTAATTTTAAAGGCCTTGGCTGCATAGGCAGAATATATAGCTTTACAATTTACTAGCTGTAAGATCTTGGGAAAGTTGGTTAAGCTTGTTCTTCATTATAAAACAAGTGTTTAGGAGCCATGGCACAGCGGGGTTGAGTCCCACCTACTCTACTTCCATTCTGGCTCTCCACTGATATGCCTGTGCCAGGGAAAGCAATAAAACATGGCCTAGGTACTTGGGCCTTTGCACCTATGTGGGAAACCTGGATGTAATCCCAGACTCCTGGCTCAGCAATGGGCCATTGTGGCCATTTGGGGAGTGAACCAGCAGATGGAAGATCTCTTTCTCTCCTTCTCTTCCTCTTTCTCAGTAACTGCCTTTCAAATGAATAGAATTTAAAAAAAGCAATTAATTCATAGGGCTTTTGTGAATATTGAGTTAATATTTGTGCTTTGAAGAATGTCTGACATAATAATCATTCTGTTAGTATTAGTTATGGTTGTAATTTTTAATATCAAAATATGTATTTATTATTTTAAAAATATTAGTAGGGAGACCAGGATAAGTACCTGGCTCCTGCCAACGGATCAGCGTGGTGCGCCGACCACAGCGCGCAGGTCGCAGTGGCCATTGGAGGGTGAACCAACAGCAAAAGGAAGACCTTTCTCTCTGTCTCTCTCTCACTGTCCACTCTGCCTGTCAAAAAAAATATTAGTAGGCTAATAATGGTGCCTTAATTTAGAATGGGTAATAGAAGAGGCAACACAAGTTTAGAAGCCAAGATGGCATTTTCAGTTGAGACTTAGTGAGTCTGAAATGTCAGTGATGGCTGCACAAGCATGAAAATATGTCTGGGACTCATGTGAGGCTCTGGCTGGAAGAAAGTTGGTGGCTAAGATCATCTTCTAAAAGGGCTGAGTACTAAGCAGAAACAGGTGAATTCAGGAGCATATTACGTGAGAATGAAGTGATAAGATATATAACTTTTTTTTCCAATAAATTATAGAGGAGAAGGCCATCAGGCATGACAATAACCAAAGAGAATTTTTTTTGACAGGCAGAGAAGACAGTGAGAGAGAGAGAGAGAGAGAGAGAGAAAGGTCTTCCTTTTCCGTTGGCTCACCCTCCAATGGCCGCTGTGGCTGGCATGCTGCGGCTGGCACACAGTGCTGATTCAAAGCCAGGATCCAGGTGCTTCTCCTGGTCTACCATGCGGGAGCAGGGCCCAAGGACTTGGGCCATCTTCCACTGCCTTCCCGGGCCACAGCAGAGAGCTGGACAGGAAAAGGAGTGACCGGGACAGAATCCGACGCCCCGAGCAGGACTAGAACCCCATGTGCCAGCGCCGCAGGTGGAGGATTAGCCTATTGAGCCATGGCACCGGCCCAAAGAGATTTTTTTTAAAGATTTATTTTATTCATTTGAAAGAGAGAGTTACAGCCGGCGCCGCGGCTCACTAGGCTAATCCTCCGCCTAGCGGCGCCGGCACACCGGGTTCTAGTCCCGGTTGGGGCGCCGGATTCTGTCCCGGTTGCCCCTCTTCCAGGCCAGCCCTCTGCTGTGGCCAGGGAGTGCAGTGGAGAATGGCCCAGGTGCTTGGGCCCTGCACCCCATGGGAGACCAGGAAAAGCACCTGGCTCCTGGCTCCTGCCATCGGATCAGCGCGGTGTGCCGGCCGCAGCGCGCTGGCCGCGGCGGCCATTGGAGGGTGAACCAACGGCAAAAGGAAGACCTTTCTCTCTGTCTCTCTCTCTCACTGTCCACTCTGCCTGTCAAAAAAAAAAAAAAAAAAAAAAAAAAAGAAAGAGAGAGTTACAGAGAGAGGTAGAGACAGAGAGAGAGGTCTTCCATCCACTGGTTCACTCCCTAGATGGCCACAACGGCCGCAGTTGCGCCGATCCGAAGCCAGGAGCCAGGAGTTTCTCCTGGGTCTCCCACACAGGTGCATGGGCCCAAGGACTTGGGTCATCCTCTACTACTATCCCAGACCATAGCAGAGAGCTGGATCGGAAGAGGAGCAGCCAGGACTTGATCGGTGCCCATATGGGATGCTGGCGCTTCAGTCCAGGGCATTAACCCGCTGTGCCACAGCGCTGTCCCAGAGTTTTTTTTTCAAGATTTAATTCAAATAGGATGGATTTAATATTTATAAACTGAGTATAAACCCAGAAAGGGTGGGGTATGGAAAACTAAATAGAAATCTTAATGAAAACTACTAAATATTAATTCATTATAGAAAGACATTTATTTTATGTCATTTGCTTTGTAAGCACTTACATGCATTATCTTTCTGGAACCTCAGAACTAGACAAGATGGGTACTGGATGGAAAAATTGGATATTTGAAAGTCTCTGCAGGAGCACATGGCCTTCAACTCAGTGCTGACTGGTGCTCAAGTTCATCATTTTAAGCTCTGTATTATTTTGCCTTTCATAATGGATAAGGATTCTAAAAAAATTAGTAAGCATTAGAATTAAGAACATAAATAGAATAATCAAGAGTTGAGACTACAGTTTAAGAACTTTAGGTTTGATTAAATACTTAAAGTGTAAGAAGATTTAGAAAACAGATTTCTCATAGCTCTGGCCGTCTGAGAATAGAAATGTTATATTTATATTAAAAGCCTGAATTCAAATATTCATTTGTCAAATACCAATCATCAAACAAATTTAATTAATTTTACTGCTTTTACAGGTACCTAAATGTGTTGGTTCTTTTAAGAAAGTGCTGATTCTTTTGGCAACAAAGACTTGAAAGTGAAACTTAAAATTAATAATCCTAGATGTGAGTCCATTTATCCACCCTGATTTTAGACAGGAAATACAGTAAGATTTACTGGTGTCTGTATTCTTTCCACAATGTGGTTAATGGTGTAATCATTAGCAGAAATCTTACAGCAATGTTGGTGGGCTTTACAATCCTGTGCACTTATCTTTCCCCCTCTATTTTTTAGCTATGCAGTATTTGCTTGGAAAAAAAAAACTCTATTGATTCATACTGGGCTTATAAAACAAAATGTGAGCTTCTACTTTTTATAGGCAAATGAAATAGAATGATTATAAACAATGAACTTGCCAACGTGATACTGCTAATCAGTTTGTTTAAACAAAACCCAACTCATGTGCCAAATACCTGCCATCTCATGAAACAACAGTTTATGTTCTTTGTATGTGGCCAGATTGTATTCCCCAGAGACCTGATGCTATGAGGCTGGAATTCAATTTGTATGTGGTTAGGAATGATATTAATTCCTAGACATGCTGCCAGAACATATCTTTCCAAACAGGTGGGAAAATGAGGTGGGGTGGAAAAACTCTACAATGACGCTGCAGAGATGCATAAATATATTTATACTTATAATATCCCTTCAAAAATATTCTCCACCTTTTTTTTCAATTACTCAACTGAATCACAAGGTTGGGAAATTCTCATTACCTACTTTGTGTTTTCTTTGGCTTAACACAATACAAAGGATATACAAGAAGTCTTAAAAGTTCATGGAAATGAGTATTACAAGGAAACTATGCATGGATTTCAAAAAGTTTGCACCAAAATAAATTCCTCTCCTAATTCCACTTCCACTTTTATTAAATGCTCTTATATTTTGCTGTTTGCAAATATTATTTTGTTTTATTACAAACTTTTTATGTGTATTTCATGAATCCATTCTTGGTTTAGTCTCTTTTTTTTCCTCTCCTTTCAAAAGGATATTTGTCATTTAAAGAAACTTGTTGCACACAAAATTTCTCTTGGAAATGTTGCAGAAATAAATTATTTCTCTGCTTTTATATATAGCACTGAACTGTTTCTTAAGTGGAATGGAGATAAATACCTTACCAAATGTCTGGGATGTTGGCATCGGTGCAGATTAGGTCACTCTAGAAAACTTTGCTTAGATAAGACCATACAACTATTTCTGTTTATCCCTTTTAAAGTTATTGCTATTTGGTTAAATTCTGGAATTTTATTGAATATTTATTTTCCTGACCATTTTGCTTCATGGCAGCTACTAAGCAAAATAATATATCCTGTGACTATTTTACATTTTGTATTGTTTAAAGCATATGGGGTCTCAGTAAAGTTTGCTTGTGTCAAGCATTTCGTGCTATTTAATTGCTAGTAAGGTTAAAAATCTTGTATAATATAAGTCTCATTAGGAAAATTCTGAACTATTTCCAATTGAGTCTGTATTCTGATTCATGGAGTATCTCTGTAGAAACCTTGGAAAAGGTGACACAGTGGAAGAAAAAATGCTTAACTTTCTGGAGAGACATCATGGAAATAAACTGCTAATGCTGTCCTTCAGTCAGATCAACATCTAACTCTACTTACACCCAGCTGTCTCTTTTCTACTTGAATCTATTTCACCTTTCTATGACCCTATCTTGGCTTAGTGTGACCAGAGGGAAATCTCTACCTGCCCTTAACATAAACATTACATATGTCTTTTTAATAAAGAAGTTAATGAGATGTTGCTTGCTAAACGTTAACCTCAGTTAACTTCTGTAGTGTTCTTGTTCATTAAACTGATATCTTTCTGACCAGCAGACCTTGTTTGGACCTAGATCTAATAGCTTGGTCTCTGTGCCTAACTTGTTATTACCTCACATGAAACACCGGAGTCTGCAAGACCTACGAAAAAAATAATTCAGCTTGCCCCATGTGTATCTTTAAAGACAAGGACATGATAATACAGTCTTTAGATTACTATTTTTAATTAAATTTTTAATCTCTTATCTGCTGATTCACTTTCCAAATGCCTTCAATAGTGAGGGTGGCACCAGGCGAAAGCTATAAGCTGGGAGTTCAATTTGGGTGTCCCACATGGGTAGCAGTGACCCAACTACTTGAGCCATCACATGTGCCTGCCAGAGTACACATTAGCAAGAAGCTGGAATCAGTACCATAGCTGGGACTTGATCTTAGGCACTCTGAAGGGGAAGTGGGCTTCTCAAGTGGTCTTAACTTCTATAAAAAGTGATCCCCTTAGCCTGTAGAATATTAAAATGGCATTGGAAAAAACCAAGGGAACAAGATCAACAAAGACATTATGACGCCTCCAAATAAACAAAACACCCCAAGCCAAGATTATGAAGATGATGAGATAGAAGAAATGCAAGATACAGATTTCAAAAAATTTATGAAGTACAATTTGGGACATGCTCAATTGGACTTGCCCCAAATGGTGGAGTTAGAATCATGCCAGGGAATCCCAATACAATCCCATCAAGGTGGCATGTACCAATGCCATATCACTAGTCCAAGTGATCAATTTCAGTTCACAATTGATCACACTGATAGGTCTAAGAGTCAAAGGGATCACACAAACAAGTCTAGTGTCTGCTAATACTAGCTGATAGAATCAAAAAGGGAGAGAATGATCCATCATGGGAAGCGGGATACACAGTTGACTCATAGAATGGCAGATGTCCTAAATAGCACTCTGGCCTCAGAATCATCCCTTAAGGCATTCGGATCTGGCTGAAGAGCCCATGAGAGTATTTTAGGCATGGAAAGCCAAGACACCCTGGAAAAAAAATGGAAGAGAACATTGAGAAGCTTTCAAAAGCAAATTCTTGAACTACAGAAATCTTTATTGGACAGAATAGAAAATCTCTCTCATGAAAATGAAAATGAAGAACTCAATAGATCAAATGACAAACACATTAGAGAGTCTAAAAAACAGAGTCAGTGAAACAGAAGAGAGAATATCGGACTTAGAAGATAGAGCACAGGAAAACATTCAGTCAAATCAAAGAAAAGAAGAGGAAATTAGAAATCTTAAAAATATTGTCGGGAATCTACAGGATACTATTAAAAAACCCAACATTCAAGTTCTAGGAGTTCCTGAAGGCATGGAGAGGGAGAAAGGATTAGAAGGCCGTTTTAGTGAGATACTAGCAGAGAACTTTCCAGGTTTGGAGAAGATGTACTAGATAGACATCCTAGTACAGGAAGCTCATAGAACCCCTAGTAAACATGACCTAAAGAGATCCTCACCATGACACGTTGTAATTAAACTCACCACAGTGAAACATAAAGAAAAGATCTTAAAATGTGAAAGAGAGAAACGTCAGATTACTCTCAGAGGATCTCCAATTAGACTCACAGCAGACTTCTCATCAGAAACACTACAGGCTAGGAGGGAATGGCGAGATATAGCACAGGTGCTAAGAGAGAAACTGCCAGCCCAGAATATTATATCCTGCTAAGCTGTCATTTGTGAATGACAGTGAAATAAAGACCTTTCATAGCAAACAGAAATTGAAAGAGTTTACTGCCACTCGTCCAGCCCTGCAAAAGTTGCTTAAAGATGTGTTACACACAGAAACACAGAAACACGGCCATCAATATGAAAGAAGGTAAAGGAAAAAAAATCTACCAGTAAAAGAGCATAGGATGCTCAAAGCATATACTAGAAAATATCTTTGGGAAAATGGCAGGGCAAAGTCACTACTTATCAATAGACACATTGGACATTAATAGACTTAATTCTCCAGTTAAAAGGTACAGACTGGCTGAATGGATTAAGGAACAAAACCCATCTATTTGCTGCCTACAAGAAACAAATCTTTCCAACAAAGATGCATGCAGACTGAAAGTGAAAGGTTGGAAAAAGATATTCCATGCCAACAGAAACCAAAAAAAGCAGGTGTAGCCATCTTAATATCGGACAAAATAAACTTTAACACAAAAACTGTTAAGAGAGACAAAGAGGGGCACTATATAAAGGTTAAGGGTTCAATTCAACAGGACGATGTAACTATTATAAATGTATATGCACCTAATTACAGGGCACCGGTTTATTTAAAAGATATGTTAAGGACTTAAAGGGAGACTTAGATTCCAATACAATAGTACTGGGGGACTTCAATACTCCACTCTCAGAAATAGGCAGATCATCCGCACAGAAGATCAACAAGGAAACAGCAGATTTAATTGACACTATTGCCCAAATGGATCTAACAGATATCTACAGAACTTTTCTTCCTACATATAAAGCATTTACATTCTTCTCAGCAATGCATGGAACCTTCTCCAGGATCAAGCACATACTAAGCCATAAAGCAAGTCTCAGCAAATTTAAAAGAATTAGAATCATACCATGCAGCTTCTCAGACCACAGTGGAATGAAGCTGGAAATTAGCAACTCAGGAAACCCTAGAGATTATGCAAACACATGGAGACTGAACAACATGCTCCTGAATGAACACTGCGTCATAGAAGAAATCAAAAGAGAAATCAAAAACTTTCTGGAAGTAAATGAGGATAACAACACAATGTATCAAAACTTATGGGATATGGCAAAAGCATTTTTTTGAGAGGAAAGTTTATAGCAATAGGTGCCTACATCAAGAAACTGGAAAGGCACCAAATAAATGAGCTTTCAATCATCTCAAGGATCTAGAAATACTGCATCAAACCAGACCCAAATCTAGTAGGAGAAGAGAAATAATTAAAATCAGAGAAGAAATCAACAGGATTGAATCCAAAAAAAATTACAAAAAATCAGCCAAGCAAAGAGCTGGATTTTTGAAAAAATAAACAAAATTGACACCCCATTGGCCCAACTAACTAAAAAAAGAAAGGACCCAAATCAATAAAATCAGAGATGAAAAAGGAAATGTAACAACCGACACAACAGAAATTAAAGAATCATCAGAAATTATTACAAAGAGTTGTATGCCAGCAAACAGGGAACTCTATCAGAAATGGATAGATTCCTGGACACATGCAATCTACCTAAATTGAACCATGAAGACATAGAAAACCTAAATAGACCCATAACTGAGACAGAAATTGAAACAGTAATAAAGGCCCTCCCAACAAGGAAAAGCCCAGGACCAGATGGATTCACTGCTGAATTCTACCAGACATTTAAAGAAGAACTAATTCCATTTCTTCTCAAACTATTCAGAACAATCGAAAAAGATGGAATCCTCCCAAATTCTTTCTATGAAGCCAGCATCACCTTAATCCCTAAGCCAGAGAAAGATGCAGCATTGAAAGACAATTACAGACCAATATCCCTGATGAACATTGACGCAAAAATCTTCAATAAAATTCTTGCCAATAGAATACAACACATCATAAAAATCATCCACCCAGACCAAGTGGGATTTAACCCTGGCATACAGGGATGGTTCAATGTTCGCAAATCAATCAATGTGATACAGCACATTAACAAACTGCAAAAGAAAAATCATATGATTATCTCAATAGATGCAGAGAAAGCATTTGATAAAATTCAACACCCTTTCATGATGAAAACTCTAAGCAAATTGGGTATAGAAGGAACATTCCTCAATATAATCAAAGCAATTTATGAAAAACTCACGGCCAGCATCCTATTGAATGGGGAAAAGTTGGAAGCACTTCCACTGAGATCTGGCACCAGACAGGGATGCCCACTCTCACCACTGCTATTTAACATAGTTCTGAAAGTTTTAGCCAGAGCTATTAGGCAAGAAAAAGAAATTAAAGGGATACATATTAAGAAGGAAGAAGTCGAACTATCCCTCTTTGCAGACGATACAATTCTTTATTTAGGGGATCCAAAGAACTCTACTAAGAGACTATTGGAACTCATAGAGTGAAAAAGTGGCAGGATATAAAATCAATGCACAAAAATCAACAGCCTTTGTATACACAAGCGATGCCATGGCTGAGAAAGAACTTCTAAGATCAATTCCATTCACAAAAGCTACAAAAACAATCAAATACCTTGGAATAAACTTAACCAAGGATGTTAAAGATCTCTACGATGAAAATTACAAAACCTTAAAGAAAGAAATAGAAGAGGATACCAAGAAATGGAAAAATCTTCCATGCTCATGGATTGGAAGAATCAACATCATCAAAATGTCCATTCTCCCAAAAGCAATTTATACATTCAATGCAATCCCAATCAAGATACCAAAGACCTTCTTCTCAGATCTAGAAAAAATGATGCTGAAATTCATATGGAGATGCAGGAGACCTCGAATAGCTAAAGCAATCTTGTACAACAAAAACAAAGCTGGAGGCATCACGATACCAGATTTCAGGACATACTACAGGGCAGTTGTAATCAAAACAGCATGGTACTGGTACAGAAACAGATGGATAGACCAATGGAACAGAATTGAAACACCAGAAATCAACCCAAACATCTACAGCCAACTTATATTTGATCAAGGATCTAAAAATAATTCCTGGAGCAAGGACAGTCTATTCAATAAATGGTGCTGGGAAAACTGGATTTCCACGTGCTGAAGCATGAAGCAAGACCCCTACCTTACACCTTACACAAAAATCCACTCAACATGGATTAAAGCCCTACATCTACGACCTGACACCATCAAATTATTAGAGAACTTTGGAGAAACTCTTCACGATATTGGCACTGGCAAAGACTTCCTCGAAAAGACCCTGGAGGCACAGGCAGTCAAAGCCAAAATTAACTATTGGGATTGTATCAAATTGAGAAGTTTCTGTAATGCAAAAGAAGCAGTCAGGAGAGTGAAGAGACAACTGACAGAATGGGAAAAAATATTTGCATACTATGCAACAGATAAAGGGTTAATAACCAGAATCTACAAAGAAATCAAGAAACTCCACAACAAAATAAACAACCCACTTAAGAGATGGGCCAAGGACCTCAATAGATATTTTTCAAAGAGGAAATCCAAATGGCCAACAGGCACATGAAAAAAATGTTCAAGATCACTAGCAATCAGGGAAATGCAAATCAAAACCACAATGAGGTTTCACCTCACCCTGGTTAGAATGGCTCACATGCAGAAATCTACCAACAACAGATGCTGGCGAGGATGTGGGGAAAAAGGGACACTAACCCACTGTTGGTGGGAATGTAAACTGGTCAAGCCACTATGGAAGTCAGTCTGGAGATTCCTCAGAAACCTGAATATAACCCTACCATATAACCCAGCCATCCCATTCCTTGGTATTTACCCAAAGGAAATTAAATTGGCAAACAAAAAAGCTGTCTGCACCTTAATGTTTATTGCAGCTCAATTCACAATAGCTAAGACCTGGAATCAACCTAAATGCCCATCAACAGTAGACTGGATAAAGAAATTATGGGACATGTACTCTATAGAATACTATACAGCAGTCAAAAACAATGAAATCCGGTCATTTGCTACAAAATGGAGGAATCTGAAACACATCATGCTGAGGGAAATAAGCGATTCCCAAAGGGACAAATATCATATGTTCTCCCTGATCGGTGACAACTGACTGAGCACCAAAAAGGAAACCTGTTGAAGTTAAGTAGACACTATGAGAAATGGTGACTTGATCAGCCCTTCCCCTGTCAATGAACAACTTAATACGTTATCCCACTTAGTATTTTTTTGTCTGTTCTACTTAATACTATTGGTTTAATTCTGTAATTAATACACAGTTATTCTTAAGTGTTGGAACTTAACTGAAAAGTGATCCCTGTTAAATATAAGAATGGGAATAAGAGAGGGAAGGGATGTACAATTTGGAACATGCTCAAGCTGACTTGCCCCAAACGGTAGAGTTAGAAACGTACCAGGGGATTCCAATTCAATCCCATCAAGGTGGCATGTACCAATGCCATCTCACTAGTCCAAGTGATCAATTTCTGTTCACAACTGATCGTAATGATAGGACTAAGAATCAAAGAGATCACATAATCAAGAATAGTGTCTGAAAATACTAACCAATAGCACAAAAAAGGGAGAGAACGATCCAACATCGGAAGTGGCTTACACAGCAGACTCATAGAATGGCGAATGTCCTAAACAGCACTCTGGCCTCAGAATCAGCCCTTAAGGCATTGGAATCTGGCTGAAAAGCACATGAGAGTATTTCAGGCATGGAAAGCCAAGACACCCTGGACAAAAAAAAATGACCTAAATGAAAGATCTCCGCGAGTAAGATCCCAGTGGAAAGAACAGGCCATCAAAGAAGGATGTACCTTTCTCTGAAGGGAGGAGAGAACTTCCACTTTGACTATGGACCTTGTCTAAATAAGATAAGAGTCGGTGAACTCAAAAGGCTTCCATAGCCTTGGCAACTCATGACTGGAGCATAGGGAGATTACTGATGCCATAAACAAGAGTGTCAACTTGTTAAGTCAACAACAGGAGTCACTGTGCCCTTACTCCTCATGTAGGATTTCTGTCCTTAATGTGCTGTAAATTCTGATTTAATGCTATAATGAGTACTCAAACAGTATTTTTCACTTTGTGTTTCTATGTGGGTGCAAACTGTTGAAATCTTTACTTAGTATATACTAAACTGATTTTCTGTATATAAAGAGAATTGAAAATGAATCTTGATGTGAATGGAAGGGGAGAGGGAGTGGGAAAGGGGAGGGTTGTGGGTGGGAGGGATGTTATGGGGGGGAAAGCCATTGTAATCCATATGCTGTACTTTGGAAATTTTATTCATTAAATAAAAGTTAAAAAAATGGCATTGGTAATCAGCATGTCATTTATCCTTCTGTGTAGAATAATAGCATCTTTCTTGTGACCAAGAATGAAAATATTAAGGAATATGATAGGGCTTAAATTAAACTCTGAGAAAATGAGGTCTATGAACAATACTGAAATGACTAGAAATTTATGGAAAAAAGTGTTATAGATATCTGGAATCAGCTCTCATCTCTGCCCCATTCTTCTCTGTTCTCTTATTCTCTTCAGGTCTCGGATACCTTTGGAGAGACTATGAATTATCTGTTACAGCTCTTTAATCCTCTGTTTTCTCTCATGCACAGATAATCTTGGTCTTTCCTTACCATGCGTAAAAATAATCTGTTGCTGTTTTATTTATTCCAGAGAAGTGTTGTTGCTCTCTAATCTGGAACTGGGTAAACTAATCAAAGAAAGTTTGTTACTGGAGAAGTGTTTAGCATCTCTTTTGTTTTTCTTCTGTAAATTTCTCTAATTTGACAGCGTTTTAATGAACATACTCCTTGTTTTTGTTATCTGCATAAATAGGCTTTTCTGGATTTAACATAGTATTTTACTGGACTGGTTTTATTTATATGTGGCAGCTTTTTGTGCCCGAAGAAAGACCCAAAGAATATCATGGACCAGCATGGATCTGGCTCCAACTTGCCTGGGCAGATCCTAACTCTTCCACTTAGGATTATGCGGCCTTTTGTCCAAAACCTTGACTTTGAGTAACCTTTCTTACTATAAGGACTAAATAAGTTTAAAGACATGAATCCTGTAAGCAATGTCTGGAACATAGTAAGCAATCATCAAGTGTCATCTTTTCAGTGACAGTGACAGTGAGCAGTTATTTCTGGTGCTTTTAACCAGAATATCCTTTATGACTGGCTTATCTACACATTCAGATTTCATTATCTTTCATATGTATATGAAATATAATTTTTAAACTATTTTGGAATAGTTTTATATTTCCAAAGCAGAAACTGTAAAGTAGTATAAAGTGTTACCATGCATCCCATCCCCAACTTCCCCATTAGCTTCCACTATTTTTAACCCAATCCCTCTCTCTCTGTCTCTCTCTCCTTCCCCCACCATAACCATCTTGAAGTTTTGGTTCTGATAATGAGAAATAAAGCTGTAAAGTACAATATAATGTGATGAGGATATTGAAATGTTGAAAATTCGACAAGAGTACAGTAACACAACATGGTAAAGTAAAGCGGAAGGCTAGGGGCTGGGACAGAGAAGAGTAACTGAGGTCCCTCACATACACATTTTCCAAATTTAAATGGTATTCTGCTCATATTTTGGTGTGTTTTGAGATAGTTAATTGTGAGGATACTTCACAAAAATCAGGGAAAATGGTCTTAAAGCAAATTTATTTTGGTGCAAGAAATTTTGAAAACCATGCATACGTATTTTTTTCAGTATACATTTTCCAAGAACTTTTTGAAGAGCCTCTTCTGTGTGTTTGCTTAAACATAATTACAGTGGATCCACAGAAAATGCTACATAAGACATAGATTCAGGGCCTTCCGTTCTTTCAGCCTTTCTCCCACTCCTCCCCTCTCATGCAAGGATATTTCCCTGCACACATGTCATTGTACACAGTCTCGCCTGTGCTCTTTTACTTTTGAAACCATCTAGACCCATCTTCAGTTGACAGCTTGCAGCCCACTCCATCATAAATATAGATTAAGACCAATTAAGAACTCAGTGGGGAACAAAAAAGAAGAAAATGTTAATAATTATTTTAAACATTTGTTAGCAAAAGAAATAAATAACAGAGTGATGGGATGACATTGAAAAGCCATGTGGAAGGCAATATTTATCTTTTTTTTTTTGTCCTCATAGATATGTAGAATTTTGCTATAGAATGAGAAAGAGAACATTAATAGAAAGGAAGAAAAGACTTTGAGTCCTATTTAAAAGAGCAGGTAGATAGAGGAAACTTGGAGGAGATGGAAATACATGGAATTAAGAATGAGGATGGGTAGGTAGCCAGAGTCCAGGTAGCAGAAGATAAGGCTTGAAAGGCCTACTGGATGGTGATTCATGAGGGGGAACATACCAGTGAGGATGAAGGCAGATAAAAGGTGAAGAATTTAAGCAAACTTACGTATAGTGGTCTGCATCTTCTCAGAACTATTAGCTGTTGAAAATGAGAAATGCAGAGTTGGCAGTGGACACTTAAGAAGAGTAGAGAAGCTCTGGAAGAGCTATCATAGGACATTGGCTGTCAGCTAAATATTAAGGAATGCAGGATTAAATTGAAAACGCACTTGAGATTAGATTCTTACAGAGATGATGCAAGTTGCCTTTAAGGAACCTCATATTTTGTTCATTTTTAAGAACAAGATGTGATGCTGTGCAGTTGCATTGTATGGTTAGTTTCATGATAGATATAGCAGATAATGGGCATAATTATATGTCAGAGTTATTGTTGGCAAAAGATCAAACATTCCTGAAATTGCAGAAGCAGTTTTCCTTTCTTCAAGACTTTAATTATAATAAAATGGATAAATATAGTTGCCAAAACAGTCTAAGTTGATATCAGCTCTGACTATTCCAGATCAAACTGTATCTGCAGATGTAGCACACATTTTGAGAGGTTTTAATCAATTATAATTCATTCTGTTTTATAAAATGTTGAGATACATGGTTTTGCATTATAGGAGTTGTCAGTGATAAAGAACTAAGCATACAGGATTAAATTGCCATTTTAACCATTTTAGATGTGATGATAGACACAATATATCCACTTTTTGTGTTATTGCAGAGCACAGAGCTATAGGCTTTATAGCTTTAAGCTCTGTTGAAGGCTCAAGTAGAAACTGGCAATGACAAAGCATGCTGCACACAAGAATGGGAAGAATAAGAAATTTAACAGTATTGTCTTAAAAAGAAGAGAGAGAAAAAATATAACATCTTCTTTGCCTATGTTACTAGTTACATTAAAAAGATAATACTAACACCTGCTGAAACAAATTGGTCCCAACATCTGTAATTATCTAATCAACTAGAAGTTTGTTTATTATTCATGAAACAGCCTTGAGCAATTCCAGATTAGTGGAACGAAGTGGAAAGTCTGTTCCAGTTAGTCTCTCAAGGGCCCAGGTAAATAGAATCTTTATCAGCTTTATCATACAGCTTTCAATGTTGTGTAGTTGACTCCTTCCCATGAGGGAATAAGAAATATAGCAGACGTAGACATATGGGGAGCCGGATGGGGTAGCCTGAAAGTATTACTTAAATATTGCTTATGCAAATGTTCCATTACCTGGAACTATGTCACGTAGCCAAATCTAATTATAAAAAAACTGGAAATGAAATCTAGTTCTGTGCCCAGAAAAGAGAAAAAGTGGTTTGGATCAACTCTGACCATAATTAATACTGTACTGACTACTGAGTAAGAGGTGTGGCAACAGCAACCAATATATTAATGGCAAAAGGAAGACCACTTTCTGTGTAACCACAATTCCTACCTAACAGTTGGGAATACTTCATTGGTTTCCTTCTGGTTAGTTCTTGCTTGAATATGACTTTAAAATTAAGAAATATGCAATTAACTTAATTTTCACAACATTTGAGATTATTAAGGATAATTAGAATTCAGTGTCAGTACTATGAATGACCCTGAGTATGCTTATGAAGCAACATGGAAAATTCTTGTGATTAATTTGGGACACAAAATTTTAGCCTCATTGTGCTTGGCAAAAGTGAAAGCAATGTGTACATTTTGGCTAAGAAGCATGAACATATTATTGCTTAAGGTAGTGATTTTTTGCATGTGTAGTTTCATTAAAACATTTATATTACTGTTGCAATGATTATGCAATAAATAAAACCTTGCTTTCTAAATGAGTACAAGATTCTCAAACGTGGTTAAATGCATATGTTAATCTATAGTAGCTTATATGTTGTCTTTATATGACTATGGAATGTTAAAAAGGCAAATTTTACTTCCCTGACAATATTGAATTAATTTCAAATGTAGGCTTTCTTAAGAAAGAATATCCTTGGCCAGCGCCGTGCCTCAATATGCTAATACCACCTGCAGCGCCGGCACACAGGGTTCTAGTCCCAGTTGGGGCGCTGGATTCTGTCCCGGTTGCTCCTCTTCCAGTCCAGCTGTCTGCTGTGGCCCGGGAGTGCAGTGGAGGATGGTCCAAGTCATTGGGCCCTGCACCCGCATGGGAGACCAGGAGAAGCACCTGGCTCCTGGCTTCGGATCAGCGCGGTGCACCTGCCGCAGCATGCTGGCCACAGCGGCCATTGAGGGGTGAACCAACAGAAAAGGAAGATCTTTCTCTCTGTCTCTCTCTCTCATTGTCCACTCTGTCTGTCAAAAAAAAAAAAAATATATATATATATATATATATCCTGATGTGTTCTTTAAAAAAATTGTCATTATTATTGGCCTTTGTTTGTGGACTATACTACATTTTAAGCAACTAATGTTTATTTTTCTCATATTTGAAAGTCATTCTGGCTGGTGCCGTGGTTCACTTGGCTAATCCTCCACCTGCAGCGCCAGCACCCCGGATTCTAGTCCTGGTTGGGGTGCTGGATTCTGTCCTGGTTTCTCCTCTTCTAGTCTAGCTCTCTTCTGTGGCCCAGGAAGGCAGTGGAGGATGGCCCAAGTGCTTGGGCCCTGCACCCGCATGGGAGACCAGGAGGAAGCACCAGGCTCCTGTCTTCAGATCAGATGGGCGCGGTGTGCCGGCCGCAGGAGCCATTTGGGGGATGAAACAACTAAAGGAAGACCTTTCTCTCTGTCTCTCTCTCTCTCTCTCTCACACTGTCTTACTCTGCCTGTCAAAAAAAAAAAAAGTTATTCTTACTAGTATGACAAACTTGTTTATTTTGGTAATCAATCCCAAATGTAAAGTAGCTGAAGGGTCAGTCCTTATAAATAGTATCCACTTACAACTACAAACAAGAAATTTTTTAAAAAAATAAGTTGTGAAAACAGTAAAACCTGGAGTGGAATCAGCTAAGATGTTAAAACTGATGCTGGAAAAATTATGTATACAGAAGAGAAATGATTACTTGTACAAATTCGCAAAGTTTGTGAAAATGAAGTGATGTTTAGTTATTCATCATTAGGAGTTTTGTGAAATGTATTTGAGTCTCTTGTATTGTTGATGCAGTACTGTCAATAGTAAATTTCATTGCCTTTTATGGCCTTAACCATTGTCAGTTCTAAGAATTTTGGTCATAAATAAAAAGTAGAATAACCTGAGTTACCCTACCATTTAGTAGTTCTGTATATTAATGGTAGTCAGGTTTTACTGTGTATTTTTTCAACTCAAGAATGAGATTGAAAAAAAAATAAACAGGAAGAACAACATTTAAGCACTATTTCCAAAAATATAGTTATTTTGGAATCAACTTGGCTTCAGGAGTGACATTATTTCTTAATGGATACAATCTCAACTTACAAGCAAAAAAGTACTTACATGTGAAATTTTTACAGCAGTAAAGTAATTTTCAACAATGTCTTACACTGTTTGAATCGAATCTAGTTACTTTTCTCTTACTGTATAACAAATTATCAAAAGTGTAGCGACTTCAATGAATCCTATCAGCTCACAGCTCTATAGACTGAAATCAAGGCTCTGGGGGAAAAGTCTCTTCCAAGTTCATTCTCGTTGTTGGCAGAATTCAGTTTCCTTTCACTTGTAGAGCAGAAGATGAAGCTTTCTCTTGCTAGCTGTGGGACAGAGGTAACTCTCAGCATCTAAAATATATCCTCCTTTCTTCCACATCTGTCTCTCTATCTTGAAGCCAGAGAGGTGTATCATATTCTTCTCATAGTTAGAATCTCTGATTTCCACCATCTCTCCAACTCTAGACCAAGATTAAAGGGCTGCTCATGTGAGAGTAAAAATCCATTTTATGGGTACTAATCCTAGAATTCTGCTTACCACACACAAGTAATGTCAAGGTACTTCCAAGCCATCAATAGGCTCAATTAAAATTATATTCTTGTGGATTGATTTAAATATTTGTCAATATCTCCTTGTGTGAAAAAAACATTGTCAGACATGAAGTGTGAAACCCAATCCCAGGCCAGAATGAAATGAACATTTGATTTGGATAGAAAAGAATAATATATTTGAACCCTAATAAATTAAAATATATTTTTAGGGGCTGGAATCCCATATGTGGCTTTGTTTGATTCCTGGCTGCTCCACTTCTGATCCAGCTCTCTGCTATGGCCTGGGAGAGCAGTGGAGTATGGCCCAAGTCCCTGTGTCCCTGCAACCATATGGGAGACCCAAAAAAAGCGCCAGCCTCCTCCTGGCTTTGGATCAGTGCAGCTGGAGCCATGGTGGCCATTTGGGGAGTGAACCAGAGATGGAAGATGTTTTTCCCTCTCTGCCTCTCTGTAACTCTGACCTTCAAATAAATAAGTAAATCTTTAAAAGTGTGTGTGTTTATGTGTGTGTGTGTGTATTTGTAAAAACTCAAAGGATTTCATTCTTAGCCTGTCTTACAGAAAATAAACTCTATAATTATTATTATTACTACTTGATTTTCATAAATAACTTTTAAAAGATGTGCATTTAGCCTAGTGCTTAAGACACATAAGAGGACATGGGTTTGATACCTGACTCCAGCTTTCTGCTATGGAAATGAGTGGTGATGACTCAAATTGTTGAGTTTCTGACAACTACAGGGGATACTTGGATTCTATTTTCAGCTGCTTTCTCTAATACTTGCCAGTTACTAGCCATTGCCAGCATTGTGTAACAAGCCAGTGGATGGAAACTCACTTTCTCTGTCCCTTTGCCAGTCAAATTAATTATTAAATTTTTTGTCTTTTGTCTTGTCACCTACAGAATATCTTTATTTTTTCCTCTTGATGCACAAAACAAATATTTACTCTCTCTCTATAGAAAAATGTTGCTACCTTTCCACACCATCCCAGCCCATATGTTTGAGTTATGCAAATTGCTATGGGGCTGTGACAATGATATTGTATATAAGCAAGCGTTAAAAGCATCATGGAGAGGGGCAGCATTGTGGTGCAGTGAGCTAAGCTGCTGTTTCCAACACTGGCATCCTATACTGGAGTGCCAGTTTGAATCCCGGGTACTCCACATCTGCTCCAGCTTCCTGTGGAAGACAAAACAAGATGTCCCAAGTACTTGGGCCCCTAATACCCATCTGGGAGACCAGGCTGGAATTCCTGCCTTCTGGCTTTAGCTTGGTCCAGACCTGAGTTGTGGCCATTTGGGGAGGGAACCAGCAGATAGAAGTTCTCTCTCTCTCTGTCACTCTGCCTTTCAAATAAATAAATTAGTGGAAGAATGGAATTAAAAGATAATGCAAAATTTCCATGAATCTTTTGATGACCTCTCATATATTTTGGTGTTTGTTTCTGTGTAAAATCAGATACAAAGTTGGGTACCTAGCACCCTCCACAAGAATGTCCCTGCCATTCTCTTTGACTACTCTTTATGCATTTTTAGAACTCAGTTTAATTAAACTTAGCTCTAAACATAATGCTCTAGAAATTCATCACATACAGAATTTTCTATTCATTTCACTGTAATAGTCTTTACATTGTTTGATAGTGCATTTTGTGCTATATAATAGTAAATGTATATATGCATATGTATAGGTCATCTGTAGGCCTGTAGGGTGAAATAAAGAATTTATTAATGAGAGTTTTAAGGGGTTGAAAACAGAAGTTGTGGAGTAAATGTGCTGCTGTTCTATCTTCTTCTGAAATCATCAGACTACTCACTCCCCTAAGATAAAACAGCATCATATCAAGAGACAGGTGTCCTTCATTAAAATAAACTAAGCTTCTTTGTGTGCATTTGCAGTTCTGACCTCCATTTTGAGAAGGGAGTGCTTCATGATTTCCCAGACAGCTTTATTTATTCACATGATTTCAACTTAAAAACACTGAAAAATTCATATCTATTCTTAAGGTTTTCCAAACTCTGCAATTTCACATTCTAAACAGACATACAACAGGACTGTCAAACGTTACATGACCTAACCAAACGCATTTTTTCACTGCCTTCCAGAGTGAAACAACATCAACCAAATGATCGCACCGTTCTGTGTGAATTTCCCCTTTCAGAATGACTTTTTTCTCTTCCCAGTATCCTCAACTTCTCCATTTATTCCCATTCACTAATTCAATAAATACTTAGCGAGTAGTATGTGCCAACCACTGAGTTAGTAACTCTGGAAAACATAGGATGAACAAAAAGGATTAGTTTCTCCTCTCATGAGTTTATATTCTAGTTTTGGAGGCAGAACAAAAGTACAATGAAATCAAGTAAAATAAATAAATATGTAAAATATCTGTAATTTATGGTTCATGATACTCATTCAAAACTGTGAGTTCCCATCTCTGAATCAGGTGCTGTTCTAAATATCTTAGATATGACTGTGAGCGAAATAAGGCAAAAATTCTTTTCCTCATGAAGCTTACATTCTAGTGGAAGAAACAAGCAAAGAATTGGAAAACGTAAGTTCTCCCTTATAGCAAACACATAGGGAATCTTTTCCTGTGTGAACATGGAAGCTGAGATCCAAATGAGAAGAGTTACTCATGCAAAGAATAGAAAGAACAACTCCCCCCACCCCACCCCCCCAAAAAAGGAAATAATGTGTGCAAAGATCCTGATGCAAGGCCAATTTTGTTAACTGCTGTATCTACAGAACCTCATAAATATTTGTTAAATTTGCTTAGTATTTTTTAATTTCTTTGGCATATAGCCTACTGTCTAAGAAAAAGTGTCACAAGATAAAAAGTGAAAGATCATTCAGGGTGTTGCATATTTCAAAAGGAAGTTAAATCTATTCTATATATAAAGACAAGTCATTAAATAATTTTAAGGAAGAGATAATATCATGACTTATGCTTTAATACCATGTTATTGTCTTACCACATGATCCAGTCCTTTTCCTAGGGGACTAGCCAAACTGTGCCTTTTCCATTGCCTTAACAGTCCACACCCATCAGCATTCTGTGCCAGCACATACATGTATGTACATGTTCTCTGTAGCTGAAAGATTCCCACAGCCCTACCCACCTTCTTACAGTCTTCAGCCAACACCCTTCAACTTTCAGCTCCATTAATCTCCTAACCTATGTAGTAGCTCCTTCTCCCGCAGTTTATAGTTTTATAGCTGTGTTCCATTTTAGTCCATATTCCGTTTGTATTTCTCTCCAATGACTTGAACATGAGCTTTCTGAACACAGATCCTAAGTATTGTTACACACTCTACCTTTTGCACTGTGTCTGGAACGTGGTAAATATTCAGAAAATGTTGAATGAATAAAGAAAATCATGGAAGATTGCCTTCCCTGATATCAGATTAACTTATTATTACATTTAATAGTAACCATGATTTCCAGAAGGCTCTCTGGTGGATTTACAAAAATTAATCACTTTCATTGTTGTCAGCACAATAACTTGGATTAGTATTTTTGGCTAGAAAAAGATTTAAGAGTTTATATGCCAATTACTGTTTCCAATTCAGATTATTTTAAAAGAAATTTTAGATCAGTCCTCTACTTCTGCTGTAAATGAGATACTTCATAAAAGGTAATGGCTGTAGTGATAGATATGATATGACTGTTTAAAAATAAAAACATTAGGAAAATGGGTGATATTATCCAATTAAATTTTCTATTAAACTGAGAGTTCTAAAAATCAACTTGTGAGTTCTTCTAGTGCCCATATTATCCTCATATAATACTGGTCCCTGCCTTTATCTCTAAAAAACTTGTATATTTCCAGCACTTTATGATGTTTAAAAGTAGAAGGGACTAAATAATATTAGATAATTGAAGAAAAAAATGGATGAATCACTCTTAAATATTTAAAAACTCATGCATTTTTCTCTTCACTTATCAGTTATGTTTACTATAAAGTAACTTCAACATTCATATTAATAACAATGTTCTGATATCATAATTTATTGTTCTCAGCTCATACATTCCTGTATCATACTGTCACTCACCCATTATATAATTCCTTATATAATTTAAAGTGCTTCATCTTCAATAATACTCAAATTTATAAAACAACTCCTGTATTTTCAATTTCCCCCTGTTGTTTGTTGTTAGCTGATTGCCTTTGGCATTTTGGCCTCCATTTTTCCCCCTACTGTGTCTTGCCTTCAACCCAATTCCTATCTGACTTGCTTTCTTATTTTAGCCACAATGATTAGTCAGTCATTTTAGCAGTGTGCTCCTCTAGCACACCAGGTGTCCTTCATCATGCATTTCTATCTTGGCAGTCTATGTATAATCACTAATCTATTTTCATCACTTTGATCTTTAAATTGCCTGTGTGCTAGACAATGCCCTAATTATCATGGGCTTTGACTCTTAAAAATATCTCTCTTTTAGGGCATATACAAGCTCACCGTTACTATGAATCAATAACTTACCTGCCTGCTATTTATTTCATAATACTCCAGAATTCTAATTCCTTTAGACCTGAGCATAAAAATAAATTCTAGGGTACCAAATATTTCATACGACTTTATTTCTGAATTTATATGGGTAGTAATCACATCATTTCCAATTGTGAATATTTCAAAACTTCAATGAGTGATTCATAGACTTAGATAAATAATAATTTTCTGTTTAATAAGGATGAAATTAGAGTAAATTAGTATTCTCCTCAAATTCAATTAAGTAACTTTGTGTCTGTAGCAGTTGCCACAACCCTAACTGTGATGAGTTAGCTGATAGGGTCTTTGGATTCCTAACATTGAGGACTCTGATGACAAATTTTCTGAAGGCACAGGTAACACAAATTAGGAACTTCAAATTATCCTCCATGAGGGACAGGTAGGTACTTTAAGCTTGAAACTACTGTCCTAGTTGTAAATCAGGAAATCTATAGCTATTAACAATAGCAACTAGGAATATTATCACTTCACTAGTAAATTCAGGTCGTTACATCTCACCAGCAAACTCGAAGTGTTGGTTTGTTTTTCATGTAAGCTGCTTCATTAATTGTGATTTTCATAATTTGACCATTTGACAAATACACAAATTTTGTAGGATAGCTTTCATTCAGTTTTTCCTATTAAGCTGGTTAGAAGGGGTGGATCAAACCATGTTTTGTACATTATTTTTCCATTTTTATTTCCTTATAGACTACTTAGATAGGAGTCGAATCTAATCTGAGCTATTGCATATAAATCTAAGTGAGTATATTTCTCATGATCCCTGGCATTTTCTTTATTAGGTTCTATGTACTCATTACAATTTTTTTTAATTATTTATTTATTTAAAAGGGAGAGTTGTAGAGAGGCAGAGGCAGAGAGAGAAAGAGATCTTCGATCTGCTGGTTCACTCCCTAGATGGCAGCAACAGCTAGAGCTGTGCCGATCAAAAGCTAGGAGCCAGGAGCTTCTTCCATGTCTCTCATGTGGGTTCAGGGGCCCAAGGACTTGGGCCATAATCTACTGCTTTCCCAGGACATAGCAGAGAGCTATGAAAGTGGAGCAGCTGGGACATGAACCCGTGCCTGTGGGGAGCAACCCGGACTAGACTGTACTCGAATTAAGACTTATTCTATGCATCTGCTCTCCCACAATATGGCGCTGGGAGAGGAGAAAACAGCTTCTACCCAGCTGCCTCCAGTTCAACCAATAAACAGCAGGACCTGCTCCTGATTGGAGGAGAGCAGCGTACTCGGCGTGTGGGCAGCCGAGTTGGGATTGGCAGAGGAGGACTATAAAGGAGGAGAGAGACGGCATGCACCAGGAACATCTAAGGGGAACACCTGTGCAGCCCCCGAGAGAGCCGGCCGGCGGTGTGCCGCTCCCCTGCGGAAGTGGGGAATGTGGCCAGGGGGAATTGCCCTTCCACGGAGGTGGAAGGGACAGTAGCCAACCTGGGAAGAACCAGCAGCAAACCCGGGGAGGGCCGAGCAGACGAAAGAACAGCGCAGGGTCCTGTGTCGTTCCTCCACGAAGAGGGGGAGCGACACGTGCCCATATGGTATGCCAGCACTAATGCACAGTGACCTTAATAGTTACAGTTTAAATTGTATTCATAGACAAATGCAATTGGTAAAGGTTGTCAGCTGATATTTTTATATGGTATGCTAGGATTCTATTTAAAATTATTTTTAAAATATTTATGAAAATCCCCTTTTTTAAACCAATGCATTGTCCCCACAGGGTTTTTGTTTTGTTTTGTTTTGTTTTTGTTTGTTTGTTTGTTTGTTTGTTTTGACAGGCAGAGTAGACAGTGAGAGAGAGAGACAGAGAAAGGTCTTCCTTTGCCGTTGCTTCACCCTCCAATGGCCGCCTCTGCCGGCATGCTGCAGCCGGTACACCATGCTGATCCGAAACTGGGAGCCAGGTACTTCTCCTGGTCTCCCATGTGGGTGCAGGGCCCAAGGACTTGGACCATCCTCCACTGCACTCCTGGGCCACAGCAGAGAGCTGGACTGGAAGAGGGGCAACCGGGACAGAATCCGGTGCCCCAACCAGGACTAGAACCTGGTGTGCCGGCGCTGCAGGTGGAGGATTAGCCTATTGATCCATGGCACTGGCCTATGAATCCCTTTGATTTTAATATTTTTAGCATACTGAAAATAAGAACACTGAAAATTTGTACATATGCACAGCTTTCTTTCAATGGAGAGAATCACTGATTTTCAATTATTTTACTGTAATCTCTCTCTGTATGGCCACTTCCACATAAAAAATACAGGTAATAATGCAGTTAAAAATAAAATTTTAAGCTTATACATCATAACAATGCCATTGAATATGAACTTTTAGTTACCAGTCACAAAGCAAAAAGCACAACATGAATCATTAAAAGAGATGATCATATGCAATGTTTAAAAATGTAAAGAAAAAAACGTATTTAAATATTTAATATAGGGAACCACGGTGTGGTTACTTTATCATCAAATCTATAGATTATAAGCTCTGAAACTTCACACAAAATAAATGCCAACTCTTTTTATTATTACAACAGTATGTCTATTAATGTTTTTACTTTTTTTAATAGTTGGAAAAGATGTGTTAAACCAGAATGAATTTGATAAAGTTTATAACTCAGGGCCGGTGCCGCGGCTCACTTGGCTAATCCTCCGCTTGCGGCGCCGGCACCCTAGGTTCTGGTCCTCGTTGGGGCGCCGGATTCTGTCCTGGTTGCTCCTCTTCCAGTCCAGCTCTCTGCTGTGGCCCAGGAGTGCAGTGGAGGATGGCCCAAGTGCTTGGGCCCTGCACCCGCATGGGAGACCAGGAGGAAACACCTGGCTCCTGGCTTCACCGGCCGAAGTGGCCATTTGGGGGTGAACCAACGGAAAAAGGAAGACCTTTCTCTCTCTCTCACTGTGTGAATCTGCCTCTCCAAAAAAAAAAAAAAAAAAAAAAAGTTTAAAACTCAGACAATTATATTCCTAAAACCAAGACTTTTGTATTTAAATACCAGTCAGCAGCTAGAAAACTCATTTTTCTTTTCAGAATTCAATCATTTTGTTCTTCCACATGTTTTACATTTGTGAGAGGATATGGCTCCTCTGAAAGACATTTTGGCTTCCATCCTCTCTGTTGTGTGAGTGAATGAAAGCAAATGATACGGCTGTAAAATATAAAGACAAAAAGAAATTTTGCCAAGGTTGCAAACAAGTATGAGCCTGTAACACAGATAAATAATCTGGATTAAATATCAGGGTTGTCAGAAGCACTTTTACATAGTGTTGCACTACTCTTGATATAAATCTCTAGTCTGCTAAGAACCTTTACTGAGCAAGTTTCTACCAAACTTTAATTTGCTTCTTCAACCTCCAGTAGTTCAGTTGCTGGACAATCTGATTCAGCAAAGGCCCATAGTTTTCTGTCATCCATGAGGTAGATAAATAAAATGTGATACAAACATAGATACAGCACCTGGGGTCATTAGGCAGAGAGTTGAACAGACAGATAAAACAAGAACTTTGTTTTGTTGATTCAGTGCCCTGTTTCATGATCCAGATTTCACTCATGTTGGTTGCAAAGTGCAAAGATCTGTGTACCTTGCCTAAACATCGGAAGAAGGTAGAGAGGGAGTTTTGGACAATGTATAATGGGGACGAATGTTTGCTATAGAATTCTATTAACTTAATCCAACTTCTGCTTAAATGATGTGAACATATTTTAAGAGTCAATAGAATGTAATAGCAAGGCTTGTGGATGAGTTCCAAGTCTTCAAGCTCTGTGACCTTGGGCAAGCTGCTTCATGTTTGCATGCCTTGGTGTCTTCATTAATACATGTAAGGTTCCTATAATGATTATAAAGGCCTTAATCTGTATTAGCAACTATTACAGCTGTTGATCTGCCAGGGCACACACTAGAACTATTACACTTGCTGTTTATGGCTACATACATACAATAATTAGTGTACAATTGATTGACTTCTCATTGTATTCCTGGTAAGTACTACAAATTAATGATAATTAGGCATCTGTCAAATTTATCTGACTGCCAACTGCAAATGCTGATGGCAGATGATTAGAGCCATAAGCCAAGATTGAATTAGATAAAGCAATGGTGCTAATAATATAGTTGCCAAAAGAAAATTGGTGGGATTAGAAATGGGAGTTTAAAGAGAGAGAAAAGATCTGTACTCAGCTGTCTTCATGCTTGAAAATCAGAAATATGAGCTAGGAGAGCATTTTGTCAGAGCCTCATTATTTGAGGCCCAAAGTGCAATAGGTGAAAGCATTTGTTTTTTCATTGGCCAGAATGGTTGAGGCAAATAAGTTCAACGTGGTCCAAGGAAAGCAGCATGCAGAAATCAGACAAGGAAATTAGGTTTCTTAGGGATTCCAGAAAGAGACAAATTTGAGATTGAAAGAAGGAAACTCAAGTAAACATATTAGATGAGCAGAATCTAATTTCAGCTATGTCAGTAGGCTGCTGTTTGATTGAACAAGTGTCTCTGAAGGTTGACTTTCTTGCTTTAAAAATAAGTAAGTGGAATATAACACATTATAGATTGACCACCTGGGACAAGTTCAAATAACCAAAGTAAGACTTTTTTTGTCTATGGTATTTTAAAAGCTTTTGATTCTGAAGGCCTTAAAGGAGAACATGTACCCCACGTTTCCCTACTGTCCCTTTTGTCCCCCTCACTCACTCACTTTGTCTCTAACAGCATTTGAATTTTAGACCTCTTTACCTCACTTTGTTTTGCCCTTTTGAATTTTTACTTTCAAATCCCATCAGCGTGTGCCATTAATGATAGAATAAATAATAGTAATAGCTAATTATTTGTATCCTTTTAAGTATGCAATATTTTACAAACATATCTCTAACCCCCAGAACAACCATACTGGGTTAGTGACATTATATTTATTTTAAAGATGAGAGAACTGGGACTGAGGGATGGATAAGTGACTTGGCTAACACCACATAGCTTATAAGGAGCATGACCAACATCCTAACTCCCACCTAACTGCAATGAAGGCTGAAGTTCTTCCCATTATTCCATACTTTCTTGCACTATTGTTTACTATTGCTGATTTTTGAAATTATGACTATTATATAAAAATATATATCTTGGAGATGTTCTCAGAGTGCCGTATTTTCTTTCATCAAGGTCAGTCTATTTCAAGATTCAACTCTCCATGTAGACCTAAAAGATGTTTAACCCAAACACATTGTTGAATATAAGTTCTATAAATTCATTTTGCTCTTTTAAACTAAAATGGGCACATTGGAGTTATCATCCCATGGTTTAAAATGAAAACATTTGCTTGCATTTCTAAAATGAGGCATTCTTCTTTGTTAAATTCTGATGTCAGCGGTAAGTTACATAGTTCTTCAAAATGTACTACCAAGTACATATTTCTTTTCCAAAGTTTGATTACATGAAGCTTCTGTTGGGTTTACACATGATGAGGCTGAAGTTATAAGGCAAACTTCGTCAAAGATATTGGTACAAATCCCAGGCAACATGTTTCATTATGTGGTTAAGGCATTTGGTTAATCCCATGCAGACATTACTCTCTTTAGATCCATTTCTTCCAATATATGCTTGTTGATTTTTGTCTAAATTATGATGATTTAGCACACTGAGACAAAAGATTATACTACTGTTCATATTGCCAAGTCCATACAGCTGAAACAAAGTAGATGAGCTTCATTTTATCTAAAGTATCTATATAAACCTCAGATAGGTACTAACTCCAGAATCTGGGTTACATGTAGTAGCACAAAGTATGACTACAACCAACTCCAATGGCAAACATTTCTTAATTACCACTTTGAGCTTGTAGTACTGCCTGAATGAAAAATCTTGTTTTGTGCTGAGTGAAATAAGCCAGTCCAAAAGGGACAAATATCATATGTTCTCCCTGATCAATGGCAACTAGACAAGCATCTAAAATGATACCCATTGAAGTGAAATGGACACTATGAGAGACAATCAGCCCTTGTCTAGACTGTTGAGGAACAACTTACTATTTTATTCCTTTTAGTATTTTTTTGTTGTTGTTGTTGTTATTGCTCTGTTTGTTCTACATAAGACCACTGGTTGAATTCTGTAATCAATGCACAATCATTCTTAGGCATTTAAAATTAACAGAAAAGTGATCTCTGTTGAACATAGGAGTGGGAATAAGAGAGGGAGGAAATATATAGGTTGGCACATGCTCACTCGGACTTACCTCCAATGGTGGAACTAGAAATGTGCCAGGGGATTTCAACTCAGTCTTACCAAAGAGGCAGGTACCAATGCCAGCACACTTGGTAAAGTGATAAGAATAAATACACAACTTATCAAAAAGATAGGATATGTGTCGATGAGATTTCACAAATAAGACCAGTGTAAGCAACTAATGAAGGATAGAATTAAAAGGGATAGAATGATCCTGCAGGGGAAATAGGACACACAGCAGACTCATAGAATGGCAGCACAGCAGACTCATAGAATGGCAGCACACCTGCCTCAGAATCAACCCTTGGGACATTCGGATCTGGCTAAAAGGTCCATAAGAGTCTCAAAGGCATGGAAAGCCATGGCACAGTGGCAAAAAACAATCTAAATGAAAGATCCTGGTGAACAGGACCCCAGCAGAAGGAACAGGCCATCAAAGAGAGAGGCGCCTTTCTCTGAAGGGAGGAAGGAACCTCCACTGTGATATGGCCTTGACTAAAGTTCAGAGTCGGTGAACTCAAGGGGCTTCCATAGCCTAGACAGCTCATAGCAAGAGTCTCGGGTGATTGCTGACATCATAAATAAGAGTGCCAATTGTTAAATCAACAACGGGAGTCACTGGGTACATGCTCCCCACGTAGGATCTCTGTCCTTAATATGTTCTACTATGAAACTTAAAAACAACACTACTAGTCGAACAATACCCTATACCTTGTGCGGTTGTGTGAGTGCAGCCTGTTGAAATCCTTGCTTAGTATATACTAAGTTGATGTTCTGTATATGAAGGTAATTGAAAATGAAACTCGATGAAGGGTGGGATGGGAGAGGGAGTAGGAGAGGGGAAGGCCACGGGAGGGGGGGAGGTTGGGGGAGGGGGAAGCCACAACAATACAAAAGTTGCACTTTGTAAATTTACATTTGTTAAATAAAAAAAAAACTATATAACAAACAAAAAAAAAGAAAAAGAAAAAAAAGAACTTAATACTTTATCCTTTTAGTATTTTTTATGTTCTACTTAAAACTATTGGTTGAACTCTGTAATTAATACACAATTACTCTTAGGTGTTTAATTAATGCTATAACTAGTACTCAAATAGTATTTTACACTTTGTGTTTTTTGTGGATGCAGACTGTTGAAATCTTTACTTAATATTTGCTAAATTGATCTTCTATATATAAAGATAATTGAAAATTAATCTTGATGTGAATGGGAGGGGAGAGGAAGTGGGAGAGGGGAGTGTTGTGGGTGGGAGGGAAGTTATGGGGGGGAAGCTATTATAATCCATAAATTGTACTTTGGAAATTTATGTTAATTAAATAAAATAAAATATAAAAAAATCTTGTTTTAACTTGAACAAATGAAATGTGTAATTCAATAATGATGACTAATTGATCTATACTTAACAATTTTCAGTTACATTCTTCACTAAAATGGGAAAACCAACGTTTCTCATCAGCAACTAAGTATATTATAATAGGCTCTTTAAAAAAATCAAATATGATAGGGTGATTCGTCTTTCCATAGTGAAGGGTGTTTTCTAAAAGCACTCTGTTGACTTTTAAATGTAAGAAAAATTATACTTCAAGTCCTGCCGTATTTTTATAAATATATGAGACTGTTACTTGAAAGCTAGTGGATGGAAAGTTTCTCTGCAGTAGGCTGTCCTGTCAGAGCTGTATGCATTCGTCCTTCAGGAGTCTAGGTGTCAGGCAGCATGCTGGGTGTTGTGGATAGTATTGAGCAAATCATTGAGCAGCTTGAAGAGTGTGAGAACTGATTACTCAAGGATATGTGGGTGTTAACCAAACAGAAGATGAGGGTACAGCCCATCAGAGAAGAGAGATGGGAGCAAATGCAGGGAGGCAAATGCACAGTCCATAAAGGTCTGAAAATGGATTGATGTTAATGGCTCCTAAAGTAAAAAGAGAAAAGGGAGAAAGAAGAGGCTGGAGAGTTGGCAAAAGCTTGGTTACAACATTATCTTCATTGAACCTTGAAGGGGATCATTAAATAGTTGCAGTTCAGAGAATTGCACCTGTATAAGAGGCAACTGTGTAGTTTTGAGAACTATCAAACTTTAAGGCAAGAGGCAAGGTAAGAGATGATGATAGCCTGAACTAAGCTGTTCTTAAGCCATCTGATTCTGTAGAAAAACATTTTTTTACAATGTGGGAAAAATTTGAGCATATTAAAAGAATCCGACAAAGGTATCACCACTAGCCACAGTGGTAACATCCATGGTAACATCAGTAGCAACCAGAATTTATGGTGCACTTAATTATGCACTAGGCATTCACCCAAGTACTTCACATGCTCCAGTGCTATCATTACTCTGACCTTGTGAGTTAGGTTCTCTTACTACCCCTGTGTTTATTAAAGGTTATACAACTAAGCAGTGGGTGATCTGAGACACAAAATCAAATCATGTTTAGAGATTTAGCCTTGACAACCATTCTATCCAGTCAAGCTTATTTAATTTACAACTGTAAGTTTATATAAATTAATAATCTAATGCCCTTCAGCCTAAGAATTCAATGAATTTGTCTCCTAAAAGAATCAAAGTGAATGGACTTTGTCACTGCTTTTTTCTTTGCTTGTTAGAGGCATCTAATTTACTAGTGTACTCACATTTAAAAAAAGAGAGATAGAGAAATAAGGAGGGAGGGAGAGAGAGAAAGGGAAAGAGAAAATACTCTCATCCACTGATTCACTCCCCAGCTGCCAGCATTCAGGAAATGAATACAGCCTTCCACGTGGGTAACAGGGACTCAACTACTTGAGCAATGACCTGCTGCCACCCAGGCTTGTATTTGCAGGACACTGGAACCAGAAGCAGAGCTGGGATTTGAACCCAGGTACTTTGATAAGGGGTATTGCAGCTCTATCAAATATCTTCCCCTACAGTCATTTTGATGGGCACTTGAACTCTAGAGAAGGAGATTTCTCATACTCAAGCATAAGTGAAGCACAAAACAGAGCCTATGAAACTCATGAAGCAGTAGAGTGTATCTTTACTTTTTGTCTTATTTCTTGGTGAATTTTATACTTCTCATTGTCTGTGATCTAATACTACCTTCCTCATCTCTTGGGGTAAAAATTATTGGAGAAACTGATTTTAGTATCAATGTTTGTTAGTGACTGAATGGATATTCCTCTGAAAGGATTTGTTTTCTCTGAAGACTGGGCTATAGCAAGTAAAAATGTGGGGGTGGTGCAGGGAGCTTCCAAAGTACTTAGAGTTGCCTCCTGAAAGAACTAACCCTAATTTTTGAATTATTATCTGGCGTAATGAATTTTAGCATTCAAATCATGTTGCAAATAATTTTTGTTCAGAGTCCATCCTTCCAAACAAACTTCTGAGTATGAGTTGACTTTTGCTATGCTTGGACTACGTGGACAGAATGCTCTGGGATACAGTTGGAGATACTTGGGGAATTTTTCTTCTTAATAGTACTACTTGAAGTTTCTTCTGCTTTTATTCATTTTCTCTCTCTCTGAGTTTTAGGTAATATGAGTCAATTTCTGTGACAAAAATTAACTTCCAAAATGCTCACACATAAAATTCAAAGTCTGAAACATTGAAGATAGACCTGGAATCATGGTGAATCCATGAAGGAAGATACTGTATTTAACACTGTTTGGTAGTAATCCAGTTTATTTCTTACATTATACTCTGACTTTGCTATGTTCTCCTTCCCCATGGAAATCTAAAAGACTTGTTTAGAAAGTAAAATTATAAGCATCCCAGAACTTGGAAGGGACGCGGAGTTTTGAAAAATCAGGCTTTCTCATTACTTCCAGACCATACCATGTAGGAACATACTGCCAATTTTGGAAATCTACCAATGATACTTCCTACATGGACCAGTTTGAACATTATACCAAGGATCGTTATACCAAGGAAACACATCAATAGTGACAGATGACAATTTCTTATACTTGCATTTAATCAGAGTTTATTTTAAAGCTGCCTAGAGTTCTTACTACATTCCACAGAGCTGACTCCTGGCAAATTTAGGAGTAGTGATAGTCTTACTAAAACCTCATAATTTTCCAGGTAGTTCCCTGTCTTACCCAATAAATCTCAGTTTCTCTTCTCAAAAGTTATTAGACTTCCTGGGCAGTGTACCAGTTGGGCAGATGTTTTGAAGATGTTCTGATCAATCCAAATTAGGAAATAAATGTTTGAAGTACACTATATAAACATAATGATCCTGAAACTTGGCCATGTGATTTGGGTGGAACACAGTAAAGAGATATAAAGCATTTTACTGCCTCTGTATGAACCATTCTTGTGTAAGAGAGGGGAAATCATTGGGAAGTTGGCTTACCTCAGATATTTTGATCTCCTGAAAATCCCTGCAATACTTAGGCCTGTTTGGTGCTGATAATAACAAATCAAGAAATATTTTCCACAAAATGGTTTGCTTTGTGTTTTTGTGATGGATGGCATAAACTATTTTTCTTGTTTCTTAAGTGGACATAAAATAATTTTGATTTATTGGGGTTATCATGCATATTTTACTACTAAAAAACAAAAATGAGCCTGGGATCTGTTTTGTAAAATATTGGCTATCAGTTTGCCTATCAGTTTAATGAATGTTTAATTTGCCTATCAGCTTAATTAACATTATGGTGTGTGCTTTTCAGAAATTAAAAAAGGCTATTTTAAAAAAAAGTTTTAAATATGTAGCATACATATTTTTATTTTAAATGCATATTTTTCTTAAATACTAATGGTATGAATATAGCATAAACTCTGTAACGATTTGAGTCCAAGATTCCCGTTTTTTAGACAGGAGTTTCAAACTAAAGTTGCAAAGCTATTAAGTGTCAAATTGTGTGTAAAAGTGTAGTCTAATATTGGTATCATCAAATTTTCTTAATTTTGCACCCATTTTAATGGGAAACATGTCACTGCAAACTTTCAGTGTAAGAAAGTGTTACTTTCCTGAAAACATTATTTGACTTTAATTTTTTCTAAATCTGAAAATAATCCTCTGAACTTACCAGGATAATCTTAATAGGTCTGAAATAATTCAGGAGTAGTTACCTAATGGATAGTAATCCCCAAATGAAAACAAAGAAGATAACAAGCTTACCCAGTAAAACAGAACTAGGGCAAGAAAATAGAGATAACTGTGTTAATAATCCCTTTAAACTTTAACATGTTACACTAATGCAATGCAACGTGATTTCCATGTGGGTCTCTAATGTGCTTCTCTAAAAGACCCCAAGAGAGAAACAAGGCACATAGTATTTTTTACTTTGCAAATGAGGAAAATAAGATTTAAAAAAATCTATACATT
Organism: Oryctolagus cuniculus; assembly: GCF_964237555.1. NCBI lineage: Eukaryota > Metazoa > Chordata > Mammalia > Lagomorpha > Leporidae > Oryctolagus > Oryctolagus cuniculus. The sequence continues at coordinate 85,082,277 of NC_091439.1, read as the reverse complement.
TGACAGCAAGAGAATGTCAATAAGAATAGCATTGACTCCTAATACATGCTTCATGAAAGTCAATTTGGATTTCAGTTGAGTTCCTTTATGACAAACGCAGACCTGCTTATACCCATGCAAAAACACTTGGAATACAATCAAATTTCTATGTCTTTTTTTTTTAACAACATTTAACTCCTATATGCAAACTTATGTACTTTACTTGTATATTTGTCCTGGTTCTCCTACTGAAAAGCTAGATGTCTTTTCTCTAGTTAAGACTTCTTTTTAAGCCTATTTCCTTATTTGTAAAAAATAATGAGCATTCCACCCCATAAAAGTTTGTGTTGTCAAGTGAAATGACATGATAAAGAACTTAGCTCTCTGCCTGGTACATAGCTAGCTCTCCACAAACCAGTTTAGCTAAAATTAATATATATATATATATATACACACATTAAGTGTGTAGCTGTAGATTAGGAAATTTAACTGGTTCCAAAGCAGTGCTCATTTGGAAATTCTCTGAGGGTCCATGGTAACAGTCAATGAGAGATATTTTCTTTCCTTACCCAAAACCTCTGGAGGAATATGTATGCATGTGCTCTGTTGTCTTCATTAGACTCAGAGTCTAGGGCTGTCTTTGGCTCTAAGTTTATGCACATCTATTCAGGAGTTTATTTACTCATTTATTCAATATTTATTGAGTAAACAGTGTATCAAACAATGTGCTCAGTGCTGAGCCTATGGAAAAGACTAAGATGTGATACTGCCTCTTTTTATGGAGTTTGCAGTGTCTGGAAAAAAGTACAATGAAAGATAATTCTGAAAAAAATGTGAAATATACTATGTTAGGGGAAATTGGGATGAGGCGTGAGGAGTCTTACCTGGTCTAAAGGTGATGGGCTTGCTTTAGAAGTTAGCGTGTTTAAGTAAAAAACTAAAGAATGAGTTGAGTTAAACTCTTTTTAAATAAGAGAATCAGAACGTCTGGCAGTGATTTCATCCTGTGTAGTACCAGCTTTTCTCATGACATTTGAGATACACAAAGTCATATTTGAATGCTTTGTTGTGACCGCTGTGTGTTATTTCAAATAAACTCAGGTCAGCAGAAATCACATATGACTACTACTCTTTCTTTCCAACAACTAGTAGACAAAACATCTGAAGCCCTGAATTCCCTCCAAATGTATACTAGAAAGGCCTTAGGTTATTTATATCTCATGATCATTTTTTTAAAAGCCTACATAAGAAAGAACTAATAATCATGAACACAAGTACTACCATATATGCAGTGCTCCTGTACATCAGGAAAATTATCTGGTGTTCACTTGCTTTAATCTTATCATCAACCCAATAAGGTTGATACTTTTATCAGTGTTTGATAAAAGAAGCAACTTAGGTGAAATTAGTCAAATTCCTTTTTATTATTTAAATCATAGTTATACTTTAAAATATAAGTGCAAATGTGTGCTAGCTGAAATGTCAGACTTTCCCTGTTTTACAAATACCCTTTTACTATTAATCATTATAATTTTACAATAATTTTCAGTTTGAGTCATAATTTTTACATTAACATTCTGGTATACACTATTTTTCTCTGGCTTCCCATGTAATATTACATTTATTAATAGTAATTACCTATTAATTGGTGAAGCCAGTGTGTTTGTGGTTCATAGAAAGGTAAGAAAGAACAAAGAGAGGTCAAGATGTTGTGCAGTCTGCTTATTAGTGACCCTCAGTATAGTCTTTCTAGGTATATTATACAAAAAGTTTGAGTAACACCACGTGGCAGTAGTAAGTATTTGGAACATTTGAAATATGGAAACAGAACCATGAAGGATTCTAGAAAAACTCAAAGAAGGAAAACAGGAGATTATCATGTTTCCACTGAGGTAGGGCCCAAGTCTTCAGCATGGTATCTCTAGTATCTAATTATGGTCAAAAAACTTTGATAAAATTAAGAATAGATGGATTGGGAGTGATATCTTCAATAAGGAATATGTTTAACATTTATTTTCATTGGTGCAAACATGTAGAAGTCACCTCCATGGTATTTTGAAAAAGTTGTCAAGAGTTAACAGTAGTGATAAATTCTTTCAATTTCTGTTTGTTATGGAAGGTCTTTATTTCACCTTCATTCATAAATGAGAGCTTTGCAGGGTACAGTATTCTGGGTTGACATTTTTTTTTCCCTTAAGACTTGGACTATATCTCGCCATTCTCATCTAGCCTGTAGGGTTTCTGATGAGAAGTCAGCTGTGAGTCTAATTGGAGATCCTCCAAAAGTAATCTGGCATTTCTCTCATGCACATTTTAGAATCTTTTCTTTACATTTTCCTGTGGAAAGTTTGACTACAATGTGTTGTGGTGAAGATCTTTTCTGGTCATGCCTGGTAGGAGTTCTATGTTCTTCCTGTACTTGGATGTCCCTTTCTTTCTCCAAATTGGGGAAGTTTTTTTAATTATTTCAATAAAAAGGACTTCTAATCCATTCTCTCTTTCCATGCCTTCAAGAACTCCTAAGACCTGTAAGTTGTGTCATTTGATGGTATGGCATAAATCTCAAACACTGTTCTTAATTTTTCTAATTTTTTTTTGGTCTGATGGTAAGATTCACAGAGATTTTTCTTCTGACTCAGATATTCTTTCTTCTGTCTCACCAAGACTTTTGTTAAGGCTTTCCACCACATTTTTATTTGATTTATCAAATTCTTCATTTCTAACATTTCATTTTGATTTTGCTTTAAAATCTCAGGGAATTTTAGGGAGTTCAATGGAAGTAGATAAGGGGTTTGAAAAACACTAAAGATGTATAAAAGAGAATAATATTTAAAGCATGAGGATTAAAAGATCAATTATCAGTTAGATCACAAATAAAACATCAGTACATTTTATGATGTAAAGATGTAACAAATACATACTGTCCAGTTCCAAGGCATTAAAACTAAAAATTGACAATTCTTAAAAAGTCCTTCTAAAATTAAAAATAAAATAATTAATATATTAACTTTCACCTAAAAAGGAGAAAAATAAACTAAGCATACAGAATTTATAAATGAAATCATAATAAAAATACTATGCATCAAGACATCAGTGGCATATATTTAAAATAGTAATCAGAGAAAAATTCAAAGCACTAAATGCTTATCAATCAAAATGAAAGAATAAAAATAAATGAATAAGATCCATGTTACTGCTATCTTACAGCATAGATGGAGAAGAGGGAGAAGAGGCAGGTCAGGAAAACAAGAGACTCTGATGATTTCAAAATAGGGAATTTTAGCATTTGACCAAGGTGAAGTAACAAAGACCAAATATAGGGCCGGCGCCGCGGCTCACTAGGCTAATCCTCCACCTAGCGGCGCCGGCACACCAGGTTCTAGTCCCGGTCGGGGCGCCGGATTCTGTTCCGGTTGCCCCTCTTCCAGGCCAGCTCTCTGCTGTGGCCAGGGAGTGCAGTGGAGGATGGCCTAGGTGCTTGGGCTCTGCACCCCATGGGAGACCAGGAAAAGCACCTGGCTCCTGGTTCCTGCCATCGGATCGGCGCGGTGCGCCGGCCGCAGCGCGCGGGCAGCGGTGGCCATTGGAGGGTGAACCAACGGCAAAGGAAGACCTTTCTCTCTGTCTCTCTCTCTCTCTCACTATCCACTCTGCCTGTCAAAAAAAAAAAAAAAAAAAAAAAAAGACCAAATATATCCTCCCTCATGAAACAACCAAAGAACTGGACAAAACATCTGAAGGAACATTTGTGGAGACATTGCATGATAGGAAGCAAAGGGCAGTGGTCCCTGAAGGATGAGAAACTAGGGTTTCTCAGATTATTACTTCCTAGAGAAGGTTTCTAGGATACAGTGAGTAGGGGATAACCAGGGAGAGCCAAGAAACCTCTATGAGTGGAGGAGGTGGCACTGGTGGTCTGAAGAGGCCAAAGCAGCTGTGAACACTTGTCAGTAGACAGTAGAAGAGTGAACTACCCAGACAAAGAACACCAGAGCACTTTCTCAAGAATTGATCTCAGTATCAGTGATGTATATGAAAAAGTACTCTGGAGCAAGGGAAACAAATAACCTTAGAAAGGTGAGAAGGACTAATTTTGAAAGCCCACACAGAACCATTGACTTGAATTGACAATCTCATAATGCACAGTGCATCAAGGAGAGTACTTACTGGGGTTTCACCTCTGTACTGAAGAAAATTAACCTTAGACTAAATGTTGCTCTCATACCAGCTAACAGACCTTAAAAAGCAAAACCTGAGTGGATAAAAAGTAATTCCAAAAAATGTGACCATGACCAGAAATTAATCTTTCAAGATTGTTTATCAGAATATAAAATATCCAAAGTATCAAAAGGTAAAATTCATTAAAAAATGACCACAAACACAAAGAAATAGGAGAATACTATACATAATAGATCCTGCTAAATGAAGTAAAAATCAAGTAAAAGCAACTCAATAACAGATGATAGCATAAATGGACAAGGATGTATAAAAGGTTGTCATGTGTGTATTCCATATGTTCAAGAAGTTAAACAAAAGAATGAACATGGAAGTAAAGAGTTGAAAGATATTTTTGTAAATGACCTACACTGAAATCCTAGAGACAAAATTTGATGTTTGGAATGAAAAATATACCAGATAGGATTAACAATAGAGTGGGCATTAAGGAAGGGTCAATAGTTAACTTGAAGGATTAGCAATATAACCCTTCAAAAATTAGACATAAAAGGAAGAAGGAAGAGTATCACTGAGCTAGGGAATAACTTTAAGCAGACTAATATACATGAAATTTAAGTCCACAAAGAAGAGGCAGGAAAAAGGCAGGAGAGAAGGAAAGAGGGAATTAATGTCTTAAAAATTCCAAATTTGAAGGAAAGTATAACCCCACAAATCCAAAAGCCTCAATGACCCCTTAAGTGTTAGAAACATCAAATGACACCAAGGAGCACTGCTTTAGTTTTCTAGGGATGTTATAACAAAATACCTCAGAATAGGTAGCTTAAACAACAGAAATGTATTCTCTCACAATTGTGGAACTTGAATGTTAAGGGTAAGCTGTCAGCTAGTTGATTTTTTCTGATACTTCCCTCCTTGGTTTGTAGATGAAGTTTTCTCTGTGTGTTTGAACATACTCTGTAACTGTTCGTGTCCTAATTTCCTTATCTCATAGATGCCAGTCATATTGGATCAGAGTCCATCATAATGTCTTCATTTTTATCTAATTACCCTTTTAAAGATCACATCTCTAAATATAGTGGTACTCTATGGGTACAGGGTTTAGGACATAAGAATATGAATTTTGGAGGAAGCACACGTTCAACTTAACATGCATAATGATCAAATTACATAAAACCAGTGATAACTGTAAAATCTTAAAAGCAACCAGAGTGGGAAGGGACATGAATATATACACTTATAGAGGAACAAAATAAGGAGATAGTAAATTCCTGAAAGGAAACAGTACAAGTCAGAAGACGGTAGAATAAACATCATTAAAGAACTGAAAGAAAAAAACTTGTCAACTTAGAATTCTTTAATCAACAACATTATCTTTCAAGAAACAAAGACAGGGCCAGTACTGTGGCTCAGTGGGTTAAGCCACTGCCTGAAATGCAAGCATCTCATTTGGGTTTCAGTCGAGTTTTGGCTGCTCTGTTTTGCATCCAACTCACTGTTGGTGTGATTGTGAAGGTGGAAGAAGATGGTCCAAGCGCTTGGGCCCCGCCGTCACCCACATGGTGGATCTGGATGGAGTTTAAGGCTCCTGACTTCAGCTTGGCACAGCTTTGACTATTGCTGCATTTGGAGTATGAACCAGTGGATGGAATACTTTCTCTCTCTCTCCCCCTCTTTCTCTCCCTCTCTCTCTCCCTCTCTCTCTCTGCCCCCCTTCATCCCTCCTTACTCCCTCCTTATCTCTCTCTTTCCCTTTCTTTCTCTAACTCTGCATTTCAAATAGATAAATAGATACATATTTTAAAGAGAAAAGAAACAAAGATTTTGGCAAACAAATGAAAACTAAGCCAATCACTGGCACATCTGCACTATAGGAAATGCTGAAGACATCATTCAAGAAAGAAGAAAAATTACACAAAGGAATGTGTACATTCCTGTACAAAGGAATGAGGAACACCAAAAATGTTGAGCACATAGGTGAATAGAAAGATTAAGATTTTTTAAAAAATTACTTAAATATCTTGCAAATGTAAGTGGCAATTTAAAGCAAAAAGAATGACTTACTGATATCCATAGAAGAAAATTGATAGAGTGGGCTTAATCTAAATAAAG